>NW_023494784.1:37717383-38317383 GCF_904425465.1 Colossoma macropomum
ATCTCTGAAGAATGCACCAGCAGAGATGTCCAGTCTGGTTACCTGGCCAACCTTCAAGAAGCTGATAAGGAGGCCATCGTCACCCTTAGCAAGAACAACCAAGTGCACATTCTTGTGGCTTCCTCAGACAGACTAACTGTGTCAGGGAAGAAGGACGACGTTCTGGATACAGTTTTGAACATCTCAAGTTTCATCCAGGCAGCCAAGGAGAGGGAAGCCCAAGAAAGTGAGATGAAGAGATTGAGAGAGACTCTGTGCTGGGAGGTGGCTGATGAAGAGGCATGGGTACCACTGGACTCCAGCATTAGCTACCAGCTGGAATTAGCCTTTCACAAGAAAGAGCAGAGCTTTACATATGAGGTGGAAGGAGAGGTTTACACTGTGGACCTCAAAGAGCTGACACAGGAGAACAGCAGAGGAAAGTCCTGCAGGATAAAGAGAACCCTGATTGGTGACTCAGACACAGGTAAAAATCTTGATGAATCTCACAAGGCTGCTTTAAGAAGCCTTGGTTCATGAAACATACTGAAGATAAAGAACATAAAGATAAAGAAGCACCCTAGCTCCCTAGCACACTATTCAGGGAGTATGAAGCTGTTTGAGATTCAGCCAGGGTTTCATGCTATTCTGACTGTTTCTAGAGGCTAAGGTACATATATAATTGCCCAAATGCTTAAACATCTAAGGCATGCTTCATTTTTGGTTTGATGGATTACATATTAACATTTCATTTAACTGATTTTATCTATAAATGGTCTGGTTTAGTAGACTCCAACTTTTAAGTCGAGTGGCTGATAAAAATGACCTAAAGTTTTATTGGCATCAGTGAAAATGTCACTGGTAATGTGCTGATAATTATGTGTTTTATTTTTATATAGTGGTGGTGACAGGAACCAGGGGTCACAGTGTTCACAACTACTGAACCTACACGTGTCTTCTGAGTTTTTATGTGTAATGTTGATGATGGTAAAATAATGGTAATTCTGAAAAAAAAATAAGTTTTCTTTGGGGACTATTTTGCCCCACAGCACCCTGAATATATCCCTCTACCACCAATGTAATGGGTAAAAATTCATTAAACAATATCTCAGGCATCAGGCAGTGAATTCATAACCATTTGATGTAATAACTTTCTGTGAGGGAGCTTTTAGAGGTGGATGTCTGGTTCCTATAAACACCACAGTGAACAATTCTGACTCTGCTTTCTCTAGAACAGGGCATTTCACACCAAACCACTCTGAACGACTTTGCTTATATCTCAACCATTTAATGATGCAGGAATTTTAAAGTTTCTTGGTCGCTTCACTCTCAGTGCTACAATATTTGTTATTTAAGACTCTAATTCTAACAGTTGAGACCTGATTGCTATTTCTCATTTTAACTAAAGCTACCAAAGTATGAAAGGAACATATACATATAAAATTATTTCTGTTGACTTTATCATTTATCAGGCTTTCTAGTCCCTTAAAATCACTCATCTTTTGGCCCTAGTACACACTCCCTGCTCTTATAGGGAGTGTGTACAAGGGCAGGTTGGTAAGGAGAGAAAATGAATGGACTTGGTCATACAATGTAAAATACACCTGAAAAGTAGTGATGGCTGAATATTGAACACACTGTCCTTAATGTATTCAGTAACATATTCTATTACAATACATAAAGTGGGTTTTTATCTCAAAAACCTATTCAGAATACATTTAGAATAAATTAAGAATACATATGAATAAGACACAAGGAGAAAAACCTTTCTTCCTACTTTCACACTGCTTGCTGTTATTGGGTGGCAGTTTTCTTCACATATTTATTCTGTTAATATGTTTCATGAAAAATTCACTTTTTTAAATGTTAGAAAATGGCATGCACGAGTCCAGTACAACACTGACACTAAGCTTATCACTGGTGAACACTACTGAGGAGACTGTTCAGTTCCATCATCCCTCAAAGGAGTTTAGTAACACTGAGATTAATAACTGATCATCACGTTGATTTATCAATCTGCTCAGGCTTTAGCAGAGCTCAGTAACACTGAGATTAATAACTGATCATCACATTGATTTATCAGTCTACTCAGGCTTTAGAAGAGCTCAGTAACACTGAGATTAATAACTGATCATCACATTGATTTATCAGTCTACTCAGGCTTTAGCAGAAACTACGATAAAAAAACTTTTGGAACTTTTGAAACACTTGTTCTTTGAAGAAACTTGAGTGTGATTTTAAAATTGTTAATGAACAAGCATTAAGGGTGTTTTTTTTTTAAGATTTAATATATTTTTAAAAATTTAATAGATAAGTATTCTAAAAGTATTCTCCAAAAATTTAAGAGGTAACCGAATACTACATTTAAAAATTGCAACTTGGACTGAATAAAGATACTTAATTTCTGTATTCTGCGTACATATTCCCATTGGGTGTTTTCCGTTACATCCCAGCCTCTCTTATAAAGTTGTCTGAGGACAGTTTAATGTTGTTTCTGGTCTAATTTGCTGTATTAAACATCTTCAACTTCTTATTATTCTTTCAGCTGTTATTCAGCCTCCACCAACATGGACTAAAATGGAAGGACGAGACGTGGAAATAATTCTACTCACTCCAGATTCAGACGAGTACAAGAAAATAGAGACAGCTTTTCTGACCTCCAGCCAGCACCCCGATATAGATCCTGTTGAAGTTGTGCAAGTAAGCAAACACCCGAAACCTGTCTTATAGAAGGACATGGTCTAATTTTTAGAATTCGATTTTTGAAAGGTCAGTAATAAAAACTGGCTTTGCAAAACTTCATTTCCACAACTATTTACGTATGCAGTCATGTGTGATCAAACTAAGAAATGACTTACTTCATATTTATGTTTCATATAATTGCTGTTGTTCCATTATTCATATTAGGCTACTTCTTCATCTGTTGCTATAGTTTAAAACTGTTTTAGTTTGGTTAATTTAATTGAATCTTTACAAATCCTAATTTAATCTTTAGTTATTCAACAAATTAAGTATTAAAATGCATGAAATGTCCAAAAGTAGCCAAACACTGAATTACTGAATTACTGAATTCAGCTGCTTTAAGGTGCCTCTGCTGCTGACACAGGTGTTCATATGACAGCTTGTATAATCTCAATAGAAAACCATTGCCAACAGAATGGGACGCAAGCAGCTGCGCATGAGCCTAAGGTCACCATGCCCAGTGCCAAACATTGGCTACAGGGGTATAAAGCCCCCCCAGCATTGGGCTGTGGAGCAGTGGAACTGCGTTCTCTGGAGTGATGGAGTTCCATCCAGTACCTTTGGGATGAGTTGGAGTGATCCAGAACTGATCATTCAACATCAGTACCTGACCTCACTAATGCTCTTGTTGCTGAATGCAATCAAATCCTCACAGCAATGTTTCACGTTTTACGTTTTTAATGCATGAGTTATCTTAAGCTTCGGTTTCCTTTAAGCCTCATGATTAGATTTAAGATAAACTGAGTCCATGTGTTACATACACCAAGAGAACGGTACAGGCCTGAATGCTTGCCCCGTACAGTGAAGGGGTCTGGTGGCTTTGTTATTATGTGGACGGCATTTTGCTGGTATCGTTTGGGTCAGGTTGTCCCCTAAGAGAGAGGGTCACTGCAAACCAACACAGTTATTCTGACTCATCAACTTTAGCCTATAGTGAAATATTTGACAATGGAGGATGAAGATAGCCCCCCTGTACATGCTATTCTTGCATTTAACTTGTATTCAACTAAATATCTATTCAATTTACCTTCATTTAACTAAATCTAATTCTCATCCTGGACTTAAACCTAACCCTGGTACTAATACTAACTCTACCCCTAACACTGTTGAGAGTTTCAACATATAGTTTATTCATAATTTGAACATGTATAGATCATCTGTTGGGGTGATCCAAATCAAAATGTGGGGCCAAATGCTGTCATTCACACAATCACTGAGTAGTTTGATGGGTATGAACATAATCATACTCTGCGGTAAATCATGGCCTTCGACGTGTTAGGCAGCGTCATCATCGAAACACCAACTGAGGGAATAGTGTTCCATCCCTCCAGTACAGTTCTGTAGAAGACATGTAGAGTCTATGCCAAGGCATGTTAACGCTGTTCTGTCTGCTCGCGGTGGCTTTACTAACACCCAGTGCTGGCATTCCCTTTGATTTGTTACCCGTCTGTAAGCGGCAGAGCCTAAAAATACTGACTAAATATTGGCCCATTGAATTTACATTGAAACTCTAGAATTAAAGCCCATTAGTCATCCCTCCATCACAAATTAACTCAGGTTAGTTACACAGAGACTCGCAAACTCACAGTGAAAACAAAGGGGTATAAGTATAGTCTTAGTCCCAATCCCATTTCACCCCTTGCCCCTACCACTTTGCGCTTACCCCTCCTTTTTGCGTGTTCACGCCTAGGGGTAGGGTGTCCTGTTTTTGTTGAGATAGAGGAGTAGGGCGAAGTGTTAGGGCTTAATTGTCCTCCAAACAGAGGTTTTTCAGAGGCACTCTCGAAACGGAGTGTTATGATAAAAAAGAAAAACCGGCAAGATGGCTGCACAAGCGATCAAGGAAACACTTAAATCTAAGTATTTTCTCTGTTAAAAAATTACGATAATCATTGTTTTATCTCAGTCTAATGTTGTTTCAATGTATTTTGGTCCTTTTCTTCATAACATGCATGAAAATCACTAGTAGTGTGCTGATGTCTCAGTAGCTATCTAGCTAAATTTTGAACAAGAAGCTGGTGAATAGCTGACTTCAGCTTCATATCACTGAAGAATTAGGGGTGGGTGATAATAAATAATTGTCCCCCCTTCTTTGAAAGCATATGATTCCCTAAATGTAACTAAAGCCCAGCAGCGAGGTGGCTGAACTTTGCCCTCCTCTGCTATCACTGCAGACTGGCAGGGTTGCCTACAGAGCAGCGCTAGTAGCCTGTTAATGAAGTGATGTTCTTTTTTTTTTATTTGAGGGTCCCATTTCATAGGGAAGATTTCAACCACAACAATCTGTAACTCAGTTTCAAGTGGCAACGTGACACTCGAAAACAAGGGGTAGGGGTGAAAATGGGATTGGGCCTTAATGTCTTTGGAATGAGCTGCAGGTGTGTGGGAAAGGAGGAGAGTGGGCAGAGCCAGGGAGAGTCCAAGCAGAGCCTCCCCAGAGGGTGGGAGACATGACAATCACTTTGGTTTGGTTTGAGGCAAAATTGCTGTTATGATTCTCAAGCATTCGTGATGAATCAGCTGTGTTACGTTATTACGTGATTTCAGATCCGCAGAATTCAGAATAAAGGCCAGTGGCAGAGGTACTCTGTGCTGAAGCAGGAGGTGGATAAGAAATACCCCGACCAGATAAATGAGCAGTTTCTCTATCATGGCACCACTAGAGAAATCTGCCAGAAAATCAATAACAATGGCTTTAACAGGAGCTTCTGTGGAAGAAACGGTAAGTCACTTTTCAGAAATATAAGGGGCAGATTCTCAGATATATATGTGCCAGTATGGCCCAGTCTAACTAATACGGCATTGTTTTATCCCAGAATAACATTTTCAAAATACAGTTACAGTTATAAAGCTATTTGTAAGCTATACTCAGGCTACCTTCTATGTATTTTTAAGCTGTTGCTCATGGACACGGCACCTACTTTGCCTTGGAAGCCTGGTACTCCTGTCAACACCGGTTCTCAAATCCAGATGAGAACAGGTTGAAGTACGTCTACAGAGCCAGAGTTGTGACCGGGACACCTTGTAGAAGCCGACGAGGAATGAAGGAGCCGGACCCTCTGGACCCTAACGACCCCCGGGCTGGTCTGTTCGACTGCGCTGTGGATAATCTGGAGGATCCATTCATCTTTGTGGTGTTCTGTGATGCGGGGGCTTACCCTGACTATCTGATCATCTTCAAGAATACATGAATGCATAAAGTCACTGTTTACAGAGTTTTCATATCAGTCCACTTTACAATCAGCGCTTAACAGAAAGTTAAGTTTATTATACAGAATGCATCTGATTGGTATGCAACCAGATGTTCTAGAGGTGTAGCCAGTCTTATTTTCCCTCAGAGACTGTGCTGACTGACTTTCACAGTTATTCACAGGTACCATAAACATAAAGAGTTCCTTAAATACTTTGCAGCGTATGGTAAAACTATACTAAAATTTCACTTCTGTTTTCAAGCCCTGCACTATTTTTAGTAGCTTAAATCTTTCAGTGAGATTCAGTTTTTTATTCTTTTCATATATTTTGTAATAATGTTAAATGAAGGATTCTTTTAAAATGGATTTTGTACCAAAAACAATACATTTATGTGGAACAAAAATGATACCTGCATTGTGTCTTTATTTGTTCACTTCTGAAACTCACAAATCTTTCCAGGCACCAATTTTGACTTGCATAGCTTGCATTCGCTTTCACTCCCAGTCCAAACAGCATATCGCTGTTCTCGGGAGAAAACCTTGTCTCCAAAATGGTATCTTTACAGGAGAAGGAAAAAAACCACTTTTACTTTTAATGCAAGTCAATGGAACCAGACTATTTCCCCAAGTCATTTTGGACCATTCCTGTATGAAATTTACACACAATGTAAAGGGCAACAGGCATTTTAAAATTATTTAAAAAACTGAAAAACAACAACAATTGAGATACAAGGTTTTCGTCCCACAGCAGCGATATGAGTAACTTGCTCAGGCTGGTATCAGTTGCAGGAACACACAGGCTTCTATTTGAGAACACTGTTTTTTTAGTGATTAAAAAGGTGTAATTATATGACTTTAAATATAAATGTCTGATGCTATGGACTGAAAATATCAGGTACCTGTGTGTAAAGCAAAGGCAGATTTCATACGGCGTTTGTCAGTTAGCCAGATGAAGCCAACTTAAGCCAAAAGTCAAACATTTACAACAGGAGGAGAGATGAAGGACATTGAGAAACTGAGAAATCCTGCTTTGGGAAATCCCACCATGGGGCCCGGGATGGATTACCTACCAGCCTGCTAGGGGCCTTTGACTGCCAGGGGCCTTGAGGGCCCCACAAGGTCAGAGGTGGCTCATATACTTGGGACTGACTACTGCAGACATGAAAGGTAGAAGAATCAGCAGCAATTGAATTTGTGCAAATCACTAATTAAATGAAAAAAAAAAAACATTTTAGGCACATTTTCTGTTTCAGTTATTATTGAATGGGATATTATTGTTGCCACTTAAATGGAATGTTAGCTTCCATGTGTGTGAGACTACTGCTGTTTTTGCATTATGACCTGGTTTGGCTTGAAAGAAAATATCAGGAAACACAGAAATTATGATGAATACAGTAGGATGTTGCACATTAATAGCAATAGAAATAAACACATTTCCAGGGTTGCTCAGAGTAGAGATTTTTATGTTTTTTTATTTATTGGGCCATCCATGGGGCTTGTCTCTCAAAAACACATTTCACTTGGTCAGAGTTCCTCACAAAATTTCATCTTCACAAAATCTAACGAATGCTAGGTCCTCTGTTGGTTTTGGACAGTAAATAAAATTGCTCTATTTGTGTTGAAGACATGGCGGCCCCTGATTCCCATCACCACCACTGGAAAGAAATCTGTCTTTACAATGAACCATTTCACATCAAACCACTCTGAATGACTGTTTACATCTCAAACGTTAAATTATGCAGATGTTTTGAGAAATAAGTTCAATTCCCCAGCTAGAAAAATAGCATATCATCACTGTCAGAACAAAGCCTCATATCTCCAAAAAAGAAAGTTTACAAGAGAGGGAGAAATCATTCTTATCTTTCAGTGTAAGTTAACAGAACAAAATTTTATTCTATGCCATTTTAGACCAGTTCTTTTGATCTGTTCATCATAAAACATCATTTCATATTTAAAAATGAAAAACATCAGAAATGGAGACCACAAGGTTTTATTCCTACAGTGACAATATGTTGTGTTGTGGATGCTGGTGTGCTGGTCAGCATCAGTGGAAATTGGTAGGCTAATTACCAGCAAAACCAGCTTGGGTGTTTCAGATGCTGATATTCTAGTCAACCAGCATGTTCCTGCTGGATGACCAGCTAAGCCAGCATCAGACCTGCTTTAACCAGCAAATACCTGCTTATTTATACATTTATCAGCAGAGTCACTTTTAAATCTTTTAGACTCATTAAAACTGTCAAAAACAACAAATTTATTGAAATACTATGAGTGTTTTTTGTCCCCTAAAATATTGGCTATGACTTTTTTGTATTAAATAAATATGAGTGTTGTTTCTGATAAGTGCACACTTCTCTTTGCAATAAGTGCAGCAAATAAAAAAGGCTTGACCTTCCTTAGCCAATCCTAGGACAGCAGCCGGCCAATTCCAGCACAGGAAGTGGGATTTTCCGGAATACAGGCAGGACAAAACAAAGCTGGACATGTCTCTACAAAGTTCTCAGTCAGACTTCACTTCTCTCATGGAAAACGTCCATCATGGCTGAGAAGAAGTTGCTGCTAGAGGGTCTTCCAGACGATCTGGACTGTGTGATACCGAAGTTAGAGTTGTATTTCAAAAATAAGAAGAGGTCTGGAGGAGAGGCAGCGCGGATACAGGAGCATCCAGAGGACAAACGGAAAGCTCTGCTTGTTTACCTGAGTGAGGGAGGTAAGACCTGATACCTGCACCATTAAACACGGGGGTTCTTCAAGGGTTCTTCACTAAAGATAATGGTTGTATACAGGAACTTGGAAAACTATTTGAATGCATAAATAGTTCTTCTTTAAAATAAAACACCTGTTAAATCTTTAAAAATGGTTCTATATAGCACTATAGGGTTCAGCTTTTTGGTACTATATAGAACCCTTTTTGCTAAAAGTGCAAAGAACCATTAGAATGCATGAATGCATTGTTATTTGGGCCCTTGGGACCAGTTTTAGAAAGCAAGCTTAAAAGAATCCTTTAAGAATGGCACCAAAAAGGGTTCTACTGTCATTACAAGCCACAAAACCTTTGTTTACCATCTAAATTATAAATCCAACTACTTTTATTCAACATTTCACAAACTGCTGCACTAAATCCAATTAAACAGGACTAATTATGCTCTCTTTTTAATCAAACATGCATTGGGAATGAAGTTTTATGTGCTGGTGATATCCACTATATGCTCAAGAAAGCATATAGAATGTCTGCAAATTGCAAGTGTGTATGTGTGTTTTTGTATTATTGTTTTGTATGGGTATCCTTAAAATTGAAAACTTAAATTAATACCCAAAATTAAACCCCTGTTTCTTGTTATGTGGAGTATTCCATATTACAAAAGTAGGTCTTCAATATGCATCCATTTAAATTCTGAAAATATAAGGGGTTCATAAATTCATGACTATGACTTATTAACACATGTCAGGCAAGGCTGGTTCAGTACATCAAATGCAACCTCAAGCCTCTCAAAACCCAAATAAATTAGGTCT
This sequence comes from Colossoma macropomum, assembly GCF_904425465.1. Lineage (NCBI taxonomy): Eukaryota > Metazoa > Chordata > Actinopteri > Characiformes > Serrasalmidae > Colossoma > Colossoma macropomum. The sequence goes on from NW_023494784.1 coordinate 37,726,809, forward strand.
ATTTTTACATAAAATTATTAAATTAAATTAAAATTTTTTGATGATTTCATACAATTATTACAGTTTCGTTTAGTCTGTTGCCATTGGCAGCAAGAGAGACTGGGCCAAGACAGCTTAAACTGCCACACTCAAAAAAATGAAACTTCACTGTTGTTGGTTTTAAGCACTTCTCTCTCGGTGATGTTGCCCAAAAACTGCATGCAACTAAGCAAAACTAAGTCTGTGTTGTTTCAATGAAATATAATTCCTCGTCGGATTTATCTAATAAATGTTTGTTTGGTCAATGCAACCGTGCTGCAATCCTTCCCGCTGGCTCCACTTATTTGCATTTGTGTCTCTTTCCCTTATTCTACTTTTTCCACCTATTTGCATTTGTGCCTCTTTCCCCCACTCTGTTTTTTCCACCTATTTGCATTTGCAGCTCTTTCTCTCGTTTTTCTTTTTCACCTATTTGCATTTTTTACGTATCACTTGTGTGTTGTAAGTTGCAGTTTGGGGAAGACCCTTTTCTGTTCCAGCATGACTGTGTCCCTGTGCACAAAGCAAGCTCCATAAAGACATGAGTTTGGTGTGGAGGAACTCCAATGGCCTGCACAGAGCCCTGACACACCTTGGGGATGAACTGGAACATTGATTGAGAACCAGGCCTTCTCGTCCAACATCAGTGCCTGACCTCACAAATGCTTTTTTACGACTGAATGAGCCCAGATTCTCACAGACACACTGCAAAATCTTGTGAAAAGCCTTCCCAGAAGAGTGGAGGCTGTTGTGGCCACAAAGGGTGCTGGGTGCTCCATATTAATCCCCCCGCAACACATTGTATTACTCCACTAGTTTCAATTAGCAACTCAATTGGCAACCATATTGTTCTCACACACACACACACAATCTAAGTTGCTTATTGGGTCATGGTGGGTGCTGGAGCATATCCCAGTGGTCATTGGGCAGAAGGCAGGAAACACCCTGGAGAGGTTGCCAGTCCATCACAGGGTAGACACACAAACATATACATTCACACACAAAATCACACCTAGGGGCAATTTGACATCTCCAGTTGGCCTGACTGCATGTCTTTGGATTATGGGAGGAAACCCACACAGACACAGGGAGAACATGCAAACTGCACAGAAAGGACCCTGGTCACCTGGCCGGGGAATCAAACCCAGCCCCTTCTTGCTGTGAGGCGACTGCGCCACCCTGCTGCCCTCATATTGTTCTCATGATACCAAAAGTTATACAAAAACTTATTTTTCAGGGCAATGAGTTACCTCAGTGTTTTAAAGTTAAATACACTTATCAAGGTCAACAGTTTGTGGTGTTCCATTCAGTTTTTCATTTCTTCGTAAGTCTTACTAACTTAAATGTTGAAATGGTTTGTTCATGGCCTTTTAACTCACAGATGTACAGAATGTGCTCGCTAGAGTTCATCAGCTTGATTTCAGAGATTTGGGAGTGGCTGAGTTAACAGTAAAACTGCAGCTGGATGAAGATGTTCTGGCTAAGAAGCTGAAACCTCCTGTACGACCTAGACGTAAAGTGGAAGTGGTGCAAACTCCTGCTAGTCAGGTGACTTTTGCATTCATTTTTCAGTCCAGTTTGGGTTCAGTACTGTGTCATTGTATTTCTTGTTTTCTTCTCAGTCCAGCAGTGACACTGAGGTGTTCCAGAACTCCAGCAGCACTGCTGTGCCTGATCCACTCGTACCAGCGCAACACACACTAACACACCACCACCACGTCAGTGTTACTGCAGTGCTGAGAATGATCCACCACCCAAATAATACCTGCTGCGTGGTGGTTCTATGGGGGTCTTGACCACTAAAGAACAGGGGGGCTAACGAAGTATGCAGAGAAACAGACGGACTATAGTCTGTAATTGTAGAACTGTAGTCCAAATCTTGCTCAGTTAGCTCAGTTCAATGTCACTTACAAATCTCTTCTTTTGTCCCATTTATTCTGCGGCAAAAAAGAATGAAGGTCCCAGAGGTAATTATTCTTTGCAGCTGTTTTCTTTAAAACTATAAAAATATGCTACTTACATTCCTGTGCTAAGAAGTCTATCATCAAAATATGTGACATTGTCATATTTTCTGTGTTAGAGACTGACACAGACCACAGAAGTCGAAGCCTGCTGGTCAGCAGCAGTGATTCTGTTGATGAAGACATACTTACTCTCTATTTTGAACAGTTCTCAGAGCAGATTGAAGTAATAAAACATGGAGAAAACAGCTGGATCCTAAACCTGGCCAACCACTCAGGTAACATGTCTTATTTTGTTTGAAGGGAATACGCTCTCAAGACCTGATTGTGTAGGAAAGCTACACACAATACATATATTTATTTGTAACACTCATAAATCCATTCTCATAACAGAAGAGTGACAGTGAACACAGGTGCGGTCAGTTCATGAATGCACAGGTTGATGGGATGATGCAGCTCAGATGTTTTTTCAATTGTCCCACCTTATTCAACTCGTCAGTGGTTTGATAAGTGAGTGATAATTGGGATTAATCGGGTGTTTTAAAGGTGCATCAGCTAAAGAAACTGAACATCTACCGGTTAAGCAAACTACAACAACACTGGAAGGATCGTTTTACTCTTTAGATCTGCCTCCCATTCCTGCTCATAAAGTTTTTTCCAGACACAGGACTGCTCGTTCTGTGAGTTCAACACGTTTGGGCTCAGGAGCAGTCTAGGGAACCGTTCTCTGGTCTTCCTGTGTTACGACCCGGTCTAGGGTCAGGCTGTAATAGAAAATGAGAGTGGGCTCTCTCTCCAGACCTGCTGCCAGACGAGACACTGAACACCACTGAAACCAGAAAATGTCAGGTTTATTTTCTTCAAAATCTCAAACACAAGATGGGGGATGGCTTCAGGGACGAGCGTGTGCCAAAATAACAAATAAAACAACTAATGATTACAAATCTAACTGAACCTGAAAACAAAACGAAACAAAAATATAAATGGCTACCTCATCTCCCTGTTTGAAAACCAGAGAAACGGTAACCAAAACAAAATGGCACTCATCCCCTACTTTCCAAATGTGTTTACAGAGAGTCTAACAGAGCTTTCATGAACTTCACAAATAAAGCCAAGCGAAGCAAAGAGTGTTGTGAAGAGTGCCAGGCTGGTCTGAACAAGTGTTCTTCCAGGTCATGTCCAAGGAGAGAGAAAGAGCCGGTTTATAAGGAGCCTGGCCACTTCCTATTTCCCTCGTTTTCCCAAAAACAGGACTGCAAAACAGCAGAGGGCGCCTGTGAGTGAGTCCTCAATGAATGGGAGTAAAAGGAGTTCAATGGCTAAAAATGAAAAGTTAGAATAGTTTTTAATCACTTGCCCAGAACTTTCCTTTAATTTTAGAAAGTAGAAGGATGTATTTCACTAAAAAAGCAAAGAAAACATATCTATATATTTCCTTTTTTCTACAGCAAACAGGCTTTGGGCAGCAGAAGGTGCTGCTCATTGGCTGTCCGCACTCACAGATGTGACATACTTGAGGCGCCATTTTAAACTCCTATAATTCGAGTTTAAAAGCTCTTAAAAATATAACAGCAGTGTTAAAATGTTTTATGCTATTCAGTGTTCAGGAAATGATTATATTCTTTTACAATAAAATGTTTAAGTATTTATAAACTATGATTTTGCTCAAATGCTCCATCTTAACCCATTAGTTTTAGACTCACTCAGGAGTGCCCTCTAGTGTTTGAGAAACCCGGAAGACATTATGGAGTGATAATTCTCCTCTCTCCAAGTTCTCTGGGGGAGAGAGCCCTGAACGTCTTGCAAGATGGTGCCTTGGCAACCTCTTATACATCAGTGCACCCCCATGTGGCCAATTATGTACCTGCACATAAGAGGACACACAACAGGGAAAACACACAGAATGCCAGCACAAGGCACACAAAGAGGTATATTATGACCAGAGGTCGTAACCTCCTGTAATCACTGGTCTGGGGTTCGCTTCCAGCAAACTCTGGTGTCGTCCATTGCGTATGTTGCAGCTATCCACTCTCAGTGCTGCCAAGTGTGGGATGGCGTGATTGGTTCATTTTGTAATGTGACTGCTTTGACCTATTGCGTCACTTCTTTTTTCAAGTTTTTGTGATTGTCTGCATGGCTAAATGTGTCACAAACGAGAATGGCTCCTTGTTCGCAGGTGCTCCTGTATGGTAAAAGGCCACGTATCCAAAAACACTGTTCTTCGCCACTTGAGTGTTTGTGTCCAAGGAAAATAATGAAATGCAGCAAACAGATGAAGCCCATGTCTACCTTTTTGCAAACTAGTGATAATGAGCCCCTCCTCCAAACGAGCCCAGAATCAGCCCTGGGTGTGTAATCGGGACAAGTGTGAAAATGCCTTTAGAGTTTGCCAGCATTACCAAGGCCACAGTCTTAGCTAAAACAATTTAACAAGATGTTAATGACAGTGAATACTGTGGCTATAGTGTGCTGTACCATGCAAAATTCGAATGAGAAGGCGGAGAATGACAACTTCGTCCTGTTTACTTTGTCGAGGGGGGGGCACTGAGTTCATGAACATTTACTGTTGCAAGAATAGTCAAGACTGCCTTTACTGTCCTGTTTTTCTTTGGAATCAACTCTGACAAGTTTTGTCGTCTTTAGGTAATAGCTGTAGCCGCTACAGTTTGATGAAATGTAGCTAATAGCTGTAGCACCTACAAATTTTCACTACAATTTCACTACAGGCTTCAGGCAATCCATGCAAAATTTGATCCATAGAATGTGGTCATTAACTGGGTTAGTGGCGAATGTACAATCTTGACTGAGCTGCGGACAGTTCGAGCAAACGGTCATGCGCTGGCCCCACACGCTGATCACCCCTTACTAGTAGCCTTAACCCAGGGGTCGGCAACCGAAATGTTAAGAAGAGCCATTTTATCCTGTCAAGAAAAATGAAATCACCTTGGGAGCCACAAGACTTTATGTCGGTTATACCATCTTGGCTGTAAATATGTCTCAGTATGTGCTGATGTACTAGTACAGGCTAAAAATATAATACAAACAAAAACACAGACTTTTACGTTTTACAAGGCTAAAGTCAGCTTCTCATTTGCCAGCTTCTTGTTCGAATTTTCCCGTTCCACCTTAAATGGCGCCGGATGTGGCAGAATGTAGCTACTACTGCTGTGCCATTTAAGGTGGAACAGAAAAATTCGAACGAGAAGCTGACAAAAGAGCAACTGACTTCAGCTTCGTGACTGTTAAGTGTTTGAGTTTTCTCTCCCCTATAGTACTAGAACCTGGTGGCACAGCTCGCTTACCAGATTCTGCCACACTACTCTACCCTACAAAAAAATGGGGCAGAGTAGTGCAGTGTAGAGGAGTGTCTAATAATATAACTGACAGGAGGTCAGTGTGAACACAGACAAGCCCCCTGTTCCATACTGCAGTTTTCCAAACAGGGTCTTTCAGGCATGTAATACTCTTGTGGTGATACCATTGCTAAAACAGTGCTTTAAAGTCATGTTCTACATATTTTCCAGGTTATTTTTGGGTTCTATAAGAAAAGAAAACAAAAAACAAAACCTAATGCACCTTTAAATCAGGAAAAAAAACAAATACTTTGCTTTGGCCCTCGAGGACTAGAGCCTACTACAAGACCAAATAGGTGTAGACTAGCATGACCAGACTAGCCTTACTCAGGAATTTGCTTCTTTCTGTAGTTTTTGCAACCTTAGACTTCTTTTGAGTCAATCCCTAAAATCAAGGAAGGGATTTTTTGTTCTTCTAATACTAACAAAATCTTGGTTGCTTTTTCCATTATGAATTTTAAAAACATCAACATTTTCCATTATTCTACTTACACAACAATTCTGCATCACTTTCTAGATTTTTTGAAAATTCTTGCTGTGAAGGAACATGACTTTGGCTTTTCAGTGGAGGCCTATAAAGAAGAAAATGTGGCAGAAAAGTGGGACCCCCATCGCTTCATCTTAACCGGGTTCAAAGATGTCTGCAAATACAAAATAGTTACTTTGTTCATTAGCAGCTGTAGTAAAAAAGCAGAACATACCTGGGAGCTTCTGGATGAAGACAGGATCGCGGTCACCTTCAAAGAAGACATTGGTGAGTTAGAATAGACGAGTGCAGGAGTTTTATTTTTCAGAAAACATCTTTGATTCTTCAAAGAAGGATGTGACATGTTCTACATTGACGATAATGTGAAGATAAAGCCTCAACTGTACAGTTAAACTGTGAAAGTAGGTGTTGGTCCTTGCAATAACTTTCTTATTTTAGGTGTCTGACTGATTAGATAAAAAAGAAACTCTGTTGATAATCAGTATCATGTTTCTAGACGTCAACAATTTCCTGTTTAAATGTACCACCAAGAAGCCGCAGGGAATGGACATTAGAGCCTCTCATTTGGAGCTAACAGATTCCGTCCTGGTCCAGGGGGACATGGGCAGAATTAAAGAAGACCTCCTTACTGGACATTTCGGCAACAAAATGAAAAGTGGAGGAGGAGATATAAAATCTTTAGTCTGGATCATTAGCCAGAACAGTGTGGTTATAACCTTTAAAGACTATCATGGTTGGTTTTCATTTGTCTCTAATCCTAGTTAATAGCATATCATTGTCCATACACAGCTGTTTCCCAGCTGATTATGCACTTGATTATTTGATTTTTGACAATTCCGACAGAGCAGCAGTGTGTGAGAAAGTTTGGTAGAGCTTATAACTGACTTTAAGGTTATGTTCACACTGCAGGTAGAAGTGGTTTTCTTCTATGAGGCACAAAAAAATTTCAATCTGACAGTTTCAGTTTGGCAGGGCTATCGGAGCCACGTTGGGGAGCAGGCATTTGACCCGCCCCTTTTCAAAGTACTGGGGGGATTCCCCTACCACTTTTTGAGTTCAAACCTCCTCTTTCCCTAAACTGCACTAAGCACTGATTGGCACGAACAGACAGAGTAAAACTGAGCAGCAGAGCCAATCAGAATCTCCCTTTCAGCTGGGAGGCACTTTCAGACCTGCCTTGGATGGTGCAGACTGTTAAACTTTTTCTTTAGTTTGGCGATTCCACCCGTATTCAGGCAGCACCAAACAACAGAGCAATGCTAATTCACGAGAGAATTCAACACCAGAGCATGTTTTTTCCAGTGTACATTTTTGCTGTACTGTCTGCAGCTTTAACATTTCACTCTTTACAAACACTCTATCATTCCTGCACTGCAAGCTGCTGCACATAACAAAACACCAGCAATAAAATAATAATTGATCATGGATTATGGAGCAAATCTTTGGCCAAGCATCAACGACTTGATCGGTTAACTTTAAATTTGTATACACATTGATGATAAGCATCTCTATTTTCTGTTTTTCTGTTTTCATGGTGGTGAATGTGAGAGTAGCAGAGCATCCCTGCAAAACCTCTGATCAATAAACAAACACACATGTGAGTAATTTAGACCACTTTAGTCCTTGCAGTGCACCATCCAAACCAAAGATAAAAATAAAGATAAAACATCAGAAAAACAATCTGTGGTGCGGTCTTTAGAGAATGAACTGGGCATGAAAACAGCCTGAAGTTCTTCAGAGATGTTAGCTAAGAAATATTGCTATCTGAGGCTGCAGCTACTGAAGCAGCATCAAAACAAACACTGACACTGTTCATGATAAAGTTCAGAGGTGGGTAGAGGGGCCTAAACCAGTACCCTGCAATTTGGACCGCTTTCATTAAAGGTACTGTAATCCAATGCATTTCACATAGCTCATTTTGAAGTTGTGTGGAAGAAGTCTGCTAATCTTAAAGAAAGGTCGAGGACAGTTGTGTTTGCTGGATGAGCTGGGTGGACTGCTTGTCTTTTGCATAAGTGGGTCAGTTCAGGAGCATGATCTGTTCAGACTGATGTCAGATATAGTTCGCACTGAAAAGATGAGTATAAATGATGAAACAACCAAAACAGATTTGGACAGTAAATCAAATCTGGGCCACTTTTACCTGCAGTTTGAATGTTGCCTTTGGTTTTAGAATGAGTTATGAAATAACTGAAGTTTGGGAGCAGGACCATGCCTGAAACTAGAGGTTGACAAATTAGTGATATTGGGGCTGATACTGATCACAGACCGTCTTTCAATACGACCAGCTGGTAACTATTAAGGGCAGGACTGGATGCCACATTTAAAAGTGCAGTAAGAAATTCTGGAGAAACACTGTTGATGTTTAAACTCAACAGCAAAACAAATACACTCTTCTCTTCATTGCTCTGTCAGAGGCCCCAACCCCAAAATCATGGACATGCATTGCCAAGGCAGTCGACACTTTTTTAACTCTTCGTGGCCATAAAACCCTTCGCAAATGTTGCAAGGACAAATGTCATGATGTGACATTAGAGCGAAACAAGTAATATAACTAACATTAGTTAAGTTGGTTGGCAATTTGTCATTACAATTGCTGCTCCAAAGCAAACCAGTGAGTAGTAAAGAGTAGTAGTGCAGAGTAATAAAATTGGTAAAATTAGCAAATAGGACAAATCAATACTGTCCCACTGGTTCTGTGAAACAGCAAAAATAAGTGAACGTTATCCACCTGTGACACAGAAACAGAGCAACCTCCTCATCCCTTTTAATGCCTTTCTGCTCTCGGTGAAGCTGAAGTTTCCTTTTCGCCAACTTATCATTTGAATTTTCATGTTACATCTTAAACGGTACAGCAGTTACATTCTGGTGCCTCAGGCTAGTATAACCATTGAAAAACTGGAACCTACGGAACTGGCCCAGCTAACGGGACGAAACAGTCCTCCTGCTTAATGGATGGTTTTTTAAATATATGATAAAAAAGGCTGGTATGCGATTGCTTTTGTAGTTCTGTGTCGCATTTTAATTTTCAGCTCCTGCCAAAGTCGTAGGTCATAGAGCTAGTGCAGTGTTGGCTAAGCTTAGTGCATGGATGCTAATGTGTGAACAGAAACAAATCTTCAAAGCTTTCCACCTCTCAGGGTCGGCTAAGTTAGAGAAATATTGACCAATCACCAGTCACATATTTGGGCTGTAAATCAGCTAATACTGGTACATAGCCAACCGATCCTTCCATCTCTACCTGTTACCTTACCTCCTTCCAGTCTAAACACCCTATAAATTTCCATTTCTACCTTCTGTTTCCCGTGACAAAGTTTTCGCATCCACACCACCACCACATCTCCTCCCTGTTCCTCAGTCCTTTATCAGTCCTACTGCAGTTATAAGAAGGGGGTCCAGCCTTCTAGCTCCAGGCAGAAGCCGCCCAGAACTGCAGCCCAAGTTCTCAGAGGTCTCTCCCCTCCCTCAATGAGTCTTCTCTCATTCTACCCCCACATGTTGTAGGCATGGTCCGAACTCGCAAAATGAATGTTAGACAGATTCACCTCAAAGCACATGGAATTTTCTGCTGTTCCATGTCTGCTTGTTCCATGTAGACCTGCAATGGCATACAGTAGGCAGTAGATCATACTCTCATCCTGTCAGAAGAATGGTGTAGTTACTCTTGTCAGTCCTTGCTCTTGGTCACATATGTACAACTGGAAAAAATGTATTGATTGGCTTGGTGTTGTTGGCACACATCTCCAGATCTTGGTAGTTTTAGTGCATTGTTTATTAGCTATGAATGACACTGGGAATAAATTGTGGGAAACAGGGCATAACAACAGACTGAAAAAGTGTTAGTGACTACTTTCTTCATAACCATCAAAAAGTTGTCTCAGGGTTAATGTGTGTGTGGGTGAATGTGCTGATGAAAGTTATGAACACAAAATTTAGTAATAGGAAAGCAAATTTTCATGTGAAATGCTAGATTCAGAGAGAACATGTAACCTGTAATTCTCTTTTCCTAGCTGCTTATCGAGTGTTGGATCAGAGGCACCATCTTTGTGGTGAAGAACTTACTGTGCTTTTGTTTTACTCAAGTCTCCAGAAGGCTCTGACTGGTGAAACACCTACATTGTCTGAGGTTCAAACAAACATCACCATTCCTGTTGATGTGAAGGTTCTCCATTTCATTGAAAACAATGAACAGTGCAAAAATGACCTACAGAGTCAACTCAAGATGGTTCATGCCAAGGTCCTTTTAGACAAGACCACATTTCCAAGAAAGTTAGTTGTGGAGATGACAGTGGACAAAGAGTCTTTGGCTGCATTGCAAATTGGACCAACTTGGGAGAACAAGGCAAGAAAGGCAGCCCAAGAATTTCTTACGAAGTACAGTGCAGCTGAGTTAGCAGTTGAGCTCAAAGTGTGGAAAAGTGTGGAAAGCACTTGTCTTACACTCATCACTCCTGAGGTTGATATCTTTTTTGAGCAAACTGACTCTAAGATTGTAATAGTTGGCCTTATGGAGGTGGTCAGTGTCCTCTTAGACAAGATCAAGAACCTTGTGAAGGGAACAAGTGCACATTTAGTCATGGATAGAAAAACCATTATGACTGTGATTCAGAGGAACTCAGTAGAAAAAATCCCTCTCAAATCTGAGCGAGAAATGGAGTTCATCAAGTCTTTCATGAACTTGTCAGAAAATCCAGAAATTAGAAACCTTGGGATAAGCTTGGAATATGCTTGTGACACTCTGAGTACACCTTGTCTGAATGTTACAACAGCAGAGGACAAGATCCAAGATGCTATCACAGTGGTAAGGAAGCAACTATCATCAATTGTAATGGAGAAGCTGATTTATTCTAGATCAGGTGAGTCAAAGGTCCTTGAGAAGAATGAAGCCAATGTTAAGGCTAAAGCCAAGGGGTGGAATTGCACACTGTACTTTGAGCAACTGAGCAAAGTTGGTCCTGCAAAGACTTTCAAACATAAAATAAACAGCTGTACCACTTTAACAGTTTCTGAGGGTGACTTGCATCAGTACACTGTTGATACATTGATTTGTCCACTGTGTACAAACCTGGCTTTTGACAACCCTACTGCCCAGCACTTCCTTGAAATGGGAAGTCCTCAGATTCAAGAGGTGTTCAATAAGCTTCAAAAGGACAAAACAAGGTTACTTGCTGGAGATGTAGTTCTTAGTAACCCAGGCAATCTCAGTACCAAAACACTCATTTATGCTGTGTTGCCTCAAAGCTCCCAAACCCTGGGCCCTCACTACTTGAAATCAGCCATAGTCGACAGTCTCCATAAAGCAGAACAAAGCAGTAGTGCTTCTGTAGCAATGCCTGTACTTGGCTGTGGGCCTTTTGGATTTTCCTTGAAAGAAAGTTCTAAGGCAATCAGAGAAGCAATTCTGCAATTCATCAGTGATGATCAAAACACCCCGAAGAATGTGAAGGACATATACGTGGTAGACTCTGACATGAAAATAGTGGAGGAATTCAACATCCTTGTAGAGGAACTGGTAGGTTTCTTTTTCTTTAACTCTTGGTAATCCAGTCATGCAGGTTTCTGACCAATGCATTAAATTAAATATTAAACAAAATTTTGAAAAAGAGTACTCACATTTTTTCTGCCATTTACTGTTCTGTCCTACTAGGGGTTTCCTAATGAAATCACACCTACTTGCCCAACAACCTTTCTTTCTCAAGCCACCATGCAAGATCTGAAACGCAAATTAGACACATCAGGTAATTTCTTGCAATTATGTATGCTAGGGGCACAACCTAACATGGGGTGTAATGGAAGATGGACTGTTTATGTTTAGTACTGTGTAAAAGTCAGTGACCACTATTTAATTTATTTAATTTCCAGTGAAAATGACCATTAAGTACCTTCATCAGGAAAAAGGAGAAAACATATTGTAGAGTCTAGGTTAATAAGAAATGAAGGGAAACACTGCACATGTGGGCAAATGCTCTTTTATTGAACCGGCAGCAAGAGAAAACCACCACGTTACTGAATACAGCGGGATAGCAGGCAGGTCACTTCCAGCCATACCTGTTTCCACAGCCCAAAATAATAAAGAACAAACAACACACAAACACATCTCAAACTGAACAGCAATAACATTATTTACAGGGAGCGCAGCGCTTCGCATTGCCACTTTGCATGGCCACTTTGCATGGCCATGCTTCCCACACTCCTACAGCAGTGTGGCCAGTGGCAAGATGCCACAATATTATCATTGTTGTTGTAGGAGCACAGGAAGTGTAGCTATGCAAACTGGCCATGTGAAGAGGCTCTCAGGAGGCACCATGCTCCTCATAAGGAGAGACATTTAATATTCATGTTGTTGTTGTTCAGTCTAAGATGTGCACGTGTTATTGGTGCTTGTCTGTGCTGGTAGTGATCTGCCCACTATCCTGGCTGCTTGGATAGCAGTTCTACTTCGTTGCCTGTTCAATAAAAGAGCATTGGCTCACATACACATTGTTTCCCTCTGGTTGTTCTTCACCTATATGCTATAACATATTTAACAGAAAATTACATGAAAGCCTTGACAACTTAATATAATATAACTTTTAATTATATTCATTTTTCCAGTACTTAGTGTGCCCAGCCTTTGTCTTTATTACAGCTTGTATTCTTTTCAGGAGACTTGGTTTCAGTTTCTCAAAGAAATCTGCAGGGATATTTTTCCACACCTTCAAAGTTAGATAATCCAAGTAATCCCAAACACATTCAGTGATGTTGAGGTCTGGATGCTGGGGTGGTCAGTCCATTGTTCTGAGAACTGATAATTAGGTCTTAGGACCCAATCCCATTTCTAATTTTTACCCCTACCTCTTGTTTTTGAGTGTGACCTTGCCCCTTTGAACTGAGTTACAAGGGGTAGTGACTGAAATCTTCCCCTATGAAACAGGACAAACCTCAAATAAAAAGAACATTAACAGGCTACTAGTGCTGCTCTGTAGGCGACTCTGCCAGTCTGCAGTGATAGCAGAGGAGGGTAAAGTTCAGCAGCCTCACTGCTGGGCTTTAGTTACATTTAGGGCATCATATGCCTTCAAAGAGGGGGGATATGACTATTGTTTATTATCACCCACCCCCAATTCTTTGGTGATATGAAGCTGAAGTTAGATATAGATATATATAGAAGTTACGTTAACATACTGCTAGTGCTTTTTTATCATTGTTTTGAAGAAAAGGACCATAATACATTAAAAAGACATTAAACTAAGACAATACAATGGTTATCATAATTTTTTAACAGAGAATATTCACACATTCGTGGGTTTCTTTGGTCGCTTGTGCAGTCAACTTGCCGGTTTTTCTTTTTTTCTCATAACACTCTGTTTGGAATGTGACTCTGAAAAACCTCTGTTTGGAGGGCCATGTAGCCCTAACACTTTGTCCTTCCCCTCTATCTCAACAAAAATCAGTACACCCTACCGCTAGGCGTGAACGCGCAAAACAGAGGGGTAAGGGCTAAGTGGTAGGGGCAGGGGGTAAAATGGGACTGGGCCTTAATCTCAGCAGTGTGCTTGGGGTCGTTATCTTGCTATAGAATGAATTTCAGTTTTAAAGTTTAGTGCCTTTCCCCAACAGTGCTAAGCTTAAACGTGTCATTTACAGTGATTGTTCATGGAGTGCTAGTATCTCTCAAAAAAGGAGACATCACCAAAGAGACTGTGGATGTTATCGTCAATTCCAACAACAGAGATTTAAATGTGCACCTGGGTAAGTTGTTTTAACAGTAGAAATTGCAAAACCACAAACTTAACACATTAAAGTATTACAAAATATGGAGAGATTATATATAGCAGTATTTTTCAAACAGCCACGATGCTGCTCAGTTTACCCACTTTAATTGATTGACTTATTAGATTTATGGTTCATTGATGAGTAATGGACTTTGATTCACCTCTGAACTTTAAAGTTTCAATTCAAGGAATTTGTAGCCCTAAACTATCCTTTTTAATAGTTTCATATCTGGCAAAGCAGTATTGCTGCATGCTTGCAACGTCTATTGCTTTTGTTTAATAGGGGTTTCTGGAGCAATCTTCAGAGCAGCAGGGAAATCCATTGTGGATGAATACAGAAGGAATGGTAATTCCTATTTTTATTTATATGGTTATGTACTTCTAACACTCATTGTGCTTCGTGGAGAATATCATCGCTGCCTCCGCTTTACAAGAGAAGGTCACAACATTCTTAACTTTTAATACAAGTTGATTTAAAGAGATTTTATTACAAGTATTTTTTCTACAGGTCCATTCATCATGAAATGTTCACATAATGTAAACAACAGCTGCTGTGTTCAAGTGATGTAGGTTCTTAATTATTCAAGAATAATTAAGGTTTTCCTTGTTTTTTGTTCCAAATATCAAGCCATTTTAAACCAGTCCAACTTTGATGAGGTAGCGGTGATTCAGTTGAGATGACACTAAGTGCACAAAATACAGGTTGTGGAAATCTGAAATGAAACAATAACAGTGGGCGGAGCTTATGATGCCTACTGCTGAAGCTACTTTATTATTTGCTGTTCCAGAAATGTAATAACATAAGTGAACTTTCAAAGTGTACCGTGGATGTTGACAAAGTTATTATTATTTTAGCTGTCATGGAATCTTGGAGCTGAAATTAGATCAAGAGTATGAGTTCAAAGTGCAGACTTTCAGCTTTAATTTGGGGGTTATTTACATCCAAATCTATGGAGCCCTGCTGGTGACATCTCATATAAATAAAAGTAGGCCACAACTTAGTAAGGCGTGGGAACGAGATAATGAAGTCGTGGCTGCGACTTAGTAAGGCATGGGAATGACATAATTAAGCCTTGACCACAGCTTAACAAGGCATGATCTTGTTCCCATGCCTTACTAAGTCGTGGCCACGACTTAATTATCTCATTCCCACGCCTTACTACGTCATGGCCACACATTAGGATCTCATTCCCACGCATTAATTAACGGGATGTCACCAGCAGGGCTGGTTCATACAGAGCCCACCCAGTTTTTGGTGCTCAAAGGTAATTGGATAAACTAACATAATCTTAAATTGTTATATTTAATACTTGGACACAGATTCTTTGCAGTCAATTGCTGCCTTAAGTCTGTTACCCATAGACATTACCAGATGCTGGGTTTTTTTCCTGGTGATACTCCTGGTGTATCACTTGGTGTATTCCTGGTGATTCCAGGCCTTTACTACAGCTGTCTTCAGTTCCTGCTTGTTCTTGAGGTGTTTTACCTTCAGTTTTGCCTTCAGTAAGTAAAATGCATACTTGATTGGATTGAGCTCAGACGTTTGACCTGGCTTTTATAAAACATAAAACATTCCCCTTATTTGCCTTAAAAAAACATATTGGGTTGATTTCTCAATATGCCCTAGGTCATTGTTCATAATGTGAAGCGCCGTCCTATGAGTTCTGAAGCATTTGGCTGAATGTGTGCAGACAATATAGGCCAATACACTTTTGTCAGCACTCACATCATCAAAAAATACAAGAGAACCAGTTCCATTGATAACCACGCATGCCCATGCCAGAACACTACCTGCACCATGCTTGACAGATGGACTTGATAGTTCCTTCCATTCTCCATACACTCCATCATTTTGGAATAAGTTGATCTTTGTCTTATCTGTCCATAAGATTTGTTCTAGAACTGTACATGCCTTTTTTTAGATGTTTTGACTAAATGTTGTTGACTAAAATGTTGTATTGTAAATAACAATAACTTTGGTAATGTTTGTCGGATTGTTAAGATTTTTGGCTTTTTTGACTCAGCCTTGTTCTGTCCAGCAGTGTCTCTAATCTTGTGTGAATCTTGCCAGGTCCTAGAGCAGATGATGTAATCTTAACAGGCGGTGGCAATCTTTCCTGTAAGCACATCGCTCAGATCTTTGGGCCCATTCATGCTGCAGACATCATAACCTCCATTGAGAAGGTCCTGAAACTATGTGAAAGTAAAATGGCTGCCAGAGTGGCCATCCCAGCAATCGGGACAGGTGAGACCACAACCAGTCCCTGTCCTGCAGAGCATAAACACATAGTTGACTTTATTTTATTTGATATTTGGATTTACATTATTTTCCACGTACACCAAATGCAGTCATCAGCCAAGACATATGTAGTGTCTTCATTTTGCTTTGCCTTAGTTTAGAACTGGAGCTGTTAGGCTGATGTTGCTAACAAACACTTGAAGTTAATATTCACTCAAACTATTTCCACAGATATATTTCAAAATTCCATTGACTTGGCTGATCAACTGCAATTGGAGCAAATGGAAAAAAATGTACATTGATTTTTTGCTGCACTTTTCCTTTAAGGCAGTGATCTCTAACCCTCGTCCTAGAGAGCCACGTCCTTGCAGAGCCTAGTTCCAACTACTATTGCCACACCTACTCCAGCTTATCGACCTCTTCCCAAGTCCCTGATGGGGGCTGGGCAGCTTATTGGAGTCAGGTTGGAATTAAACTCTGCAGGAATGTAGATCTCCAGGACCAGGGTTGGAGACCACTGCTTTAAGGACTATAGAGTTCCAAACAGGCATGACCATTAAATGACCATTAAAGTGACAAGTTGGATTGGGTTAGTTAAAAATAATACAAACCTGTCAATTCTACAGGACGAGGTGGAATTTCAGCATACAATTCCATCAGAGCCATCTTCACTGGACTGGAGAACCATTTGATTCAGTTGAATTCAACTTGTCTTAAAGAGATAATTGTGGTTACATTTGATCAGACCATTTGGAATGACTTCTGTGATTATTTCAAGGAGAGGAGCAAGAAGGTTCATTTTCATTTAACATCATCATAATTTAATGAAATATATAAAATGGGGAAAACTCGGAAAGCTGGGATTTCTATATTTGGAATATTTTTTCTCAAATATAGAAAAATGTATTTTTTGAATTTTTTTGAAAATTATTGTGTTTCCTGTTTTTCTGTTTATGTATTATTTCTCTGCACTGTACATTATATCAAATACACTGAATTTGTACTTCTTTACTTTTAAAACAATAACCCTTTTTCTCTTTTTCAAGAACTCTCTTACAGGAAACATGTCAGCACATGCAAATCAAGGTTTGAGTTATGTTTTTATAAGCAAAGAAAAAAAAATCTTCTGTTATTTTTTCTGAACTCATCTCACACTTACTTTCAACCCAAATTATAGCCAATATCAACGGCGTCAGAATTGAGATTAAAAAAGGCAACATCACCAATGAAAAAGTGCAGGCCATAGTGAACACAACCAACAGAGAAATGGACTTAAAAGCAGGTTAGTTTACTCTACACTGATCAGCCATAACATTAAAACCTTGTTTCTACACTCATTGTCCAGTTTATGTAGTAAGTGGAGCTGACGTTGTGGTGGTATGTTAGTGTGTGTTGGTCCACCTTGTAGATGTAAAATCAGATGTAAAGTCAGAGACTGCTGCACAGTTTGTGTTGGTCATCCTCTAGTCCCTCATCAGTGGTCACAGGACGCTGCCCACAGGACGCTGTTGGCCGGATATTTTTGGTTGGTGGACTATTCTCAGTCCAGCAGTGACACTGAGGTGTTTAAAAACTCCAGCAGCACTGCTGTGTCTGATCTACTCGTACCAGCACAACACACACTAACATACCACCAACACATCAGTGTCACTGCAGTGCTGAGAATGATCCAACACCAAATAATACCTACTCTGTGGGGGTCCTGAGGCGGTCCTGACCATAGAAGAACAGGGTCAGGACCCCCAAAGGACCCCAAAAAGGGCTAACAAAGTATGCAGAGAAACAGATGGACTACAGTCTGCAATTGTAGAACTACAACATGCTCCTATATGGTAAATGGACAATGAGTGTAGAAACAAGGATGTAGTTTTGATATTATGGCTTATCAGTGTGCAACTCATCTTTAGTAAAAAATGAATAGCAATTTTGTTGTGATATGTATGAAGTCTGGGAAACAGAAATGGATTGATGTTAAAAACTTGAATGCATATGATGGTGTTTGGTATGTTATGCAGTGTGATTCTCAATAGACAAACATGTTAAATACTCTCAGGTGTCTCGGGGGCCATATTCAAAGCAGCTGGACCCTCTGTTGAAAAGGAGTGCCAAAACCTTGGTAAGTGTTCCCTCTGGACAGTGTTCATTTGGTAAAGATGAGTTTACAAAGCATTGAGTTCTCAAAGCAGCAAGCCATCTGAGCCACTAGGGGGCCCCAAGTAACTGATTATATGGTTTATAGCGAGAAAAGGCCCTGGGTGCCTGCATGGCAGGGATATTACATTTGCAGAAGGCCTGTTTGAACAAACCTCGCCACCATGTGTACAGTTGAATGCAAATATTTCAGCAAACCTTGACAAATGACATGTTTTGTTGATTTCTGAAGTGAACAGCAGTAAACACAACCTCTACAGCACACTGTTTTAAAAATAATATATTATATATAGACCTTTTTTGTGTGTTCATTCAAGATTCAAGAGTTTTATGCATTTAATGTATGTGTGTATGTATAGTTGAGTGGGCTTCAATAAGTGATGTGTATGTGTGTGTTAGCCAGAGTTCAACAAGTCAGAGTGATGGGAATGGAGCAGTGTGTTGATAGAGTCGTTCACAAGCCTGATGGCCTGTGGGTAGAAACTGTTTGTCAGTCTTCTTGCGCTGGATTTCACACTCCTGTAGTGTCTGCCTGATGGTAGAAGAGTGAAGAGGCTGTGTTGAGGATGTGTACTGTCCCTGATGATGCTGAGTGCCTTCCTGATGACCCTGGCGTGGTAAAGGTTCTGTAGCGAGGCGAGGTTTACTCAAACAAATGAGATGAACTGTGCAGTTTTGATTGCATGCCTTCCTGTGCTAAGCAGTGCAAGTTCTATACCAGACTATGGTGGAGCTGGTAAAGACACTCTTGATCGTACACTTGTAGAAGTTGCTGAGATGCTGGTATGCCAAATTTCCTTAGCCTTCTTGGAAAGTACTGTTGCTGATGGGACTTCTTGATGATTTGGTGTGTGGTGAAACCAGGTGTGATCCTCACTGATGTGAACGCCAAGGAATTTGAAGGTTTTCACCCTCTCCATCTCTGTCTCACCTATGTGTAGTGTCCTTGGGCTTGTCTGCATTAAGGGACAGATTATTGTCATGATACCAGGCCATCACATCTACCACCTCCCTCCTGTATGCTGTCTCATCCTCTCCAGTGATCAGTCCAATGGCTGTAGTATCATCAGCAAACTTGTTGATGCTGGTGTGCTTCTAGGAGGCCATGCAGGGTGGGGCCTCAACACACAACCCAGGGGGGGGTCCCTTTTATATCTTGTGCTGGATGTGCAGTTGCCCCCTCTGACTTACTGGGATCTGCCTGTTAGAAAGTTCAGCACCCAGTTACAAAGGGAGGGTGTCAGTGTGAGGGTGAGGAGCTTTTCAGAGAGTATGAGTGGGATGACCGCGTTGATTGCTGAGCTGTAGTCGATAAACAGCATTCTGATATAGGTGTCCTTGCCCTTTAGGTGTGTGAGGGCTATGTGAATGACAGTGCTGACTGCGTCGACAGTGGACCGGTTCTGACAGTACACAAACTGCAGAGGGTCCAAGGTGTCCAGAATGGTCTCCCAGATGTGAGTAATGAATATCCTTTCGAAGCACTTCATCACGATTGGAGTGAGTGCAACAGGACAATAGTCATTTAGGCAGGTCACCATGCTTTTCGTTGGGAGGGGCACAATAGTGGTGGACTTGAAGCAGGTGGGCACAGAAGTTTGCATGAATGACAGATTGAATATGTCTGCAAACACATCAGCCAGCTCTGATGAGCAAACCCTGAGTGCACGCCTGGGGATGTTGTCAGGGCCAGCTGCCTTCTGTGGGTTTGTTCTCCTCAGAACCATAACCAGCATCTACCAGTGATACAGTGAGCGATGTGTGCTATCCAAAGCCAAGATACCTCTGTGTTGATATTGAGGGCCTCAAAGTGAGCATATAACTCATTCAGCTCATCTGGCAGTGCGGCTTTGCTGGTTGTGGCCCCGCTGCTACTGTGCTGATAATTGCAGGCCTTGTCACATGCGTTGAGTGTCTGTGGTGGTGTGGTATCCCTCCAGCTTAAGTCTGTACCTCAAACTGCACATCCCAGTTTGTACCCTCAAAGTAGTTTCTACACTCATTGTCCAGTTTATGTGGTAAGTGGAGCTGACGTGGTGGTGGTATGTTAGTGTGTGTTGGTCCACCTTGTAGATGTAAAGTCAGATGTAAAGTCAGAGACTGCTGCACAGTTTGTGTTGGTCATCCTCTAGTCCCTCATCAGTGGACATTGTGGCCCCGCTGCTACTGTGCTGATAATTGCAGGCCTTGTCACATGCGTTGAGTGTCTGTGGTGGTGTGGTATCCCTCCAGCTTAAGTCTGTACCTCAAACTGCACATCCCAGTTTGTACCCTCAAAGTAGTTTCTACACTCATTGTCCAGTTTATGTGGTAAGCTGGTTGTGGCCAGCTGGTTTGTACCCTCAAAGTAGTTTCTACACTCATTGTCCAGTTTATGTGGTAAAATCAAAATATATGCCATGGTCAGGGGAGCCCAAACTTTTGAATTCGATTGTACATAAACTGTTGAGCCTGTATCTTTGAAGGTCCATTGCAGGGTGATATGGTTGCCCTGACCAGTGCTGGAAACCTGCAGAGTAATTTCATCATCCACATGATAGGACCCCACACCCCTGCTGCGGCAAGGTTACGGGTGAAGAAGGTCCTGGAGCGATGTGAGCAGAAGAAAATCAGCACAGTTTCCTTCCCTGCTGTCGGTACCGGTATGACTTAAATGCTAAAAAGACATTTGAGAGTAATCTTTGATTGGATGGAGATTTTTCACTCTAACAATGTCATTCTGTTTAAGGTGGAGGTGGTCTTAAGAGTAAAGAAGCTATGACTGCCATGCTGCAGGCATTTGAAGATCATTTATCTCAGCATTCATTTACTGCTGTTGAACTCATCTGTGTTGTTGTTGACCGGGATGAAGTCCTACATGAGTTTCTGCAAGTTCTCAAAGAGTGGACAGCAGACACCCAGGTAGAATACAACATAATAAAGGCCAGTGCATAATGAGCAGTTCTGGACAAAATTTTTTGCTTCATTAAGTCTTTTGACCTGACAGCTCAGGTACCTTAATGGGGTAGCAAGTGATTTTTTTGCATTGGTAACAAGAATGTTGCACTGTTTCAGAGAGAGCAGGACTTGGACTTCAGAATCTCTAAACTCATCTTAAGCATAAACATAAACCGGTTCATCCCCTAACTAAACCTGGAATATATCAAACAATAGACTCTGAAAAGAACCACAGAATTAACCCAGCAATCCCTGGAACATCCACAAATAGGGTCCACCAGCCCAAATGAGCAGCCTAAATTTTATGCTGTTTTTTAGGTTTTTAATAAATCATCCTAACTCAGCCACTTGCTATGATTTCAGCTGGAGAAATTGGACCCAGAACTGATGAACCTATTTCACATGTGTGGTATCAGTGAGGCTCAGCTGAAAGACAAAGAAATGTCTATGATCATTTTTGATTTCATTGAGAAAAAGGGAGGGGTGGAGGCTCTCAAGGAGCAGCTGAGGAGAGAAGGTGAGAACAGCACATAATGTACATAATAACAAGGAATTAAGTCATGGATTTGTGCCATCTTACATAAAATTAGAGATTACTGGGTTTCTGTTAGCTGATGCATTCATTGTTAACAGTGCTGCTTGAAAGTTTGTGAACCCACTATCATTTTGTGAATTTCTACATACAACCTAAATTTCAAAAAAGTTGAGACGCTGTGCAAAATGTAAATAAAAACATAATGTAATCATATGCAAATCAGTTAAACCCTATATTTAAATGAACATAGTACAAAGACAACATGTCAATAATTGAAACTGAGAAATTTGAATTTTGAATTAGATGCCAGCAACACATTCCAAAAAAGTTGGGACAGGAGCAACAAAAGGCTAATAATTGTAGAAGTTGTACAATGTTATGAAACACCACATGGAACATCTCACAGCTAATTAGGTTAATTGGCTACAGGTCAGTAACATGATTGAGTATAAAAAAGCATCCCAGAGAGGCTGAGTCTTTCAGAAGTAAAGATGAGGAGGGGTTCACCACTCTGTGAAAGACTGCATGAGCAAATAGTGCAATTCAAGAATAACATAAAATAGCAAAGAACTTGGGGATTTCAAAATATACGGCACGTAATATCATTAAAAGATTCAGAGAATCTGGAGAAATTTCTGTAGTGGAAATCACTGCAAGGGCTCAGGAGCTATTACAATGGTCAGTCTTTATATTTTGCCCTAACCATCACATATTTGGTTCTACACAGCACCCAAGCCTACTCAGCAAAATGAAACAAACCAAAGCCCAGCCAAACAGCCACTGATCAGCCTTGCTACTGCACTGGCTGCAGTAACTTTCCCTGTAATGACTGTGGAGGTGTATGGAACCTCTCCTGCTGACCTTGCCAAAGTCAAGAAGCTCCTGGATGACCTTATCTCTGAAGAATGTACCAGCAGAGATGTCCGGTCCAGTTACCTGACCAACCTTCAAGAAGCTGATAAGGAGGCCATCGTCACCCTTAGCAAGAACAACCAAGTGCACATTCTTGTTTCTTCCTCAGACAGACTAACTGTGTCAGGGAAGAAGGACGATGTTCTGGATACAGTTTTGAACATCTCAAGCTTCATCCAGGCAGCCAAGGAGAGGGAAGCCCAGGAAAGTGAGATAAAGAGATTGAGTGAGACTCTGTGCTGGGAGGTGGCTGAAGGAGAGGAATGGGTACCGCTGGACTCCAGCATTAGCTACCAGCTGGAATTAGCCTTTCACAAGAAAGAGCAGAGCTTTACATATGAGGTGGAAGGAGAGGTTTACACTGTGGACCTCAAAGAGCTGACACAGGAGAACAGCAGTGGAAAGTCCTGCAGGATAAAGAGAACCCTGATCGGTGACTCAGACACAGGTAAAAATCTTGATGAATCTTGCAAGCCAGCATGAAGAGGAAGCATAGAGAAATGCATAATTCTATTCTTGGTTAGATTTGTTGTATTGTTTGCATTAAGCCTTATGAATCAGGGGACTAATTTAATATACAGTAGGCCCCAGCAGATATATCAGTTGGCTGAAAATATCCCATACTGGTGACATGTCACACATAATGTGCATGTAATTAACATTTATTTATTTATGATTTTATTTTATTATTTATTTTAGAAGATAGGGTGAAACCTTAAACAGTTGCACCACTGGGGATCCCAACATACACTCTCAGAAATAAAGGTACTAAACTGTCACTGGGGTGGTAGCCTCGAGGGTACCTCTCAGTACCTTTAGTCAGGGAACATAACTGTAACATAATCCATTGAAAACATTAGGCTATGAAAAATATGTTCTTTTCACCTGAGAAGAACTTATTTAAGGTTCACAGTTGGACCTTAAAACCACTGTTGCACATTTGAGGGTACATTTACATTGTTTGTGTCTTGATGAATGAAAAATGTACCTGCACAGAACCTTTATTTCTAACAGTGTAAGGCACTACATATTTAACAATATGTCAGCAATACAGGCCGATGAATCTGAAAACAAAACATCATAACATAACATATCATAATAACAAAAATACACAAAACATACCCAACCCTAACCTTTAGCATGACAGAAAAAAAATATGAAGAGAACTCTGAAAATGATCAGAAACTGATATTGGTGGTTATGGGAAAATCTAGCACATTAAAATTGGTATTGGGCCAAATGTTCATATCAGTTGAGCCCTAGTACTCATGTCGTAGGGCTGAGTAACGATATTTATCATTATCGTGATAAGTTACAGAATTGTGATAACTTATTGAAAAATCATGATATTTTTGCCATATTGCCCAGCTCTACAACTAGATGTAGAGTACTCAACTCAAGAAGGCCTCTGGACAGTACAAGTTGGTCAAGACTTGGTCATACAATGTAAAATACACTTGTCTTATAAAGTTGTCTCAGGACAGCTGTATGTTGTTTCTGGTCAGATTTGCTGGACTAAAGATCTTTGACTGTATTCTTTCAGCTGTTATTCAGCCTCCACCAACATGGACTAAAATGGAAGGACGAGACTTGGCAATAATTCCACTCGTTCCAGATTCAGATGAGTACAAGAAAATAGAGACAGCTTTTCTGAGCTCCAGCCAGTACCCTGATATAGATCCTGTTGAGGTTGTGCAAGTAAGCAAAAAACTGCTATATATCTTATTGAAAGACATGGTCTAATATTTAAAATTTAAAAATCAGTCATAAAACACTGGCTTAGCAAGATTTTAAAAATGCAACTATCTATGCACGCAAGAATGTGTGATTAAACCCAGAAATTACTTACACTTCATACTTTTGTTTTATAAAATTGTCAGTTTTCCACCATTCATATTGGGCATTATTCATGATGTGCAAAAGTCAGAGACCACCCTTTTATTCATTGAATTTCCAGTCCAAACACTGACATGACAGTGGTGTGTTAGTGTGTGTTGCGCTGGTAAAAGTGAATCAGACGCAGCAGTGCTGCTGGAGTTTTTAAACACTGTGTCCACTCACTGTCTACTATATTAGACACTCCTACCTTGTTGATCCACCTTGTAGATGTAAAGTCAGAGATGATAGCTCATCTGTTGCTGTGCAGTGTGTGGTGGTGATCCTCTAGTCCTTCATCAGTGGTCACAGGACGCCACCCACAGGACGCTGCTTGCTGGATATTTTTGGTTGGTGGGCTACTCTCAGTCCAGCAGTGACACTGAGGTGTTTAAAACTCCAGCAGCACTGCTGTGTCTGATCCACTCGTACCAGTGCAACACACACTAACACACCACCACGTCAATGTCACTGCAGTGCTGAGAATGACCCACCACCCAAATAGTACCTGCTCTGTGGTGGTCCTGTGAGGGTCCTGACCATAGAAGAACAGGATGAAAGGAGGGTTATAAAGTATAAATGATAAAATGGACAGTGAGTGTAGATATAAGGAGGTGTGCTTAATAAAGTGATCATTAAGTGTATAAATAAAGTATTTTCTCCTTTTTTTGATGCCAAAGATAAATAGCTTTTACTTAATTGCTGTTTTGACTGAAAATTAAACTAGCAAAAGAGTGGTCTCGGACTTTTGCACAGAACTGTATCTGTCTAAAAATATGCAGATGCCCCTTCTAATTAGTGAGTCATCATGTCTCTGTAATTAAGGACTCAATTCAGTTTATTATTTACCATTTTTAAGTGCAGGAATGCACACACTGGAATTTAATGGGTGCCAAGCCTAACATTAAAACGAATGAATGTATGAATAAACAAGTCCCATCAATCACCTCAGTACAAGTGCATTAACTTCTCATTAACTTGCAGCTACAGTGTTCAGAATGTGTACTGCAGCTGGATAAAAACTCTTATGAACTCGCTTGCTGAGGCTGTTATAGACTGAAAGCCTCTCCCTGAACCTCTCCTCCAGATATATATCTTCTCTGTGGAGGGTAGCTTGGCTCCAACAACGATTTCTTCACAAAATCACATGGGTTTGAGGTGCAATTGTGAAAAGTTGTTACAAAATGTGATAAATCAATGGTGATTTTTTTTATCGCAAAATTAAACTTTGCAGATCCGCAGAATTCAGAATAAAGGCCTATGGCAGAGGTACGCTGTGCTGAAGCAGGAGGTGGATAAGAAATACCCCGACCAGATAAATGAGCAGTTCCTCTATCACGGCACCACTAAAGAAATCAGTAAGAAAATCAATAAGAACGGATTCAACAGGAGCTTCTGTGGAAGAAACGGTAAGTTTTTTCTTTTTCATTTTAGAAATATGGGCGGCAATTACCAACAAGTAATATTCACCATGGTTGGGATGTGACAGAATACTAGCATTGGGAATATGTAACCAGAATACAGAAATTAAGTATCTGTATTCAGCCCAAGTTAAATTTTGATAAAGCTGTATTCAGAATACAGTTACTTTTTACATTTTTAGGAGAATAATTTTCGAATACTTAGCAGCTACATAAAAAAATATATATGTACCATCTTATATATGAAACATTGTTGGTGCTTGTTTCTTAACTATTTTAATTTATAAGTGTATGATATGGAAATTCAATGAATGCTTGTTATACGGACTCTAAAGAGGACCTGAATTAAAGGCTTCTTTTAAAAGCTGAAGTTCCTGCTAAAGCCTGAGTAGACTGATAAATCAATGTGATCAGTTATTAATCTCAGTGTTACTGAGCTCTGCTAAAGCCTGAGTAGACTGATAAATCAATGTGATGATCAGTTATTAATCTCAGTGTTACTGAGCTCTGCTAAAGCCTGAGTAGACTGATAAATCAATGTGATCAGTTATTAATCTCAGTGTTACTGAGCTCTGCTAAAGCCTGAGTAGACTGATAAATCAATGTGATCAGTTATTAATCTCAGTGTTACTGAGCTCTGCTAAAACCTGAGTAGACTGATAAATCAATGTGATCAGTTATTAATCTCAGTGTTACTGAGCTCTGCTAAAGCCTGAATAGACTGATAAATCAATGTGATAACCAGTTATTAATCTCAGCATTAGTGAGCTCTTTTGAGGTTTGATCAAACTGCTAATCTCCTCAGTAGAGGACATATTCACTAGTAATATGCTTGGCATTGGTGTTGTACTGGACTCCTGCTCAGGGAGTGTGGGAGGAGCAGTGGACTCAAGAAGACAATGAGATCCAAAATAATGTTGAGAATCTCAGATCTTTGTGAAATTTGTGGCATTCTTCACCAGTAAGGCCCAGTCTTTCAAGTTATGCTCAGGCTAATTTCTATGTCTTTTAAGCTGTAGTTCATGGCCACGGCACCTACTTTGCCATGGAAGCCTGGTACTCCTGTCAGCACCGGTTCTCAACCCCTCATTGGAACGGGTTGAAGTACATCTACAGAGCCAGAGTTGTGACCGGGACACCTTGTAAAACTCGAAGAGGAATGAAAGAGCCGGACCCTCTGGACCCTAACGACCCCCGGGCTGGTCTGTACGACTGCGCTGTGGATAATCTGGAGGATCCATTCATCTTTGTGGTGTTCTGTGATGCGGGGGCTTACCCTGACTATCTGATCATCTTCAAGAATACATGAATGCATAAAGTCACTGTTTACAGAGTTTTCATATCAGTCCACTTTACAATCAGCGCTTAACAGAAAGTTAAGTGTATTATACAGAATGCACCTGTTTAATATGCAACCAGATGTTCTAGAGGTGTAGCCTGTCTTATTTTCCCTCAGAACACTGTACTGACTGAGTTATTCACAGTTATTCACAGGTACCAAAACTATAATTTTATTAAATAATTTATAGCATTATAGCAAACTATACTAAAATATCATTTCTGCTTTCAAGCACTGCATATTTTTAATGAACTATGAAGAAGAAACTGTGTTAATGATTTGCCTTAAATCTTTCAGGATGATCCAGGTTTGATTCTTTTCATTGGGATTATTATTTTATGACTTGTTTTATACTAAAAGCAATACATTTATTATAAAAATTATACCTGCATGTCCTCATTTGTCCTTCCAAATCTTTCCAGTCACCATTTCTCGCTTGCATAACTTGCATTCACTCACATAACTTCCACTCTGATCAGCATATGAGTAGATTGTTGCTGATGTCACTGTTCTAACAGTAGCCAGGACTTTGTGAGACCATATCCACCATAAGATCCCTCTTGTTTACCCAACTGCCCCATCTGGTGGAAGAGGCTGGAACAGAAGACTTCCAGTACACTTTCTACTAATCTGCCCTCAGTTCACCTGGACACTGTGTGCTAATGAGAGAAACTAGGAAAGGCTCTGAGTAGCAACTGCAGACATAAAAATACAGCACCCCGGCCAGCTTATGTGCTTTATTGATTTTTGAAGTGAAAAGTAATAAATGCAACTATTAAATACAAATCTGCAAATGTTAATTCACTTAAAATTTACTTTTGTCATTTTTTTCTTTTTGTTTATTAATTTATTTTTGATGAATTTAGGGTGACTGCATTATTTCATACCACTGCTGTTCATATTAGTATTATAAGAGTTATGCAAAAGAACTGTATTATAGTTTTAATTTGGTATTAATTTGTGATTTATTTGAAATGTTTTCTTAAACAATAGCCGGCTTGAGGTGTTAAAGTATTTCTAATTATATTAGGATGGATAGATAGATTGATTAACAGTTTTGATTAATTGATTGTATGCACATTTGTACCTGATCTAAACTTACTGAGGTCTTGTTTGCATTTCCCTGCCTAAGAATTCCTGAAAAATGCTAGTATATTTGGCCTGCTAAACTGTCAATGCCCACAGCTGCTCTTTAAGGTATCCATAACTGGTTCATGCTTACCTGATCAGCTGCTGGTCAGGGTGAGCTCTCTGGACTCTAAACTGTGGTATGTAGGCTTTCTGGCAACACAGGCCTCATAAATTCAAGTAAATTTACCTGTAAAAGCATCAACTTAGCAGCGGTCACTGTTCCGCTTCAAACTGGCCACAGTTTGATTATTTAACATGGACTATAAAATGAAACTTTAAAATCATTATTAAACTATTAAACCATATGCATAACAATTATGATTAATATTCAGTTAATACAGCAGTATCAAAATGAAGTGTTTGTTTTGCTTATAGAGACTGAAAGTATGTGTCTGTTTTTTGTCATCAGAACAGGTTAATCATATCTAAACCAATCAGAACACCAGACAAAAGATAAAGACAAAGCTGTCTGGTTACATATTTTCTGTATAGAAGTCAAAGTGAAAATAAGTTCCCGAATGTGACACTGAAAACATCACTCTCAACATGGAGCTAAAACTGTGAGTATATATAAAATATATGTGTCTTTTTTTGGCTATGATTATAGTGTAAGATTATTAGAGGGAGAGTGGATTATATATGTTCATTTACTCTTGAAGAAGTTCAGGAGGAACTTGGTGTTCGTCCTAATCTAACATAATCTAATGGCTCATATTTACAGTTTGTGGACTGATTTTTTTAAGCATTGAGATTGAGGTCTAAATCAAGCTTATGCAGATGCTGTGCAGTGGAAAATCTGTATTTCCTTACAGTTTTCATTACTGTGTTCATCAGTGTTTGAGTTTGCTTGCTTATATATTAATTCTTTGAGTTGTTTTGTAAGTGAACAAGTAGAAAAATGAGGTGATTCAAATTTACCATTTTTGCCTCTCATTGTGTTTTTAGACATTCTGTGAAGAAACATTCAATCAGGACTCTGAAAAAAGAAAGTACACTGTGAAGAAAGGCGTGGATCACAGTGCGTTGGCAGATTGTGGAAAACCAGATCAGCAGCATGAGTCACTCTGAGGAATGTGAGATGAGCTCTTCTAACACTGAGGGCAAAGAATATGTGTAAGTGTATCTGTTTAAAACTGAGATCCCTACTTCTACACTGTAGATGTGTTTGAAATATGGACATATACTTAATGATCATATTAGCAGTACTAATAAACTACTGAATAATCTCTTTGAAACATTGTATGGTAAATATAATGTCAGAAATCAGTAGACGTGGTCACTTGAGATGCAGGTATTTCTATTAGCATGTTTTTTTCACTACTTTGTTGGCGTTGGGCACTGAGTAGATGAAAATGAGTAACTGATTAACACAAATAACACACACACACACACACACACACACACACACACACACACACACACACACACACCATCTAAACCGCTTATCCTTCTGGGTTCCGGTGGGGTGCTGGAGCCTATCCCAGCTGTCATTGGACGGAAGGCAGGATACACCCTGGACAGGTCACGCAAATAACATTTAATCAAAATTTAAAATTGAAATCATGGTTATGGTAAACTATAAAATGAAAGAAGATATTAATAGACTACCTGACAAATAAGCTACAGCCTACATAAGAGGACTATTTTCTCAAAATTTAATGAGAATATTCTGAAGATTCTAAAGACTTCCTTGAGAAAATAACGAAGAATTTCTTAAGAGATTTTTTTGAGAACTTCTTAAAATTTTAGAGTTAGGAATTCTTTTTTTATTTCTGAAAATGCATTTAAGAACAATGGGCTTCATTCACCAATTTCTTCCTAAGCAATTTCTTAAATTTGTTCTTGAGAAAGGTCCTAAGTAAGTAAGTAAATAAATAAATAAACAACTTTTTTTATATAGCACATGGTGGTAGCAACTCAAAGTGCTTTACAGACAGGTGATAAATCCTAACAGTAATACAAGAAATTACAAGTATTAATTTAGAATCATATAAAACAATGACACAGATCAAATTAAAAGACAAATACCAAGAGACGTAGCTTTAATTAAATAAGTTAAAGAGATAGATTTTAGATGCTTTTTAAAAGTGAGTACTGAACTTGACTGTCTAATGAAAGGTATTGAATTGAGTTCCACAGTTTAGAAGCAGAATAAGTGAAAGATTCTCTCCATGTTTTCTGTATTTTACAGAAGGTATTTGCAGAAGGCCACTATCTGCAGATCTAAGATCTTGTGCTGGAACATAAACAGACAGACATTGTGTGATGTAAGCAGGTGCTAGGTCATGTAGAGCCTTAAAAACTAGTAGCAGAACTTTAAAATCTATTCTGAATGGCACAGGTAGACAGTGCAGTTCTTTTAAAATGGGAGTGTCAATATTTCTCAAATGATAAAAAGCTACTTTAGTGACTGCATTTGCATGCGGGATAAAACAGAGCTCAGAGTTTAAGATCACACCCAGGTTTCATACTTCAGGTTTGGTGTATGAAGCTAAAGAACCACGTTTCTCATAAAGCAGCTTTCTCTGAGTTGTTGTACCAACGAATAGTATTTCCATTTTTTTGTGATTTAATTGTAGAACATCTCGCGACATCCACTGAGAAATATCTGACACATAGCTGGTCAGTCTGTCTACAGAGTCTTGATCATCTGAAGGAATGGAAATGTATTGAAAAAATTGGAAAATTTATATTATGTTTCCTAATTACATCACATAGAGGTATGTACAAAGAGAAAAGGACCTAAAACTGAATCTTGAGGGACTCCACAAGAAATGCTAAATGTTTTTCATCAATTTCCCATTGAAACCATGAACTACCTATGGACAACATGTGGATGAACTTAAACTGTTGTAAGCTCCTGTTAATTGATAATAAAGAAGGATGCCATTACTGATGTAGGTGGCTTAACAGGAAGATTATAGGAGCTTGTTTCAGTCAGCTCAACTTTGTGTACAGGGATGAGACGAGCATCAGTTATACACCTTTTTTATTGACTACCCAGGCTGTTTGCCTTAAATGCCCATATTGAAGGAGTGTTGTCACTGCGGAAAACTGGGTTATCTGGGAATTTTTTCAAGAATTTTTCAGAGGTGACCATGATACATTCTTAATTAAATAATTTTCTAGGGGAGCACAAATATATCGGAATCATAACAGTTTTGGCAGATGGTTGCTTTAAAAAGCACTGATTGTCACTTAACCAATGTTTATATTTGACAAATAATTACTCATACCTGATGTTACAGTTGATGTATTCTGTCTTGTTAAAAGTCTGTTTTTGGGTTTCTCTGTGAATTTTTTTGTCATTAAAACTTAATAGACATTATTGTTTCCCCACTGAACTGCTCAAGATATTTGAAAATGTACTATTTTATTTGAAGCTCTTCAGGGCCTCCAGAGAGATCAGACTCAGTGGCATCTCTAAGGAGTAATTTTTCTCAGGATAAACACCTAAACTTCACAGATGAGGACCCCCTTCCTCAACACAGGTAAAACACACACCACAATATTATTACAAGTATGCAATCATTTAGATTTCGGCTGAGTTTCATGATAATTTCCACAAAAGTATTTCTTTCTTAACATTGGTTACTGCCTTATGTGTTTTATTTGCACAAGCCTGAAGCAAAAACTACTCACAATATTTGAAAATATACCATGTTATTTGAAGCTCCTCAGTGCCTCCAGAGAGATCAGACTCAGTGGCATCTCTAAGGAGTCATTTTTCTCAGGATAAACACCTAAACTTTACAGATGAGGACCCCCTTTCTCAACACAGGTAAAACACACACCACAATATTATTACAAGTATGCAATCTTTTAGATTTCAGCTGAGTTTCATGAACATTTCCACAAAAGTATTTCTTTCTTAACATTGGTTACTGCCTTATGTGTTTTATTTGCACAAGCCTGAAGCAAAAACTACTCATGATATTTGAAAATATACAATTTTATTTAAAGCTCTTCAGTGCCTCCAGAGAGATCAGACTCAGTGGCATCTCTAAGGAGTGATATTTCTCAAGATAAACACCTAAATTTCACAGATGAGGACCCCCTTTCTCAACACAGGTAGTTCACACATCACAATATGCCAACGAGTCTTTTAGATTTCAGCTGAGATTTATGATAATTTCCACACAAGTGTCCTTTTTGCACCAGCTTAACCAGAAATGTATAAACCTTGGTCTAGGGTGAGGAGCATTTAACTGTGTCCAACATAAAACAATTAATAAACACCACATGTTCTGCATTTAGTGTGCAGTCAGTCTTTGTTTCAATGACTTCATTTGTTTAACCCTCCATTCAAAGATCAAACTACACCAGTACGCAGTTAGATGTCCAAGAACCATGACCAGCCCAGAGTTCACTACAAGTAATGACAATTTGTTGATGCACAGTACTGTACAAAACATAGAGATTACCCTTTTATTTATTTCCAGTCAAAATGGCCATTAAGTACAAGTTATTCATTTTTCAGTTTGATGAAACATATATTTACCAGACAATTACACAAAAGCCACCAACACAAACTAATTTCAAATCTGTCAGTATTTTATTTGCCCACTCTTTACTTCTGTTCATTCTACCATCTTTACAACCTTAAAACCAACCAGTTACAGATGTGTTCTCACAAGGCAAGCTGTTCCTAAAGGTACAAAAAAAAAATAGACAAAAAGGAGAACAATTTTTCTCCATAGAAACTCCACCTCTAAAATGTGGAGTAAGGTTTTATGGACTGATAATTCTAAATTTGTGATTAAGATTATTTGGATGGTGAAAAGCAGAAAGTTCCAAACCAACTTCTAAGACTGAACTTTGGAGGTGTGGCTGCAGATTTCTTTGAGAAACTGAAAGTGAGTCTCCTGAAAAGAATGGAAGCTGTAATGAAGGTAAAGAGTGGACAAATAAATGATATATTTAGTTATTGAGGCCTTTGTGTAACTGTCTGTTTAATATATGTCTTTTGCTTTTTTTCTTATGCTTAAAAATGAGTCACTTATATTAGACTGGAAATTAGATAAATGAAAGGTGGTCTATGAACTTTGCACAGTATAGTACATAAAAAGTTAAGATATCTTTTATATAACTTTGCTTCTAAGTAAGTCTTTTTTTCTTGAAAGTGTAAAGAAACCTAGTGAATAAAGAAAAAATACACTTGAAGCATTTAATGGAAAATATTTTTGTCCAAGAAGCTTTTACTCTCAATAAAGAAATACAACAAAATGAACAGGGTAGTAATTATTTTAAAGCATGTGTAATTAATGTGGAATAATTCAGAAAGCAGACAGATTGTGTCAAAAAAATGTGCTTAATGAAGACTTCTCTTTCAGCATCCTACAGGAGAGTCTACAAAGACTTGTTATACAGCCAAAAGAAAAAAGTGAAGTCGTGGGGTAAGCAAAAATTGAAGACGGGGTAAATAAAACAGCAAAAATCCTTTGACTTATTTTCTTAGCAAAAATTCCAATGTTTTTAACTTATTTTTATTTGTTTCTTTTTTAGAAGAGAAACAAGTCATGCTGTGGAAATTCTTCAAAAATTAAAATCACACCTGCGAGTGAAATTTCAGTGTTTGTATGAGGGACCAGCAAATGAGTTCACCCAAACACTTCTCAGTGATATATACACAGACCTCTACATCACAGAGAGTGGAAGTGATGAGATCAGTACTGAACATGAGATCAGACAGATTGAGATAATGTCTACCAGGCTACCAGCAGAAGACATGGAAATCAAATGCAATGACATATTTAAACCCTCACCTGGACAAGACAAACCCATCAGAACTGTACTGACAAAGGGAGTCGCCGGCATTGGAAAAACAGCCTCTGTACAGAAGTTTATTCTGGACTGGAGCGAAGAAAAAGCAAATTCAGATGTCCACCTCATATTTCCACTTCCTTTTAGGGAGTTGAATTTGCTGAAGGATGAAGAACTCAGCCTGATGGCTCTTCTTGATAGGTTCTTTGCTGTCACAAAAGACATGGACATTTCCAGCCATAACTATAAGATTATCTTCATTTTTGATGGTTTGGATGAGTGCCGTCTACCTCTGGATTTCCAGAACAATGTGAAAATTTCTGATGTGAGTAAATCGGCCTCAGTGGATGTGCTGCTTACAAACCTCATTATGAGGAATCTGCTGCCCTCTGCTCTCATCTGGATAACCTCCCGACCAGCATCAGCACATCAGATCCCATCTGAGTACATTGATCGAGTGACAGAGGTACGAGGGTTCAATGACTCACAGAAGGAGGAGTACTTCAAGAAGAAGATCAGTGATCCAGCTATGGCCAGTAAAATCATCAACCACATTAAGTCAACAAACACCCTCCATGTCATGTGCCACATACCAGTGTTCTGTTGGATTTTAGCTACTGTGCTCGAGAGAACCATTCAGGAAGAAGAGATTCCCAAGACTCTGACTCAAATGTACACTCACTTCTTAGTCGTTCAGACCAAGCAGAAAATGAATGACGACATGATTCTCAAACTGGGAAAACTGGCATTTGACCAGCTGATGAAAGACAACCTGATTTTCTATGAAGAAGACCTGAGCGACTGTGGCATTGATGTCAATGAAGCCTCAATGTTCTTAGGAGTGTGCACAAAGCTCTTCAAGCAGGAGGTTGGGCTGTTCCAGAAGAAAGTCTACTACTTTGTTCATCTGAGCATTCAGGAGCATCTGGCAGCTCTATATGTGCATTTGACCTTTGTGAAGCACAACACAAACATACTTGACCAGAGCTGGCTTCCTAGACAGTTTCTATGGGGAGAAATTACAATCTCAGAGTTACACAAATGTGCTGTGGATAGAGCCTTAAAGGATAAGAACGGACATCTAGATCTTTTCCTCCGTTTCCTTCTAGGCCTGTCACTTGAATCCAATCTCTTGCAAGGCATTCTGACACATGCTGGAAGCAGTGTCAACAACACTGAGGAAACAACTGCATACATCAAGAATAAGATCCAAGAAAATCCTCCTGCTGAGAAATCCATCAATCTGTTTCACTGCCTGAGTGAACTGAATGATCATTCCCTAGAGCAGGAAATTAAAACTTATTTGAATTCTGGAGAGATAAAACAAAAACAAACCACACTTTCTTCTTCACATTGGTCAGCTTTAGTTTTTGTGCTTCTAAGTTCAGCAGAGGAACTTAAAGAGTTTGATCTGAGTACATACACTGGAGCGCACAACAGATCAGAAGAGGTTGTTCTGAAACTGCTTCCTGTGGTTAAAGCAAGCAAAAAAGCTGAGTAAGTAGACCCGATTAATATGACTCTTAGAAGGGAACCTAAGGGGAAAATAAAAGTGTGCGTAGTTGATACCAAATCAAAAGGAAAAGTTCCACTTTCACTTCTAGTCACAAAATATGATTATAAGGGGTCATGGGTCACACATTTGAGAAACATGGAAATTCAGGGCATAATTGGTTATACATACCGCTGTTAGTGAGTGATATACTGGTTCATTCGGTGTAACTGTTGAAATTCTTTGTAAGGTCTGAGTTTTCTTGTAACCTGATATACAAACAAATCAGTGTGGATGACACAATATACAAACAATGCAAAAGATCATGCTAAAGCTGTGCCATTTAACTGAACTCCTCAGTCATTGATGCTGTCACTTTTCAAGTGAATATGCAACAGCCCCTCATGTTTTCAAGAGAGCAAAGTTAAGACAGTAATATTAAAGGAAAAGCCTGTCTAGCATTTAGCTTAGCATGAACAACAGATTGCTTGCCATACTTCTGTTACCTTGTGCACCGCCTGCGGCACAAACACATGCACTAGATAACACTGCAGTCTTGGGAACTGTGGTCACTTGCATAAAACATACCATTTTTGGCCTTAGGTTTTCCCTTTACCTTAAGTGACCTGCATAAATTCTATTTAGGGATTTTATAAAAATTAAATTTTTACTAGTAAAAATTCATTTTTTAAATTTCAAGAAAAAAAGATGAAAGATTAAGTTAAAATGGCTTGCCATAATTTTCACATATGGAAAACGAATTCCTGATATCAGGAATGAAATATTTACTAGTTGAAATTTAATGTTGTGGGTGAACTGAATTCTTGAGAAAAAGAATTATTGAGTAACATAGGAAAAACATATTGCCTTAAAAATGAGGTTTCCAGTATGTTAATTTAATGTTTTATTAATGTTATATTATTAGTAATAAATAGCACTAATTGTAAACTTTATGTAAGCAAAATTGATTATTGTAAGTATAATGAATTGGAAAAGAATGCTGTAATTCTTACAAATTTAAAATAAAATCTACACGCTAAACTATATTTCCTACATTTTAATATCTATATCCACAATGTTATAATTTGACTTTTTCTACAGCAAAAACATTTTCTATGAAGAAAACTGATTTTTAAAAAAAAAAAAATACTATTGTTTGCCAGCATGTCTTCCCTTAAAATTTGTAGCCCTATTTCTGAGATTTTTGGGGTATTTTATTGTTTGTTTTTGTTTATTTTATTTTAACTACAAATCAGAGCTTCACTTACCACATCTTTAATATGTATGACTTCATTTACATGTCTTGCCTAGAACATGTGTGGGTAAAAACATATTGTTAAAGAAATACTGGTGTGTCACTGCACAGCCTCTTTCTTCCTAAAGGGAGACTAAGGGAAAAGTGCCTTTGGAGTATTAATTACAGTTAAATTGATACAGTTGATCAATCATAGTTTTGATCTAAGTCTACATACCCATGATCATATGGCATATGTGCTGATTTTTTATCTGGGTGAATCAGCAACATAATATTTAAAGAATGGTAGATTGGTCTTAACTGTCACTCTCATGCTTTTAGTGAATGAGCTAAAAAATTAAATAGAAGTTTAGAGGAAGGAAATAGACAGTTTTAGTAAGCATTGTGTTATGTTTTTAATGTTGATTTTTTGTCTTCTCAGGCTTAACAGTTGTAACCTGACTAATAGAACCTGTGTAGCTCTGGCTTCAGTGATCAGCTCTGGTACTTCACGTCTGAGAGAGCTGAACTTAAGCTGGAATGAACTGCTGGATTCAGGAGTGCAGCAGCTTTGCTCTGGACTGGGGAATCCTCACTGTAAACTGGAAAAACTGAAGTAAGATTGTCTCTCTGGGTGTTGTATATGCCCCTCTACAAAGGATGCAGTGCTGTGCAAAACTATTAGGCACCTCAGAAAATCATAGGTACTATTTGAAAACTATTTATTTTTTGGCAGTGTTTATTTGCTCAAAAACAATATTAGAATAAATGCAGATAACTTTGACAATAAGTATTTTATTTCTGTCACCTTACCACTTTATTACTCTCTTTGTGGAAGCCCAGCATTATTTGTAGATATCATCTAATAAATGGTTTACCCAATCAGTAATATTAAATTAAATCAGGTGTGTTGGTAAAAGAATTTAACAAATCATGTGAATGCTGAGGGCATCAAGAAGAAGGAACCAAACATTTGCTCCTAAGTCATTTACATAATCCCAAAAACTTCTTTAAAAACAAGAAATTCATGTTACTTTTTACTGTGTGAATGTTTACATTTCTTTAAATGTTATATACTGTTATATATTTTTTTCAAGCAAAAGCATACATTCTGCTACATAATTAACACTTTTGCACAATACTGTATATTTTTGAACTGGTCTGTGAGTGCTAAACTGATAAGAGTAAAGTGTAATTGTTATTCTATCTGCAGGTTGATAAATTGTGGTTTCAGAAGTGAAGGCTGCTGTGCTCTGGCATCAGCTCTGAAATCAAACCTGTTTCATCTAATAGAACTGGATCTCTCTCAGAATGATCTAGAAGATACTGGAGTTAAAGAGCTCTCTGATGGACTACAGAATCCACAGTGCAAACTGAAGATACTGACGTAAATTAATCTGACTTACACTAAAGTGTATAGCATATATTACACTGCAGTTTTAAGATCAGAACAAGTATTTCAAGACCATAGCATCTGTGTTCTATCTACGGTACCATGCAAAAGTCAGAGACCACTCTACATTTAATTAATTTCCAGTGAAAACATTAAGTTATTCATTTTTCATCATCAGAATAAAGCAATAAACAGACATTACATAGCCAAAAGTATGTGGACAACCCCCCTAATAATTGAGCTTAGGTGTATGTATGCATTTAACAAACATTATGTCAAACTTTAATTCAAAGCAGAGCGAGGCAATTTACAGTAAAACATAGAGAGTAATACTTTTTTTAAACAATTAATAATGTGTTTAATATTGCTTCCTGTTTAGTTGCGACCTAGCTGATTTGGTAGTTTTTTTTTATCTAGCTCCAATTCTTAATTTCAGTTTGGAAATATTGCCGTCCTGGTACTGTGTTGGCAGAGCGTGTTGGAAAAGCTTGTGTTAGTGTGGTCCACCTTGTAGATGTAAAGTCAGAGATGATAGCTCATCTGCTGCAGCGCAGTTTGTGTTGGTCATCCTCTAGTCCTTCATCAGTGGTCACAGGACGCTGCCCACAGGACACTGTTGGCTGGATATTTTTGGTTGGTGGACTATTCTCAGTCCAGCAGTGACACTGAGGTGTTTAAAAACTCCAGCAGCACTGCTGTGTCTGATCCACTCAGACCAGCACAACACACACTAACAAACCACCACCACATCAGTGTCACTGCTGGACTGAGAATGATCCACCACCCAAATAATACCTGCTCTGTAGTGGTCCTGTGGGGGTGCTGAAAAACAGGGTAAAATAGGGCTAAGAATGCAGAGAAACAGATGGACTACAGTCTGTAATTGTAGAACTACAAAGTGCACCTATATAGTAAGTGGAGCTGATGAAATGGACAATAAGCATAGAAATAATGAGGTGGTTTTAATAAAGTGGCTGGTTGGTATATATTTTCAGCTTAAAATTTAAAATATAAGTAAAACACTTTTGAATTTTAACTATGAATTTTAGGACTTTTTATTCTGTTTTTATAAAAATCAGAAGTCCCTTGTGACCTAATATTTTAGCTAAATGGTCTAATCATTTTCTATAATCTCTTTTGTATAATCTAATTTGTGCTTAGCCAAGCTCACATATGCAATGGCTTTTTCTATGAGAACATGTGGACCAAAGGAAATGTAAACATTTTAGATAGGGACATTAATAAGTAAAGGAAGTGTTTTGTTATTCTTTATGCAGCCTGGCAAGTTGTAGAGTTAAAGATGAAGGCTGTGCTGCTCTGGCTACAGCTCTAAAATCAAATCCATCAGCTCTGAGAGGACTGGATCTGTCTGAAAACGAAGTTGGAGACTTAGGAGTGAAACAGCTTGCATCTGCACTGGAGAATCCTCTCTGTACACTGGAGACATTGAGGTTATATTCTTGATACTTGCTCAGCGACCCTGTACTACACAGTAATGTATTGTTTGTTAATGGCTGTAATTAGATTTTAATTTCAATGTTTTCAATATTTTTTTTCTTTTGTTTTTGGTCTTCAAAAAGTATTTTATGTAATTATATGTAGCAGGCACTCACTCATACAAGTCTGACACTTTGAATTGGGTGTTGATGTTCTATCTCCAGGTTGTGGGACTGCAATATCACTGAAGAAGGCTGCACAATTTTGGCTTCAGCTCTGAGATCCAACCCATCACACCTGAGACAGTTGGACCTCTGCAAGAATAACATATTAGACTCAGGACTGAAGCTACTGTCTGCTGAACTGGAGAAACCCCAGCTCAAAATTGAAATACTGAGGTAAGATTTACTTACCACTAGCACCAGCACCCTCTTACTACAGCGTTGGCGTTGTCTTGCTGAAACAAGCAGAGATGTTTCTGAAATTGGCAGCATATTTTGCTCCAAAATGTGTACGTACCCCTCAGCATTATGCTTGGGATGGTCCTTTTCCTCTTTTCCCCAGAGAACACAACATCCATTATTTCCAAAAACAATTTGAATGGTAGACTCATGCTGGAAGTATGCTGGGCTGAGATGTTTTTTTCAGTAAGGGCTTCCGTCATTTATCTACACTCAGATGGACACTTTCAGCAAAATAAGGCATGTCACCAGGCTCATATTGTTGCCAAATGGTTCCAGGGATACAAAAGCAGTTGAGGCCTGCACATTTCTCAGATATCTCAGAGCATGGCCACTTATTTAGCCATTTTTTCAGGAATACTGGTGCTTGGAAAACTGGACACAATTTCTCCTAGAACTCCAAACTGTATTATGGTTACTTATTGTCTCTCAAAAAGACTCGCACATATGTTTAAGTCATAAGCTCATCTTTCATGTTCAGCTGGCTAGTGAAGTCAGCTTAAAGGCCAGGACTACTAACCATGCCAAGCCAACTCATCAGCTCATCAGTCAAACAAAATATTCGATTGCAGATCTCAGTTAAAAAAAAAAAACACTGTAGAGACGGCACACATCAGTGTGACAAATTACATTGCCATATTCCACATTAATTACAAACAGGAATGCCCAAAATTCTCTGTGACTGAATGTGTTTGCTTGCACTTAACAATCCGATAACTGATAACTGACTTTGTCAGTAATCTGATCAATGTGTTTAGGTGCACTTGAGTAATCAGATGATGGGGAAACTCCGGGTTTGAATGAGTCAGACAGCTGCTTTGCAAGCAGCCAATAAACTCACAGAAGAAGATGTGACGTAAACCTAACGTAAAAGTAAAATTTTATGCCACATTTTTTTTCAAATGTCTAGCCACTTTACCTGAAAATATGAACATACATCATCTAGAAGATGAAGAATATTTAAATCCTTCATTTCGTCAAGCATGTACTTGGTTTCAGTGCCACTCCAAAAGTGTTTTGCTGCCATCTCACTGTAACACTGCTTGCTTATTTCCGGTACCGTGGTCTGGTTTTGCACATGCGCGGACTGAGAAATCTGAAAGAAATCAGAGTAAGAGTTTACATGCACTGAGAAATCTGATTACTGAGATAAAATCTAGCTCTCTTTATCAGATTTCTTAATCGGATTCCTAGACCTTATTCTGATCTAAGAAATTGGAGTGTGCTGTTTACTGTTTGTATAATTAGATAACTGCAGAAATCCAATTATAATTGGATTATTGAGTGCATGTAAACACACTCATAGAGTGCTCTTAATTGGATCACATTGTTTTCAAAACGATACTGGGTGGTTCTGGCACAGAATCCTTAATGACTGCAGTTTATCTACACCTGGATGGACACTTTCAGCATAATAAGGCAGCATGTCCCAAAGCCCATACTGTCTGAGTTATCACTGAAATCTGTTCCAATTTCAATGCAGTCCCCAGATCTAAACCCTATTAAGCGTTCTTCGGGTGAGATGGACAGGGCTGTGCAGTCATCCAATATGCAGCAACTGTGCACCTTAGGCCCTATTCACACTTGGTATTAACATGAGTCTTGAGTGATATGATCACAAGTGGACAGTAAGATGTAGCCATTTATACCTGACATTTCCATGAGTCTCAAATGCATCTCCAGTGATGGAAATGGTATCACCCACATTTAATAATTCAGTCTCTCACTGTGTTTGTTGTCAGACCAAAATGTATTGTGGGTCCATGTTTGTGTAAAAGTTTGTTACAAATGTTTAGACCACATGAAGTGCTAACGCAAATGAGACAGTTGATTAAGGTGGTCCTTAAATATTACAATGTTTTAGGCCAGAACATACTGAACGGAAGCACACAAATACAAATGACAACGGACAGTCAATGCATTGCAAACACATGGTCTTTCTATACAAACTCACTGTGCGTTCGTACGTTACTGTGGCAATTAAAACACTCAGCACTCATTTGGGCAATAGAGGACAAATCAGAACAGAATCTACTACTATTCCCACAGCCACAACAGCTAAACATGTGGACAGTACAGTGGCCTTACTTGTTTTATTGGAATATTGGGGATGATGATGTATCTATGTAGATGCAAGCGATCAGTTTTTGCAAGAGACTTGTCTAACTTCTCTTCTGCTATGACAGTTGAATTGTGTCATGACATGTTTTAGAACGCGACAACACACAAAACTATGTCTGTGTTCGTGTACTTGCTTGACGTATTTCTGGCCTTAGCATTCACACTATGAATATTATGTGATTATATCCATCCCTGACCACCTCTGAAGGTGGTTTGAATGATAAAATCACAGTGTGTCTTCTAGAAACACAGCAGCATGCTCACACCTGCATTTAGCCCTATCCACTTATGATCAGATCACCCAGGATGCATGTTAATGCCAAATGTGAATAGGGTCTTAGGCTACGTTTACACAGCAGGTAAAAGTGTCCCAAATCAAATTTTTTTTTCATATGTGACACAGGTGTGTCAGTGTGAACGGCAAAAAACGCATTGAATCTGACATTTTCAATTCCAATTTGGGACTCTTTCGTATGTGGTACTGAAATCCAATATGTATCCCATCTGCAATGCAACGCAGTCTAAACAGCCAGATCAGAATTCATGCAGCTTTTACATCAATCCTACTCAACATTCGTCATAATTTTGCACAGCTGAGACCTCATAAACATTTGGAGTGATATTTCTGTACAAAAATTAGAAGAGACTCATCCAAAACCCTCCATGTTCAAAGAGATCTCGAAAGAAATGGCCCGAATGCAGCCGTAAGGAGAGCTAGGCTGCAGTGTCAAAGAACAGTTAAATGTCTGAAAGCAAAGTTTAAAGAATCCTAGGACACAAACCAAAGAAGTGGCCGTGGCCGAATAACATGCACTTTTTACGGTGAGCTTGAACACATTCTGGGTGATGAGCACAGTTGTCAGTAAGTGAAACTTCATGATGGCTCCTGTGACGCTGGCGAAGATGAAACTGAACCCTCTGGGAGCGACTGGCATTCATTGGAAGTCATGATTGTTTACCTCTGGATAAGCCATGTGAAGCAACGTGACGCATCATTGTTTCAAGCATGCGGGTCAGTTTAGGAGCTGGTCTGTTCAGACTCATGTTGCATATATGTCACATTTTAAAACATAATGTGAACAGCCAAACAGAAAAATCAGATTTGGTGAGAAAATCAGATTTTGGCCACTTTTACCTGAACATAGCCTTAGTCATTTCTGCATGGTACCACATTAAGGTTCTATCTTCGACAATTATTTAAGTTGTGATGAGAAATTTGCTGCCAAACTAATCAGAATATATAACTGTTTTCTATGCAGGCTGAGGCATTGTGGTGTGACAGATGAAGGCTGTGCTGCTCTGGTTTTAGCTCTGAAATCAAACCCCTCCCACCTCATTGAACTGAATATGTCTGGAAACAACCTTGACACAGGACTGAAGCAACTAAATGCTCTAAAGGAGGATCCACACTATCGACTAGAGAAAGTAACGTGAGTATTGCGTTTGAATAATGTAGAAAGCACAATGAATACAAATGTATTTTAAATGCATTGTTCTATACTATTCTATAGTTTTAGCTACATGTTTTTTAACAAATGTATACCTAAGCAGGCTAACAAGTGGGACACAATTACATCTTACCTTCACCCACAATATAGGCCATTTCACAAATTCTTGCTGAGGTGAAAAACCTCACACCTTGTCTAGGTGTCTACCTAACAATGCTGATGGTAGCATTGTGGTTTTGTCACTTGCTCACTATGCAGTACACCAAAGGATACTTCACAACTAGTATAGATTACTATAAAACAGTACCACAGGAATATTAAAAGGAGGCAAAACAACTATAGATTATTATAAAAGCACTTTACAGATTGCTTAATTTCTTATATTAACTTATGTTACTGAAGAGCAGCAATAATTATTTTACGAACACACTTCTTGACTGGTAATGTCTTTTTCTGCATAGCCAGAAGGGTGGACTTTTCCAGTTCTGATTTTTATAAACCAATTTGTTGCCAATATGAAACAATTCTTATCTGATGCTAAAATACTATAATTTAGTAGAAATTTGTACATTTAGATATTTTCAATGATAAATGGAGCAGAAGATGATTCTATAACAATTGAGAAAGCTGTACAGCACTGTGAAAAAGTCTACAGTAAAGTTCAGATTGCCTCATAATCGAAACACAGAAACTAAATCTAGCTGATTAAGTAGTTATTTATAGTAATTGTGTGACACAAAATCATTATAAACATATAATTACAGGTTCTTTATTAGTAAGTAATATAACCAGTGACTACAAACTTTTGAACATAGTGTATCTTAAGCTGTTCCTCATCCCCCGTCTGTTT
This sequence comes from Colossoma macropomum, assembly GCF_904425465.1. Lineage (NCBI taxonomy): Eukaryota > Metazoa > Chordata > Actinopteri > Characiformes > Serrasalmidae > Colossoma > Colossoma macropomum. The sequence continues at coordinate 37,771,121 of NW_023494784.1, forward strand.
TAAAAATAAAGTTAGAGGGTATTCTTCTAAATGTTCCTTTTACAGTGTGTTGCAGGTTCTGCAAAGAATAGCTGATGATCAACAATGGTTGTGCTGAAAGAACACAAATGAAAGAAAATGCCATAACATACTCTTCATTGATTATTACAGTTAGTTACAGTTAATAACAACAAGTTTTTTTATTTGCTATTAATATTCTTTGATATACTACCAATTCAGGGTACATAACTCTTAAAGATTTCATGATTGTTTGAAAACATGAGATTGTTTGAGATAAAGCTGTATATTTATACACTTACAAATATGTGTAGATATGCAGGACATTATATGTAGTGTTATACATAACAAAAGAGAAGAGAAATATTGTACATGTAAGAAGCCATAATGCTATGCAGTTGTTTATGAAATTTGACTAAACAGCTATATTGATAAGCTACACTGTATATAACTTAAAACACTTACCTTCCATTAAAAATTAATAAACATTTGCCACGGTCTCCTTTTCTTTGTAAAACAGCTTTTCAAAAAAAAGGTATTTGGATAAAATCCAACAGTATTCTGTTTAACTACACTATTTAACTGATATTCAAATACTAGAATTTTTAATTATTATTTTCACAAACTATATTGTGTCATTTATGCAAAACTTTTTGCATTTCACCATGAACATTTTATTAAAAAGCAACATTTATTAAATACAATCTGTAAGCAGCTCTTATGTTCTGTAGCATGATGCTAATTCTCGCTGGTGCATTCAACTGTATTTTTATGTTTACACCAAGCTAATGGTGCTTCACCCACACTAGGCATATTACTAATGTTAGTTTTAAATGTTATACATTTTAAGCTTTTACATGTAACATAGCCATTATTTAGTATGTCGCAGTATTAGCATGAATCCTTCAGGCAATATTTCAATTTAAAGCCTATATGTGAATCCCAATGGAGGGGCCTGTTAGCTTGTTAGCTCTTCGCTAAGCTAGTGCTTAAACAAAATTACATTCTTTTGTAGGTAATGTTTACTACAGTTTTAGGCAGTTTACTTCACATGCACACCATTTACTGCAAATATACCTGCATTTGTGCTTTTCCCTGTTCTACATCACATGTGAAGCCAAAAACGGACCCCTACTAGAAAAGTGCTTGGACTTGAAAATACATGTGTGAATCTGCTAGGACTACATTTCATATTAGTGTGGTCATTTGGCCTTTGTGCTTTGGTAAAAAGTAAATTAATAATGTTTTATGTTCGTTGCCTATTGTGAATTCTGATTCTTTACAGAAAAATTAGCCAAATGAAAATGGAATCAACCATAAAAATTCATGATCTCTGTTCTAAGTAATTTCTTTGTCAGAGACACAATCTGCCAAGTGTTTGACATTTATAACGTAAAAAATATATATATCTAAAAACACATTTTAAGTGTATCTAGAACAGTAAAAAAGTAAGGCAGTTCAAAAGTAATTGAAAAACATCTTTATTCTTTTGTTAAATGACAGTGGTAAACTGACTTCCATGGTCAACTAGTAGAAACATTCTATTGCCAAGGCAGGTCATGCCAAGGGGTCCAAGCATCCATATAAAACACACTGGTTGCTGGGTCCCCATGCACCGAAACCCTTCACACTTTTTTCTTTACTGGAAACTTTTTTTTTTGACGTCATACAGGATACAGTTAAATAAAAAGCCAGAAGGTCCTTGCAGCAACAAGCCTTGAGTTTAGAGCGCAGGTCAAGTTTTTTTTTATTTTTATTTTTTTAGACTTCAAGACAAGAAGTCATCTCCAACTGTACTCTGAAAGCTAAATCAAGTAGTCTGCACACAGACGGGACCTCCATTCAAACTGACGCAAGAGATTAGCTTGATTTTATCTACCCATGCAAAAAAAGGGTTCACTTGTAGAGAAAGGGGAGAGAGAGATGGGTGAAATGAAAATCATAGCCCTAATTCAGCATAATCCACCATTAAGATGCGCACTCAAAGTCAACCTGGGTCAGAGAGAGACAGAGGAGATGACTGGGCAAAAGAGAGAGAGAGAGAGAAAGAGAGAGACTAGCGTTATTGCACTACATCTGCTGAGTGGAGTTGCCGTTCCACGTGTTGTTGTCATCTTCGCTGTCCTCTTGAGTTCTTAGCCGGTAGATTTTGCCGTCTTTTTTGAAGTCTTCTGGACGCTTCTCTAAGACCCTTTTGCGGACCGTTTCTCTGAAATACAAAAACAAATTTACATTTGTGGTCTGTCTCTACTAATTTGCAATGAAGGGGTACAGGCTAATCATACTGAGCTTTAATGCAGCAATACAGAAAAGATTAAGCATGGTCAAAACAAGTTTCAGTCTGCTGTCCTGACCTCAGCACAGTACATCATACATAAGCCCCTTTTGCTTTATTTATGCATAATTCATTTTATATTTGTTATTCTTTTTGTTGACCATAGCTACCAAACACTTGCATACAACGGTTCTTTGTAGCCATTCCTAAAGCAAGTCCATCCGTATTGAGGACTTCAAATACAGACCTATCAAACCTGATGGAAAGACTCATGTAGAGACAGTGTTCAGGTATTTAAGAACCAGCTTAAATTATTGTTCAGTGACCTAATTTGATAATCATGTCTCAATTGGCTAAGAATGCTTTTCTGGCATATTTTGAATGATAACTCGCTAACTCATACCTCAATATACAGCTCCTATGCAAAATGTGTGAAGGTTGGCAAGTCAACACAGATTATAATTCGACATGTCTGCAACCCACCTCTTTGGTTCTCCAGTGGATGCTGAGTTGTAGGAGTTTGATGAGCGTTGCTGAGTGCGGGAGGCTGCTGCTGCTGCCGCTGCTGCCCCAGGTGGAGGGCTGCTGAAGAAGAACCCACTGAGGAACCTCCACACAGCCAGCAGGGGGTACAAGATGGTCCCCAGCAGTGCCCAGATTCCACCCCCGCCAGAAGACTGGACTACGGTGTTAGTCGGCCTGCCTGATTGCTATAGGGACAACGAGGACAAGATTGTTAAGATATCTTCTCTTAGAGATTTACTTTATGAACATCATATGTTTAAACCCACTGCATCAGATAAAGGGATCCTCTAATAAATTCTGAAAAAAAAAACAAAAAACAAACAAAAAAAAAACCTCTCATTAGCCGTGGTCTTATGTTGATGTCTTCCCACTAATGGACAGGGTAGAGGGTGGCTAACAATATGTACATAGCCTCAGATGAGCTAGTCAATAAGTAGTGCTTTGCATAGACTAGAGAGAAGGGTCTGTATGCAGATCTCATTCCTGAGGCTTACCTCTCCTGTGGTACCTATCTGAGGCCCCAGAGAGGAGGTGACGCTTATTATTGCCATCTAGTGTCCTGGCGTGGGCAAATAGAGCCCAAGATATTTCATTCTGCATTTTTTTGTATAAAAAACTAAATGCTTGCTTTAATTATATTTTACCCTGTTCTTTATTGTGTAATTCGTTTTTAAAAGGAGCGATTTTATAGTGTTGTTATTAAAACACTTAAACCAGCATGTTATTCGTAAATACAGTAAGTAAACAAACACATGATTTTGTTGACAAACAGATGCCTTAAAAGTATACGACTGATAAAATGTAAGTTGCTAGCGATCAAAACAGCTAGCTGGTTTTCTTAGTCACTAAATGTTTTATAAAAAACATAAACATTGTCTGAACCCCAGTCAAGCCTGATGGAGGTTCTGAGAATGGCCTCGGTAATATTAGCTGGGCAGCCAGTTCGCTAATCAACCATACTGATATTAAAATTCCATGAATATATATTTGTGACTTAAGTTTGGTGTACGTCTAAATATACTACAGAATGGAATCAAAAATACGAGAAAGAAAGTTGTTTTGCAAAAATATTTAGTTTATTTACTTTACAACTATTTTTGCTTGCAGTATAGTTTCTAACATTGTGCAGTCCGCCATGCTGAATTTCATTTTTAATCATGTGACTTCAATGTGACATCATTTCCTGGACTCTGGGATGAGATAGGTCTCAGAGAAGAGGTGGACTGACAAATGAGATTTACGGCCTGACGCTGTTGAGACTAGACAACTAATATATCCACTAGTTTGCGCTATGGGCAGCTATCAAGAAAGTACCTTAATTTAGTGAAATAGTTAAAAAGGAAAAAAAGTGCACGAGAAGAGTTCAGAAACACAAAGTCCACAGTACTTCATTAGAGTGGGCATTCTGAGCTTTTTTAAAATTCGGCAACTACATCATTCTATGAAATGCTCAGTGTTTTCCTGAAATACAGAGCTGCAACTGCTTCCTACTGGTGATTAGCTAGAATGTAGCTTCATAAACAAAAGTTGATTTCCCATCAGAGACTGATAAAAACTAATGTACGGAACCAGGATAGACAAGAGGCACGATTTCCATATTCTTGGTCATTTTAGTAAACAATATAGGCTACATTAGGAGGTCTAAAAATGATTCTGCTATGCAGATCACCCTGAAAAATGCTAAAAGATGACTAGTCATCTAGTTGAATACCAGCTGTTCTTGAAAGTCATGCAACCCCATAAGGAACAACTACAAAGTGCCTCTAAATGGTACCAGTTAAAATGGCAAGTGACTACTAGTCACTACTAGGCTAATAAACTGCCAACTCAGCATAAAGGTCATAAATTGTTACACAAACTACATCTTTAGTGAATCAACAAAAATGAACCAGCAGCTTTGGAGTGACTGGCTTACCGGCAGCAGGACGATGGAGGCGCTTGGGGCTAGCTCCAGCTCCAGAAGAGTCTTCCCCAGATCTTCTGCTGTAAACTCTCGCCTGGGGAACATGGTAGCCAGAGAGAAGTGGCCATACCTGTTGCCCACCTCCTGTGTAGAGAAGACATTATTTTGCAGAGTGATCAGAAGATGTGCTATTAACTAAGGAAACTAACCAGGAAGATGGAGCTTATATGAAAAAGAAATCAAAAAGCAAAATAATAATCTCAGGTCACCACCACACTGATCTCTAGTTTTATTTGATGCTTTTAGATCTTCTTTGGCAAAATTTCCAGGCCTCCCTTAGTGCAAACTCAGTCATGCTGGCTGTAGGACAGGAATGTTTATTTTTGTTTGGGAGCCTTGCCTGCTGTTGTGCAAGACTGTGCAGGCCTCCGTACTGCAGTTTGTGCAATAAGCCAAGGGTAAATATGAGATAATGAGTAAGCAGTCTGGACTACAATTTCTTAAAGGGAACCTGAATCCATGATTGCTTACTAATTAGATCGATGTTGGTCTTGTCGGTACACAGTATGCACTATAAACATATAAATAATTGGTAACTTCCTATGTTTCTATGTACTTGGCCAGACTTTCTCTCTTTCAACATAAAATTGGCAGCGGCAATCTTGGGTAAAGGTTGCTAAAGCTTGTCCCTCACAAATCACAACGCTGATGTTCTGTATCTCTGCCACATACCTGTCTGCATAATGTACATTTTATCAAAGCTACATAGCCTAGTAAAAGAAAGATGAGGATGATAATTCTGTCATCACCCATGTACACGTATGAGATGTTAGAACTTCTGTCTGGTAGTTTTGTAGATGTGGAGTCTTGGACAAAGATATGTCAATCAAACATGCTCATTATAGTACAGGCCCAGCCCAGACAGTTACCAGATACATCTGTTTGGTGAAATCAGCTGGTGGTCACCCAAACTTGTTTATAGTTTATGCCATTTTACACCATTCCCTGTATTAATGTGTGCCAATGGCAAAGCTAGACCATTACCATGCCAAACATCAAAATGAATACAAAAATAATCAATTACCAGGCTTAGAAGAGACTAATAACACTTTCAATTGGCAGGTCTTTCTAAAAGCTTTGAGGGTGGTGGCCTGTTATTGAACAGCTGGGAGTACACAGTTCAGTTCATGATAAGCCAGTGATAAGCAGTGCCAAGTCTAAGGGCTCAGAATGATCGTGTTTCCATGAACCATTCACCATTGGAAAGCATGCAGAATCACCTGTGTGGAAACTCACCTGAGCAGCAAACTGCCTGGCCTCCTGCAGCCGTGTCTCTGAGGGGAACTGATTGGTCAAGGAGGAACCATCGGGCAGGCGGAACTGTATTCTGGCGACAGCACTGGAAAGAATGAAAAAAAACAGCGTGTGAACGAATAAGTCACAATCATGCTGCAAACAACAGATGCATCAGCAATGACAAAGTGGTCATTACAGATATGTGCACGCCTGCAGACACATGAGGCCTAATTGTATTAGAATAAAAGAATAAAAGAATAGAAAACAAATGAATGGTCACATACATACAAACAAAACATCAAAACAGCACAGACAATCAAAAGTACTCTTTTCAAATGGCATTTTCAGGGCAAATGTAACACTACAAATTAATGTAATTGTGACACACTCTTGCAATTTTGAAAAATCATTATTTAATATTGCGCTTTCCACTAAATTATTACAGTCTATTCTGGCTTGATTTTAAACTCCATCTAGAAACTATTTAAATGATTCACAAAACAGCTCAAACAGACAAAATATCTTGAATTATTGATAAATGCTGGGAGGTACACACAACACTTGAAAAAAAATTCACACATAAGTTATAGAAACTGCATTACTGAGCACAAGTCACTTCGACCTTTGATCAACCTTTATTTCTGCAAGAAACCCCAATCAAAGAGATCAAGGTTAAAAAAATTTATCTTTAAACTGAATTTCCAATTAAAAGAGCTCATATAAAGGAAACTGAATTTTCCTCGCATTTTGGTAATAGTTTAGTTGGTTGTAGTTTGATGTAGGCAAAGCCTGCCATTCTCTCCTCTGTCTATATATGGAAACTAGGTTTCAAAGCCTGTTTTAAAATCTTTGTTTCTCTGATGTCAGAAAAAAACAACAGACTGACATGTCTCAGCTATTCAGCTTACAGCATTCAATCTTAAAGGCAAAGTAAGAAAAATCATCCATCACATTAAGAGTGACTAGAAAACAATCATGTAAAATTGATACACAAATGTCATGGAGCTGGAAAAAAGTAATTCTGGAAAAATATAGAATACAAGAATGTAGGATATGACCTCTTTCACCCAGCAGAACACCTGAAATGTAAAAGGTGAGAAGCTAAATATCAAATATACACAAATACAGATGCCACAAATACAATGCAAAGATCGCATGAGATTTAAAATAGAGAACCTTCTCTCTCTCTCTGTGGCCTCTTTCTTCATCTCCTGCTCTGCCTGTCTGGCTTGTAATGCTGCTATTCTGGCTGCCTCAGCCTCCTCCTTGTTCTTAGCATAGCGAGCTGCCCGGTCTGCACGGTCCTGTGGGACAAAAAACAGCATCACACACTCAGTCTAGGTTCAGTTGAGCAAGATATGTTCATTTAGTAACTACAGATAATGTATTAATAAGTCTTATTTAATAAGAAAACTAGAGGTTGTATCCAGGAGTAGCAACAGGTAATCCATAGACTACTTAGTAGTGGGTCTGTCACAATCATGACATTTTAGCTGATGATTAATAGCCATATAAATGATTGTGATTAACAGTTTGCTTTATTTTGTATGTGACTATTAAAGTATATGCATAAAATGGTCCAACTGGTTAATTAGCTGCTATGTTTCATAGATGCTGATACATACAACTGCTTTTGTCTTTATCTACATGCATCTGCAACATATGGTTGTGAATGCTAACAGCTATAATTGCTGCCAGCTTAAATAACCGCAATCAGCCAATTATGTAATAATGGTGACAGGCCCTGTGGCCTGTAAATGTGTACTGTGGACACAATAGCTATTATAATACTACTATAATAATAATATAAAATAATAATTCTGCAGATTAGTATGCATTACAATGCAATATCATAAATTTAGATAAAATTCTTGTTTTTTTTATACATGTTTTGTGGTTTTCTGAGCCAAAAAACAGTTATAATGCATCTTTATCATTTTCCAACTTCTCTTCTCTTGATGCTTCAGAATTTAACAGGTGGGCTGAACTGCTGTAGGCACTTATATGCATTCATGGTTGTGACAACTTTTTTGCAGGTTTGTTTCCATATATGGACCACACCGACAGGCGAGTGGACCATATGCAACACTGTTTAATGCATTAATAAGCTTGTTTATATGAAAACAGCAAAAAATGCCTTCCTTGTTATGGGCTCTTCAAAAGTGTTTTCACACTAGAGCCTTGTTCCAAACCCAGGATCGCTTGCTTTGCGAGTTTGATACGTTTGGTTAAGTGTGAAAGCTGTTTTTAAGCCTGGCAGCGGTCCAAAGAACCCATCTTTGGTTTTCCTGAAATCGGTGGTCTGGCGTTAGCTTTCAGTGAACTCCCATGCAGTCTACTGCATTTGCAAGCTATCCACTCCCGTGCTTCAACTTATCGCAATACATCCTTTTGAAGTTTTGTGCTGGTGGGGAAAAAACTGTTGTGAACTGTTGTTCTTTGCTGCTTGAGTGTTTGCATCCAAGGAAACGGATGAGGCTGGTGTCTACCATTTTGCAAACCTACATGCAGAAATGTGACAAATGGAATTGTGCCATCGATTCACAGTTCAGATGGAATTCTTGTGTGTGAAAGCAAAGCACTGATAATGAGCCCCTCCCCAAACGAGCCCAGAATTGGTCCTAGGTGCGGACTCAAGTATTCAAGACAAGTGTGAAAACGAAGTGTAAGATGAAGTGTAAAGGTTGAGATGGCTCACCTGAGCAATCTGCTGCTTGACCCTCTCCCTGGCTGCTTTCTCCTCAGCCTTTTCCCTGTTCCGCTCTTCCAGTATGCGCTTGGTCTTCTCCTCCTCCTGCTTCCGTTTGAAGTCCAACATCTCCTTCCCCAGCTTTCGCCGCTCAATCTCCTTCTTTATCTCGTTCTGTACACCAAAATTAATGATCATCAATGCAAAATCTCATGGAAGGACAATCAGTAAATATCCTGGCAAATACAGTTTTAGGTTAACTAATCCTAATCCTAAACCTTACCTCTTCTTCACCCTTCTTTTTCTGTTCCCGTCTCTCCTCCAGTTTCTTTGTTAACCTATGAAGAAAACACAAAAAACAAACCTTATCGATAATGACTTCACTTTAATAGTTATGCTTTCTTTGACAGTATTTTTCAGTTCTAGGTACCTCAGGTACCTGTGAGAACCTTCAAAGTACTAGGTAATTATTTTGGATAACGTGATGGTGGTGGTGAATTCCAAGATAGTCTGAGGCAACTAAATTACACTGAAATGCCAAACATGAGAAATAATTGTGACAACAATAATATCTGTCATATTTAAAATGACTAGATATTGTAAAGAATTTTAAAAAATTAACAAAAACTGACAACCAACAGCCCCATAGCAATTCCACTGAGGCCCACTGGGGGGCCAAGGCCCACAGGTTGAAAACCACTGGTCTTGAAAACCAAAAGTGCAGACAAGGAGTTGTGATGTATGGACAAATGGCAGATTTCCATACGGTTGATGAGACCAAATATCTAAATAAAATACTCTAAGAAGTATTTAAAAGTCTGAATAAGTCCAAAAACATAGAATCTAACAGTAAGTACAAACAGCTATATCTAAACAAACATTTACCTCTCAACCTTGGCGTCCAAGGGTTCCTCTGCTTGAGAGGCCTGTGATGTGTCATCTGATGACAGGCTTCTATCCTCACCTGGAGTCGCATGACCTGAAGCCCCTCCTTCATCCACAGGCATGGACAGAGATTCTAGGAGAACAACAAAAAAAATTATTAGTCACACAAAAGTAATCAGGGTGATTTGGTAGATCTTCAACCAAAAGCATGCAAAGATTTCATAAGCAACATAAAACTTGGTGGGAAGACACACATCACCGCCTTGGACAAACTGAAACCATGACCCGAAACATGCAAAGTAAGAAAATTTGCATGACTTCAACAAATGTTCACTCCACAGTTCTGGGTACCTAAATTGTTAAACATACAAAAAATGTATATATATACAATTTTATATATATAATAAAGTTTTCAGAACTATGGAAATTTGCCATTTCATATACAAAAAAAAAACCTCTAGTCTACATGTTATTCTGTTTGTATCAATGTTTAACAAATCTGTGCAGTATAAAGCAAGTGCCCGTATCATGACGATATCCATGATATGCACAGAAAAGCATATTTTGACATAATGTATTAAGATAATGATAAAATATTGTTATACTACCCACCTCTACATTCAAGTAAAATTTTATCCAGTTATGAAATGTCCAGTTATTATGGCTGGAGAGTATCTCTCACCTTTAGATGTAGCAACAGTGGAGGTATTCTCTGTTGCGATGGCTGGGCTGTTTACAGAATGGCTTTCAGAAGCAGAGGGAGCTGCATCCGGGGCTGCACAGGAACCCTCTGTTTGCATGTCTCTCTCTGCATTGGCCTGGGCCCCACTGCCCATCTGCTGAGAGTGCATCTACACAGCACAAGAAAAAGGGACTGATATTCATGTAATCTAATAAACATAAGTTATTTTGGTCAAAATAATTGGGCTGTTGTAGCAAGTTTTCAACATTGAAAACATTTTGGGTGTCTTGCGAACATAATAGGAAGTGAATTTTGGCCAAACAGTGTTATACAACAGAAATTAAAACAGTACTTTCTTTCTCCTGACTTTTTCCACGTTAAATACACAATTGACTCTGCTTAAGCCGTCCTCTGATAATCATCCATTTTTTGCCAGTAATGCTGTCACCATTGGTTCCATGGCTGCATGCCACCAACAGCAGTGTACCACTATGATGTACGAAATGTTATTTTCTCCCCAAAAGCAACATGTAAACGCAGTATAGGCACATTTGAATCACTCTGATATCAATGCTGAGAAGATCAATAATAGCAGAAGATATTTGCATGATACAAATATAAGTCCATACGAACATACAGTGTGAGATAATTAACCTGTGGCCGTATGACAGAAACTTCCTGTCCTAAGTTAAAGTCTGACAAGGCCAGGATAATATGTTTCATAAATACATATTACAAAAACAAATACTGTCTTACTGCATCTTATCTCAAGTTAGAAAATCCTAAATCAATATGCAATATGAATTCATGTAACGTCATTACACCAGTTATGGTGAGCTTGTTATGCTAGCTGTCATATCTGCCTCAAAATCAATGTACTAAAAATAGCGAATCTGTGAGCATTAGTCACTTCAGGGCTCCTGTGGAACCAACAAACAAAATCAAGGCAAAGTGTTTCAAGGTTGCTCTCAACTTGATCACATATCCAGTTCTAAGGCTGAAAGACATCTGTTGTTAATAGTCTTTCTCTGCTCTGGCAGCAGCCTCTGCTTTACCTGTTTGACCTTGTTTATCCTCTTTGTAAGCTCCTCTGCAGAGACGCCGCCAGCGATGACCTCCAGGGGAATGCCATTCTCACCTATGAAAAAACTGGATGGAATGCACACCACCGGATCTACACGGAACCAACATTAAGGGAACAATAAACATGTTTACAAGCACAAGTACATTACTTTAGCTTTCTCTTTCACTTACTCAGACATTTAACACCTGCAGGCATGCCAACTGAGAATGGTGCTGTTAGACAATGTTACTGACAATTACTGCGAAGAAAGAGGGAACATTTGGTAACTATGTATCAGGTTCATTAAAGCTCTGCCAAAAAAATTAAAAATCCACCACTTTGAATAAACAGCAAAACTGCACCAAACTTGGAATACTATAGACAGCATAGCCCTCCTTTTTTAAACAGGCATTTCGGCCTAAAACTAGAGTTTAATATGCTATTTGTTGTGTTATGCAGCATCCAGTAGCGCAGCATCATATGTTTTAGCCTCAAAGTTTGAAAGAAATCACCATCACTTTCATGTTTTTTTTTAATTCATCAGTGTTCTCTGACTACAATACCCAGAATGCAAGCAAACACATCATACAACCATTAGGAATCCTTGTGGTGTCAAATTCTGACACTGAAGTTAGCATTAAGGCTACATTTACATTGGCTGTTGAACAGGTTGACGTTTTTTTCCCCCTTTTAGTCTGAGAAAAGAAACCAAACTGAGGTAATGAATCAATGTGTCAGCTGACTTGTTAACTTTAGCTTTTAGCTTGTTATCCTCCTCATATGACAAGTGATTTTTGTTGTTTGAGTAATCCGTTCTATCCATCTTAATGATGATTTGAAGACAGCTACTACAGTTATACAGCTGCAATAAGATATATGGCTTTATAGCAGCAATTATAGCTATATTCACTTGCCCCCTCACAACATAACAAATAGGTAAATATTTTAAATATGCCCTCAAAAATCCATCCAAAGCAGGTATAGCCTTTTAAAAAAAACTTCAATATATATAATCAGAAGAGGGTTTTCCTAGTCTTTAATCGAGAAAATCACACTCGCATGTTTACAACTGTACAACTATTAGGTTTTCCATTTTATCCTTTTTAAGCAAAGTATATCAACTGATAAAAATACATAGAAAATACCAGAAGCCACTCATCAAAGAGAGCGTCACAAAGGATACATATCTGTGAAAACTGGACGCACGTCTCACTGCAAAACAAAAACAGATTTCATTTAATATAGAATAAGCCAATGCTGTTATGTTCACAGGCAGGTTGTGTGTGCCCAGTTACCCACCTTTTAGCATCTACTTTAATTGCAACACAGCAATTGTTCGTGAGCTCTGCTATGCGGTCATCCTCCCAACTGGACAGCATCTGTTTGGACTGCTCATCGTCTCCTAGAGTGAGTAAAGAGACAGTACTTGTTAACAACCATTGCCAAGAAACTGCCAACGTCCTGGAGATAAACATTAGGTCATACCCTGGTCAGGTCATCGCAGATTTCGCAAGACGGTCAGTTGTTCTAATCATTTTCTAGCTAAACATCAAATTACAACTTGCGAAGTCAGTGACATATGAGGAGAACTGTATGTCCAAAAGTGTTGACACCTGCTCTTCGAACATTTCTTCTGAAATGCCGGGTATTAACACAACCAATAACGATCTCTACTCTTCCGGGAAGGCTTCACGCTAGATGTTGGAACACTGCTGTGAGAATTTGATTGCATTCAGACTCAGGAGCATTAGTGAGGTCAGGTACTGATGTTGGATGATTTGTTCTGGATCCCAAAGGTATTGGATGGAGCGCCACTGTTCCAGAGAATGCAGTTCCACTGCTCCACAGCCCAATGCTAGAGAGGTTTATGCCCCTCTAGCTGACACTTGGCATTGAGCATGGTGACCTCCGTTCTACTGGCAATACTCTTCTATAGAACTTATACAAAAGATGCACCTTAAAGTGCATTAATTCACTAAATAGAAGAGCTGTCTGGACACCTTTGGACATATAGTGAATCTAGTTCAGGTGTCATTCTGTAACTAGCTACCATTTCCAAAAACGCACAGCAGCTGTATAATCACATGGTATATCTTCATATGCTAACATGGTCAGCTACAAAGACTTGAACAGTTGGATGGCTTTAAAAGCTGACCTGACATATTAACGAAAGTGTGATGTGACTTGTTTAGATGTCATTCTACAGACAGCTATTCTATTGCTGTTTTCAGGAAATATATCATCTGCTGATCATGGACAGACTGTTTTGAACAGCTGGTCAACTTGTGAAAATAACAATGACTTAGCATGTTTATACATAGCTAGTCTAGGTGACAGCAAGCATTTTCCTAACATTTTCTAAAAAAATATTAGGAGATGGAAGTGTTACATATGGCTGTTGCTTGTCATTCCAGAAATTGGCAGCTAGCAACAGAATGACAGTTGTGCTGTTTGGAGTCATTCCTGTAATTGCAAGCTAGCTACAGAATGACAGATGTGCTGTTTGGAGTTGCTCCTGAAACTGGCAGCTAGCTACAAAATGACAGCTGTGCTTTCTGGAGCCATTCCTGAAACCGTCAGCTAGCTACAGAATGACAGCTGTGTTTTCTAGAATCATTCCTGAAACTGGCAGCTAGTTACAGAGTGACAGCTGTGCTTTCTAGAGTCATCCTGAAACTGGCAGCTAGCTACAGAGTGACAGCTGTGCTTTCTAGAGTCATTCCTGAAACTGGCAGCTAGTTACAGAGTGACAGCTGTGCTTTCTAGAGTCAATCCTGAAACCGTCAGCTAGCTACAGAGTGATAGCTGTGCTTTCTAGAGTCATTCCTGAAACTGGCAGCTAGTTACAGAGTGACAGTTGTGCTTTCTAGAGTCATTCCTGAAACTGGCAGCTAGCTACAGAATGACAGCTGTGCATTTTGGTGTCATTCCTGAAATTGGTAGCTAGCTACAGAATGACAGCTGTGCTTTCTGGAGTCATTCCTGAAATTGGCAGCTAGCAACAGAATGACAGCTATGCTTTCTGGAGTCATTCCTGAAATTGGCAGCTAGCAACAGAATGACAGCTATGCTTTCTAGAGTCATTCCTGAAACTGGCAGCTAGTTACAGAGTGACCGATGTGCTTTCTAGAGTCATTCCTGAAACTGGCAGCTAGCTACAGAATTACTGCTGTGCTGTTTGGAGTCATTCCTGAAGTTGGCAGCTAGCTACAGAATGACAGCTGTGTTTTTTAGAGACATTCCTGAAAACCGAAACTAGTTACAGAATGACAGCCTTTGCTGTTCCATGTCATTCCTGACACTGGTATCTAGCTAACTCGCTACGGAATGACCTATGTACTGCTGTCATTGCTGGAAATGGGAGCTATTTAGAGAGTGAATTACATCTTAACCACTTTCATCACTTTAACCTGCCAGTTAACGTTACCATTACAGAAGTACACCTGGCTAAGCAGATTAGCTAACTGAGCGCTAGCGCTACTGTTAGCCAACTACGTACAAATTCGCCAGCTTCTTGATCGAATTTTCCCGTTCCACCTTAAATGATGTAGCAGTTACATTCAAGCGCCTCAGGTTGCACCATTTAAGGTATTTCACGAATGACACTAAACAGCACAGCTGTCACTCTGTAGCTAGCTGATAGCTGCCTCAGGCGCCAGAATGTATCTACTGCACCATTTAAGGTGGAACGGGAAAATTCAAAAAAGAAGCTGATGAATCTTCAGCCTCGTCCAATTCATCGCGTTTTTGAACAACTTAAACAGTGAAATAAATCCAAGTCAACATTTTGAATTAACTTTTGAGAGCAAATCGCGGCTGAAAGCTGGCTGTTGTGTAACGGGGTTTCCTCTCTGACTCGGTTTATTTGCAAAACAGGCCTTTAACGCTAACTGTTAGCTCGCTTTACGGATCATTTATTGTCCTTTACCTGTAATGACGACGACGAAAACAGAGTTCAGCTGTTTGGAGGCGGCGATGGCTGCTGGAACTGAGCCCTCGAACCAGCGCATGATCTCTGTTTTATCTGTTTCCAACACTTTTCTGCGTGTCAGTTCTTTAATCGCATCGATGCTGTCAGGGCAGTGAGAACCTTCAGAATCATCACGGAAGTGGCGTAACAGCGGGGAGCAAGGCATAGTGGGACTTGTAGTCGTCACGGAGAATGACGTTGAAAAAGATATTTATTTGAATCGGATTGTTTTTTTCAAATGTTTTAAATGTATTAATTTATTTTATTATTTTCTTAATGGGATTTTAACCTCACGTAGAGGGGAAAAATGTTCTATGTCATGGCAAGAGTAAATAAAAAACTTAGAATATCAAAATATTGACTTATTTACTCAACAATTCGACTTGGTATCTCAAAATAAGAAATTCACACAGTATCTTGAAAAAAAAAGGTTTTCTCAAAATGATAACTTGTCAAAAAATGCGTCTTATTTTCTTGAGATTTGAGTTATGAAAATGAACTTTCAACATACTATAACATATATTTCAAACAAATGTTTACTTTGGGATAACAACATTATTCTGAGACACTAAATCAAATTTTTGAAAATATAAATCTTTTTTCAAATACTTTTTGAGAATATATGTAATTGCTTTGAGGTCGAAGTTGAAATGCTAATAAATGTTGAGACGTAGTAAATCAAATTTTTTGACATACAGCTGCCAGAAATGTAGGAAAAGAGAAACATAAGTGTGTGTGTGTGTGTGTGTGTGTGTGTGTGTGTGTGTGTGTGTGTGTGTGTGTGTGTGTGTTTGTGTTTTATACTCACAAATACTTTTTTTAGGATGTTGTTGTCCGTGTCTAATATTCAAATACCTCCTCAAACCCACATTCCAAAGGCATGCCTGGTTTACTTAACCTGAGCTTCAATCCTCTTTGGTATTACAATCCACTCTGAAAATGTGAATGTTACTTTGTCCTTGTGGAGGATTTGAAGACTGATCCTGAGAACCCTTCACTGCCTTTTGGATACACATGCCAGGCTATGTTGGCTGGCAGCCTGTGTTACTTACAATAATAATGCGGAAATGCTGAATTCTTCTAAGGAGGAAATTGATTCATGATGAACGTAAGAGCACCTTAGAAGACATTAACTGTTTGATTAATTGTTTCAGACTGCAGTTGAAACAATATCAAGAAGCTTAATCATGTACTTTCAAAGCTGTAATTACAAAGCAACAATGTGAAAAACTAACAATTACAGGTTGAAGACTTCACTGGAGAGATGGGCTGGTGCTGGTGCTGAAGCATCCAACATCTGACCTGATTACAATAATGTACGTTAACATCATGACAAACTTTAGTCTGCATTAAATATACATATAAAAAGTTCACTATGTTATTAAAGTGTAGAATAATTAGTAATTAAATCATTAAAAATATGAGTTCAATTCATGTATATTAATTGTGTTATTTTTTAGAATAAACATTGCCCCAAAGCAGCCACAAAAAGTAGGTCAAGCCCCTTAACAAGGGGGTAGTGGTAGACAGGGAGACCCCCCAAAATCTCGAACACTGACAGGAACCCAACATCTTCTAGGGTGCATGGAACAGTGAAGGAACCAGACGTCCGCCTCTAAAAGCTCCCTCACAGAAGGTTATTCCATGAAATGGTTATGAATGTACTGCCTGATGTCTGAGACACTGTTTTACAATAGTTTTCACATAAAATATTAGTCTAAAACATGTTTTCTTAAAATCCATTCATGGTGTTGAGGGTGTTGTGAGGCAACATAGTCCCGAAAAAGTCGTTATTTTTGGAGATTTATCACTACTTTATCATTATCAGCATCCATAAAAAAACTCAGAAGACACGTGTTGGTTCACTGGCGGTTTTGGATAGTAAATACAAAGGCTATATTTACATGGTGACCCCTGGTTCCTATCACCACCACTGTAAAGAAATCTGAGTCTGCAATAACCCATTTCACATCAAACCACTCTGAATGACTGTTTACGTCTGAAGCACAGTATTTAGCAGAAATTTTGATCAAATCAGTGGAATTCCCCATTAATTGTTCATATGTATGAACATATTTAATTGATAGTATTTTTGTAACAGTTGTAACAGTATTTCAGTTTTTGTGTTTTACAGTCATGAATGTAATAACAGAAATGAAGTATTTCTCAGGCCTGGATGCTGAGATCACTGTGAGAGGAGAACACTGAGAGTGGCAGAATTATTGTAGAAAACTGCTTTAAATGCATTGCTGTGCTTGGCTTCTACAGCACAACTGACCAAATGCAAACATGCTATGATCACAGCTGCACCGCAGAATAGACCAGCACTGTTTGTGTTTGTCCTGAAGTAGATCAGGTCTGGAAGATTGACGGCCTGGACGCTGAGCGGACATCATTTTGTATTCCACAGAGCTCTGTCCTTGTTTTATGCCCTCGTCTGTTTACATCCCTCAGCTCTCTCGTTTATCACCCTCACCTCCCTCCTCTTTCCGTTTTTATTTCACCTGTTGATGGCTTGTCCCCGACGTGGATGTGTGTCATACATATAAACCCCAGAGGCATACATGTTCAAGCAAGAAATAAAGTGTACAGATTTTCTCCTTACCCTAAATGTAGCTGGTCAGACATCTACGGTGCAGAAGAGTCCAGTGTTTCATTTAATTTCCAGTCAAAGCAGCTATTAAGTACAAGTTATTTAATGAGAAATTACACAGAAGCCTCAACAACTAAGTATAGCATCATATCTTCAGTATGTAGTGTGTCCAATCTTTACCTTTATTACAGCTTTCATTCTGTTCAGAAGACTCACTTTCAGTTTTTCAAAGAAGTCTACAACCACACCTCCAAAGTTCAGTCTTAGAAGTTGGTCCCAAACACAAATTTAGACTCATTAGTCGATAAGTCCTTACTCCACATCTGAGTTGTACAGTTTTAGTGCAAATTTTCTTCTTTTTTGTCTATTTCCTTTTCTTAGTGAGGGCTACTTGACTGGAGTTGGGTGGTATGACAGTCATAAGATATACTGCGGCATATCAAAATATTATGATGTGTCAAATTTTTCCATATCTGAATGGCTCAATAAACACATTCCATCCATTAATATTGTAGAGACATGTACATGTCTACATGCTTACTATGTACATCTCAACTATATGAATAAGGCAGAAAATTAAAAACAAAAACTGTGTAATGCTCCTGTAAAAGAAAAAGGCTGCGTGATGGTGCAGGCCTCTACCTCTACGGACCACATTTCCCAGCATGCGTTGCGGAAAGGAAAAAATAAACAGAGAGCGTGATGGCGGCCGACAGTGATGTGAGTCTGACTTAACCAGTACAAATATAAAGAAACAAAACAAGGCTTTACACGTTGTGGTGGCCTGTGACACTCTAACCGTCTTATCTGTTGTTGTTTGTAGCCCGAGTCGGAGGTGTTTGAGATTACGGACTTCACCACCGCGTCCGAATGGGAGAGGTAACGTTTACCACCCAGCTGAAGTCAGCTGCTTATTCGAATTCTCCCGTTCCACCTTAAATGGTGCAGCAGTTACAGTGTCGTGCCACAGGCGTTATAGTAATAACTGCGGCAGCATTTGCCATTTAAGGTGGAACGGGAAATTCGAACAAGAAGCTGGCGAGTAGGAAGTCGATTTCAGCCTCGTATGTTTACCCTGGACAGAGTATCATCCGCAAAGGTTTTACACAGTAAACGTGGATTAGACAGCTCACAGATTTGGGTTGTTTTTTGAGGTTGGCTCTCCACAACTCCTATGAATCCCCCTCGGACATACAGTGCACTACTTGGGTGTAGGAACCAATGTTAGTGTTCTAGCTAACGTAACGGCCTCGGTTAAATAGGCTAGCAGCTCTAGCTAACTGCAACTTCTACCTTTGTTTTCTGATGGTTGGCCACTAAAGCCGCATTTACAGGGGAGGTGTCTGTTTTAAATGTCTGTTTTATTCAGAGATTGAGACGTAAACAAAGTTATTCAGAGTGGTTTGGTGTGAGATGAGGATAGAAACCCTTTTAGAGGACAGGAATCCTCTAAAAGCTCCCTCACAGAAAGTTACTACATAAAAGTTGTGCTGCCTGATGTCTGACAGATTGTTTTATGATAGTTTTGTGCTGAAGTTTCAGCTTTAAATGTATTTTAATCCGTTTATTTTGGTGGAGGGATACATGCAGGGTGTCGTAAGGCAGAAAAGTCTCCAAAGAAAACGTATTTTTTCAGATTGTCTACTATTTTACTATCATCAACAGTACATATAAAAGCTCAGAAGACGTGTAGGTTCACTGGTGGTTTTGGATAGTAAATAAAATGGCTATATTTGTGTTGTAGACATGGTGACCCCTGGTTCCTATCACCACCACTGTAAAGAAATCTAGTTTCTTCACAGTGAACCATTTCACATCAAACCACTCTGAATGAAACTGTTTACATCTCATGGACTGAATTATTCAGAAATTTTGAAAAAAAAAAAAATCTTTAGGATGTTTCCCTGAATAATTACAAGATGCAGTGATGCTGAAAAAAACATGTTTTCACTGTGTTTTCAGAAACACGCAATGCTGTGTGCAGAGAATGATATGTCTTCTGTTATGTGCAGAGGAGAAACACTTCTCATAAATTTGTGTCTGACAAGTTTCTCAATAACTGGGGATCCTAAGTAACATCTTCTGAGACGGAAAGTGTTGATGTAGTCACTGTTTACTTCGTCGACTGCAGGGCTGTTATTCATATCTTAACCTTAAGACTTATTCAGTAAGTGTTATAAAGTATTCAGTGACTACTATAAAGTATTCAGTAACTGTAATGAAGTATTTAGTAAGTATTTTGTCACCACAATAAAGTATTCAGTAACTACTATGAATTATTCAGTAACTACAATGGATTATTTGCTAACTACTATTAAATTAGTAACTACTATAAAGTATTTAAGTAACTATAATAAAGTATTCAGTAACCACTGTAAAGTACTTGGTAACCATGGTAAATTCTCCAGTAACTGCTGTTAAGTATTCACTAACTGCTATAAATTGTTTGGTAACTAGTACAAAATTCTTCAGTAACTACTATATAGTATTCAGTAACTACTGTAAAGTATTCAGTAACTATTATGAAGTAGTCAGTAACTATTATAAAGTAATCAGTAACTAGTATAAAGGACTTGTTTACACTATAAAATATTCACTAACTACTATTAATTAGTCAGTTACTACTGTATGATTCAGTGTCTACTATATTATTCAGAAACTTCTATTAATTATTTAGGTATTATAGGATTAAATATAACAAGTGACTATTGCAAAGTTAATCTTTAGGTTGTAGTTTTGAGAGCAAGGAATTGAAGTGTGGGCCACATAAAAAGTCATGGAGTTTAAAGGGTTAAATATCTTGGTATACTTTGTTCTTATAGGTTTGTTTCCAGAGTTGAAGAAGTTCTAAATGACTGGAAGCTGATTGGCAGCAATGTTGGAAAACCACCTGAAAAGGTAATTTCATTTTTATTACAGTGCATTGTAGTGTTTTCAATAGAGCCTGACTGATGTGTTTATAGTTCCAGTTTATTAGATCTTTCGATTTTATAAAATTGCATTTGAAACAAAGTTGTGCTTTATAGTGTCAACTTGTTAGCCCCAAACTAACACACCAACCACAAGCTAACATGCTAGTTACAGTATACTGCTGTACAATTCGTTACAATATAATATGCTGTGTTGTTACATAGTTAATGTCATAATAGTTATAAAGCCTTTCTGGGGAGAAACTAGAGGAAAAAATAACAGCTAATTTACAGAAACTGCTAAGAATGCTGGGAAGGTCTGCCACCATCACTACAATATGTAAGACTTTATGCATTTTTGCTTTTTAACTTAAGAATTTTGACAATTTGGAACTGTAAACCACAGTCGTATGGTAAGGCTTGAACACCACCAGTCAAATTCCATGTTTTGTTGATTTTCTAAGTGAAAATAGGTTAACACATCCTCTACAGTGGTGGTCTCCAACCGTGGTCCTGGAGAGCTACCTTCCTGCAGAGGCTAGTTCCAACCACAGTTTGCCACACCTGCTTCAGCTAATCAATCTCTTCCCTAGTCCATCACTGGCTAAATCAGATGTATTAGAGTTAAGGGGTGGGGCAGCTTATTGGATACACATTGGAAATAAACTGTGCAGGAAGGAAGCTCTCCAGGACCAGGGTTGGGGACCACTCCTCTACAGAGAACACTATTAAATCTGCCATTTTTCTGCAAATTTTAGTTCACAGTTTTTATTAATTTGCATTGTTTAACATATAAAAAAACTAAAAATGAAAATAAAAAATAAGATATAAAATGTGCCAGAACTTTTGCACCAATAATTTTTATCCCAGTGTTTAAAATTCAGCAAATAAACAGTGAGCATTAAAATGTGCTTTAACGTATGTGTAGAGAATGTATTAACGTATTTTCACTTAAAAAAGCAACAAAATATGTCATAAACCAATTTTCCAATTGTTTATGTACTTTGTTTTTCATGATATACACTGTTAGGAGTGAGCTTTACAAATACAAGAAATATCAGGGCTATATTATGATTAATGCCACTAATACCACCTTAAATACATTTATATTTCTCTATTATCCATTATACATCAGCTAATATACTTTTCAAAAAGGTATAAATGCTTATACTGCATTTTGGAATGCAACCCATCATATATAGTCTGTGCGTTAGTTCCATTTGTCTTTATTTAAGAACCTTTGGAGTCAGTCTCCATTTTACACATGGGGAGTAAACCCAGTTTGTTTTGTCCTCTTTCCTGGCTAAGGGGGAATATACCAGCGGCACATGGGAGGAAAAGTCCCGAGAGATCAACTTTGCTGATTTCAAGTTCTCTATCGCGCACCACTATCTCAAACAGGAGTCTGCAGAGAGCGAGGGAAAAGAGGATGGGGAAGAAGGTATGGCTGTCTGGTTTTGGGTCACTGTGGGGGAGATTTCTGCTGCTTTGCCTCCTCTGCTCTAAAATCACACCATATCCTTTTACAGATGCCTTCCCTCTGGCCATGCAGGACCTGCTGTGTATGAACAATGACTTTCCTCCCAGGGCACACTGCCTCGTCAGATGGTTGGTACAACTGCACTCAACCGTTTAGCCTAATATCAAAGGTCCACACTACACTCTTAAAAATAAAGGTGCCCAGAGGATTCTTTAGATCAGAACAATGGAAGATCACCTTTGGTTCCTTAAAGAACCATTCAGTGGATAGTTCTTTAAAGGAATACTCCAGGAATACTTTTTTAACCTACTCTCTATCTGCTGTGTCTGTAGCATAGTGTTGATTCCCATAAACAATCATTTTAGAGTACTGTGCAAAAGTCAGAGACCACCTTTCATTCATTTCCAGTCAAAAAGACCATTTAGTGCAAGTTACTTATTTTTCAGGAGATATTTCTGAGAAGATTAGATTAGATACGGTGCTGTGAAAAGGCCTTCTCAATTTCTGCCATTTTCACATATTTGTCACACTTGAATGTTTTAGATTATCTACCTACTTTTAATATTAGACAAATTTAACCCAAGTAAACACAAAATGCTGTTTTTAAATGATGATTTCATTTACTGAAGGAAAAAGTGCTGTTCAACCCTACCTGGCCCTATGTGAAAAAGTAATTGCCCCTTAGCTACTAAATCAACCAGTTAACCAAATCCAATTGACTATTGGGTTCAATTTCACTCTCCACACCCACACAAAGGAGGTTCAAATACAGATGTGAAACAAAGTTGTTGAAATCTACCTGGACATCTGGAAATATTTACAAAGCCATTGCTGAGGCTTTGGGACTCCAGTGAACCACAGTGAGAGCCATTATCCATAAATGGAAAAAAAAACTTGAAGCAGTGATGAACCATCCTAGGATTGGCTGAAATACCAAAATTTCATCAAGAGTGCATCGACAACTCATCAAGGAGGGCACAAAAGAACCCAGACGAACATCTAAAGGACTGCAGGCCTCATTTGCCTCAGTTAAGGTCATAAGAACATTGTACCAGCAGTCAAACATGCTGGTGGTAGTGTGATGGTCCGGGACTGCTTTGCTCCTGCCGGACCTGGGCAGCTTGTCATAACTGATGGAACCACGTATTCAGGACAGTGATTCGAAACACACCAGCAAGTCCTCCTCTGAATGGCTCAAAAGAAACAAAATGAAGCTTCTGGAGTGGCTGAGTCAAAGTCCTGACTAGAATCCCACTGAGATGCTGTGCCGCGACCTTAAACGGGCAGTTCATGCTTGAAAACCCTCCAATGTAGCTGAATTAAAACAATTCTGCAAAGAGGAGGAATGGGCCAGAATTCCTCCACAGCGACGTAAAAGACTCATCTCAAGCTATCAAAAACATTTGATTGCAGTTGTTATTTCCAAGGGTGGCACAAGCAGTCATTAGGTTTAGGGGGCGATTCAGTTACTTTTTACAGGTTTTGAATAAATCTTTATCTTCAATAAAGGGAATGATCCTTTAAAAGCTGCATTTTGTGTTTACTTGTGTTGTCTTTGTCTTACATTAAAATTAGTTGGGTGATCTGAACCGTGACAAATTAGCAAAAACAGAAGAAATTGGGCAAGGGGCAAATTCTTTTTTCACAGCACTTTATAAGATACTCCACTTACATAAGGTAAAAGAAAGTTGAAGTAAAATATCTGGAGAAAACAAGAGTTTTCAAAACTAGAGTTCAAAAAAAGATTAAACACTACAGAGAAAATGGGGCTCCTAACAACCACCTGGAAGACCTGGTAGACACCAACACTGTCCTCATCAGATAAACAGCACTTAAAGCTTTCATCTTTGAGAGAGAGGAGAAAATCAAGCTGCTTCAGATCTGAAAACATCCACAGGTGTTTCTGTCCATCCTTCCACTGTGAGAAGACAACTCAGCACTATGGGTCTGAAAGGATGTGTAGCTGTTCAAGAAGCTCTTACTGAGAAAATGAAACAGACATCAAACAAAGAAGCTGCTGGTGTTCTCAGAACAATGGACTGACCACCCCAGAGTCCAGTCCTAAACCAGCTTCTAAGGCTGAACTTCGCTGCAGATTTCTTTGAGAAACTGAAAGTTGAGTCTCCTGAAAAGAGTGGAAGCTGTAATAAACTTAAAAGTAGACATTTTAAATGCTGAAGAGTCTAATATTATATTTAATCAGTGAGGCTTCTGTGTAATTTTCTGTTAAATAGATTTTCTGCTTTTTTTTCCCAATAGTCTGTATATAATTGCAGTTTTGACTGGAAATTAAGTAAATGAAGGGTGCTTTGTGAATTTGTACTGTACTGTCATTCACCAGGAATTTTGATATGAATTTGATGGTCCTGTTCTTGGGTGAAGCTCCCACCCGCAGCTGAGTTTTTACTGAGACATGAACACAACAGGATGTACACAAATTAGGGGTGTGGGAGAAAAACGATTCTTAGATGCATCGCGATGCGGACGTTAATGATTCTGAATCGATTCACATATGTCAAAAATCGATTTTCTAAATATTTAATTTATAACGTATTGTTGACGGAACGCAAAAGGCGGAACTTGGACGTGGGTAAGTGCAGCGCCCGGACAGTCTGTAGTGGCACACAACAGAAACACACATGGATGAGTGAGAAATTCGACCGGCGCCCTCAGCATTAAGCCAGGTTAGATCAGGAGTCACAACCCAAATGATAAGAAGAGCCATTTTGTCCTTTCAACAAAAATCAAACCAGCTTGGGAGCCACAACATTTAATGTCCAGTATGTCTCAGTATGTTATAATGTCCTAGTATAGACTGAACAATATAAACGAGAGCGCGTATTTACTCTGCTCTGCTTTAAGCTTTAGCTTTAGCCGCTTTCCTCCCATCTCCGCCAGGACACTTTTCCTCAAAAGTAGAGCAGCGTATTGTAAAATGTCTCAGCGTTCGACTGTTTTACGAGCCTGAAGTCGCTTCTTATTCTCCAGCTTCTTGTTCGAATTTTCCACCTTAAATTCTGACTGAGGCGCTGAATGTAAATGCGGCACCATTTAAGGTGGAACGGGACAATTCAAAAGAGAAACCGACTTCATCTTCGCAACTTTTTAGTGTGTCAGTCTCTGCAGATTTAACGGACCAGGAAACCAACTGCGCTGCTTATAAATGCGAATAACGCGGCGTTGCTATGCGACCTGCAGTCTGCGGAGTCGTTGCGAAACAGGGCTTTCGCGCTATGTTGCACACGACCCGTCTCGAAGATATTTCACTGACTCAGCGCCCCCCCCCACCCCGTCTCTACAACGAGACCAAATCCGAAGTTCTAAAATAACTAAAGAAACCCGGGTAGGACGGCTGTAACGCGCTGCGTGGTCATCCATCACCACTGGATCTTATTTCACCGTAACTGAGCTTTTTATCGCAGATGAGTGGCAGCAGCGTCTCATGTGCTCCAATCAAGAGCAGTGAATGAGAGCCTTCTAGTTCACTTACCACATCACTTCCATTTGACTTATTAATAAAAGATATTGGAAGTACATTCATTATGGATCATTACAAATACTTTGCTTTAATATTACCAAGTCCTCAGACAGTAAGAAAATAGAAATGCTGTATAGAAAAATAAGACGCATCGAGATGCATCGATAATCGTTTTATAATCGCATCGCAGCCCCCTGAATCGTAATCGAATCGAATCGTATCGTGAGGTGTCTAGAGATTCCCACCCCTAACACAAATGTGTTAAAAAAATTTATTCTACTTTTACCTGCATTGTCAATGTTGCTTTAGAGCTTCTCCTCTGTATATTCTTGTGTAGGTATGGAGTTCGTGAGTTTGTGGTCATATCTCCTGGGGCGAACTGTGAAGCTGTCATCAGTGAATCAAAATGCAACCTGCTTCTCAGTTCTGTCTCCATTGCTCTGGCAAACACTGGCTGGTAAGTATTATTTTCTCCTTGGCTGGCTGGTGATTCTGTATTTCAAGATGTTTAATTGACCATTTAAAAATGTTTGCCTTTTCATGGAGGCTTGGAAAACTGTCTGAGAGTAACAGTACATCCCTTTTTTTAGCATTCTCTGCCATTTCCCTTACAGTATAGCATTGCTAGTGTCTGAGTCTGTAATTATCAGAGTCTGGGCCCACTTTCTGACTGCCTGGGAGACTGAGTCATTTTGGGAACTTGCTTTTAGAGACTGCTGGGAAAGAACTTTGTGCATTGCTTTGTACTTTACTTTCATCTTACAAAATCAACTTCAATTTAAAAGTGAATGTTCATGAACTAGCCTGTGTTTCATAAATGTGCAGGATTAGTTTAACCTGGGGAGGAACTGTAATTTAAGTGATAGTGTGATTTTAATCCTCTGTGAATTTTCAGTGTGTGTTGTTTTTACAGTCTGACAGTAATCATTGCTGAGTAATTTTAATTTAGGGTGAATCTGCAGTGTGTAGTTTTTTACTTTCTGATGGGAAATAATTCTCGAGTCATTTTAATCTTGTATAAATCTGCAGTGAATTTTTTTATAATCTGAGAGTGATAATTGTGGGGTAATTTTAATCCAGTATTAACTTGCAGTGTGTGTGTAGTTTTTATAGTCTGACAGTAGTAATCGAGTGATTTTACTCCAGTTTCAATTTATGGTGTACATAGTTTTTTTACAGTCTGACAGTAATAATTGTGGAGTGATGTTCATCTAGTTTGAATCTACACTGTGTAGTTTTAACAATCTGATGGCAGTTGTGATGTTAATCCAGTATGAATCTGTAGTGTGTGTAGTTTTTAATACAACCCGGTTTCCAAAAAAGTTAGGACTCAGAATGCAGTGGTCTGCAAATCATTTAAACCCTATATTAAATTGAAAATAGTACAAAAACAACATTTCAAATGTTGAACCTGAGAAATGTTATTGTTTTTTGAAAAATATATGCCCATTTTGAATTTGAGGTTTTTGGAATTTGAGGCAGTTGGGGTAATAGTCTAATTGTTGATTATGGAGTAATTTTACCCCAGTATGAATCTGGAGTGTGTTTAGTTTTTATAATGTGGCAGTAATCATGTTTGAGTAGTTTTAATCCTTTTTTTTTGTTTGTTTTTTTTTGTGTTTTTTTTTGTTTTCATATTTTAACAATAGTTTATTGTTCTTGTAGGTCTGTGCAATATCTAAAAGTAATTAGCACAATATTTTCTAGTTAAAAAATTGCATTTACTAATAGTATGCCCCCCCACCCCCCACAATACGTGGGAGTGTTGATCTACTTTCTTTCCATTTAATCTCTATGTTTTCTTAAATATTAACTGTTTTCAGGAAAAACTTTAATGAAACTCACGCATTAAATACTATGATACTTAGTAACCCAACATCTAATGAAAATTACTTCGTCTGTCATTATGATAAACGTTACTTCAAACACAAGCGTTAACGTGCTTCTTCTGCAGCGAATTCACTGCAACTTGCGTGCTTATAGTGCTCCCAGCCGGAGAAACTTCAGACTGCAAATTTCCAAATGGGTCCATGTACTTTTCACATTAAAAACAAGGCATTTTCCGTTGTTATAGCAGCGGTTTTTTTCATAATTCAACTAAGTACCTGGACACTTCATCTGTATGGAAAATACTGCACACCAGCCATAGATGAGGACCAGAGGAACTTTCTCTTCAGGTTAGAGTTAACTTAGCTGCTCTACGCTAACTTTCAGTCATTTAGCTTGGTTTTTTTTTGCTGCAGCGAATCACTCTGAGGTGAGCTGAAGTTCCAAAGCACATCAGCATTCACTTTTGATTTCATTCATGTGAAGTAAATTAAGGGGAAAGTGTGGTAAAGCTATCATTACAGTGGAGAGAAATAACAGGCAGTTTCTTAACAAACCTCTTTCTCCTTTTCTCTGAAAATCAAGCCCACACTTCTTAAATGTGAACCCCAAATGTGGTTCCCAATATATTTTTCATGCTGTTTAATGGTAAAATAGTCATCTCTAATTCTAACCAAAACACAGATTATTGCCTTTTACACATTGCCACTGGGTTACTCGTCCATCATTGAGTGTGTTTACATGCACTTAATAATCCGATAACTGCTGAAAATCAGATTTTGTCAGTAATCCAATCAAAGCGTTTACATGCACTTGAGTAATCAAATAATGGGAAACTCCAGGTCTACATGAGTCAGGCAGTAATCAGATTTCTGCTTTGCAACCAGCCAATAAACTCACAGAAGAAGACGTGACATAAATGTAGCAAACTTCATGCTGCTGCCTAAAAATCACTGTTTAGCACAATTTACTTAAAAATATGAACATGCATCATCTGTAAGATGAAGAACATTATAATCATTTATTTCCTGTTTGGTTTCAGCGCCGCTCCAAAAGTTTTTTGTGTCTCGTGACATCCACCGTCTGTTTTCGCACATGCTCAGACTGAGAAATCCGAAAGAAATCAGAGTAACAGTTCACATGCACTGAGAAATCTGATTACTGAGCTAAAATCCAGCTCTCTTTATCAGATTTCTTAATCGGATTTCTAGATCGGAGTATGCTGTTTACATGACCATTTGAATAACTGCAGGATAACTGCAGAAATCGGATCATGATCGGATTATTGAGTGCATGTAAATGCACTGATTGACAGTATGCGATTACGTTGTGCACCCAGGCCTATGTTATTGTGACAAATTTCATGATGCACTGTAGGCTTCTCTTAGCATACTGTGGATATCGTCAATATTTAAAGAACACTGACCAACTGCACGTTTAATTAAAAAGAAAGCGTAACGACTCCTGTTTAATTGGAGTTAGTGCAGTGTTCGAGCGAAACGTTCTGCCTGGAGTTTTAACGGCTGTTTTTAAAGTGTGTTTTTTTCTGGTAAGTCTTTGAGAAAGATTATTACATGAACAGTAAATGACAGCTGCGGATATGCACTTGTGCCTATATATGTGACATGTTCAAATTGATCGTTACTAACTATAAGCCAAGCTGTCCAATTTAAAATTAGATTCTGTCCTAATGCACATTAATTGCCTCACATTTACTCCATCACTGAGCTGCCGCAGTTGGTTCGCGCTGTACGTGGACGTTCCAGTGCGGGAGCGTATGTTCTCCTGCTCCGAACTGTCGCCTTCAGTTACTCGACCTGCCGGGAGGAAAACAGGCTCGCTTTCAATCAACGTTTCAGCCTCCGCCACTTCACTCTTTAATGCACTCTGCGGTGACAGCGGGCATGTTGCAAGCTGTTTCTGCTCAGCGCAGGCTGTGTGCGCACATGTGTTTGTTTTTTTGTACACAATAAGGACAAAATTGTCTTGACTTTTTAGGAGTCAGCGCATCAGTGAACTAATTATTATAAATAGGTGTGTGAGTGTGGGTGTGTGTATGTATGTGTAGGTTGGCATAAACATGGCGTATACAAAAGTTTTACATTTTATATTTTGTGTTAAGTTTTTTTTTCCAGTATGTTAAATTCAGCAATAGAATTTGAAGAAAAAGCCATATTTAAGTGCGTTTTCTTTAGAGGATGTGTGTGTGTGTTTGTGTGTATATATATATATATATATATATATATATATATATATACGTATTTATTCACACACATTATTTATAATAAATATACATGGTAAATGTTGGAAATACGTATGAGCTCACGTCCTGACAAAGTCTAAAAACAAATCTCTGTGAATGTGTATATGTTTTTTGTGTGTGTGTGTGTGTGTGTGTGTGTGTGGGTGGGCTCCCGGTTTCCCGGAGCAACGTTCTTACAATAGGTTACGGCGTACATCTCGGCAAAGAGTTGCTGGAAGATGAAAGCGTTGCCCCCGGCAACTCGCTGCCATGCTTTCCGGAGCTCAGCGGGGCAGGAGGTCACTGCCTATCTGCGGGCTCGAGCTGCTTTTTTAGATGCCTTGTAGGGGAAAGTATTGATAGCAGCGATGGTGATGTGAGGGGTGTTGCAGACAGAGATACACTAGCATCAAAAGTTTGGAGATGCCAAGGATTTAAAAATGTTCTTTATACAAATGAGCGCGTCTTCTTTGTTCTCTAAACCTAATGGCCTCACTGCCGTTAATACATTATACATATGAAAACACTTCATTTGCTTCATTTAAAGTAAGAGAGTATAATGAGAATTTAACACTTGAGCATGTTTATTGGTTTTCCAGTGATGTACCATATGAATATACCACAATGCCAGAGTCTATATGTTCAAACCTTTCAGTGTGTACTTTTAACAGTAGGTTAATAAAGAAAACTTTGCAGTTATTATTTAGGCAAAGCATGCTCTTCATATCAGTGAAGACACTTTGATGGATATGAAGCTGGGAGAGATTAATGAGCTGATAGCTGTTTTTAGCGTGTATTTATTACCTACAGGGGAATTCCACCAAACTTCTCAAATTTCTGCAGGGGTAAACAAAGTCATTCAGAGTGTTTTGGTGTAAAATGGTTCATTCTGCAGATCCTTACCGAGCCAGAATTATTCACAGTGGTGGTGATGGGGACTAGACGTCTGAAAAGTTTAATGCTTATGTTTACTGTTAAAAACATTACATATAAACATATAAAAACTCAGAAGACATTTAGGTTCACTGGTGGTTTTGGATAGTAAATAAAATTATTTATGTTTATGTATGCTGTATTTGTGCTGTAGACATGGTGACCCCTGTTTCCTGTCACCACCACTGTGAAGAAAGAGTCTCTACAATCAACTATTTCACACCAAACCACTCTGAATGACTTTATTTACATCTCAACCACTGAATTATGTAGACGTTTTGAGAAATTCATGGAATTCCACCGATTAAACTGCGAGAAAATTCAAAACTTTGCGAGAAAGCAAGGTTTTGATTAGCAGTATGCATTACTGTAATGTACAGTGCATCACTATACAGTGCTGGTTTTGGGTTTTTTTGCTAGAGCAGCTGATTGTTCTTCAAATAATGCCTGTTCACGACTGATTTAGCTGTGAATATTTGAGCCTCGCCTCTTGAAAATCTTTCAAACCAGGCATATGCGCAGCAGAATGAATGCCAGGTGCTCACGTCAGGTGTTTTTTGGAGGCTTTGTGAATCCATGACTTCATCCCCATCCGGAAGCAGCAACTGCCCCACACTGCCACCAGATGATGCTGTTGAGCTGCGTTTGCTTGTTGGCTCAGTTGGAACGCCGCTGCCTTTACTCCTCCATTACAGCTACGTGCTGTTCTAACTCGACCATAAGCCTTAACTGAACAAAGTGACTTGCGCTTCAATTGTCTAATGACCAACTGTTCGGCTGCTTAGATAACTGGACCTGCTCATTACAGTTCAGTAAGTGCCGTCACACTATACGTTCAGGTGTATGATCAGATTAATGACTAGGCTCCAATAAAAGCACCGGAGAATTGGCATTTCTTTGGTAGAAACTGCTGTCTGGCACCGACTGCATGTAGGAGAACAAGTATACTCATTGAATGCATTGGGAAATTGGAAAGGCAGTGCTGTGCAAAAGCAAAAGACATCTAAGCACGATGTTCAAAGCCATTTATCTTTTGCAGGAAGTGTGTTTTTTCTTGGAAAACCACTATACAACATTAGAACAAATGCATCCAAATATAAATGCAGTATAAATGAACAAGAATGTCTTATAAAGGAAGTAGTTGAGATCTTTTGAGGTAGTTTGAGTAAGTTTGGGTTCATATTTCTCCTTAGTGCTTCCAGACATCGCATGGATTTGTTCATCACCAGCACAGCTGGTTTAAAATAAAGCATTGATTAGCCAACCCAAGTGTTGGATGAGAACTACAAAAAATACTGGGCTACAACGAAAAGAGGTTTCACACTGACATTATGCAAAATCACTACTTATTGTGTTAATGTTATTTGTGTTTATTCTAATATTGATGTTTTCCTGAGCACATAAACACTAACTGACCACATAAATAGCCTTTTCTCCTAAAACTTTTTCACAGTACTGTATATGGGACAGTACAAAATTCATGAGTTGTGCCAGTTCTGCCTGCAGTAAAGTATGCAGATGGTCAAAACACCTGGCTGGGCCTTGAAATTCAATACGTTTATGGTGCCAGCTGTAATACTTCAATACTACTGAGTCTCAACAAATTCCATGTCATTTAGTACTGAATTTCAGTACCTAAGTAGTCTCCAAAATCTAGACTGTTAAATGGCTGATCTGGATTATATTCTCTGTGCATGTTGTTAACTTCAGTGCTTCTTGATGTGTTGTGGTCGGTAAATCTGTCCACTCCCAACACCTCATTTTTGGTTTAAGCCACATCCATTTTGGATTTATGATTGAAAAGAAGGTATCAGCACTTGGCGGCCCAGCTCTGTCAGTTTGTTTGGTCTATGGTTTTGGGTCTGAGCTGTTGTTGCCCATAGATGCTTCTGTTTCACAATAATAGCATTTGCAGTTAACTAGGCCGATCTATCAGGGCAGAAATTTCAGACTGACTTGTGGCAAAGGTGGCATCCTATGACACTGGCAAATTTAAAGTCATCAAGCTTCAATATGACCCTTTCTTTTACCAGTGTTTGTCTATGGAGATTGCCTGGCTTCATTTTATACACCTGATAGCAATGGGTGTGACTGAAATACGTGAATTTCATAATTAAGAGGTGTTCATTTATTTTTTAGTTTTTAAAATCAAGTCTGTACAGTAGTACAAAAGTGATCTCAGCATCCGTTAGCCAAAATTGTACTTGCTCCAAATCTAGACTGCTGATTGCCTGGTATGAATTACATTCCATATGCATGTTCTTAGCTTTAGTGCTTCTCGATCTGTTATGGTCAATAAATACACCCACTTCCAACACCTCATTTCTGGTTTAAGCCACACCCACTTTAGATTTGTGATTTAAAAGAAGATATCGGGAAGAGTATCATTCAGGAATCGGTATTAGAGTCAAGATATCGATATGGAAAATTTTTAACAAGTTCAGGAAGAGCAGTTAATATGGGTGTAATAACACAAAGTGAAATATGTATTGCACATTTTTGCATTATTATTCAGCATTTCAAAAACAACTGAAAGCAGACTAAATCATCAAAAATGTATTTATGTAGATACTCAAAGTGTAATTGAAACTAAAATTTGTTCAGTTTGACCATAACAGCCTACTTTACATACAAAGCATTGTCACACAAAGCCTTATAATCTCCATTTTTGTCATTTTTGCATATTTTTGCACAGTTTGAAAAGTCCAGTTACCCTTTGCCTTGTGTTTATAGTAAATAGGTTAATAGAATTGGTCCAACGTTACTTGGAAAACAACCTTACATTAACTTCTGTTACAAGATAAGAATGTTTTTTCCTTCTCTATTAAAGTTACTGTTTTGGGGATGTTTTTTTTTCTGTATTTTGACTTTTATTACTTGAAAGCATTGTCTCAATAAACAGGGATAATATACATTTTTACTCTCCAGAATGTTGCAGCTTGGCTCATATTTGCACTAATACAGCATTTTTCTAAGCTAATCTTAATAGACTTAAATATTATTAAATAAGCAAAAGGATGGTCAGTTGAGTAGTGTGATGTGCATGAGTTGTTTTACTATGGGGAATGCTAATATTTGGATACTGAAATAAATATCCATTTTTTTGTATGTTGCATCACTGACATCACAGTTCAGATGATGTAAGACAAAAAAGATGCAGTTCATATATGCTGTCCAAAGATGTATTAGAATATGAAATGGCAGCTCTCATACGCAGTGATTCTAACATGTTTAACACCACTCTTCACACTGTGTACATTTTCAGTACAGAAGTAAAAACAAGATGCCAGCCTTCTTTTTGTTTTTTGGTTATAGTCCAAAAGTGGACTGCAGTGCCTGCTGAAAACATAATTAAAGCAAACAAGGATTTTTTTTAAGGCGAAAAAACATTTAAATACACTAAGTGTGAAGTGCACGGCAGTGCTGAGGAGTTTTCCTTTGTAGCTTTAACAGCCCCCCACTCTTCTTGGAAGGGTTTTACAAGATTTTGGAGTGTATTTGTAGGAATTTCTGCCCATTCAGTCAAAAGAGCATATGTGAGGTTAGGCACTGATGTTGGATGAGAGGGCCTGGCTCACATTTGACATTCTAATTCATCCTTAACATGTTCAGTGGGGTTGAGGTTAAAGCTCTGTGTAGGCCACTGGAGTTCCTCCACACCAAGCTTATTAAAGCATGTCTTTATGGAGCTCACTTTGTGCACAGGGGCACAGTCATGCTGAAACAGGAAAGGGTCTTCTCCAAACTGCTGCTACAAAGTTGAAAGCATATAATTGTCTAAAATGTTTTTTTTCGTAAGCTGTGGCATTAACATTAACCTTCACTGGAACTAAGGGGCCCAAACATTAAAAACAGCCCCAGACCATTATTCCTCCTCCACCAAACTTTACTGCACTGTGCATTTCAGTAGCGTTCTCCTGGCATCCGCCAAACCCAGATTCATCCATCAGACTGCCAGATAGCGAAGCGTGATTCATCAGAGAGCACGTTTCCACTGCTCCAGAGTCCAGTGGTGGTGCTTTTTAGCCAACACTTGGCATTGCACATAGTGATCCTAGGCTTTTCTGCACCAGCTGAGTCATGGAAATCCATTTCATGAAGTTCCTGACAGACAGTTCTTGTGCTGATGGTGCTTCCAGAGGCAGTTTGGAACTCTGTAGTGAGTGATACGACAGACGAGACGTGAAATTTACGCATTACGAGGTTCAGCACTTGGCGACCCCACTCTGTTCGTTTTGTCTGGTCTACGGCTTTGTGGCTGAGCTGTTGTTGCCTGTAGACACTATCAGGACAGATATTTCACAAACTGACTTGTGGCAAAGGTGGCATCCTGTGACACTAGCAAATTTAAAGCTCTTCAGTATGGCCCATTCTACTGCCAGTGTTTGTTGATGGAGATTTTATGGACGTGTGCTTGATTTTTTATACACCTGTTAGCAATGGGTGTGGCTGAAACACATGAATTCCATAATTAAGAGGGGTGTAAAAAAAAAAAAAATCAAGTCTATAGAGTTTCCCCCCCCCCAACCCCAAATGTATTTGAGCAGAGGTAAGAAATAATGGATG
The DNA here is from genome assembly GCF_904425465.1 of Colossoma macropomum. NCBI lineage: Eukaryota > Metazoa > Chordata > Actinopteri > Characiformes > Serrasalmidae > Colossoma > Colossoma macropomum. The sequence continues at coordinate 37,806,434 of NW_023494784.1, forward strand.
CTTATACCACACTGATTAGTGTCTTGCTGCTTACCTAAATCACTTTTGCCTCAAACCATGTTGAGCTGTTATAGACCCGAAACTGTGTCTGTAGAAATGGACAGAAGTACTGAGAAAAGTCAGGCTGCAGAATGACTTCTAATACGGTTTTTAACTTTTGATGCACTTTTGTCCTTTTTTATAGATAACAGTATTTCATACAGCATCAGAAACCACATAAACACGTCTATTCAAGATTACTCGATTCGATTTGAGGCAAGTGTGGGATGACTTAGGCTAATTGGTGCTAATTTCGTCCATAAGCTTCCTTTATTAGTGAGGCCACATTAACCTTTTAGCACTAAAACAAAACTGAAGATGCAAACTTCAGACATAAAACATGTCTTGGCTTACTGATAATTATTCTTTGATTAACATATGGCCATCTTACAGCTATCGACTGTGTCTCATGTGTGTTTGTAGCCAGGTGCCGCTGTTCGTCCAGATCCAGCAGAAGTGGAGGAAAATGTATGCAGGCGAGTGCCAGGGCCCTGGAGTTCGCACAGACTTTGAGATGGTGCATCTCCGCAAGGTTCCCAGCCAGTACAACCATCTCTCTGGCCTGATGGACATCTTTAAGGCCAAGATAGTGAGTAACATCAAAAAACACACCAATGTGAAATATAATGCATCCTTTTTTCTCTGAGGGGTAGTGTGGGTATTAGTCACTTTGCGCAGAAACTGCAAATACAGAGCACAGGTGTAGAACTATAATTAGTAGTGGGTGATATACCGGTTTGTACCGTAAACTGGCCGAAATGATTCCTCAGCTGTCAGTTTTATTGTAACCGTATTACCAGTATGCTGCAAATAAACGCAGATAGTACAGCTTACAAACACTTTAGCCCACATATGTTAACGTTAGTCCCTGAGTGTCTGAGTCAGGGATGTTTCAGTCACGTTTCAAATGAAAACACAGCAGACCCTTGACCCCCTCCTGCTGTCTAGTCAGGAGTAGTCAATTTCAAGTTTTCGAGGCAGTGGACATAAAGGAGCCAGTCTTTTAGGGTTGGCCTTAGCCTAATAAAGACACCAGAGCGATTGCTGAGCTTGTTTCCTCTCTGCCTGAGAAGCCGCCTGACTCAGTCAGCTGCATCCGACGATGCTGTGGTCCATGCCGTGCCTTGTGCGCGAAACAAGCTGTGGAGCAGCTGGTACTGAAGCTTGAATGACTGTAATACTTCCCAAATTCCAGCAGTGTCTGACAGTTGGAGGCACAAGTGTACGGGATGCACGTGTGAGACGAGTGACTTGAGGAATTTGTCGAAACTGAAGTAGACTTCTTATTTGAATTTTCCCGTTCCACCTTAAATGGTGCAGCAGCTACATTCGGGTGCCTGTGCAGATACCAGAATGTAATTGGTGCTCTATTTAAGGTGGAGCAGAAAATTAGAACAAAAAGCTGCCAAAAAGCCAACCTTAGCCTTGTAGAAGCAACATTTACCATCATTTTTGCCCGGCCTGTGGGGCTAGTGTTAGAAAGCAATATTGTCATAGGTTCATCTATCTGTATATGTTGTTTTTACTGCAGAATAAAATATTTCAGATTTACTTTGTATGTTAAAAGTGGTTCTTACTAAAAAGTGAAGGAAATCCCAGAATAATATGTCACTGTTAACCTGCATAATTAGGTTTACTTAAGCATCTAAAATAGTTTTGTTTGAAAAAATGTACGTACTGAAACCCTCAGAAATTTTCATTGTATTGTAATATAAATTTTTGTCCATACTGCCCACTACTAGCTAGTAAGGTAATGCTAATCAGAGTTGCTAGTATTTAATTTTCTCCTCATCTCTTCATTTTTCCCCAATCTTCTTCCATGTTTGGAATCTTCAGGGCTGCCCGCTGACCCCGCTGCCACCCATCAACATCGCCATCCGCTTCACCTACATCCTCCAAGACTGGCAGCAGTACTCCTGGCCTCAACAGCCTCCTGGTAGGTTATACTATGGATAGGCATTTTTAATTTATTGTTTTTATTTATTTGTTTGGGGGATTTGTACTCAATTTTGTAGTCACGTCTAGCTTCTCCCTCATCACATAATGCTACGAAGCTGCGAGCTTGAAGGCTAGCTTGTGCTTAATCTAAGACACATGAAGTGTCTCTCTGTGTGAAATGTTGTGACTCTGTGTTGAGCTGCTAGAGAGCAATGAGGGGTGAAAGGGAAGGGATGAGAGCCCCCTGCTATGAAAACAATTCACACCTCCCCACAAAGACGGCCGTGCTGAGATAAAACAGACAGCACGACTGCAGCTTTCTTCATATCAAACAATCCTGCACAACTGACACAATAAAAAAAGCATTAAAACGCAATAACAGCGCTTTTAGAGATGCTGACTTGCTTGCTCGCCCATGAAGTCGAAAATCCAAGTCACATCCGGTTTATACACATCTCCATTAAAATATATTCAACTTTATTGAAGAGAAAGATACTGAGGAACATCCAAAACAGGCGGAAATTGCAATTTATGGCTTAATGTTTGGACGAATTTGGTTCTGCATCTTCAAAATACCCATCCCTATCACGTACAAAATACACTCTGATAGTCATGTCGTTCTGTAAAACGTGTAAAGAATATTGATTACCTAACTTCTGAGCCTCTTGTGGAAGGCTTTAGCCCATGAAGAAGGCAGATGGAGCCTTAGCCTGTGGTCTACAGGAAGGTTTAATAGAACGCCTGCTCTTACCACACGCTCCTGTCCGCTGTTCTTGGTCGCTTGGCGCTTCACGGTTGACCCTGCCTTCAGCGGCGCTAAGTGCTGAGCTCTTAGGCTCGCTTTTAGAACAGCGGAGAGACGCTTGAGGCCTGGAGTGGCACTGTGGAAGGCGCATGTGCTGCAGGTAGGAGGGCTGAGAGCTTTTTAGATTTTCTGTGAGTAAGTACTTCAGTAAAGTCAAAGTCAAAATATCCGCTAAAGCGTTTTTCTTTTTCATCTTGGTCTCACTTCCTGGACCTCCATTCCCTGCTTTTGTTGCTAAAAGCCTTGTTCTTCATTTTTCGTCTACTTGAAGTCAACCTGAAGTCAAAATGGACCTTTTTTTTACCTCGGTAGTTCATGTCCTTGGTCTCATTAAGCACAATTCATTGTGGTAAATCATTCAAAAGGCAAAATTCTTGTTTTCTCCACAATCTTTGATTGAAGTATAGTGATTTCTACTCACCTCTGAACACTGTGTGACGTTCGGATGCGTCAACGTGTGTCAACGGCCAGGAAAAATGGGCCTCATTCACTGATAGTTTCCTGTTTTTTTTTTTCTTAAATTTGTTCTTGAGAAAGGTCTAAGAAAAAGTCTACATCAGATCCGTGACGTGTTCCTCAGCCGCAGAATTGTTCGCCCCTTTGTGCTCTTGAGTGTATGTAGATTCTGTTCTTAAATCTCTAATAAGAAAAGATTCTCTGAAGAAACTTTACAGTCCATAATGCAGCTTTATTTATAATTTGCTTAAAACAGGATCAAACACAGAGAGAAGAAACAACCTCCCCAGCGCTAACAGCTAAACCCACAAGGCTCTGCTCTACTCCGGAAAACCCACCACTCCACCCATATTTAGGCCCTTCAACGTAAAAGTCCTTGTATGAATGAACCTAAAATAGCCGAACATAAATGTTTCCAGGAAGGCTGCAAATAGTCCCCGCCGCGCTGGACCCTTACTAGAGCCGAGATGTATGCCCTTTGTACCTCGAGTTAGACCACCTCCGTGGAGTGCTGGTTAACCTTGGTGTGGTGTTGGGGTCTGTGCGACCCATTTTCAGTGTTTACCAAAAGAAAAAATGATGTGATTTATTATTATTTCAACCTCAGATTCCTTGACCTTTGCTCATTTTCTGTAAAGAACATATAAAATAACACATTTTGAGTGACTTCACACTGTTCACCCCCCAACACATTTATATTACGTATGTGGTGTTGGGTGAACCCGTGGGGAATGTGAGTGTGGAGGTGCTGTGTCCTTCACTTTGTTCTCCTCCTACATGGCCTGCTGTTAGTGTGTGTGTGTTTGTATATGTGTTTGTATATGTGTTTGTATATGTGTGTGTGTGTGGACAACATGGATAGGCTGCTGACCGGCTACAGCTGCTAAAGGAGAACCCTACACTGGCCACTTGTGATATTTTAAACATCTGGTATTTTTACATAAATTGTTATGGCTGTATTGATAAAAAAAAAAAACAATAATGCGGTGGGTCCACCAGACCACTGAGTAACAAACACATCAACGCCACACAAGGATTAACCATTCATGCACTGTGCTATTACCCCCAAGCCCGCCGCTAAGAGAGATAAGTGGGCCTGGTAGATCAGCGAAGCTGAGCAGTGAGGAAAGTGGCTAGACTGGAGATTTGGCTTTGGCCACCCCTAAATAAAATGGTATTAAGGGCAGCTCTACCGCTTATGCTAAATTGAGGAACAGAGCAGCATAATAATTTTACTGAAAATGCCTGAAACTTACATTATTAATATGGAAAAAAAAGTTTAATTTTAGTAATTATTATTGTTTTATCACGCAGGCCTTCTCGGTCGACACATGGCATAGCTGAGACTCAAACCTGAATCTGCACCCATGTGCTGCTAAACCAAGTTTTAAACTAAGTGCCCTCTCGCAGGCCTGAAGGCTGTAATTTTATTTCATGCACTTCAGAAGCTTTCATTGTTGCCATGGAGTCATATCAGCCCACCGTGTGGATAGGAACACCTTAAGATTATGTTTACTCAGTGGATTCATCACAGCACGGATGTTTACCTCTGTATTAAGCTGCACTAGAAAATGTTTGTTCAGCCTAATGATATTCCTCCATTTATATCTTAATGGTTTAATGCGGGGGAAATGCGAGCGACGCGTCCGCTGTATTGATATGGCTAGGACAATCTGCCATAATAAAATCTAATATTACACTTTCGCTCATATTATCTTCTTATTGCAGACTTTGATGCCCTTCTTGCCGGAGAAGTGGGAGGCGTAGAGTTCGGCAAACTTCCGTTCGGGGCTTGTGAAGATCCAATAAGGTGCGTGGCCCTTCCATGGAGACGACTGCTATTAATATAATGAATTTTACAGAGGTCTGTGCTGAGTTTGATGGAGAAGCTTTCTTTAGAAGTGATCATATTAAAGCGAAAGCATAATGAGTTGCTTCAGTCAGATTAAAGGGCTGAAATGGGGCTTGGGTCTTATTTATATGTTGTTGTAGGTCCACTTATGACATTTGTGCTGTTTTATGTACCAAAAAACAGCCATAATTTATCTTTAAATGACTTACTACCTTTCTGTATCCCTTAGAATTAAAAAGGCTGTTTTGGTTACAGTGCCTTAATGGTACTCTATGTAAATGAGCTCTCGTGATTCTGATTGGCTGTGCTGTATTGTGCATCATTCATAAAACAGATCAGGCCGAAACACTCCTTATAACTTCAGTGTGAATAGGAGGGGCTAAACCACTGTAGGCTGAATAGATGGATATATGTAAATACGATGGCTTTTGTGACACAACAAAGACATTGAAATCTAAAGCTTTATTTCCATATATGGCCTTTATAGGTTGGCTACTGAATTACATTGCTTCCATACTACATTAATCTTTTTAATTTATAAATGATATGGGCCCTTGAAAGCATCTAAAAACACCAAACTTTCAAAACTTTTTTTAATTAACTTAACATATACGTAATATTTCTCATTATAGGCTTGCTGTAACAATGTTTAAGACTATTCAATCTATTTAAAAATGTGTTTTACGGAGTTGTATTGTGATTGTCTTGTTCCAATGCCAGATAATTCTACTTCTTTTAAGATATAATGCCAATAATGTTGCTTATCAAAAGAAATCAAAGAAGCAAAATGATTGGCCAATGGAAAATAATGATAGACAATATGACTTGAAACAAGAAAAAACATCTAGGATTAAGTTGAATTATCTTATACTACTCTTACAACATCCTCCTTATGAGAAATATTAGGTATTTTAACTATATATAAGATGTTTTCACTGCCTAAGATAGTATTTTTTTCAGTGTAGTTTTTCAAAACTGTACCCTCTTCAAAATACATCATCAGGGGAATTTTTCTAGTGTTTTAACGGAAAATCTCACTCTGGAATATCGCAGCGCCGCTGTAGGATGTGAGAAAGCATGTTTTCAACAAACACAGTGATGGTATTATCTTTTATTAGGCTAGAGTGTCCCTTTAAACCACCTTTTGGCCAGAAGAGTTTCAAAATACGCTTTTAATGAGAGTGTGAAATAAGGACACTTTAATTAGGATGCATGATATGGACAAAATCCCTGTGTTATCTTTTCTTATGTGATTGAAAACGGACAGCAAAAATCTAACATTATTGCAAAAGTTCAAAAGAGTTCCCTAAACTTTTGATGAGTATTGTCTATATTATAAAACTGTTTTACAAGTGAGAAAAATATGTATTTTGGTGTTTTTTTGAAAGCTGTTTACTCTTCTTTCCTCAGCGAGCTGCACCTGGCAACAACCTGGCCCCACCTGACGGAGGGCATCGTCGTGGACAACGATGTTTACTCGTGAGTACTCGCCACATTTTTGAAGTCCAAAGTGGCTTCGCGAAGTTGAGAACACTGGAGGGTGTAGAAAATAAAAGTATGAGGTAATGAGAAACGGGGCGTGTGATGCATGAATATGCATCAGGTGCGAAAAATCAAAACACCCAGATGATGTCGGTGCCAAATTAATTTTTTTTTTTGTCACCTCTCGAAGAACCTGTTACCCATAATAATTTTTCACAGCTCCAAATGGCTTTGGAGGGGTGGAAAGTGGGGTGTCGGCTTCGGAGGGGGAAGGTGGGAGGGGGTTCGAAACGTGTACCTCAACACCGGCGCTGAACGGCACTGAAGCCGAAATTAATTCACGCCGAATAATTTAACGCTTTTTAGTTTAGTGATGAAATGCTGCTCAGTGAGCCATTGCATTGCATTAACACTGTTTGTGTTGTTCCTTCAAGTCCCTCCCTCCATTTGCATTCAGCACACCAGGATGGGATGATAGAGCTCTCACTTCTGAAGAGCTTTTTTTTTTTGTCCCTTTTTTTTTTGAAGTAGAGGAACAAATACTCACACCTGTAGATAAGGAGGGAAAAGAATAATGAAGGGTGCTCGAGCAAACAATAGGACTGTTCTCGTTAAACATCCTCTCGAGCCTCTTCATGGCTCTGTGGCGCCCGAATCATTCGGGCTGTTTTGAGGCTTACGAGTCGACGCCACTCGAAAGCTGTTGGGCCATTCAGGGTTTTCTAGCTTGTGCCGCTCTAATTTTTGAATATGGGCTGGGCAGCGTGATTAGTCATCAACTGCATGATTGCCTTGACTAATTTGACAGAATTCATTATAGTTTTGCAGGATTTGGTACACTCTTAAAAAGGCAGTCCTTCAAGGGTTCTTTAGTAAAGGCAATTGTTCTAATTAGAACCATGAGTTCTATATAGAACCATTTTATGCTTAAATGGTTCTTTGCATGGTGAGATGGTTCTTCAGACTGATGGAGAATGTGTTGGCTCTTTAAGTATTCAAGGTTCTATAAAGACCCATTGAGTGCGTTTACATGCACTTCATAATCCCATAACTGCAGAAAATCAGATTTTGTCTGTAATCCAATCAAAGTGTTTACATGCGCTTGAGTAATCAGATAATGGGGAATCTCCGGGTCTACATGAGTCAGACAGTATTCGGATTTCTGCTTTGCAACCAGCCAGTAAACTCACAGAAGAAGATGTGATGTAAACCTAATGTAAAACTCAAACTTCTTGCCGTGGCTTTTTTTTTAAACATCGCACCACATTACCTGAAAATATGAACATACATCATCTAGAAGATGAAGAATATTTAAATCCTTTATTTCGTCAAGCATGTATTCGGTTTCAGTGTTGCTCCAAACGTATTTTGCTGCATCTCGCAGCAACACTGCTTGCTTATTTACGGTACCACCGTCTGTTCCGCACATGCACAGACTGAGAAGTCCGAAAGAAATCAGAGTAAGAGTTCACATGCACTGAGAAATCTGATTACTGAGCTAAAATCCAGCTCTCTTTATCGGATTTCTCAATCGGATCTCTAGACCTCACCCCAGTCTAAGGAATCGGAGTGTGCTATTTACATGACCATTTGAATAATCAGACAACTGCAGAATTCTGATTATGATCGGATTGTTGAGTGCATGTAAATGCACTCATTGTCTATATAGAGCAGAGGTCACTAATAGGCGGACCGTGGTCCGACTCCAGACCCAGACGCTGTCCTGTGCGGACCTGGACCTACAACTGATAAACTATGGAGAATTGTTTAATTTCGACGGGGTGGTCCTATTTTAATCGCCGTAACTTTTCTAGCCTTTACGGTACCGCTTTTCCGGCCTGGGAAACTCACAGACCAATCGCATCCGTTGTAAATATCACACATGACGCTACTCAACCAATCAGATCTGTGAGAAACAGCAGTTGGAGAAGAAAGTGAGTCAGAGGGAAGTTATTTCACATGGCGAGCTCTAAAAAGAGAAAACTGACAATAAATGATGTATAAATGATGTTGAAATTGTACTTTTTTTATTTGACATTCAGTTGTTGACTGTATAAGATGTTGATATACCTACTAGGCTACTTCAATAAACAGTATATGGCACTGAATCATGATGCATTTAGACATTATGATGTTCTGGACCTTGAGGAAATTTTTTCTCTAACCGGACCTTATTGAATTTCAATTAAATACCCCTTATATAGAGCGATGAACAAAGGAGCTCTTGAAGAACCATCTTTTTTAAAAGTGACAGGGGCCAGTTGCACCGAGATGGTCTTAACTGCCAGGTCAATCATAGCTAAGACCATTTTTGAACAAGGACTTTACACCCATTTCACCAGTAAGAATTGCCAGTAATGGAGCTGATTTTGCTGTGTTCTGGACCAAAGGAAACAACTTTCAATTTTAAACCCAGTCAAATTAAATCTTCCTCATTTTATTGTTCCTTCTTGTTTCCTGTTCTTGAATTCAGCACTGCATTGTCACGTGTCTCACTCTTCTGATCTTAATTGCTGTACCGGTTCATGCAAATTCAAGTCTCGTTACTGTTGTGCCAAGACTGACCGTGTCCACTTTCTGCTCTTTTAGTGATTTGGACCCTCTCCAAGCTCCTCACTGGTCTGTTAGAGTGCGGAAAGCGGACAATCCCCAGTGCTTACTCGGTAAGAAGAGCTTATTGACATTTATAAACCTCCAAACTTGGGGTGGGCACTAGTACACGACTAGCCCAACGTTCCAGTACTGGAACATTAAAGGAACACTTCACTGAAGAATGCTAACTGAATTCTTTGCTAATGGCAAATGAGAAGTACTAGCATCTGGTCAGCATGAAGCAGAGGAGTTTATACAGAAAGGCCTCTATCAGCTTTAATTGTTGGCCATCTTAACTTTTCATTAGATGAATACTAGCTTTTATTCATAGTTAGCCATGTTAGCATTTCATTAGTTCATTACCAGCTTTCATTATTTGCTGGTCATGTTTGTATTTCATTAGTACTAACTTTCATTAACTATTAGCCATGCTAGGGTTTAATTAGTTCATTGCTAGCTCTTACTAATTGTCAGCCTCTTAGCATTACATTAGTTCATTGCTAGTTTTCTTTAATTGTTAGCCATGCTAGCATTTCTTTAGCTCATTACTAGCTTTTTTTAATTGTTAGACATGTTAGCATTCCATTAGTTCATCGCTAGCTTTCTTTGTTAGCCATGTTAGCAGTTCATTAGTTTATTAGTTGCTTTTTTCATTGTAAGCCATGTTAGCATTTCATTAGTTCATTGCCAGCTTTCTTTAATTTTTAGCCGTGCTAGCATTTCATTAGTTAATTACTAGCATTCATTAATTGGTAGCCTCTTAGCATTTGATTAGTTCATTACTAGCTTTTATTAGTTGCTAGCCATGTTAGCATTTCATTAGTTCATTGCTGCTAGCTTTGTTTAATTGTTAGCCATTTAGCATTCCATTAGTTCATTACTGGCATTCATTCATTGTTAGCCTCTTAGCATTTCCTTAGTTCATTACTAGCTTTCATTTGTTGCTAGCCATGTTAATGTTTATATAGTTCATTGCTAGCTCTTACTAATTGTTAGCCTCTTAGCATTCCATTAGTTCATTGTTAGCTTTCTTTAATTGTTAGCCATGTTAGCATTTCTTTAGTTCATTACTAGCTTTCTTTCATTGTTAGCCATGTTAGCATTTCATTAGTTCATTACTAGCTTTCTTTAATTGTTAGCCATGTTAGCATTCCGTTAGTTCATTGTTAGCTTTCTTCATTGTTAGCCATGTTAGCATTCCATTAGTTCATTGTTAGCTTTCTTTAATTGTTAGCCATGTTAGCATTTCATTAGTTCATTGCTAGCTTTCTTTAATTGTTAGCCATGTTAGCATTTCATTAGTTCATTGCTAGCTTTCTTTAATTGTTAGCCATGTTAGCATTTCATTAGTTCATTGCTAGCTTTCTTTAATTTTTAGCCATGTTAGCATTTCATTAGTTCATTGCTAGCTTTCTTTGATAGTTAGCCATGTTAGCATTTCACTAGTTCATTACTAGCTTTCTTTAATTGTTAGCCATGTTAGCATTTCATTAGTTCATTGCTAGCTTTCTTTGATAGTTAGCCATGTTAGCATTTCATTAGTTCATTTCTAGCTTCCTTATTTGGCTTGTTAGTATTCCAGGGGGAGGTTATTGGGCAAAGATGTGTGACATTTTATAGAGACATTTTATCAAGAAAGTAAACAAAATACAGTTTTCATGTAATTTACTCAAAATATTGGTATATGTGAAGAAGCATCAGCACAACAGAGTGTATATTATGCACAAAAGAGTTGAAGAGATGAAGCTGAATAGAAAAAGGAGGGTGTGGTGGTTAATCAGTATCTTCTCAGCCAGCCATGTAACCCGTCTCATAGCTTTGAAACAGCTGCGCTAAGCACAATGGCACATCATGGAAATAGCTCTCTTAGACAGGCAGTGCCAGAAATTAGTAGTCACAATCAAGTATGTGGGCGATGCAATAAAAGACAATAGAAATAGCACACCTGTGTCTTCCGTTATTTAGTACAGCTGCAGCATTGAGTCTGAGCTTTATCTCCCCCTTATTTACGTTATTTCTGTAATCGTTACTGATCTTGACCATCCACTGCCACAGAATACTAAAAAAGATGGTTATTCATGGGTTCTTTAGTAAAGACAGCGGTTCTATAGAGAATCACGAACACTCGAACCATGGTGAAATGGCTCTTCAGATTGATAGACATATGTGTTGTAAATGGTTCTATATAGCTCCAAAAAGGGTTCTTCTATTGTTACAAGCTTGACTTCACAACAATAGCAAAACAAGTTTTGGTGCTATATAGAACCATTTTCAAAAAGGTTCTATGTAAACCCATCCAATTTAAGCATGCAAATGGTTCTTTGAGTGTTCATGGTTCTAATTAGAACCATTGCCTTTACTAAAGAACCTTTGATGAACCTTGTTATAAAGTGAAATCTGACTCACTGTAACTGCTGGACATTCCCAGGATGCCATTTTCGTTGTGTCCTCTGGTGCAATCATCAAATTATCAAAGGACTGTGTTGTCATTACAGTCTGCATTAAAGTGACAGTTGTGTGTAAAATCAAATTCACCCAGTTTGCCCCCTTAGCTCAGATCCTGTTGGTCACCCAAGACGTGTATTGTGTCTGGCTAAGCTTACTTCTTTAGTTTTGCACTGGAGCTACAAGGCTAATGTAGCTAACAAGCACTAAAAGATTATGTATGCTAATTAGCATTGTAAAACTCCTAACTAAATCATCACATAATTGCCTCAGATGACTTCAAGTTGGTAAGTCCCAGACAGCAAGCATATACCAGTCCGCTGACTTGATAAGGTCAGCACCCCACTGACTGTATGTCACTGCTGGTCCACCCTTGGACCACCCAGGTTATTGCATATAAGGTCTAACTAGTTTTTAATCTCCTCAAACACATTTTGTATGCACACAGACTTTTATTTTGGAAAATAAACTAAGACAGTTATGACAAACCATTGAATGAATGACTGCACCTTTGTTGAAAATGTTGTTGCTAGATTGGTTACAGCTGTATAATCGGTGTATTTGGTTTAACAGTGGGTAATTTGGAGAATTACAGTTAGACACTTGTTAAAAGGCTCTTGTGTGAAGCCCATAAAAAGCATATTTTGGGCTGTTCATTTGTGGGTTTACAAATATATTCTTATAACATCTTATGACATATAAGTAATTACTTATAATCTCCCAGATAGCAAGCATACACCGATCGGGCATAACATTATGGCCACCTCCTTGTTCCTAAGCTCGTTCCACTTACTATATAGGTGCACTTTGTAGTTCTACAATTACAGACTGTAGTCCATCTGTTTCTCTGCATACTTTGTAAGCCCCCTTTTACCCTGTACTTCAGTGGTCAGGACCCCCCATGGACCCTCACAGAGTAGGTACTATCATCAGTAGGTGGATCATTCTCAGCACTGCAGTAACACTGATGTGGCAGTGGTGTGTTAGTGTGTGTTGTGCTGGTCTGAGTGGATCAGACACAGCAGTGCTGCTGGAGTTTTAAACACCTCAGTGTCACTGCTGGATGGAGAATAGTCCACCAACCAAAAATATCCAGCCAACAGCGTCCTGTGGGCAGTGTCCTGTGACCACTGATGAAGGACTAGAGGATGACCAACACAAACTGTGCAGCAGCAGATGAGCTATCGTCTCTGACTTTACATCTACAAGGACTGACAAGGTAGGAGTGTCTAATAGAGTGGACAGTGAGTGGACACAGAGTTTAAAAACTCCAGCAGCACTTCTGTGTCTGATCCACTCGTACCAGCACAACACACACTAACACACCACTGCCACATCAGTGTTACTGCAGTGCTGAGAATGATCCACCACCCAAATAGTACCTGCTCTGTGAGGGTCCATGGGGGTCCTGACCACTGAAGAACAGGGTAAAAGGGGGCTAACAAAGTATGCAGAGAAACAGATGGACTACAGTCTGTAATTGTAGAACTACAAAGTGCACCTATATAGTAGGTGGAGCTGATAAAATGGACAGTGAGCGTAGAAACAAGGATGTGGTCATAATGTAATGCCTGATTGGTGTATATTGGTCCATTGGCTTCATAAGGTTGGCACCCCGTTGACTGTTTGCCTCTGCTGGCCCACCCTCGGACCACCCAGATTATTGCACATAAGATCTAAGAACTAGTTTTTAATCTCCTCAAACAGATTTTAAAAGCACATATCCTTTTATTTTGGAAAATAAAACAGGACAGATATTACAAACAATTGAGAGGAAAAGAATTAAAGACTAGGCCTGACATAAAAATGATTTTGTTTGTTTATGTGCTAGATCGGTTATAGCTGTATAACCAGCTTTATTTATGATATTAATGTTAAAATTATTTACTAAACTAACTTACAAAGTGTATCAAATAAAAGAAAGGAAGAGAAAATAAGTAAATTGGACTGTGAATGAAAAATGAGTGCTGAAAAGTGGAATTTTGTCTAAAACTCTGCTTAACCACCAGTGGGCTGCCAGCTTTGTCGTCAGTGGGCCAACAGTGGCCCACTAACCTCTTGTCGTGGATAATCTCAAGTAGACTTGCTTATCTCGTTTCTATTATCTACACAAATGGGGTGAAGTATGTCACAGATCTAAAAACTGCAGCAGGTGTCAATTTGAAGACTGAATACAGCATCAGAAACGACAGTCTAATTGTGATTTTTGGAAGCTACTATATTGTTTGTAACAGTTTTTTTGTTATTCCTGAGTGTCTGTCTGTGCTCGTATTCAGTGTTTTATTTAGTCTGAAAATTATGTCTGTATTTCCATTAGATATTTGAATGCTTCTCCAACTCACTGCCCGTTTTCGCTGTGTCCGCCCACTAGTCATTAATATTCATAAGCAGACATTCAGTGCTCATTAACATTCATTAGTGGACTCGGACTGTAAGTTCCGAAACATGGCTGCTGCCACTCAGCCTTATTAGTGGGAGCCTGAGTTTGACCCAGAGTATGACCATATTCTGTGGTTTTTGAAAATTATTACATTATTTCACTTTTTGGAGCAGTGCCCTGTCTAATAAACTGATTTAAAATTGTGCTCAGAATTTAAATAAATCAATTCTGAACAGGATTTTCAGTTCATCTTTTAGTAAATGTTAAACCATCTACTAACAATTGACACTAGTGTAGTATATGCAAATTATATGTTAATTAGACACAATACACAATTGCTGATTTATCGTTACAGATCAAAACTATTACAATGCAGAGGCTAGCAAGAGGCAAGAGGATAGCAGTCCAGTGTTGGCCCGCTGATGGCAAAGTTGGCGGTCTACTGGCGTTTTGCTCATCGTTTTCCGGGCGGAATGTTATAAGAATATGTTTGCAAACCCACAAATGAACAGCCCAGAATGTTCTGAGCCTTTTAGCAAGTGTCTAGCTGTAGTTCTCCAAATTACCCACAGTCAAACCAAATACACTTCATGGACCATTATGATGAGAGACTTTAGTTAGGAAGACAGTTATATTTGTTGTTTTTTGAACGTTGGATAGTAAGAAAGCTAATTAGCAAAACTATTTGCCAGCATTTAGAAGCTTTCTGAAACAGAAAACAGTGAAAACTTTGAAAATGCAGATGTTTGCTTCAAAACTTAAGCCAGTGGTTAAATGTGAGGTAGAATATTTTATAGGAAGTTTTCAGTGGTAAGTATCTGAGATACTTATGCTGTTAGTCACTAAAGATTAAGACACTTGGACAAAAATAAGAAGAATTTTAGAAGGTAACAGTCTGTGATAATCTGTGATTTTGTGCACAGGGCCTGTTTTTCATAATCTTTAAAGACATTTTAATCCAAAAGTTTATACTTAAATGTTTTAAATTAGTTTTTTAAGACATATATAAGCATTGAATGTGATACATATGTATGAATTTGTTTCCAGAGCTATAAGAGTTGTATACATGCTCCTTAAAACAAGTTCTCAGCAGCTATAAAGGTCTCAGCATAAATGGAGCTTCCTCAGTCCTGTTGGAAAAGCATTTGGGATGAAGTTGCTTGTTATGAAGCTAATCCTAAACAGAATTCCATGAGTATGTAAAGCTGCATCAAGGTAAAAGGGTGGATACTTTGAAGAATGTAAAATAGAAGATTTGTTTAACAGCTTTTGATCACTGCGTAATTCAATATTCAATTCAATCCCACTTTTCACCTCCATTTTAGTCGTGGTCAATTTCCACTTGCTAGCTAGGTTTCCCACAGTTACACCAAGGTACCAAGCTGGGAGGGTGAAGAACACTTAACTGCCAATTCTGTTATGTGAGCTTAGAGACACCTGTCTTGGCTAGAATTGGAGGGACAGCTTACCCACCCATAGAGAGCGAGGCCATTTATGCTGTATTGAACCACCTGATCACAGATGGCTGTGGTGTCATTGGGGACTGAACACACAGTCTCCCACCAAAGGCCCCTTACACAGTGAAAATTGAATGGGAAAGCTTGTAAGCCTCAACATGGCGTCTGTTGGCGGAGCAATCCCTGGCTCTTAGTAAAATTAGCCAATTGGCTTGCTGGTTAAGCCATAAGCCGGAAAAGCTCCCCCTCATTTTTGGAGATCTGCTCATGCGCGGTAGCCAGAATAAGCTGAAAATCATGTTTTCGTGCGTTATTTGTGCTGAACCCTACCAGCTATTTGTGTAATTTTTGTTAGACTTTACAAGTGATTTAAATTTAAGTGATTTAAAATGGCTATTTGGCCTTCAGTTTTGAGTTTCAAGGTCTCTCCTCATTCTAAAAGACAGGAGCCTGGTCTTGTATGAGTGCAAATAACTGCCTGCTGCCATTGACAAGATGGCCATGAAGTGGACTTTCCTATGAGGACTTTGATTTGATGTCTGTATTTAATTTTCACTCATAATATTTCACAAAAAATATTTTCCCAACCTACCTTTTTTGTAACAGTCAATGTAAAACTGCTTATGCTGTAACAGGAATACTGTAAAAGTCCACACACCAACCCCATCCTTTTGTACTTTATGCTTCTTCCCTGTGGAGAAACGGATGAGATTTCTTTGCAAAAGTCCTACTCGCTTCAGCTCTACGCTGCACAGAGTGTCCACAAACTGATAAAGCACACTGGGGAGACAAAGTAGTAAGGAACATTGGCTGCAGGGAAAAGAAACTGTTATAAAGTACTTGCTCTGGACTAAACTCAGTAGGCCTTCTAGTAAAAGTATAAATGTTGAGGCACAGGAAGGGTCAGCATTTCAAATTTTTGCAAGTTTTCTACAACTGAGGTTTTTTTCTCATATAAACCCTTAACCCTGTCAGACAAATTCTGTCAGAACTGCAGATTCTAAACTGTCAATTGATATTGGTTTGTGTTTGTAAGTAGAGGAGAAGGTATTTTATTATGGTTTGAATGTGATAAAGTTTTTATTTTGTGTATAGCCTTGTTTAAATATTAAATATCCTTTACAGTTTTGCAAAGTTTTCAATCCAAAACTAACTGAAAGAAGTTCAGACTCATACCTTTCGATGCAAAATGTGAATCGAATGTAAATGAGATTCACTGCGTAATGTAATTAATGATGTAACTATGTATTTACTAGGGCTGTCAAATTTAACGTATTGACACACAAACGATAAATTACTAACGCAACCAATTATTTTAAACAGCTTAAAAAAAATCCTTTGTCAACACTTTAATCTGTAGTAGTTGCGATAAATCCTGTGATTGTAGCCATTCTGGGTAAAACTCTTTGTTCATACTTTAAAAATGCAGCTCAAAGTGCTTCACAATACAAAGTAAAAACAACAGAGGAAGAAGAGAAAAGAGAGAATCAAAAATAAAACACAAAATATAACAAATACTAAATAGCAGAAAAGGGATATATTGATAATTACAATTTAAAACGCACAAGATAAAAGTATAAATAAAAAAGAAAATAAATCCAATAAAAATGCAACTCACAATAAAATAAAAGTAATATTAAAATTCCAGTAAAAACAATTAAAAAAACTAATTAAACACTGAAGTAATAAATAATATAAAGATGTTTACTTTACATCATTGTTTAAAGATTTGCATAAAAACAAAACGCTGCTTCTCTGCTCTTTTAAACTTTTATATGTGGAATATGGAGAAGCAGCACTAGATGATCTTAACACTCGATTTGAAACATAACCTGTCAGCACTCAGAAATGTATGAAGGTGCTAAACCATTAAGAGATTTAAAACTAGTAGTAAAATATAGTTGATTCTAAAGGAAACAGGCAGCCAGTGGAGTGAAGCTAAAACTGGTCTAATCCTGTTTTCTAGTCTGTGTTAATATTCTTGCTGCTGCATTGAATTATTGAAAGTAATAAATACATTCTGATGAAGCTTATTCAGCTGATACAGCTATAACAAACTGTGCTGCTTTTTAAAGGGAAAACACTCTATAAGGGCAAATATAAGAAAATAAGAAACATGTGGTAAAGCTTGTTGAACTTGTTCAACAGTCCAAGCAATTGTCTTTAAATAGTACAGAGAAACTGCAGTAATAACTCCAGACTTCTAAGTTAAAGTCACAGTCTTTGGGGTGATGGATTTGTTGCTGTGTTGGATACTGTTAAAGTAGGTTATTATGGGGGAACACTGGAGATGTCGGGGTTGCAGTGACCAGATATTACGAAGTTGAATGGTCTGCTTTAATGTCACTGTTATTAAGACTCTTGATTGACAGCCTTCCCTGTTCCTCAGGTGACTTCCTGATGGAGTTCTTCAAACTGTGCAGTAGGAAGGAGTCTACAGATGAGATACTGGGGAAGAACTCAGTAGAGGAGGAAGGCAAAGGTCAGTCTCAATGCAAACCGTGCTGCTAAACATCTCAGTGCTTGTGTTCCAAATATTACCTTCACACATTTTTAAATAAATAGGGTACCGCTTTAAAATAAGACTACCCCTATAAAGGTTCATGAATGGTTTAAAATGAGTTTATTAATGATTATTAATTAACTCTTGAATAACATAAAATCATTAATATGGATTTGCAACACGTAAATAAAAAGGGCAACAGTGACCTTTTTTGCAGCCGGCATTCATTTATACAGTTAAACCTCAGATTTTGGTGTTTACTGATCTTATTTTGTCTTTAAACTTTCAGCTTCAGCACATATTCATATTCATTAATGTGACAGCTCACAGTTACCCTTTTTAGTAATTTGTTATAACTGATTATTAGTGATTAATGAAGTGTTTATGACCTAACTAATAACGATTAACAAACTATTTTTTAAACCATTCATAAACGCTTTATAAGGGTAGTCTTATTTTAAAGTGCTACCCTGAATAAATATGGACATTTTGGTACTTTTTGTTCAATTTTCAATGTTTGGACATTGCTGTTGTGTAAAAAACCTTATTACTGTATTTCTTCCGTTTTTGTTTCACACAAAACGCTGTTTTTTACATTTACATGCAACAGCATTGTATAGAAACCTAATGACTCATTTACAGTGGTGGTGATGGAAACCAGAGCTTGCGATGTCTACAATAAATTATAGCCATTTTATTTACTATCGAAAACCAGCAGTGAACCTACACGTCTTTTTGACACATTATTTGTAATGTGATGATGGTAAAATAGCTATAAATCAGAAAAAAAGGATTTCTTTGGGAACTAATTTGCATTGTAACTACTTGCATATATTCTCCACCCTGAATGTATTTTGATATTATATTTTAGATTGAAACATTATGTCAGAATAGTGTTGCAGGCATCGGACGATGTGTTTGTAATAATTTCATATCATAACTTTGTGTGAGGCAGCTTTCAGTAGCTTAAGATGTCTGGTTCCTATCACCACCACTATGAACAGTTCTGACTTTTTTCTAGAATGGAGCATTTCACCTCAAACCAATCTGAATGACTTTGTATACATCTTAACATGCAGAAATCTTGAGAAATTTGTGGAATTTCCTTATAAAGTGTCCTTGAAATTACCGCTCAGGGATGCAAGGTTTTGTTCCTACAGCAACAATATGCAAAAACACTACAAAGTCTGTGAAGGTTCTTATGCAGCCTCAGAATTAGTGATCCGTGAGCGCTTTTAGAAGAGACTAAGTTTTAACAGAGACTTTTGGACTTGGTTGCAGAAAACAGTGACATCACGCAAGCGCTGTCCAAGCTGACTGAACCCACGGCCGTGCCCATCCCCAAACTGTCTGTCTCTAACATGGTGCACAGCGCACGCAAACACATCCGCAGACATCGCCGCCACGACCAGTCTCCTCTCAACAACGACGTGCTCAACTCCATCCTTCAGGTGAGCGCCGCACATACAAGCTCAGCCACTCGGGTGAAGCTAATGATTATTTCAATAACTGATTAAGCTTTCAAATAATATTATACTTAAAAAATCGGCTGATCTTCTTCAGTTCTTTTCTCTTTTGCCTCCGTCTTCATTTAAGGCTCCATTTGTGCAAAGCACTGTCTTCTTTCGTAGTGCAGTGAAGTAACAGAAGCCATATGGCCTCCTACACTTCCTGTAATATATAACAATTTGGCAGGATGACCGCAAATGAATCATTCTACCAAACTAGTTCAGAATTTAGAGATCAAAACACATCTCAGACTTTTAACTGCTTTGAACTTTAGACCAAAATCCTCTTGGTTTGAGTGACTCTGTACCTTAATTGTGTTTATTTTATTATAACAAATAATTGGACATTCTGTTGTATCACTATTGAAACAGTCGTAACACTGCTGAAACTTTTCCTAATGTTTCAGTAGTGACTGTTTTGGTAGTGACAATTTTAGCTCATTTTGAGCAGAATTCAAAAACACTAGCCAGTACATGACTAACAAACACAGCTTTAAAGAGTTGTACATAAATAATCATAATATTTTTCATTAAAACACAAAAAAGCTTTCATAATTGAAGCAATGTTTTTCAGTAGTGACAATTCTTAAAGTTCAACACTGACGTTGAGACTCACAATTACTTCAAAAACAATGGGATCTTCCTGCTCTAAAATGCAGGGGTGTGGCTAAAATAAGGCTTAGATTAAAAAAAAACTATAATTTTTTTTTTTTTTTAATTTTTTTTTTATGTAAAAAGTAAACTTATAGTAAATATAAATGTTTCTACTTCAACTTGAAAGAAGTATTATTGAAGTAATATTTGCATAAGTGTAAAGCCAATAGGCATGCTTGTTCCAGAATCTAGACTGCTGATTGGCTGTCTAAATGACATCCCACATGAATGTGATTAACATCAGTGCTTCTTGATAAGTCTGTCATCCACTGTGGTCACTAAACATACTCAGCTTAAACACTCATACTCATTTGTGGTGTAAGCCACACCCTTTTTCAGTTTACAAAAGGATAATTCCACAGATTTTTCAGATTTTCTATGTAAACACAAATATAAACGGTCATTCAGAGTGGTTTGGTGTGAAATGGTTCATTTATTTTTTTACAATGGTGGTGATAGGAACCAGGGGTCACTGTGTCTACAGCACAAATATAGACATTTTATTAACTATCCAAAATCACCAGTTAACCTACATGTGTCTTGTGAGTTTTTAAGTGGAATATTGATGGTAAAATAGTGGGAAATCAGAATATTTTCTTTTCTACCTTATAATTTGCTACATGCACATCTCTACCCTGAACATGCTTTAAAAGATATGTTTAGGCAACGATTATCTAAAATCTACTGCAAAACAGTGCCATCGGCATCGGGCAGCATATCCATAACTGTTTACTATAATGACTTTGTGATTGAGCTTTTAGAGACGTTTAATTGTTCAGATGTCTGAACTATTCTTACTGTTTCTTCAGACCAGAGCACATCACATGACCACTCTAACAACTCTGAATGATTTTGTTTACACCTTTAAAGAATTAATAATGCAAAAACTTAGTGGAATTGCCCTTCAAAAAATAAAACTTTTGGAAAAAAGATGAGATATCTGGTACAAAAAATTCGAACGATAGCCCTATTGCTGAACGTTGCACTTCCCAGACTAAAGAAAATGTAATTGGGAGCATCGGATTATGACCGAACACAAAGGAAAGCAGAGTAAGTTTTGTGTATTTTTGTCTTTTACCAGACCAGAAAATTAATGAATGTGTTCTCTTTGATTGTTGCTCTGTTGATGTTACAACGGCTGCTGCACTGCATACAGTTTTAATTTCATATTTGCTGCAAAGTGTCTATTGTATTTTTAATTCTTGTGTTAAACATATATCAAAGCAAACACTCGACTGTGGGTTTAGCAGAGACAGAAACTATGATGCTGCTTCTTGGAGCTGACATGGCATATTTCTGTGTAATTAGCCTAAAGAGTCTAATGTTTTATTCATCGGCCATCGACTCTATCTCATTGGCCCAGAGGCTCAGCAGTGACTCATCAATGAATAAAACATTGGCGCGTTTGGTGGAGGGTGTTTGTACATTTACATAGTGTAGTTTACAGGCAAAGTCAGTGAGACAAGGACTCGAGCACTTAGGGGATTGGAGGTGTGAGAAAATGAATGTAAGTTTTGCTAATGAGTCTTTTTATGCCAGGGACCAATTAAGAGTTGATTAGTTGGGCGAAACTAATTGCGCCTGTGTTTGCGAGAGTAGAGGATTAGAATTGTCACAAAGTCACAGAAACAGTCTCGGAGAACATTGTGCTTACGTGTTACGCCGTTTTACTTACAATGCTCTCATTTGAATTTGGAATATACTTGAAAATATTACATGGTGCTTGAATAAAGAAGATGCACTTACTGAATGTGTGTTTGTATGTGTGCAGTATCTCTTTCCAGATTCACCCGGGGATAAGTCTGACTCAAATGAAGCCAAAGCAACCCACTCCAACCCAGGGGGAAAGAATGACCAGGACAAAGACACTGAGGACTATGTAAGTCCTGCCTTTTAGCCTCATAAAAGGGCCTTAATTCATCAAAGTGGCATGAAAACTAGAGCCAGACAGATTTTACAACCAGGACTATTTTGATAAGACAAAAAATCCAATGTACGCTATTTTTCAGATGTAGTCAATCAGTCAAGACACGTTTGGTGTCCAGATTTGGCTTCTTTACTTTTAAACTGTGGAGCTACAAGGCTGGTGTTGCAAACAAGCACTAGAAGTCAATAGTCACCCAAATCTTTTCCATATATACATCCACAAAACCTCAACCTGCTTAAAACGCATGCAGCTCTTCATTAAGGTTGCAGGCTTCACAGTGCGGTTTAGGACACAGAGTCCTTACTCATCAAAGCTGTGCCTGTTCAAATCTGATTGTAAAATGTGCAGATGTAAATTTCACAGACAATTTTTTTTCACTCCTCACCTTCATCTTTGCTGTATCTGTAGGATCAATTGTATGTCTGGTAGGAGTGCATGTGAATTTGAGCATAATCTTTTAAAGGCCGGAAAAATGCTTGATTTGCAGTTAATTAATGAAGATTATTATCAGTAGCAGCAATAATATCAGTAATAACAATGAAAATTTAAAATAACAATGATAATTCTAATAAGTTTGCACAGAGAAGTGGGTGTATTTATTTTTACATGCACTGATATAAGTGAATGCTTTGTTTACGTTCAGTTTAAAGCCTTTCTTATGTTCAAATTGCATTCAATTTTAAGGCTTCTGCTTTTTACTACAGTAAAAAACTACCTTCCTAAAATACAAAACATAGTACAGTAGAAGCTCATATACTGCAGTATTAGCGCTCAGACAGCCAGTGTTTTATGAAGACTATCACGTTACACAATCACATCACTCTACTATCTAAAAAAAAAAAGGCTACATTTTGTTAATTTCACATTTTATTCTTTTGAATTTTTGTCATTTTAACACTATAAACATATTTAAGCTCTGGGCAGTAGGGGGCATTGCACCTCCTGTTTCACCTCAAACTCAAACTGCATATGGGGACAACCATTGGCTCACGAGCTGCTGAATACTAATTAGGGTGTGCTTAATGTAAGTTGTATGTATAGTGGAGCCAATTTAGGCATCTGTTAAAGATTAAATGTAACAGAAAACAAGTGCGGGCACTTGTTTTCACGCACTGAAGCTGATTCATCAAATGTGCCAAATCGCCAGATCAACGCTTGTCTTGTCGCCATATAACAGTTTCCTGATTTAGAGGCGGAGTAGCTTGTTCATCATTCAATCTGCGCCCGTTTCTATGCAGCTTTAATGAATAACGGCCAGTATGAAAAAATGTAACAAAACTTTGCTGAGATCAACGGGCAGAACGAAATAAAAACTAAAGTGGAGCTAAATAAAAACTATTCTACAACTCTTCCTTTTCAGAAAATAAAAACAGAACCTAACCAATTAATGCTCTCTTAAAAATGTATGAAACAACTGAAATTGAAAAACAAAAGAACGCAACAGTCTAAGCGGTGGCCTTCTCATCAAGAGATTGTGAGTTCGATACCTGGTGACGCTACAGCCATCTGTGGCTGAGAGTCCAAGAGAGCACAGTTGACCTTGTTCTGGGTGGGTAGAATGGCCCCCTCGTTCCCCCCATCACTCAGCGTGATTCTATCCAACACGGAGGTCTGTAAGCTGACCTAAAAGAACTGGTGGTTAGTGTTCTCCTCCAAGCGTGTTCAGCTGTCCAATGGGTTTGCGTTAGTATCAGTTCGAAAAGATGTGGTGGTGCTTCGCAGGTCTCAGAGGAAGCCTGTGCCAGCCTTCACCCCCCTAGCGCTGGTGGTATCTTGTGACTGGGGGAGTCCTATGTAGTGGGTGGAAAAGAATGCGTCTAAATTAGGAAGAAAATTGGGAAAAATAAACCTGATTTGGTGTTCAGAGTGACCAGTTCAGCCTCTGTTCCTGGGACGGAGACTATTGAAAGCAAGGGGGTTTTAATAGCTTTAAAGGTTTGCTACGATATAAGACAAGCTACTAACTATTAGTGTTTTATCAAGCTAGATTTCTGCAACAGTGTGCAAACTTCTCTACGTCAGATTCTTGAAACTGTCATGCAACAGAATCAAATGCTGATTTGAGCTGATTCTGCTTCAAGCTGCCTGCCTGCCAGGACCTTATTTACACATCATTTGCAAATGACCTACCCCAGTTTACCCACATATGCATATCCTTTACATGAAACACACTCTAATTCATGCAGAGGTGAAAGTGAGCCAATAAGAGGAAAGCACTCAGCAGGATCATAAGCCAGTGGTTGACCTGTTTGAAAAATCCACCCAGTCATTGAAGACTCTTCCAAGAATCTTCCAGAGCTGCCAAATCTTCCATGACTGCATGGCTCATGAAGAACTAATGAGCTAATAAAGAACTTAATAAAGACTTAATAACAATAACTTTTTAAAGAACTAATACAGAATTAATGTTCACGAGCTACATGTTGACAACATTCAAGCCGAATTTTCTCCTGTTTTTTTGTGTGCACTGAAATTATCACTGATATCTTTTATTTTTATAGTTACTACTGATATCATTAGTACTATTGATAATGATCTATTTCAGGTTGATAAAATATTATGCTCGAATTTACCCTCTTTCTGACTAGGCATGCATATGGATACTAAATGAAACTGATGACGAAACTGTGTGTAAAATTTGCGTACATTCATTTTATGATCAAATTTGATGGTACCTGATTTTGATGAATAGGGGCCATTATCAGCCTAATCTATGGGTCAGTCCAGCCTTGGCAGTTACATGAAGCAAACCAGTCATTACAAAGCTATTGCAAGAACCTTTAAGGCTCTGAATGGATTTTCTGATATTTGATGTATTACACATTCAGACACTAATGCCATTTGTTTCAGAAGACTGCTGAAGTGTTTACTAAATCAATGGTCAACTGAATTAATGTAGTATATCTTTTTACACGGTGTGCTGATTTTTTTTGGTTATAGTTGTTTTTGACTGTTAATGAAAGAAAGGCGTGAACTCATTTGATTGCGAAAGGCATTATTTTATAACTGATAACAGCATGAGTGTTATGCCAAGCCTGTTCAGGGCATTCTCATACAGTCAGGTTATTTATTATGTACAGTTAATACCAAAGGATAAACACAGTAAAGTAAAATCAATAACCCTTTATTTGGAGTAGTACTTTGTAGATGATTCATAAACTCTTACCAGATTATCAGTAACACATCAACAACATATCAGTGAAGCAGCAGTAGTGAAGCATCTGAATACACTGAGGTAAATATCTTGTAGATGTTCTGTTGATACATTACTTACATTAAGTAGATGTATTGTTAATATGTTACGTCCATTACGCAAAACCTAACCCTAACCCTGGCCCTAATCCTAACACTAACCTTAACCTCAACCCAGAACTTAATCCTGACCCTAACCCTGGCCCTAATCCTAACCCTAACCTTAACCTCAACCCAAAACCTAATCCTAACACTCATGTGTTTTTGACATGTAACTGAGAGTCTGTTTTGTGTTTGTTACATCTAAAAAAAACAGTCAAAATAAAGTGTCACCATAAAATCAAGTAAATAAATGATCATGTCTAACATCTCATTGGTGATAGTCTTTGTCTTTGTCACCGTTAACTTGTTAAAGTCTGCATCAGAGTAGTTAGGCATTGGTCATAGTAAAATGGATCAGCATGTGAAATTGGAGCTTTCTGTGTGCTACTGTGTTTCCTGTCACTGTATAGAAGAAGCGCCATGCTGCCTTTATTGTTGTTATGCACTGCGATAGTTTCTGAGTGAATGTGAACGCAAAATTCACATTGCAGACAAAAATCTATGAAGCTACGTTAAATCAGTTTTTTACTTGTCACAATAAATGTGAATTCAGCACAGAGAACCATTGTATAATGGATTATATATATATAGATATTGTATAATGCATTAATAGAGAAGAGTAGATTATCCCTTGATTGGCCAGAAGCTGCTGGCTCTTCTATAACTATAGAATAACTCATCCAGTTGCATTGTGGCCCATGTAGTTAGTGAATAATAAGCCTTTAAGTATAAGCCTGGGATTTTAAGGCGTTAAATGGCAGAAAAAATAAATGAAAGCCCAAAGTCTGCCCAAAGACTAAAGTACAACAAACAGATTTTTTTTCTGTTTGGTAAAAAAATAGCTCATCTTTGGTGCCAAGCTGCTTTGTGGTGCTGCCTATGCAACTAATATTTGATTTTTTTTTTTTAATAACCTTTGAATTTCATATCGCTAATGTTAATCAAAGTCCGAATTTGGTAAAAAAAAAAATCCCAAAAATACTTCAGACAATAAATTCTCAAATCTCACATACATCCACAAGATACAGACATATATCTGTAATTTGACTTGATCTGAATCAGATCGTACCATTTTTAATCCATCTCCTTGTAGTTTTTGTGTGGAAATGGAACAATGAAGTAGAGCAGTAATGCTTGGAATGTAGATCTATGGCTACAGAGTGGCTTCCCATTGATAGGTATTGGGGTCTCCTAGGCAGCACACACTGTGTGTGTGTGTAGGGTGGTTGGTATAGTGCACCTCTGCCTTCTGTGCTGTAGACGGTTCAATCCCCTGCCTGGGTAAGCACCCTACACTATACCAATAAGAGTCCTTGGGCAAGACTCCTAACACTACCTTCGCCTTCCTGTGTAAAATGATCAAATTGTAAGTCGCTCTGGATAAGAGCGTCTGCCAAATGCTGTAAATGTAAATGGTTGATGGTGATGTGTTGAGATATTGGCCTATTGTATCACTTCATGAGAAACTGAATAGAATGTTAATGTTTTGTGAATTTTTTAATTTTCCAAAAAACGTCAACAAAAGAGAAAAAAGGGAACAATAAGAAATTGGACATTGTAGTTTTCAGATTTCTACTCTAAGAACCTCGATAATAAAGGAAATTAAAAAGAAATCAGTACAGGCTTAAATGGGTTAATAATACTAATGCTCAAAACACAGTACTAAAACCCAGAGGCTGAAGAAAAGACATCTTAACATCAAACTATGCTCTTCAACTCATCTCTCCAGAACCTGTTTAACCTCCTGAAGTCGGCTCCATCTGACAGCCTGACCTACCGGCTGGCCTTGTGCATCTGCTTGGTCAACTTCTACCATGGCGGCGTGAGGGCAGTGGCCCACTTGTGGCAGGAGTTTGTGCTGGAGATGCGCTATCGCTGGGAGAACAATTACCTCATCTACGGGTAAAAACTTTCAAAGGAGAATCTTTCTTGTCGGTTATGTATTTATTTTTATTTATGTAGTATTATATTGATCAGATCACGTGTGTTTTCTTCATCTGTGTGCTAATGCTTCTGAGACCTGCCCCTAACTGCCCCCAGCAGACCACGACTTAAAGATCGCCACTGTAATTTGAAAGTTCCAGTTACCCTTTGGATTTTGTTAAAATTTCATAATGAACCGATCAACAGAAATGGTCCAAAATTACTTAGAAAGTAGTCTTGTTTCTTTAACTTCCATCACAAGTTAGGAAGTTTTTTCGTTCTCCTGTGAAATTACCAGTTTGGAGATACAAAGGTTTGTTCCTACAGCGAGAATGTGCTTATTTATAGGCCAAAACTTTGTAAGCAACACTACATAAAGTAAAGCGATAACATAAAGCAGTGGTTATTAACATAGAACAAAAGAGTCTGGCCAAGTATCTGCAGCAACAGTGTCTGCACTAACTGATTGTTAATGAGTTTAGCTCCTGGTGATTCTCCTGCAGAGTTTTATTGCAGCTCTAATCAGATCCACCTGATTCCCGCATTCAGAAGCTCCTCAAAGCTTGATCAACCCCAGGCGTGTTAAATTAGGAATTGTAAAGAATTAAAAACTGTTCAATGTAAGAAACTGTTATCATCAAAAAGTGAAGGTTTTTCCCAAATAATACAGTAAAGGAACATCACTGCGGACTAGGGCTGGGATATAAGTGATTTTGAAAAATTGATAAATCAAGGCAAAATTATGTGTAAATATTGATATTCTCATTATTTAAAACACATGAGTTTGTTACAGTAACATATTCAGTTAGTCTAGCAAAGTTTCCATTTGTGCCAGAAGGGGTGTCAACGCCCAAGGCCTTTTCACACTGAGTTTTACATACACAATTGCATCTTTCACATCTGAGCTCGTGTTTGTTCCTGTGGCTTGTTCAGTCCTTTTAATGCTCCGATTTCCAACTTAAGTAGAGGCCCAAACTCCATCTTACACACAGCGCTGCAGCAGAGCTTCGGCCCCTTTGAGTTGGTGATGAACTTATTTAGCAGAATGGGCTGTTACCCAGTACATTGTGTCTTTGAGTCGCACTGGCTAAAAGGCAAAACAATAGCTTTGTTGTTTATACTGCTCAATGAATCCTTTTCTTCTTCCTTGTTGTTTTCTTTTCGTGAGTGTTTAATACAAAAAGTGTGTTACTAGTTCGATCCTCGGTGATACCATAGTCATCTGTGGCTTGGAGTCCAACAGAGCATAACTTTTCTCACTCTCTCTGGGTGGGCAGGGCGGTCCTCCCTCTCCCCATCACTTACCACGATGCTAGCCATTGCAGTCATCCGTTAGCTGACATAACAGACTTGGTAGTTAGTGTTCTCCTCCAAGCGTGTTGAGCTGTCTAATGATGCTGCGGTTGCAGCAGTGATGCTTCGCTTGTCTCAGATGCTAACCTCATCGTGAGACCTAGAACTGGCAGTGACTAAACTGAGGAAAATGAGTTAAAAAAAGTTAAGATATTGTGAGTGAATTAGAACGAAAATTGTAGTGTGTAAAAAAAGCACATCTGCTTTTTTATTCGTCTGTAAAATTTGACTCGATGTGAAAAGTCCAAGCAACAGCTGAACATTAAACAATAAATTCAACCCTGTTATCAGTAAGTGGTCCCAGCCCTACTGCAAACCAGTGGAATATTTTGGAAAAAGCATGCTTGGTTAAACTATGTTCGTAAACATGTTGTGTTGATTTTTGGCCAGTTCACCTAATTCTTAAACATGTCTGAAATGTTGAGTCTTGCCTTTTGGCCTGTAGTGTATATCTCATTTAGAAATGGACCAGGCCGGTTACACCCTCTCTAAAACCGATGTGGACATGGAATGAATTTTACAAGATACATCAATACCATTGCATAAAGTATTAGCAACACTGGGCTAACAGACAGGTGGTATCCAAAACAGGCAATCTAAAAGACTTAAATCCTCATCAACAGACCCTGCAAAGCCTGAAGCTGTCCACACTCCAACCTTTATCTCCTCATCCCATCCCGGCCTTAAGCAGTACTAACCTTAAACTGTGCAATATCTTGGCAAACGAGGTGTTTAATTCCTGCTGTATGCCAGTAGCGTCTGGCTGCTGCGGATGTCCCTGCAGTGTCTGCAGGGAGAAGGCTGCGGATGTCCCACTCATTGATAAAGTGGCTGGAGAAACAATACCCGGCCCGCAGACGCTAGCTCCCTCCGGTGCTCCATCTTGCCATGTCATTGTGTGCAAATGAGAGCCGACGTTTGCGTGAATACGGGGCTGGTCCAGCACTCGTCCCTGACGATGGAGCGCCTGTTTGCATGAAGAATGCCTCAGTGGATGTGAGGGATAGGCCTATTGTGCCATGAATGGTGTGCGTATTAATGGTTTATCAGCAGCGTGTCAGCTAATGGTGTTTTTGTTCCATTTTGGTATTTTCAGGTTGGCTGCTGGTCCCCCTGATCTCAGATGTTGCCTCCTCCACCAAAAACTCCAGGTAAACAAAGACTATTTGCAGTGCAGTTTGGTTGCTGTTTTTTTTTTTTCTTTTTGGCAAAAGAAATCATGATAAATATACATAATTTTGAGGGTTCCCAAGTGGCGCAAGCATCTAAGAATTTGTCTTATCATAGGAAATATAGAGTTCGAACCTATGGTTTATTGCTTACTGTAGCCCGGAATTCAACAAAGCACCATAATTTTTTTCTGTGGTGGTCATTTAGCATGTTTTGACAAATTTAGGTTTGTCAGAACACCGCCGAACATTTTACTGTCGCAGCTCTTCACATTCGCAGGCCACATTTGAGCCAATTAAATGGTTATTAGTCAAATAATTCACATTAATAATCAACTATCAGGTTATTTGTTTTTTGCACTTCTAATGCTTTTTAATTTTTCTTTTTCCATTGAAGTATTTTAGACAGCACAGCGGTTATTTTCCAGTACGATACTAAAGAAGCAGACTTGAGACACCAAACTTGTCCTGGCTGATTAGCTACATTCGTGAGAAAACTGTAAATTAAATTTTTTGGCGAACGTTCGCTTTCAAACTTCACCTGAGGCCTTTGTGTGACTCAGAGCCACCTGAATCACTTAATGGAAATTTAAATCGCGTGATACCGAGACATTCAGGGTAGTAAATCTACCTCATTAAAAGTGGAAGCACCCTAGAACAGTAGCTAAATGGGTCTAAATAGCACACTGTACCTCATACATTGCAGTCCTCAATAGATTTACAGCTTCACAAAGGCTTTAAACTGGACTTTTTTTTGCACCTCCAACATTAGTCACAATACCCACGTGTTTATTACCACAGCCCTTATTTAAGACTGAGGTCCAGTGCGGCCTCTGATGACCATTTCCCTGCTATTCCAGCGACATTCGTCTGAGTCAGAGATGCAGCAGCTCGCTTTGTTATTTACTCACCCACGCCATACCTGCGGGAGAGGGAGAGGGAGAGAGAGAGTGAGAGAGAGAGAGAGAGAGAGAGAGAGTGAGAGAGAGCGACTGTAATAAAGCCATCCAGAGGGAAAAGAAAGGAAGCAGAGAGAGAGAGAGAGAGTAATATGTGTCTGGGTAGCTGAAGCAGAGAAAGCCTCTTTATCTGCAATCACCTCAATAAAATGGGGCGTCCAGACGGGACCCGTGGTCATAAAGTGAGTGGCATAAACCAAGCAGCCATTACGCTTCATTCTCACTCTCGTCTCTTTCTCGCACTCTTTCACACCCACTCTCTCTCTGTCTGTCTCTCTCACTCAGCCCATCTCTTTATGCATTTATGGAAGTTAATGGTGCCTCATGCGCTGTATTGTGCCACTTCTCGAGAAGAGTGAGGGATGAGGGTGATGCGGCTAAATTCAAATATTTGAATTTTTTTAGATATAAAACAATTCTGAAGTCAATTTTACAGAAAGAGACTGGTATTCCAAAATACTCAGACGCATGAGCCCTGCAGTGGCTCAGTGAAGTACTGCCAGCTCAGTAGTGTCCAGTGCATAAGCTAGGATGACTTCAGCTTCAGAATGTAATACATTGAAAAAAACAGAGACCACCACTGAGTTCATTTAAATTCCAGTCAAAATGCCCATTAGGTACTGGTCATTCATTTTTCAGGAAGTATTTCTGAGGAGATTACATATAAGATAATCCACTTGCTTAAGAAAGGAGAAAGTCAAAGTAAATAAGTGGGAAGAAAACAGGATTTTCCAAAACTGGAGTTCAAAAATGTATTAAAATCTACAGAGAAAATGAGACTCCTAACAACCACCTGCAAGACTTGTGTCGGGTGATTTTTGGTTCTGTCGCACCGACCTGTATTTGAAGGACAAAAAACTGTTAACGTTGAAGTGGGAGAGCATTAAGTGTCTGTGCGGCGTTATACCTTTAATTACAGTTTAGTGTATTAAACAGTATTGTTCAGTAGGATAACATTTACAGTGGATGAAGGTAACGCAGATGGATTTATTAACAGTACATAACCAACTTGCATGTTAGAATTGAGTGAATAATGTGATGAGGCAATATGACGAATACCACATTGTTATATACAGTACCAAAAAAGGGTTCTTTGGCTTGTAACAAAGGAGGAACCCCTTTTGGTGCTATATAGAAGCCTTTTCAAAAAGGTTGTACATAGAACCGTCTACAGCACATTCTCCATCAATCTAAAGAACCCTTTCACGACACAATGAATCCTTTAATCATGCGATAATCATAATCACTCATTCTTTGAGTGATAATGGTTCTATATATAACCTATTTCTTTACCAAAGAATCCTTGAAGAACCATCTTTTTTTCTAATATTATCTGATAGATAGAGAGAGAGCGAGGTAGGACCTCCTGTCTCTCCCCAGAGTCCCCTTCTCTCAGGGTTCCTTTCGCTCTCCAACCCTCTACCCTCTGACCAAACTCAGAGTTCCTTCACCTTTTATCTTGACCAAACTATTATTATTTCGGAAAAATCATAAAGTGACCACACATTGAAAACATCCCCAAACCTGAAAGAGTACCACCAAGTCTCTGAAATGTAGATGCTGATAAGAACTGTTCGTTTGGTGTGGGAGTACAGCAGCTCCTCCCAAGGCGTGGTAGAAACCTTACACATACCAGCTTTTTACAGTCCTACACCTGGTAGACCACCAAAACTGTCCTCATCAGATAAACAGCACTTAAAGCTTTCATCTTTGAGAGAGAGGAAAAAATCAAGCTGCTTCAGATCTGAAAACATCCACAGGTGTTTCTGTCCATCCTTCCACTGTGCGAAGGCAACTCAGCACTATGGGTCTGAAAGGATGTGTAGCTGTTCAAGAAGCTCTTACTGAGAAAAGGAAACAGACGCATCAAACAAAGAAGATGAACAATGGACTGACCACACCAAAGTCCAGACCTCAACATCACTGAATGCGTTTGGGATTATTTGGAATCATCCGAAACAGAAAATGCAAAGCCAACTGAAAGCTGTAATAAAGACAAAGAGTGAAAATGATGAAAAAATTGATATAATATTTAGTTATTAAGGCTTCTATGTTATTTTTAATTAAATATGTTTTCTGCAATTTTGCCATTTTGACTAGAAATGAAATAAATGGTTTTAGAAACTAAATAAATGGTTTTCTCAGTAGTGTAAATATACAAACTGTAGCAAAGGGACCAAAAAATGCCCTGTCTTATGAAACATTCCCAACCTGATTGGCAGTTTAAGTCTTAATTCACATTTAGGACTAATCGTGCACGTCATTTAGAAGACTTGACAATTTTTCAAAAAAAAGAAAAAAGTCATGGCAGTCATTTTAGAGGCACGTGTTAAACACATCAGGTGTGTTGTCATTCCGAGCTTTGAAAGCCGATGTCAAAGAAGGGTCACATTTATGCATTAAAATTCTGGCAATACTCTGAATATCTTCCGTGCTTTTCTTCAGAGCTCCCTTTAAGATTACTGTGTGCACCTTCAAACCACAGTTCCACAACTATTCTTATTCAAATAGTTTCAATCATTGTTTATCCTTTATTTTAAGATGCGAAGCACCTCATAGACCTGGCATATAACTTATCTACTCACTCATGTCTGTTAGCCCTTATGTGCCTTTTGAAAGGGAAGAAACCGGCATGAACCTACATTAGTAGGATCTCACGAATGCATGTATGTTTGCAGAGTAAACTACCATTGGAAATTGCTTTAACATTTGCAAAGTATCCTGGTCCCGTCTCCCAGCTTTGATATAATACAGGATCAGAACTGAATCGGGCTTAATAACACCCATACACGACTCATTAAAATATGACTGGATCAGATCGAGGCATCTCTAGTTACACTGTAATCATTTTTTTTTTGTCCCCTGCTCTGACACAGATGCTCAACTGCTGCATCGAGCACAAGAGGGCGCGGGACGAGACCCGGAAGGAGAGCGGGCGGGACAGGAAGGACACAACTTCCTACGAGAACGGACTCCTGGGGCCCGAGAGTGCCCGACAAGGGGGTTCCGGAGGGTCTCCTGGGAAGTCCTGGGACTCATGGAGCGACAGCGAGGAGGAATTCTACGAGTGTCTGAGCGACACAGAGGAAATGAAGGAGGTGCCAGCTGAGGGAGCTAAAGGAGCCAAGGTCAAACCAGAGGGTCGCCTGCAGCCCCATGGCAAACTGACCCTGCTCAACTCGGACGAGCCGCTTTACATCCCGATCACTCAGGTGAGTGAATTTTCACAGAGGGTGTCTGCTGGAAGGTTAATAGTCCTGTGGACTGTGTCTGGAATAACGGCTTAAGCTGAGCTAGTTGGTTCCACTCCACTAGCCTAGAACAGGATGTAGTGTTGGATTGAAATATTTGGGTACGGTTGATTGAGTGCATGTTTAAATTAATACAGTCTTAAAGCTTGTGGAATTTGTGGAACATTCTTCTGTCCTTTTGGAAAAGCATCTCAAAACTTGATTGACCAAAGCTTCATCAAGACAGAGTGGCTAGTTTGAAGAATCTAAAGGAGTATAAAAGCAGTCAGTGAAACCCCAGTGAACAACTTTGTGTATTTCTAATACAAAATGCAAGAAAATAATGCATCTGGCTTATCTAGTTGTTGTATTACACACTTCAGATGTTGACTTTTGCAATGAAGTCACAGGTGAAGTTTCCTTCTGATGATGCACCACCACCCCTGTATCAGCTAAACCTTTCTGCAGATCCTTTGCTGTCATATGGGGGTTTTGATTTACCTTTCTGGACAGAATACAAGCAGTTCTCCTCATCTTCCAGGTCTTGCAATGACCTCCACAGTTCCCCTTAACTGCCATTTCTTAATGGCTTGTTACTAAATCTAGCAAGTGATGTTAATGCTACCAAGTCAGTGAAATCCAGTGAATGACTTTGTAGTTTTCTCATAAAATTCTAAGAAAATATGTTAATTTTGCATTTTCACTTAACATACTGATACTCATTACCAAATGTTTCCCGGCTTTTCTTGTACAGCTTACTAAAAAGGCTTAGATCAACATTATCATTTGACACAAAATTAGATCAACTGATCTAAAACATTTCCAGGGGAATGAATCCCAGGAATAGTGTTATTCAAATGAATTCCAGTTAATGTTCTTTATGACACACTTGGTTTTAAGTAAGAATGTCACGTATTTTACTTTCTCTGTAGTTGTTGTTCTAGGCGAATGTGTGGTTTATTTATCTACATTGCTTTTATTGTGCTTTTATTTGAGAGTTTTATTGTGCATTTTTAACATGAATGGCTTTGGCACTAGCAGTATGCACGGATACTCTTGTACTCGGTTAATCGCTCAAGCTCTCTCCGTGAGTTCGATCCCTGGTGATGCTACAGAGCATGAGCGATTAACCGAGTACAAGAGTATCCGTGCATACTGCTAGTGCCAAAGCCATTCATGAGTCCAAAAGACCACAGTTGGCCTCGCTCTCTGGGTGGGTAGGATGCCCCCGCCTTCATCACTCAGCGTGATGCTGGTGGCGGTTGGCGCTTTCCTCCAAGTCCGTTCGGCTGTCCAATGACGTTGTCTGAGCGGCAGTTTGAAAATATGCAGCGACTGGCTTCACAGGTCTTGGAGGAAGCCTGTGCTAGCCTTCACCCTCCTAGCATTGGTAGTATCGTGTTATTGGGGGTGTCCTAACTAGTGGGTAGAAATGGAGACGACTAAATTGGGGAGAAAATTGGGTAAAAAAAAATAAGTAAGTAAAATAAAATAACGTTTGCACATTGTCTGCTGAGAAGACCATGAGTCAGCAACCAGGTTAAATGTAACATAGCTCATTAGCTCATCTAAAGGGGCAGCCTCCGTTACTCATCCAACACAAAGGCCAACACAGTTTCCTTTTGTTTTTAAATAATAATACAGGTTTTCAGATGTTAGCCTCCTAACACCAGTGCTGTCATCTAAAAAGTAAGCCTATAGCCCTATGCTAATTAAGGCAGAAGTCCTTTTTCCCCTTTTTGTTGTTGCTTTTTCCTACCCTGCGGTTCACCGGATGACCGTTCACTAACACGTATGGAAATTCTGATGTCAAAATTAGTCAAAATGTGCATCTCTGTTTTGAACATAGTTATCATTGTTACAGATAGCAATGAAATGCACAGTACTAGGCAGACTCAGCTTCCAAAAACAAGGAGTTGAAATGATATCACAATGTAAGATGAACTCAAGCGCAGCGCATAAAAAGAGTGTCCTGCAGTTAGTCAGCACACAAAAGTAGGGCACAGATGGATAACAGTAGTGTCTGCCAGACTCACAGACTTCTAATGTGAAAGCACATTAGACTTTTTTCATACCTCAAAATATGGAACCTGAAAAAGTTCCATTGCAGTCACCTTTAAAAAAAAAAACATGCTACTTCAGCAAATCTGTTCAGTGGGCCCGCTGCAACAGCTGCACCCACTCTCAGTTAAGATGTTTAAGGTCATCCCAATGGGCATCATTTTGGGGCCTGTAGTGCCTTGGCGCTAAATGGACTTTCCTCCAGTTTTTCAACCAGAGATGTCATGGCATCGTGGATGCACAACACATTGTGGGTGCACAACCTCTGCAACAAACAATTTAAAAAATATATCATTTTCTGCAAATGTTAAGGCACAGTTATTTTATATTTGATTAGCTTAACAATTGGAAAAAACACAATCGTAATTGCAGCATTTGCAAAAATTCAGACTTCCTTCAAAGTCATTATTTAGTGGAATCCCATCTGGCAGGTATCACGGCTTGGAGATGCTTTTTTTAGCCAACTAGGAGTCTTTCTGTGCTTTGTTTTAGGAGTTCACTTGTAGAGCACTTCTACTTGTGCAGTTCTCTTGGGGTTACATGAACCATATATTTAAGATCTACCCACAGATTTTCAGCAGCGTTCAAGTCAGGGAACAGTTGGCCATTCCAAAAGCTTCAGGTTGTGTTTCCTGAAGAAGTTCATGATGGATTTTGAAGTATGTTTTGAATCATTGTCCTTTTGTAGAAGCCAGCCTTTCAGCTTCAGCTTCTTGACTGATTCTGTCACTTTTACCTCTGGAATGTACTGATTTTTAGTGGAATCTGTTCTTCCATCTACCCATGCAATATTTCCTGTGCCACTGGCAGCCACACAGCACCAAAGTATAGCAGGTCCACGCCCATATTTAACACTTGGCAAGGTGTTCTTTTCATCAAGTACTGTTTCTTGTCTCCAAAATGTCTCTGACTTATCT
Source organism: Colossoma macropomum (assembly GCF_904425465.1). Classification (NCBI taxonomy): domain Eukaryota; kingdom Metazoa; phylum Chordata; class Actinopteri; order Characiformes; family Serrasalmidae; genus Colossoma; species Colossoma macropomum. Next base: position 37,843,378 of record NW_023494784.1, read on the forward strand.
AAATGCTTTTTTGTATACTTCAGATGTTGACTTTTGTGATGAGGTCACTATTCTTTCTGATGATTCTTCCATGCAGATCATTCTTGTACAAGCAACGCTGCACAGTAGAATGGTGCAGCACCACTCCTTCTTGCTGGTCTTTTGCTGTCATATGGTGGTTTTGCTTTGCTTTTCTGGCCAGCATACGAGCAGTTTTATCTACAAGTTTTCATGGGCTTCAGGATCTTGCCTTCCACAGTTCCCCTTAACTGCTATTTCTTAATGACATGTCAGACGTTGGGAATTGTGAGCTGGAAGCACTTTGATATCTTTTTATTGCTTCCTTTATGCTTTGTAGGCATCATTTAGCGTTATTTTCAGATCCTCATCCAGTTGCTGGCCTACCAACAGGAGTTTTTACGAGTTCAATCCCTGGTGATGCTACAGCTGGGAGTCCAAAAGAGCACAGTTGGCCTCGCTCTCTCCCCCATCATTCAGTGCTACGCCAGTCAGCTGATGTAACAGATCTGGTGGTTGGCGCTTTCCTCCGAGCGCGTTCGGCTGTCCAATGATGTCGCGTGAGCGGCAGTTCGAAAAGATGCGGCAGCTGGCGTCACAGGCCTTGGAGGAAGCCAGTGCTAGCCTTCACCCTCCTAGTGTTGGTAGTATCGTGTGATTGGGGGAGTCCTAACTAGCGGGTAGAATTGGAGACAATTGGGTAGAATTGGAGACAATCGAGTAAAACAAAAAAACTAAAATGTTGGCACAGTGTCTGCTGAGAAGACGATGAGTCCTCAGTGTTTAAACACTTTGCTGCAGAGGTTGTGTTACTGCTTTTCACTTCAAAAAATCAACAAAATATGTAACTTGGCCATATAACTATAGGTAGGTGTGCCATTTTGCTTAATATGAGACACAATACTAACTGTTGTGTCCTCACATTCTCTATGCTTCTGTTGCATACATTTAAAACAACAAAATGATGCAGACTTTATTTCATTTTTTATTCTAAAAAGTAAAAAGTGCCTATGCTGAGCCCACTCAGAGTGTTGACTGGGTGCGTCAGATCAAAGGACCCATCCCTGAAATATTCTAAGGGCAGAGGAACCTGCACGCTAGATAATTAGGCAATGAAATGTCAAAAGAAAAAACACATAAAACAAGGTGCTCAAAAGTGCAAAGTAAAGAATGAAAAGAAAGTTCTGATTTTGATTTGATGTAGTATCATCAGGTAACTGTTTTAGATGGCATGGTTTTGCATACCTAATTGAAGGGAATTCCATCGAGGTTTCGAAAGTTCTACATAATTAAAGGGTTAAGATGGAAACAGAGTCATTCAGAGTGGTTTGGTGTGAAATGCTTCATTTTATAGAAACTTACAGAGTGATAAATGTTCACAGTGGTAATGATAGGAACCAGACGTCTGCCTCTAAAAGCTCCCTCACAGAAGGTAATTAAATGAAATGGCTATGAATACAATGGCTGATGCCTAAGACATCACTTTTTCTTAGGTTTGAGAAGGTTTTGGCTTTTTTTTTTAAACCACAGAGGTACATGCAGGAACTTCACCTTCACATTTAGTGGTATTTTACCATTGAGTTCACTGGTGGTGTTGGATAATAAATAAAGTGGTTGTATTTGTGTCTTGCATATCAGATCTCTGGTTCCTATCACCACCGCTGTCTGTGTGTTTTTCTACAGTGATGTGTTTCACATCTTTTCACTTCACATCAAACCACCCTGAATGACTTTGTTTACATCTTAACTGCAATATTGGGCAGAAATTTTGAAAAAATCTTGATTTAATAAATACTATACGATTTCTCTTTTTTTTTTTTCAAGTTTGTTTCAATGTTTTTTTGGGCTGAATAACATCATCACAGGTCATTTTTACTAGTTTTTCACACGATCTGCCATTTTCCAATAGAAGACTCACAAAGACTTACTTCACAAAGAAGAATCACTGTTTTTGAAAAAACAAAAAAAAATTGAGAATTTTCAGTTTCACAGAAAAATGAGTGAAAACAGCAGCAACACTGTTAATCATGAATACTGACATGAAAGATTTTGGGCTAAATAATGTCCACATCCAGTTATGATGGATTCAAGCTGGTGGAATCGTGAGCAAGTTCTTTAAAAGGTTCCAGGGTGCATTATTAGTGGAAATCTCATACTTCTCTCTATTGCCCTGTTTTTCCTCCGTCTCTGCCTCTCTCATTGCTCAATAATTTTGTAGCTCAGTTTTTTTCCTGCTTGTTCCATATTTATTAGACGTTTCCTTCCGTAATCTTTTTTTTTTTAGTCTGCTGTTAAGTCTTAAAAATCTAGATTTAATAATGTTGAGTCACCATTCTATTTAAATGTACTTACATAATTATATACTTTGTTTCAGAAAGAATTTGAATCTTTACTTTTTTAATTTGCTTTGATGTCAAGAAATGACAAAAATATAACAAATGTAAAACATGGTTATTTTTTCTACAAAACAAGGCTACACAACAAGAACTCTTTATTATATTTAAATATTAATAAACTTGCTTGTCTTCGACTTACAAACACCAATGTGCTATACGGGGCTGTTTTCTTCTGTTTTTGCATATTTGTCCCACTTAGTTGTTTCAGATCTTCCAATTAAATTTAATTTACCAGAGAAAATAAAATTTTCAAGTGGTCATTTCATTCAGTGAAGAAAAAAAAAAGACTATCCAACATCAACTGGCTCTGTGTGAAAAATAATTGTGCCCTTAGTTAGTCAAACAATTTACCAAATTCAGTTGATAATTGGAATCAATTCAACTAGACACACCCAGGCTTGATGACTGCCCTGCTGAATCTACACATTACTTAAATAGAACCATCCCAATAATGTGAAGTGTACTGAAAGGTCTCAACAAGCAGCACAGCATGCTGCAACCAAAAGTAACTCAGGAAGACATAAGAAAGGTATCAAAATACATCAGTCTGGAAAGGGTTACAAAGCCATGTCTTAGGGTCTGAGAGAACCACAGTTAGAGCCATTATCTCCAAATGGAGGACACTTAGAACAGTTGTGAGTTTTCCCAGAAATGGCCAGCCTACCCTAAGTTCCTTCAAGAGTGACACAATAACAACTCATCCTGGAAGTTACACAAGAACCCAGACAGACATTTAAGAAATGTCAGCAATTCATGATTCCACCATTAGAAGAAGACGGAAAAAAATGGCATCCATCACATTTGCCAAAAAAGGCCTTGATGACCCCCAAGCCCTCTGGAATAACGTTCTATGGACTGACGAGTCAATTATGGAACTTTTTGCAAGAGAGGTGCGCTGTTACATCTGGCGTAAAGCTAACACAGCATTCCACAAGAAGAACATCAGAACAACAGTGAAACATGGTGGTGGTAGTGTGATGGTATGGGGATGTTTTAGGGCAGCTTGCCATATTTGACAGAACCATGAATTGTGCTTGCTAACAGAAAACCCTGTGGGAGAATGTCCAGTAATCAGGATTTCCAGGATTTTCAGATCAGTCAGTGATCTGAAGCTCAAGCACAGCTGGGTTATGCAGCAAGACAGTGATCTGAATCACAAGCACACGTCCACCTCTGAATGTGCCAAAATGAATATTTTGGAGTGGCCTAATTAAAGTCCTGACTTGAATTGCATTGAGATGCTGTGGCATGACCTTAAACGGACAGTTTAGGCTAGAAAGCCCTTCACTGTGGCTGAAATAAAACAATTCTGCAAAGAAGAGTGGGCCGGAAATCCTTCACAGCAATACAAAAGACTAATCTCTACTATAGGTAGATCAGTTACAGGAAGTTTTTGGTTGCAGTTGTGGCTGCTAAGCGTGATACGGCCTTATGTGTTGCCTTTTTTCCCTTAATAAATGAAATTATTGTTCTGCTTGTCTTATTATCTTTTGTATGAGGTTCCGAAACCATTTACCACAACAAATATGCATAAATAGAGGACAATCAAATACTTTTTCACAGAGTGACAAATTATAGAACATTTGATGGTAACAGAGACTTCTAAGGTTCCTTCAGATTCGTAGGCCTTTGCTTCTTAATTCTGTGGAGTCCCATTTTTTTGTTTTCCTGGCCCCCTCGCCCTGTCCATTGCTCCGACACCCCAGCTGTCCTCACCCTCACACCGTGCCTGTCATCACATCTGAGCGGAAGTGTGCAAGTGTGAGGGGATGGTAATTTAGGGCTTGGTAAGGGGGGAGATAGGGCGGGTTTAGATTCATAGCAGTGGCACTTCAGTTCTAATGAACCTCACGGCTCCCCAGTCTCACCTTCTACCGCTTTAATTAGTCTGCTGGTAAAGTGTTGCAGCGCCGACGCCTCGTCTGGCCCTATTTATACTCTCCACACTTTCTCAGGAGCGCCGCTAATGGCTCCTCTGACTTGGTGCTTTTTTCCCTTTTAATTTTATTAGAACTTTCTCTGAAGTACCCGCCCCAAAACCTTAATACATCAGCTTGCACAGCACCAGCGTGGAAGCTTGCAACAAGCTATTGTTAAAATGACCCATTTGCCAACTAGTGAGACAATTGGATGATGCTTTTTCCACATCTTGATTTTTTTTTCCTTGCATGCAGTCTTTCTTTGCATATAGCTAAACTCAAAGAACATTAGCAGCAAGGGACCTGCATGTTGCCTCGATTCATTACAAGCCACGCTCCCAGCTGTGTTTATTTTTTTTCCCCCCTTTTCACCACCAGTTAAAGAAGCGTCTCGCAGGGAGCTGGCGGTCAGTGGGGTGCTTGTTCCGAAGGCTGGAAGCCCTCGCTGAGCGTCCTCTGTTCTACGCTAATGCAGCGTTGCGTAACCGTACGCGGCTCGCTAGGAAACACAAGGCCTGAGGAAAGCAGAGCTGGCCTCGGCGCAAGCAGCCAGACATAATGGTGCTAATGGTGCTTGCCAGGCGAAGCCTTGTACTCCTTTCATGAAACATGACTGACAAAGCCAAGCAGCTAGATTAGCATTGACGTTGGAGTAGTGAGAAAATGGATGTTGTTTAGATCTGATTATTAGTGAGGAGCTGCATAACTTTTCTGTAAGTTGTAAGAAGTTATTTCTTTAGTTTTTGCTGGACTTACATACTTAATTACATAGCACATGCATTTGCACTCAGTTTCTATTCTGTGTCACCGGTTCAGCTCAACATCAAATTCTTTAGAATAATTTGACATCATAGACAAAATTTGAAGATGGTAACTTTTCTGCACTTCTATTTGTGTGGGATGGATTGAAAATTTCGAGTCTATACTTATAAAGGAGCCTAAAATTAGAGCTGGATGTTATTTATTGCGTTATTCAATAGTCTAGAGCTTTATATCTCAGCCTTGCTGGTTTCAAAGTACTCAGTTTTATGTCATTTTCATGTTTTCAATCGTTTTCACCACAGTACCCAGCATGCAGTAAAGTTAAAAATTGTCATGCAACCAATGGGAATCCCTGTGGTGTCAACCAATCCTGACTGCTAGCCTAGCCAGAAGTGGAAGTTTTTTTTCACCATTTCAGGCATAGAAGAACTTAGGTGAAGTAAAGCAGATAGCCGCTAGCTTTTAGCTTGTCCTCCTCATCTGACAAGTTACTGCTCCATTGTAGTGATGAATTGAAGACATAGTTAAATGATTGCAATATGATATTTGGCTTCTTGGGGGTAATGTCAGCTATCGTCCTCCCTTCTGCAGTAACCAGCATCATTAAAAAAAAAACAAAAAAACAAAAAACAAAAAACTTTCAAACTGTCTCACCCCAAAGTAGTTGTAGTTTTTTGAAAGTTCCACCCACATTCAAGATACATCATTGGAAGGGTGTTTTCCTAGTCTTTAAATTGCAAAATCTTCCTCTGTGGACAACTGTGGCACCACTGTAGGAGGTGAGTAAGTATGTTTACAACAGTTAACAGTAGTGATAGTTTTTCATTTTGGCCAGATTTTTTTTATTTAACGAGCTATGAGTAAGAAATGATTAATATCATATTACACAGATCAATCTTACGAGAATATTTTTGTACATTTTTTATGTTTGTTTGAAAATATTAGCTGCTTTTACATAGTTTGAACATTTCATGGTGAAATTTTGTAAAGCAGTTCTATTGATTTACATTATTTGTCACATTAACAAAGGTTAAGTTTCTCCTATCCTCATGCTCCGCATGAAGGTAACCAGAGGTGAGAAATGGCTAAAATTACTCACCTGCCTTTAGAAGAGAAAAAACGTTACCTCGACAAAAGCGATAAAATGCTGTGATGCTTGTACAGTTTCCCCGAACTCCTGTTTCCACTTAAACAGGTGGAAAAGCTACCAAATTTGTGTTTTTCTGACATTTATATATATCTCATACACAACCCCTCTCCCTATTCTGGAGTCTCTCAAAGCATTTAAAAGCACAGAAGCCCACCGACTCTTGACGTCAGGGTGGGTAAAGGATCCCATGGTGTTGCATAAAGAGGAGAAAAAGCTCTTTGTCATCATAGGAAGGGTACGGCGACATCAGCTAATTAACCCAGTTGTGAACAATGCTAGCCTTTAGATAACTTTTGCTCATGTTAACAACCGAGAGATAAACAGTCGTCCCCCTAAAGGAGCTGCAAACAGCCAGTATAACTTTCCTCTTTGTTTCTGGAGATTTAAATGATGTTTGAATGGAGAAACATAAACGTCATATATTAGACTGAACATTGTGGGTCGGAAAACTACGTCGTGTTTCGACAGATGTGATTTTGTAAGTTTGCTAGTGCAGTTAGTGCAGAGTTCCCCATCTCCAGTCCTGCAAACGCTGCACTGCATAACTGTGGTTTCCCTGGTTAAAATACCTGATATTATTAGCTAATTAATCCCTTCTTGAGCTGAACGAGGTGTGAACAGCAGAGAAAAACACTAAACTATACAGTGCAGGGGCTCCAAGCCTGGAGTTTGAAAACACTGAATTAAAGGTCTGTGTGTCTCTCGTCATTCTCGGCTTCTGTCGCATCTTGCAGGTGAATCATTCACAGAGCACAGCAAATTGAAGGCATCGAGCTACGCTTCGGCCCTCAAAATGGCGGCAGCGTTTTGTTACCATTACAGTGTGACGCCACACGAAACGCGAGAATAAAGATTCAGACTTTTGTTCTTAACGGGGATTTATAAAGATTCCTGTTCTGAGGTAGGACAAATGTACAATGTTTACTTCAGTGTATTCTTGTGAAAACTGTAACAGTATTTTGTTAAAAGCGACTGTATTACATGCTTGTCTAAATCGAAAGTAGTTGACTTCTCAGGATGTCAGGATTAGAGTATCTGGTGTTCCGTCGGATTGTCTGGTTTTGTTCCTGGCCTCCTGCAGCGGACTTGTTAGTGAGGCTCAGTGGTCATTAGCGGGTTGAAGGTTTGAATCTGGAGGTTTCGGGTGCTGCAGGACAGGTGTGGAGGCCTGTCAGGAGCACACTAATGAATCTATAGAGCTGTCAGCTGTCTGCGACTCTATATCTGATGACTGACAGTCCAATCAATGTGCTGGGCCCGTCCAATTGAACGGACAGACATGCACACACTTTTTTCCCACCTAGAGACACGGCTCATGTGATCTCACCTTGGAGGTTTGGCTCTCTTGAGGAGGTACCCAGAGTCCATGCAGCACTTGTTTATGTAAATACTTTCGCAAAATAGTAAATGTTGGCTCTTATGTTTTGCATAGATGTTGTTATTATTACATGATGCTAACAGTTAATTGCATTACAAATCGGCTTTGGCGCTTGCGTCAGGACATTTTTTGGTCAGTCTGCAGTAATGAACACCCAGAGGAACTTGCTTGTTGTCTTTTTGTTTTTGTCACAAACAGGAGCCAGCCCCCATGACAGAGGACCTGCTGGAGGAGCAGTCAGAGGTGCTGGCCAAGCTGGGGACTTCGGCCGAGGGTGCCCATCTCCGCGCCCGCATGCAGAGCGCCTGCCTTCTCTCAGACATGGAGTCGTTCAAGGTGAGGGCGGCACAGGACCTCGAGATCTACCACCTTGGTTGAGAGAGGTCATATATGAATAGCTTATGAGTAGCTTTTTGGTTTGACTTTACTGCTCATTGGTAAAAGACCAAGATGAAAGAAACGAGTGCTTTTACTTGCACTGAATAATCTGATTATAATCACATTTATGCAGTTATTATTTAAATGGTCATGCAAATAGCATTTTCCAATTTATTGGATTGCAGTAAGGTCTAGAAATCCGATTGAGAAATCCAATTAAGAGAGCTGGATTTTAGCTCAGTAATCAGATTTCTCAGAGGATGTAAACTCTGATTTCTTACTGCGCTTGTGCGAAAACAGACGATGGTACCGAAAATAAGCAAACAACATTGCCGTGAGAGGCAGCAAAACACTTTTGGAGCGATGCTAAAACTAACTGCATTCTTGACAAAGTGAAGGATTTAAATATTCTTCATCTTGTAGATGATGTGTGTCTACATTTTCAATTAAAGTGGTGCGACGTTTAAAAAAAAAAAAAAAAGCTGCGACATGAAGTTTGAGTTTTACATTCTGTTTACGTTACGCCTTATTCTGTAAGTTTATAGCCTGGTTGCATAGCAGAAATCTGATTACTGTCTGACTCATATAGACCTGGAGTTTCCCCATTAACTGATTACTCAAGTGCATGTAAACGTGTTGATCAGATTACTGACAAAATCTGATTTTCTGCAGTTATCGGATTATCAGGTTCATGTAAACACACTCATTGTTACTTTTGCACAATTTTCCTTTTACCCTGAATAGTTTCGATCAGCCAAGATGTTTTTGATAGGAATGTCCAATGAATATTTTGACGAATCAGGTTTTGTCTATACTGAAGACACTTTGTTCACAAGGGCGCAGAAAAGGACCTTCCCTAGTTTGTTGCCACAAAGTTGGAAGCATATAAATGTCTAAAATGTCTGTATGCTGTAGCATTGCCCTTCACTGAAACTGAGGGGTCTAGCCATGAAGGTCTACCGCCTTGTGCTTGAGCTGTTGTCACTTGTAGACACTTCCGTTTCACAATAATAGCACTTACTGTTGACTGGGGCAGATCTAGCAGGACAGAAATTTCATGAACTGACTCAGTGGTATCCAAGGTAACATGGCATCCTATGACAGTGCCACATTTAAAGTCACTGCGCTTTTCAATATGACCTAAACACAATAATCAGACTCAATAATTAGGAGGGGTGTCCACATACTTTAGGCTGTATAGTGTATTTTACAGTGAAATGTGAAAATTTAGTAGTAATATCTGTATTTCCAGTGTTTCAGCAGTGTGTAAGCCAGTTGTCTTTTGTCCAAATAAGTTGTTCTCATGAACATGACAAATATTGGGACCCACCTTAAAAAACATAGTAAGTAGGGAGTAAAATTTATATATTTTCTGTTTTGAGTATACGAACGGTTATACTCAGTTAGATAATGAAAAATAAAACTGAATTATTTAATTGATTTTAATGTGATCATTAGTAACATTTTCCAATTTAAGTCACTAAGTTTTTGTCATCGAAACACCTCGTATCTCCATTTTTGACGTTTTTCAGTTTTTGACATAATTTGAAAATGCCTCTTGCCTTTTATATTATGTGCATATTTCATGAAAATTTACTATTTAATTTTAATGGACCAAAAGAAAGGGCCCAAAATTACTTGGGGAAAATGTCTGGTTCCACTGACTTTAGAGTAAAATTGTTTTTTTTTCCTTCTTCTGTAAAGATATCATTTTGGAGATACAAGGTTTTCTTGCAAAAACAGTGATGTTTTTGATGTGAAACATTTCTTGTGACACTTTTTCAAGGAGAAAACTGTGAAAATTGGACTGTTCCTTTAACTTTTCCTTCAAAGTGGATGAGTGAATGACAGTCGCGAGTGAGGTTTTGGTTGCCTTTTATGGTTTGAAAAAGGTGTTCATCTGAAAAGTGCATCAACCAAATTCCAGAATAGCATCGTTTGCAGTTGGATTTGAAGAGTAATGATCTCATGTTATTGTCATCCAAACACATCAGATATTCAGAATCTGATATCGGATGTGTGTTTGAACAAAGACGGTAGCTTGGCAACCGAGCAGTGCTGCTTGTCGGCGTATGGGATTCTCATACAATATTTGCTTAAGCACTTTCAGTGGCACCTGTCTGATGTCCACAGTTGAAATTGATTGCTGATAAAGCAAACTGCACTTCCTTGTTGATGACTAGAGCAGCATTTGACGTTGTTAGTTTCACATAGGGAGGGTGGAATAATGTAATTATAATGGTGATTCTAAATGATTGCAGCCATAGAACATTGATTGAGATGGCACCTTGTGAATGACCTCAGAGTTAGTGCTGATGTATAAAATCCTTCTGGTTTTGGGCTTTTAATTCTGTTGATTGAGTTGATAAGATCTTAATCCACTATCTTGAAAAGGGGGTAGGCCTCTCAGGCACAGTTGTAGACTGGTTTAAATCATATTTAATGAATAGATAGAATTTTTTTGTTCTCATTGGGAAATCATTCATCAAAAATGGTAATGTTTCTTGTGGAGTCCCACATGGTTCAGTTTTAGGGCCTTTGCTTTTCTGTTATGTTACGTTTAGGTGGTCATTAAGACACATGAGATCATAGCTATGCTGATGACATGCAACTGTACATTTCTGTTCCTTCTGAAAATCAGTTAAATCATGAAAAAACGCCTTTTTGTTTTGTACACCAAACCTAAAGTACAAAATCTGAGTGTTTAATTATTAGATTCTGAACTTTTTTTTAATCCCCCGTGTAGATGTAGTTATTAAGCTGCTTTTTATTATTTGAAAAACATTGCTAATGTTCAGCCTGTTCTACCCGAGAGCGATGCAGAGAAACTTGCTCATGCATTTGTTACAAGCAGGGTTGATTACTATAATGCTATTTATACTGGACTTCCTAAGAAAACAGTCTGCCCTTTAAAACAAAGTGCAGCAGCACTGATCCTAACACACACAAAACAGAGACCAAACTTATTACACATCATTTTAGGATATATTTTCATCTTACAGTAGTTTCTACAGCTCTAAGTGACCTTAAAGCACCTGTACGTCATATAGAATGTCTGTTTATGTTCACGTGAATCCTAGATTTGCAAATACTGACCTGCAAACACCTTCCATAAAATACAGAAGACATGGAGAGACTCTTTGTTATTCTGCTTCAAAACTGTGGAACTCAGTTCCACCTTTTATTAGACAGTCAAGGTCAGTGCACACTTTCAAGAAACATTGGAAAATGTTAATTTAGCTTTTAATTAAAATTCTACCCTTTTTATCATCTATTTTTCAAATGTAACTGCTAGTGTCTCAGTTTATAATAATTCTTACAACAAGTCTCACAACTTTCATTTATTTAACTTTATTTTCTTTTATCACTGTTAGACAGTGGGGAGGGGGTTATTAAACTCAGCAAATAAACAGTAGTGCATTAACATTTTGCATAAATATGTCACATTTATGTCTCTGTAGAGGATGTGTTAACTTATTTTCAAAGAAAATCAACAAAGTTTGCAGCTTGACCAGGGTTGGTTTTCTCACTTTTGCATACCCAGATTTCTTATCCTGCCTAAATCGCTCATAAACGTCACAGACATCCTGTGGTAAAATGACATTACCCCACCTCCCCATGCAGAGCTAATCCTGAATTGTACTCCGTTCTCCACGAAAAGAGAAATTCCGCATACCGCTTTTGTGTACTTAATTTAATTGCACATGATATCTCCGCCACCACGGAGAATACCGCTAATTAACAAAAATTGAAAATTTGAAATGGAGCAGGGAGTTGTCCTAATGAACGAGTATGTCAGATGCCAGAGTGATTCGAGGTAAGAAATTTAGCTGATTAGGCTACATTAACTGCTTTTTTTTCTTTTGTAATTTTGTAACCAGAGGAAACGGAGTCGCTGAAGTGTTCATCATGTGCAAACATTTGTACATGAGATACTGGCTTAGCTTTCCCTCCGGGTTCAGTCGCCTGTGTGGTTTTCCACGTTCAGTCTGAAGGGTTTAGCCGCTCTGACTTTGGCGGTAGAGGTTCCGGCTTGCCTAACACATCCGTCGATGCCGGCGAAATGTCAGCAGGTGGGAAGCAGGCGCGAAATATCACTCCATATCTTTTAACTTCACGATGACAAGATTCTAAAGGCTGCGCACCTCATCCTCAGGCCAGGATCAGAAATCCCTCCGCTCCGTTCCTCTGTCTTAATCTTCGGGGGGCTGGAATCCGTTGACCCGTGGATGAGGTGCGCAGCCTTTACAATCTTGTCGTTCACCTTTTTAAAGGGGAGGAAAGAGAGAGATTGTAGGGAAGAGGCTGACAGAGAATGAGGAAAGAGGCTTCACGGCTGTCGTTCACGGACACCTATTCATTTTCATAAGCACCTTATCCCGCGCTCTTCATCCTTGTCTGTCGGATAACGCGGAATTATCCCACAGTGCTATTCTGTGGACCGTCCCAGGAGATTAAGGAACAAGGGATTTGGGAAGAAAAGGAGAGTGCCTTTAACGTGGCGAGCGCACCCTTATTTCCAGTTTTGTTTATGTAGCGCCTGTCTCAGGCGGTCGTTTTCAACAGCAGGGGGCGACGGCTGATGAGAAGTGACGCTATTTTTCCGCAATTTTTTTTTCTCGCATATCCTGCTGCCCTACAAAATGCTCCAATTTTCTCGAGCAGACACACCAACTTTTTTTCTTCGCTTCTCTCATCGAGGCTGCAGCAAATGACTGCTGTGAGCATGGCCATCGCGGTAAATGGCCCCCTTAGCTGGAGATGGCCTCTAAATTTAGCGGCGGCACTGTCTTTAATTGTGCTTAGCCAAGCATAATTTGGCATTTTGGCTTTAATTACCATCTCCCTCTGGGTGGAGAATGGAGAGTCTTGGATATGATGAATGGGGCGACTTAACAATATGACAGCGCTTTGAACGCCCCCACCCTTTTTCAGCACCACGCGCCGCCCCAACCCTCCCAAGTAGAGCCCCCACCATCACTTGACGGACTGCGCTATGGGCTGGGGCAGGCCAGAGCTGATTGGACATCTGCCGTGGTCCCAAGCTGCGTTGCTGTAGTCATCCGTTTTCAACCCCCTACTTGCTCGTACCACCACCGTTCAGTGTTAGTTGGATAGTTTCAAAGGAATACATTGATAGATCATCAAGTTTGCACAGTATCCCCCCTAACCCAAGTGCGGCTGATCAAGTAAGATGTGTGATTTGCTTCTCTAGTTTTGCTATGCAAGCAACAAGGCTAATGTAGCTAATAAGCAGCTGTAACATGGAGGAAAGTGCATAGCTAAGTTCAGTAGTGTTCAGTAGTCATCTTAAAACTCTCCAATTTTGTCTGTCATTTTGAAAATGTCTATAGATTTAACTAATAGATTGCATGAGAGCACTTTTTCTTGGCCAATGCCAATACGGACATTTAAACTGAGCTGTTTTTAATAGAAGCACTTCATTTAAGGTGAGCATCTAAAAGTAGGCTATCATGCATAAACTACTCAAACCAGAGGAAGTAGTACAGTACTGTGAAAGTCAAAGACCACCTTTTTTATTAATTTAATTTCCAGTCAAAACGTCCAGTCGTAGAAGTTTGTTGCACTTTGTGCTTTTCACAATTCAAGTAATCCCAATAACAAATAAGACTTCAGTCCATAAAACCTTACTTTACAGCTTGGATGTCCAGTTGTGGTGTTGTGGTGCAGATGTTTTTCTACTATGTATGTTTCCTTTTCTCATTAAAAGCTTCTTGACAGCTTCACTTTCTTTCAGACTCACAGCATTGAATTGTCTTCTCACAGTGGAAAGATGGACAGAAACACCTGTGGATGTTTTCAGATCTGAAGCAGCTTGATTTTCTCTTCTCTCTCAAAGATGAAAGCATTAAGTGCTGTTTATCTGATGAGGACAGTGTTGGTGGTCTACCAGGTCTTGCAGGTGGTTGTTAGGAATCCCTGTTTTCTCTTTTTTCACCTATTTTCTTTTGACTTTCTCCATCAATATGCAAGTGGATTGTCTTATATCTAATCTCCTCAGAAATACCTTCTTTAGCCATTTTAAATGCATTTGAGAAAGAAATTTGAAAGACAGCTTAGGTGTGTTTGGGTAACAGCTTGTGTGAATGTTAGTGTTACTATCAGGCCGATGTCAGCAAGAAAATGCGGGATCAGATATCGGAGGGTATCGGATTGGTGCTATCTCTAATTAAAATCTATAATTCTTGCTCTTCTGGCCTCGAAAGCCGTGCTATTCTAATTTCTGAAACCTCATTCAACCTCCACTAAGCAAGCGATCACATCCGAGTGAAGTTTTTCATACGCGAAAGGAGCGAGAGCCTAAGCGAATGTTCCTGAGCTGAAATGTATTCAGATCAGCTCGTGAAAATATTCCTCCACCTCCCCCTCACCTCGCTCTCTTAAGTCTCTGAGCTGTCTCGTTTCTGTAAAACTCAGATCATTATGTCCCGTTGCTCCATCTCCCAGTAATTATCGACCATGAAAGTGTGCGGGACTTCCACAGACGGGCAGAAAGGTCACGCGGAGAAAGTTTGCCGCTGGAATTTGTCAGCCAGCTCATTTACAACGGGAGCGGCTGACAAGCCAGCACGCTCATTGCTCACCATCAGGGTGATTCATGCGGCAATGTCCATTAAAAGGCTTAATACTGCATTGCATGGGATTTTTTTTTTCTTTTTTTTAACATTCCATTCATTTTCATTCATTCCACTGGTGCTCTCCTATTGATGATTACAGGTTGAGTTGCACAATTCCGAGAGGGAATTAAGGGGGCACCTTTTTTTGTTTTGATTTAATTTTGATGCCCGTTACAGCTGACCAATCATGTGGTTGGAGAGACGGGATATTCACTTGCCTTCGTCATCTCTGTAATTCATAAACACAGCTTGGTCTTTCACAATGAACAAATCAGACAGCATTCTGATGTGATATGAATTAGCTCGATTTATCAAAGATCTATGCAAAATATGTCTGACATCATGAATAAATCATGTTAATTCACACTAAATTAATTCACAGTAATCCAGAGTGCTGTCCACTTTGTGTAAGACCCTTTCAGTGAACTTCTTAATGCCATAGTCTTCAGTGCTGATATCTTAGTTCTCTCTCCTTTTAGGTACTCTCTGTATGAAAACACACATATTCTAGCATTCAGAGGTTGCCGTGTTCACATTTTTTGTTATGTTATGTGCCATAATAACATGTGCAGTGTGGATTTTAGTGTTTAAAAACTATTTGCCCAAAGGTATTTGTAGATGTTTTGTTTCAAGAATTCTGTAAACAAGATGATATTATACACCGATCAGGCATAACATTATGACCACCTCTTTGTTTCTATGTTCATTGTCCATTTTATCAGCTCCACTTACTATATAGGTGCACTTTGTAGTTCTACAATTACAGACTGTAGTCTATCTGTTTCTCTGCATACTTTGTTAGCCCCCCTTTTACCCTGTTCTTCAGTGGTCAGGACCCCCATAAACCCTCACAGAGCAGGTATTATTTGGGTGGTGGTTCATTCTCAGCACTGCAGTAACACTGATGTGGTGGTGGTGTGTTAGTGTGTGTTGTGCCGGTACAAGTGGATCAGACAAGTTCAAACTGCATACGAATATATCAGAGATGGCTCATTTTTCAGGGTCAGGGAAAAAAGTAGAAAACATACAGTCATATGCAGAAGTTTGAACACCTCTGATTGAATTACGTGTTTTTATTGATTTTCTTAAACAAGTTAACACGTCCTCCACAGAGAACACACTTTCTGTTTACACGAATTTATCTGAGTTTAACATATTGGAAAAACACAAAATATGAAATGTAACATGTGCCATAACTTTTGCACAGGGCAATTTTTTTCTTTTTTTTTTTTCAATGTGTTAAATTCAGTAAATAGACAATAGTCATGCATTGAAATGTGCAGAAATGTGTTCTCTGTAGAGAATGTTATTCATTTTCGCTTTGAAAAAAATTCAGGTGCTCAAACTTTTGCATATGACTGAAGCATCAATGATTGAATATAATACCAAAATTTTCAGTAGTGTGTCCACTCTTTACCCTATTAAAGCTTCCTTTCTTATTAGGAGATTCACTTTTTTTTATTTTTTTATTTTTATAATTTTTTTTTTTTTTACAGAAACAGGACATTTTTTCCACACCTCCAACCTTCACTCTTAGAAGTTGGTTAAATTTCCTGCTTGTCATAATCCAAAATAATACGTAATCCATAATCTCAGTTCCTAGTTTAGACATCTCAGGTCATAAAACCTTACTATGGCATCTCAAAATGTCCAGTTCTGATGTTTTTTTCACAAGTCCAGTCTTAGAACTTGGTTACATTTTCTGCTTCTCGTCATTCAAGCAATTTCAAACACAATCAAATTTGTTATCCTCTCACAGTGGAAGGATGGACAGAAACACCTGTGGATGTTTTCAGATCTGAAGCAGCTTGATTTTCTCCTCTCTCTCAAAGATGAAAGCTTTAAGTGCTGTTTATCTGATGGGGGCAGTTTTGGGGTCTATCAGGTCTCCCAGGTGGTTTGTTCCATTTTCTCTGTAGCTGTTGGAAACTCCTGTTTTTTCACTTATCTTCCTTTGACTGTCTCCTTCTTTATGCAAGTGGATTATCTTATATCTAATCTCCTCAGAAACATCACCTTTAAAAAATGAATAACTTGTACTCGACGGCTTTTTTGACTGGAAATTAAATAAATGAATGTTCTCTGAATTTCGCACAGTACTGTATAGAAGCTAAATCCATTTTGATTAGAATATGTTTCACCAAATGCTCAGAACTTTTTAAACTGACTAAGCTGTGTAATGTTCATGCATTGACATTTGTGTCTGATGTCTGTCAGCGTGTGAGTTTTTGATAGATACCAAAATATCCTTTTGCACACAGCCTTAATGTGGCTTCTGTCTGTGTGTGCTGAACTCCCTCAGGCGGCCAATCCTGGCTGTTCTCTGGAGGATTTTGTGCGCTGGTACTCCCCAAGAGACTACGTGGAGGAGGAGGTGACTGATGAGACGGGCCAGACGGTTGTCCGCGGCAACCTGAGTGCCAGGATGAATATCCCAGGCAATATGTGGGTGGAGGCCTGGGAAACGGCCAAGGCCACACCGGCACGCAGACAGAAGAGGCTGTTCGACGACACTAAAGAGGCCGAGAGGGTAAAGACCTTCAGTCTGTTCATTCTCCTCCAGCTTGCGAGTGTGAACTGGACAGGGAGGTTTTATGTGTGGTTTGTTTTTGTTTCAATGTGATGGAAGGGAGCATTCTTACAAAACTCACTGGCATTCTTAGAAATAAGGTTTTTATAGGCATATTCTTAGAGATATACATTGAGTTGGTGGTTTACTAGAAACGCATAGAAACACCATACTGACGAGGGGTGTAACAATGCATCTCACATTGTGATATCGCAGTGCAAAGCTGTGATAATGACGTTGTGGAGATATGACAGTGCATCTGCACGTAATGCAGTTGCGTTGTTTGAACACCAGGCGATGAGCACCATTAGCAACCCATCCCAGCTCTAGTGTCATTAGTACGTTGTGCAACATGATTATAGTCATTTTTCTTCATTCAAATTTTGTTTTAAAATATTGTAAGAATACTGAATCGTGAATCCAAGATCATGAATTGAATCTTGGACTAAGTATACCCCACCTGGGCCTTTCACAGCCAGGAAATGTTAGCCAATGACTGTCATGTAAATTATTGTGATTAACAATTTAATTATATTTCTTTTGTTCATTATACACATTGTGTGCAAATTCACTTATTAAAATACAGGCCTGAAGTATTAAAGTACATTAAAGTACTAAGAAGATAACACTTTATTAGTTCCCAAAGGGAAATTGGACTGTTTCAACAGCATACATACAAGAAAAACGTAAAGTAAAAAATAATAAAATAGAAAATAGAATAAGAAAATGTATTGCATGAAATACTATACATATATATGCTGCTGTCGGAACAAAACCTCATATCTCCATTTTTGTCATTTTTCAGTTTTTGGCATAGTTTGAAAATGCCTGTCACCCTTTACATTGTGTGTAAATTTTATGATGAATGGACCGAAATAAATGGCCCAGACTTACTTGGAAAATGTCTGGTTCCATTGACTTACAGCAGCGATATATACACCAATCAGGCATAACATTATGACCTCCTCCTTGTTTCTACGCTCATTGTCCATTTTATCAGCTCCACTTACTATATAGGTGCACTTTGTAGTTCTACAATTACAGACTGTAGTCCATCTGTTTCTCTGCACAGAGCAGGTACTATTTGAGTGGTGCATCATTCTCAGCACTGCAGTAACACTGACGTGGTGGTGATGTGTTAGTGTGTGTTGTGCTGGTACAAGTGGATCAGACACAGCAGTGCTGCTGGAGTTTTTAAACTCTATTAGACACTCCTACCTTGTCAGTCCACCTTGTAGCTGTAAAGTCAGAGACGATAGCTCATCTGCTGCTGCACAGTTTGTGTTGGTCATCCTCTAGTCCTTCATCAGTGGTCACAGGACGCTGCCCACTGGACGCTGTTGGCTGGATAAATTTGGTTGGTGGACTATTCTCAGTCCAGCAGTGACACTGAGGTGTTTAAAAACTCCAGCAGCACTGCTGTGTCTGATCCACTCTGACCAGCGCAACACACACTAACACACCACCACCACATCAGTGTCACTGCAGTGCTGAGAATGATCCACCACCGAAATAATACCTGCTCTGTGGGGGTCCATGGGGGTCCTGACCACTGAAGAACAGAGTGAAAGGTGGCTAACAAAGTATGCAGAGAAACAGATGGACTACAGTCTGTAACTGTAGAACTACAAAGTGCACCTATATAGTAAGTGGAGCTGATAAAATGGACAATGAGTGTAGAAACAAGGAGGTGGTCATAATGTTATGCCTGATCGGTGTAGATGTACAGTAATGCATGAGGAACAGCTGAATCAGAGTCTGATTAAAGAGATATTGAAGCACAAGCGTAATGTATCCATATTAGCTGATTAGCTGTCTTGCCTCCTAGCTATCAAGATTTAGTAGCTCCCAACTGAAGACAGACACAGAACTCAAATAAACAAGCATTACTCACCGCTGCCCTCTAATGGTGTTATTGTATAAAGTCAAAAGTTAAAACTTTTATTTTCTTAAGACCCGTGATGTTTCTTGGTTAACATGTTTTCTGCTTTCTTTTATTTACACGCAATTAGCTCAAAACACACTCGTTCACATTCTTTGTTGGGACTTAGGATTGTGAAAGCTGACGACTCCAGAAAATAATAGCAATCAAGTGATTATTAGATAACGCTTAATAATTGTTCCCATCATTAGTGAAAATGGGCCACCAAAGAGTTTTTTTTACTAAGGATGATGCCAGAATCATATTGTTATTGCAGATTATTGATTTAAAAAAAATCAGCATCAGACAGATGTTCAGATTGAGCTCAGAGACCCTCCATGTAATACTGTGTTTTACTCAAAATTCACAGATTCGTGTTTGAGGGCTCCAGACAAAAATAGCTTAAGGAGCCACTGGCTTCTAAACAAAAAAAAAAATGAGGGGCCAATAGCTTTATTTTTCAATGTCAAATAATAATATGCAGAAAAATATAGCTTTTCAAGACACTCTAGGTCAGCTCTGTGATTTAAAGGGGAACTCCACTGAGTTTTCAAAATTTCTGCATAATTTAATGGTTAACATGTCAACAAAATCATGCAGAGTGGTTTGGTATGGAACACTGTGTTCTAAAGAGACTTCCAGAGTCAGAATTGTTCATATTTATGATGATAGGAACCAGACGTCTGGTGAGTTAAATGTGTCTAAAAGCTTCCTCCTGGAAAGGTATTACGTGAAATGGTTATGAATACACTGTCTGATGTCTGAGACATTGTTTTACAGTAACGTTGTGATAAAGTATTGATTTACATGAAGGGATACATGAAGGGTGACCTAAAGCAAAATAGTCTCCGAACTATTTTACCATAATCAATGTTACATAAAAACTGAGAAGACATGTGTAGGTTCACTGGTGGTTTAGGACAGTAAATAAAATGGCTACGTTTGCATCCGAAGTTCTGGGTTTTTATCACCATCACTGTAAAGACATAAGTCTGTAAGTTCTCTGCAAATTTCACATTAAAAAAATCTGAATAACTGTATCTCAACCACTGAATTGTACAGAAATTTTAAAAATTGGTGGAATTCCCATTTAAGTATTTTTGCCTTCCACGGTGCTTGATTCTCGACATGTCCAGTCGGCTATTTTTCATTAACAAGATTTGGGAGGTGAATTTGGTGAAGGGTAGTTCTTTAAGTGCTCATCATGTAGGCTGTGTTGAATTTAATTTTAAGCTCTTTTAATTATTTCTCGGCTCTTTTTTCGCTAGCACAAGACACTGAGTGAGCTGAGGGAGTTTTAGGAGCACTCTGCATGCGTTTTTATGCGTTCGACTCTTGTCGTGTTTTTCACCATCTCTTTTTTTAAATGATCAGTTCCTTTTAAGAAATCTATTTTTCCAGCTACATCTTGGCCTGCTTTCAAACAGACGTCGCAGTGTAGTCTGCTTTATGTTACCATATCTGAGCCACGCAAAGTCCTGAAGCCAAGAAGTTCTGAAATCTTTCCGTGGTTGTACTTTTGCATAAAAGTGCTTGAAGTGGGCGGTGGTTAAATACATCTTCGTGAGCATTTTTCACTCATTCACTGGTCCTGAATCAGACTGGGGTTGAGCAGATAGATGACCTCTTAAGGTCTGACAGAGACGCAGATTGTGTAAAAATCTGATATTTTTCTGTTCGCCATTTTCTACACACTGACATTAACAGCAAACGTCCTGTTTTGCCGCTCTGGTTGAAATCCCACGAGCATGCAGGCGTTTTTTGGATAGGTGGACACATCCATGTGATACTATAGTCTATCAGTTACATTTTAAGATGAGAAATGATAAAAGAAAATATATAAAAACATGAAAGGAATATATACAGAACAATAGTAATAGTTACCCATACAAAATAATAATAATCCAAAGTTGCTACCTGTCGCTACTGGCAATTCATTTTATTACTCGCAAATTAATAATTGGGTTGCAATTGTGACCATTTTAGTCGCAGTCTGGAGCCTTGTATTTACAGCCATGTTATGCTGGATCAGCTCATTTTTACATTCATTTAAAAGTAATGTTTAGGGAAAAATCTAGTTTGCAGAATTCTCCACTTGACCCAAGTGTAGTTGATCAGCCAAGACATGTTTGGTATCTGACGTTTGCTTCTTTAGTTTTCCACTGGAGCTGCGAGGCAAATGAAAGCACCAATAAGCATCATGCAAACTGCAGGCCTAAATCATCACACACTCCCCTCAATCAGCATTGAGTTGTTAAGTAATCTCAAATAGGCGTACTAATCTAAATGCTCACTTAAAGAACAGTGCTGCTATTGTTTTTAGCCATGCAGTCTACTTTTATTAGCTACTAGCCTCAAAGCTCTAGTGCAAAACTTAAGAAGCCACCTAACATGACCGATTGACCCTTTTGAGGGTGAAGGTACACCTGTGTACGTGCGATTTTATGCTGAACTGTCGCTTTAAAGAAGTTGACTAGATTCTGGCATCTTGTCTCACAGTTAATTCAAGGTCTCTACGTGAAAACGGTCACAGTTTCAGCGGTTCCCTTCTGCACACTACACTGCTCCTTCAAACCTGAGGACCTTCTGAAGTCCTGTTCCATCTGCATGCCACCTGTGCTATAAAAAAACACGATCAAACGCAGGCCGGAGCCTCAAACGGGTCGTCCCGAGCGGTTTGGCAACCGACCAATCAGCTCGCAGAGCTGCTGGTAAATGGGTTAGAGCATGACGCTCTGGCAAGGTGTCCCCAACCTGCGGAGTTGAAGGGGAGTTCAGGGGAATTTTGCCCGGCTTGAAGGTCGCCGTCTCTGCGTGTCCTTCAGCCCGTCTGTCCGGCTCTTTTGGGGAAACTCTAGGTGCGGGGTTCAGCTTGAATTAATTTGCTGATTTAATTTTCGCGTCCCCTCATCTTCTCTTTTTCTTTTTTCTTTTATTTGCTCCACTAACTTGTCCTAGACAATGACAGAAGCGTACACATTCTTTCCTTTGCTTTGATCGCAGTAGAGAGTGCGCTGCCCGTCAAAAGTTTGGGAGCATTTTGCCATATTTTATTATTTTGATGAGTAATGGTTTTGCTTTTACACTTACTTGCAAAAAAAGTCTTGCACTGATGTTTTTCAGAGCAAATAAACACTTACCGCCCAGATAAAAAGCATTTTAAATCTACTGCCCACTCTTTTCTTAAACTGATGCCAGAATAAAAGTCCTTTGTTGTTGATTGTATGGTGACGTGAGGAAATTAGAACTTACAAGTGAAAGTTTTTCCAGACTTTTCATAAGCTGCGCTCCTTCTGTTTTTAAAGGTTTCAAACATAAAATCAAACTGTTTTATTTAGAATTTCAAATTTTTTATGTAAATGACCCTTCTTAATAGTTTAATTGCTTATATGGATGGTGGTTGGACGGTCACACCACCTGACATTTTTAGACAGTCGCACTTTAGTCACTTTAAGTAAATGTCTGAAATAATTGTAATTAATTAATGGCATTAATTAAAACAAATGTCTGAAATTATGTAATGAATATTTGATGCACTAAAAATGCATTCGCAAAAAGGAAGTGTTGTATAATGCTGTGATATGAAGTTTAATTAGAATTAATAATACATAGTAAATTTAAAACAATTTCATTATTTAATAGGAAACCAATGGACTGGTTCTCTCAGACATAGTTTTCCAGCGGCTCCGCCTCCTGATCACCATCGTTACCACAAACCTTAGTGAAAGAAATCAGAACTGCTTTTGTCAGTTCACTCTAACAGAATTTGTATTTTTTAGCCTCACATGTTATTTAAACATTTATTGATGGAATTCAGCAACTGCCCATTGACTTCTATTGTGAGTATGTTTTATGCTAATGCGTTTTCTGTTATTTTCTAAGTTCAGGGAACCATACTGAAATAATTGTCTGTGGTAATCAACTGTGTATTACAGATACAGTAGGTCAGGATGAAAAACTACTGAAATATTCCTTTAAGCTGTTAGCAGTACAGTGAGTTATGTTTGATGTTGTTATATTCAGCAGTTGTGCCAAATAAAAAAATGACCGACAATAACAATAAAAAGAGGCTTAGACTTTTTAAATCTACTTTTGAATATATGCAAATTCATGTTGAAGTTACAAGGAGTGTTTCAGGCTGGACAAGGCGCAACACAGACCAGCCAATCACAGCAGAGGTCATTTACATATATCATTCTTAACTAAAACAGCCAGATTAATTCTACATCAAATGAGGTAAGAAAATTGTAAAAATAATAGGTGCATAAATATCAAAAGCGGAGACAAACGTAAGATCAGTCTTTGTCAAGCCTGGTGTCCCTGTACTGTTGACAGGCAGGGTAGCTGCAGCAGACTCATCTATATCAGGTTGTCTGAGGGCTTGAAGGGTTTTTGTCTTATTAGAAACCTCGTCAGGAGGAAAAAAGCAGCAAAGAAAATACGGTAGAGGCGCTAAATCACGCAGAATGACCTCGTAGCAATTAAAAGTTCTCGCCCGTCTGGCGCGACGCTCTCCATAAAGCCTCCGCCGTGCGCTCAGCAGGTACAATAAGTCACACAAGTCAAGTGATAGAAAGGAAACGTGTTGGCGTCAGAGCAGACTGTTGTGACTATGAGCTCTGTGTTGATGTGTGTTTGCGTGCAGGTGCTGCATTATCTGGCCGTGCAGAAACCGGCTGACCTCACGCGACACCTGCTGCCCTGTATTCTCCACGCTGCTATACTGAAAGTGAAGGAGGAAGGTGAGTGCAGTGTCTCTAGCTTTTGAGTTCACTGCTGAAGTGTGTACATAAGTTCTGAAATTGTCTTAAGTTTGTCTGTTTATGTAGTTTTCAGTTTGTTTTGTGGGTGCATTATTTTTCCTTTTTTATCTCAAAAGCTAGTTTTTTTTTTGTTTGTTTTTATTTAGTTTTGTTTTTTAGATGATGGTTATAGGCTTAAGTAACCAGTAATTGGTCACAGTGCTAAATTAGCACAACGGTAGACTGGTGCTCAGCTAGGTTGCATTAAGCCAGGGTTACACTACACGACTTTTGCTTCAATTTTAGCCCCAATTCTCAGTCTGGCTGAGTCTGCGCTGGTCGGCTCTAGTCTGCAGATTTTTGGGTCAGTCGGATTCAACACAGAGAGAGTCAAGTCGCGTGCGAGGGGCGTAGACTCAGATTTTTGGCCTCCCGATCTCGTTTCAGACCAGTCAGAATTTATCAAACATGTTTGATCTTTTTCGACCCGACTCTGAACGTAATCTAGTTGTGTAAACTGGTCAACGCCTTAATCTGAGCCAACTCTTGCAACAGCCACTGAAAACTGAGAGCTCGAAAGAAGAAAATACAGCAAGTAAACAAAGAAAAATGGCGAAAAGTCACTTGCATGTTTTTTTTTTTTAACAAATTAACACATCCTCTATAGAGGACATGCTTTCTATTTATTAGATGAGTTTAATATTTTGGAAAAACACAAAATATAAAATGTAAAATGTGCTTATGTACAGGATTTAATTTTTTTTACACCTGTTAAATTCAGTAAATCTCAATAATTTATATAGATTCAAACAATAGATTCAATAATCATGCATTAAAATGTGCAGAAATATGTTAGCTATAGAGAAGGTGTTTCATTTTCACTTAGAAATAAATTCAGGTGCTCGAACTTTTGCATATGACTGGCGCATTAATGATTGGGTACAATACCAAACTTTTCAATACCAAACTCTTAACCTTTATTACAGCTTCCTTTTTTTCAGGGGCCTCACTCTCAGTTCTTCAAAGAAATCTGCAGGGATATTTTTCCACACCTCCAAAGTTCAGTTTTAGAAGTTGTTCTAACACTATCTCTCTCTCTCTCTCTCTCTCTCTGTCTCTCCCTCTTTCTCTCTCAGAGTCAGTTGAGGAGATCCCCTCTGTGCGAAAGGCCATCCAGCAGGTCTCCTCTCATGCCAGTAAACATCTGCGTCACCCCAGCCCCGACTTCAAGAAACTGGAGGTGAGCCTCAGAGCGTTGCTCAGCAGCCGTGTCAACGTACTGGCATGTTAACCCAGCAAAACCACTACATACATCTCTCTTCGTTTTGCTGTTATTCTCAGGACACTATTAACCAGCTCATGGTGGTGGAGACCATTATTGCTCGAGCTCGATCCCTGAAAGCCAAGTTCGGCCTTGGAAAAGGAGAGAAAGGAGAGGACACTGAGGGCCTGGAGAAGTAAAGCTGTTTCTATATATTTGTTTTGTTGTTTTTTATGTGTTGTTCATTGTTTATTTATTTGTTTGTCTATTTTATTTTTTACTTCATTAAGTTGTTTAGACTGGCTTTAGATAGCATTGCTGTGTTAAGTTATGCCGTTCTTGATATACAAGTCAAATTGTTCACAGTGGTGGTGATAGTGATTAATTGTTCATATGTATGAACATATTTAATTGATAGTATTTTCGTAACAGTTGTAACAGTATTTCAGTTTTTGTGTTTTACAGTCATGAATGTAATAACAGAAATGAAGTATTTCTCAGGCCTGGATGCTCAGATCACTGTGAGAGGAGAACACTGAGAGTGGCAGAATTATTATAGAAAACTGCTTTAAATGCATTGCTGTGCTTGGCTTCTACAGCACAACTGACCAAATGCAAACATGCTATGATCACAGCTGCACCGCAGAATAGGCCAGCACTGTTTGTGTTTGTCCTGAAGTAGATCAGGTCTGGAAGATTGACGGCCCGGTGTTGCAGGCCTGGACGCTGAGCGGACATCATTTTGTATTCCACAGAGCTCTGTCCTTGTTTTATGCCCTCGTCTGTTTACATCCCTCAGCTCTCTCGTTTATCACCCTCACCTCCCTCCTCTTTCCGTTTTTATTTCACCTGTTGATGGCTTGTCCCCGACGTGGATGTGTGTCATACATATAAACCCCAGAGGCATACATGTTCAAGCAAGAAATAAAGTGTACAGATTTTCTCCTTACCCTAAATGTAGCTGGTCAGACATCTACAATGCAGAAGAGTCCAGTGTTTCATTTAATTTCCAGTCAAAGCAGCTATTAAGTACAAGTTATTTAATGAGAAATTACACAGAAGCCTCAACAACTAAGTATAGCATCATATCTTCAGTATGTAGTGTGTCCACTCTTTACCTTTATTACAGCTTTCATTCTGTTCAGAAGACTCACTTTCAGTTTTTCAAAGAAGTCTACAACCACACCTCCAAAGTTCAGTCTTAGAAGTTGGTCCCAAACACAAATTTAGACTCATTAGTCGATAAGTCCTTACTCCACATCTGAGTTGTACAGTTTTAGTGCAAATTTTCTTCTTTTTTGTCTATTTCCTTTTCTCAGTGAGGGCTACTTGGCTAGAGTTGGGTGGTATGACAGTCATAAGATATACTGCGGCATATCAAAATATTACGATGTGTCAAATTTTTCCATATCTGAATGGCTCAATAAACACATTCCATCCATTAATATTGTAGAGGGTTCATTGCTTGGTGGTGAAGGAGTTGACTGATAGGTGGCGCTGACAGAAAGAGGGTAGAAGAAGCAGAGTCAGGAAAAACCTCCGAAAAACTAAGCAAGACAGTGGCTCAGCAGCGACTAAGAGCTGCAAACACCACAGAACTCTCAATTTCAGCTTTCACTTTAAAGGACAACCATGTTAGCCAGTTAGCTTTAGATAGCCAGAATCGCATATGTTCTGTGGTGAGCAGAGCTGTTAACATGCTAGCTAAGCAAATGCTAACCACATCCTCTTTACTAGTTTGCAGCACTGTTTCATATTTAGCAGTTGTTAGATGGTTTGACATTGAACGATAGCTTGAAAAACATGCACTGTGCACACTTACTTGGTGACAATATAAGCGAACTTAACATTTAGATTTTTTTAAATCTTGAAATAACACAAGACGAGACAGCAAAAAAGTGCCATAAGTGCTTTTAACATCAATTATTACATGCACATTTGGAGATGATTTGAAGCGGATACTGTCCAACATTAATCTTGACAGCTGCTCATCTGTTCTCAAAAATGAATAACTCGTACTTAGTGGCCTTTTTGAGTGGTAATTAAATAAAGAATGAGGTGGTCTCTGACTTTTGTACAGTACTTTATGTCTGAATAATGGACAAAAGTAGCTAAAAAGGCTAAAAGCAGCAGTACATTGCGCTGTACTTTGTTTTTAGTATGTCATACAGTGTCAGAAACCACATAAGCAGCTCTAGTTAAGATTATTAAACAACTCCCAGTGGTTTGAGGCGGGTGGGCATGCAATTTGCACAATGCTAATTTGTGATCATAAGCTTTGATGACCATTTCTTGATATCTGCACTATCCGAGTGGCACAACTGTCCCTATCATCAGGAGATTGATTCATGAGTTTGGTCCCTCAGTGATGCCATAGCCATCTATATTTTGGACATCCAAGAGGGCATAACACTGGACTAGAAGGTTTTTGTTTCTTTTATGGTTTTTGGTGTACCAAATTGATTTTTTTTAAGTCGATTGCAGAAATGACTTACAGTTTTTCATACCACGTGATGTTTTTGATGATTATTGCTTTAATGCTAAATCATAATTTGTGCAAGTTTACCTGTCACAGTATCTTATGAAGTTTTTGGTAATCGCCTGCTACATAACACTGAGTGTGTTTACATGCACCTAGTAGTCTGATCATAATTGGATTTCTGCATTTACCTGATTATTCAAATGGTCATGTAAACCTCATACTCTGATTTCTTGGATAGGAGTAAGGTCTAGAAATTTGATAAAGAGAGCTGGATTTTAGCTCATAATCAGATTTCTCCGTGCATGTAAACTCTTACTCTGATTTCTTTCGCCTTTCTGAGTCTGCGCATGTGCGAAAACAGACCGGTACCGGAAATAAGTGAGCAACGTTGCTGCGAAATGGCAACGAAACACTTTTGGAGTGGCGCTGAGAGCGAATACATGCTTGACAAAAATTAAGTATTTAAATATTCTTCATGTTCTTGATGCATATTCATATTTTCAGTTAAAGTGGTGCGATTTTTAAAAAATAGGCGCAGCATGAAGTTTGAGTTTTACGTTACACTTACGTCACGCCTTCTTCTGTGAGTTTATTGGCTGGTTGCAAAGCCGAAATCTCATGTTGACCTGGAGTTTATCAGTCATCTGATTACTCAAGTGCATGTAAACGCGTTGATCAGATTACTAACAAAATCTGATTTTCTGCAGTTATCGGATTATTAAGTGCACATAAACGCGCTCATTGACATGAAGATGTCATGGCAGATGTTGTATGCTGTCGTACCTGCAAACAGAGGAACGATTAATTATTCAAAAATAGCTGAGGGACATAGGTAGGGTCACCTTGGACGCTGATGAGGCCTTGTTCTCTGCATGATGTGTTTTCTCCTTGGTGGATGATGTACCGACATGTTATTTGTCAGATGAATATATTTCCGTTGTTTCTGAACCTAGCAGCAGAGTCGCATAACATAATATACTCGCAAATGCCAGCATTTTTGCTTAATTTTTAACTTTTCTATTTTCTCTGTCACTGCACAGTAAAATGTAGTGAAGACCCGAATAGTGATTCCAGTATTCGAATAGTGGCACCTGGAACGGTTAACCAAGTACTTGAGTACCCGAACGCATCTCTGATACTAAAAAAGAAAAGCTAAAGGAGACAAGGATGGTAAATGCGTTGCTGCAGCGCTGCCTTGCTGTTTGCTGACAGAATCATTAGACTGTGAGGTTCCAGCCTGATTTAGCATGATGCTAAAAACCGTTGCTCCATTTATCATCCCACCGTCTCCCAGGGGTACAGCCATAAACCGAACCTTGTTCCTAGACTCCTCTCAGCCGTGGCGTCCGTTGGCCAATTCCTGGAAAGTAGGTGAACTTGCCCTTTAACATCCATCACTTCCGTCCGTTACAGCAGAGGTTGTGTGGCTTTATTGGGAGGAGGAGAGGGGCGGAGTCGAGCCAAGCCCGGCTTTGACGGGGCCAGGCAAGGTCACGTCAGGCAAAAGGCTCCCGGCCCTCGTTAGCTCCCAAGGGCCGCTCAGGGGCCACCTGGGGGCCGGTCAGGAGAGACTCTCCGGCCTCATTAAGGAGAGACCCCGAGCTGGCCCGGAGGAGGGGAGGCTTGCACACAGTGTTAAGGGAAGAGTGGATGTGCGTGTGTGTTAGGATGGTGGAGCTGGATTAAAACAGGTCCACTCAAACTGGAACAGAAGAGCAGGAGGTTTTTCACACAGAGCAGGGTTTCTCAGAAAAGCTGGGTAACTTAAAGAGACATATCATATCATGGAAAAAAAAAAATTTAAACTTTATTATCCTGGAAAATTTTCCTTATTTTCTTGAAATAAAAGATTATAATGTATTGTGTAAATGTTGTTTCACCCCCAATCCATATAGCCCGCATACAGAAACTAAGCTGCACAGGCAGTTGTGAATTTACTGTTTCCACTGATATCACAAAAAACATCGCATTTACATATAAAGTGTGGCCAAAAGTATATGGACACGTTTCCTAATGATTGAATTCAGATGTTTCAACCATTCTTATTGCTAACAAGTGCACAAAATCAAGCACAAAGCCATGCATTCATACATTGACGGTAGAGTGGGCCGTACTGAAGAGCTCAGTGAGTTTAAATATGCCACTGGCATATGATTCCACCTTTGCTAAGTCAATTTGTGAAATTTCGGCCCTGCTAGGTCTGCCCTAGCCAACTGTAAGTAATACTATGAAATAGAAGCATCTAGGAGCAACAACTTCTCTACCACAAAGTGGCAAACTCACAGAGCAGTGCTGAACCACGTAAATTGTACAAATCGTCTGTTTTCTCTTGTACCCTGCCTCTGAAAGCAACATCAACCCAAGAACTGTGTGTCTGGAACTTTGTGAATTGCGATTCTATGGCCGGGCAGCTGCACACAAGCCTAAGATCACTATGTGCAGTGGCAAGCGTCGGCTGGAGTGGTGTAAAGCACGCCATCACTGGACTCTGGCGCAGTGGAAATGTGTTCTCTAGGGTGATGAATCACACTTCACTATCTGGCAGTCTGATGGATCAAAGTTTGGTGGAGGAGGGATAATGGGCTGGGGCTGTTTTCCATGGTTTGGGCCCCTTAGTTCCAGTGAAGGTTAAGGTTAATGCTACAGCATACAAAGACATTTTAGCCAATTATATGCTTCCAACTATGTGATAACAGTTTGGGTAGGACCCTATTCTGTTCCAGCATGACTGAGCCCCTGTGTGCAAAGTGAGCTTCATAAATATGTATGAGTTTAAAGTGGAGGAACTCCAGTGGCCTGCACAGAGCCCTGACCTCAAGCCCACTGAAAATCTTTGGGATGAACTGGAACGTCAGTTGCAAGCCACATCTCGTCGTCCAACATCAGAGGCTGAGCTCATAAATGTTCCCACAAACACACTCCAACATCTTGTGGAAATAAGTGGAGGCTGTTAAAGGGGGGGAACTCCATATTAAAGCCCTTGGTTTTGGAATGGGATGTTCAACATGTATGGGGTAACGGTCAGGTGTCCACATACTTTTAGCCATATGGAGTGAAGCCACTTGCAGCAGTTTAGTTCCACCCGTTCATGCTGAAGTTATAAGGAGTGTTTCAGCCTGGACTGCTTTTTTTGAAGTTAGTAGAGTAGAAGTTGTGGGGGGAAAATGAACTGTGTTGCTGTTTCTGCCTGTCAGAAGTTTACTTTTTCCAACATCTCTGAGGATTTCAGTCTGTACAGAACGGTTTGCTCTGTACTTTTCAATCTGCAAAATAATCATTTAAAGCACAGTAACAAAAGTTTTTAGTTCTGGGATAAGGAAAGTTTGGAAAATGGTCATTTAAAAATGAATTACGTTCTTCAAAAAGACCCTTTTTCAAGGGTTCTTTACTAAAGAAAATGGTTCTATACACAACCATGAACACTTAAAGAACCCTTTTCATGAATAAAGGGTTCTTTGCATCATGAAACGGTTCTTCAGATTGATGGAAAATGTGCATGAATGTGCTATAGACGGTTCTATATAGAATCTTTTTGAAAAGGGTTACACATAGCACTCAAAAGGGTTCTTCTATTGTTGCAAGCTTGACACCACAACAATAGAAGCCTTTTCAAAAAGGTTCTATTTAGAACCATGTACAGCACATTATCCGTCAGTCTGTCATGATGCAAAGAACACATTAATCATGCAAAGTGTGCTTTGAGTGTTCATGGTTCTACCATGAAAACTCAAAGAACCCTTTGCATACTTAAAGTGCTCTTTGCAGAAGAACCCTTTCATGATGCAAAGAACCCTTTAATAATGCAGTGTTCTTTGAGTGTTCATGGTTCTATATACAACCATAGAACCATACAGAACACTCAGAGAACCCTTTGCATGATGAAATGGTTCTTTGCATCATGAAAGGGTTCTTCAGATTTATGGGAAATGTGAATGAGTGTGCTAGAGATGGTTCTATGTAGAACCTTTTTGAAAAGGGCTCTATATAGCACCCAAAAGGGTGCTTCTGTTGTTACAAGCTTGATACCATAACAGTAGAAGAACCCCTTTGGGTGCTATATAGAACCATCTACAGCACATTCTCCATCAGTCTGTCATGATGCAGAGAACCTGTTAATCATACAAAGTGTTCTTTGAGTGTTCGTGGTTCTATATAGAACCATACAGAACACTCAGAGAACGCTTTGCATGTTCTATATAGAACCTTTTTTGAAAAGGGCTCTATATAGCACCCAAACGGGTTCTTCTATTGTTACAAGCTTGATAGCATAACAATAAAAGAACCCTTTTATATGCTATATACAGCCATTTTCAAAAAGGTTCTATATAGAATCAGGTACAGCACATTGTCCATCAGTCTGTCATGATGCAAAGAACCCTTTAATCATGCAAAGTGTTCTTTACGTGTTCATGGTTCTGTAAAGGGTTCTTCGGATTGATGGAAAATGTGCGTGGATGTGCTATAGGCAGTTCCATATAGAACCTTTTTGAAAAGCTCTAAATAGCACCCAAAAGGGTTCTTCTATTGTTATAATCTTGACACCACAACAACAGATGAACCCTTTTTTGGTGCTATATAGAACCATTTTCAGAAAGGTTCTATAGCACATTCTCCATCAGTCTGTCATGATGCAAAGAACTCTTTAATCATGCAAAGTGTACTTTGAGTGTCCGTGGTTCTATATAGAACCATTTTCTTTACTAAAGAACCCTTGAATCACCATCTTTTTTTAAGAGTGCACTCTTAAAAATAAAGGTTCCTCAATGGGTCTCGCCTTGGATGTATGGTTTTATCTGCAGGTCCTTAAGACTTTAAAAGGTTCTTAACGCTTGCATGTCTCATTTAGAAGAGTGCTTCGTTTTAGAACCCTTCATATTAAGAAATGGAAGTGGTTCTTCTCTTGTATTCCTCTGGAGAGCCCTTTTGGGTTCTGTTTGGCACCTTATTTTTAAGAATGCGTGTCTGTGGTTGGTGCGGGGGTCCACACAAGTGCTATAAGTGGACCTTATGGGGGGAAAAAGCACAAAAATATAGTATATGTGCCCCTGACGGCTGAAGTGAGGTTCGTCCAATCAGAACGTCCCCTGGGTCTTCTCCTATTGGACAGGCCTGACTCTCGACTTGAGTTCTGTGGCTAAGTGAGAACCGTTGTTTTGTTAAATACCCCGGGGTGCAGCTCTTTCTGCTCTTTGTTTGTTTTTGCGTGTGGTTTTAATGAGCGGAGCTGAGGTAGAGCCGAGCGCTCGCCGCGCTGTTAGTGGCAGAGTGAGATGAATGGAGCGAATGCTAACTCTGCGAATGCGAGGCTGAGCATACATTACAGGACTCACACTCAAACACTCGTTTTCCTCCCTCCTCTCCCTCCGTCTCCGCTCCCTCGCTCTGAATCCTCTCCCCGCTCGCCCTGTCTTAATGGCCTCGCTCAGAAGCTCATATACGCCGTCTAATCTGTTCTTTCTTTCTCTACTTCTCTCTCCACTCCATCTCTCTCTCTGCTGTTTTCCTCTCTGTCTCTGTTCTTTCTCTTTCTCTCAATTTTTGTCTGTTTCAATCTTGTTTCTTCCCTTTTTCTCACTCTCTTCCTTTTCTCTTTCGTTCTTTCTCTTTTTTTTTCTGTTTCTGACATTTTCTCTTGTTCTCTTTCTTTTCTCTATTTCTTTTCCTCTATTTTCTGTCTCTCTTTCTCTTGGCTTCCTTCTCTCCGTGTTCCTTTTTCTTTTTTTCTTGGTCTGTTCCTTTTCTCTTTCTTTCTTTCTTTCTTTTTCTTTCTTTCTCTTTTTTTCTTTCTCTCTTGCTCTTGCTCTCTCTCTGCCTTTTCTCTCGCTCTCTCTGCCTTTTCTCTCTCTCTCTCTCTCTGCCTTTTCTCTCTTTATCTCACCCTGCCTTTTCTCTCTCTCTCTCTCTGCCTTTTCTCTCTTTATCTCACTCTGCCTTTTCTCTCTCTGCCTTTTCTCTCTTTATCTCACTCTGCCTTTTCTCTCTCGCTCACTCTGCCTTTTCTTTTTCTCTCTCTCTCTTTCTGCCTTTTCTCTATCTCTTTGCCTTTTCTCTCCCTTCTCTGTCTTTCTCCTCCCCTTTCTCTCCCTTTTCTGTCTCTCTCTCTGCCTCTTCTCTATCTCACTCTGCTATCTCTTTCACCCTCCTCCCCTTTTCTCTCCCCTCTCTCTGTCTGTGTGCCTTTCTCTGCTTTTTCTCTCTCGTATCTTCCTTTTTTCTCTTTTCATTCTGTCCCTTTTCTTTCTCTCACAGCTCTTTTCTCTCGCTTCTCTTTCTCTCTCTCTCTCTCTCTCTCTCTCTCTCTCATTATCTCTCTCTCATTGTAGAGAATGTCGGGTGAACTCTATTGTTGATGCTCAGTCATTTAATTTTTTTCTTATTTTTAAATATTTAAGAGGAGAGGTATTATAATCAGTACTGTGGTACTTTGAAAGAAAGATGTGTTAAATAAGTCTCTCTCTCTCTCTCTCTCTGTCTCTCTCTTTCTCTCTGTCTCTCTGTCTCTTTCAGGTTTGTAGGTTCTTTGCTGGAGGAGCCGGAGGTGGCTGTGATTGGTGCCGGGCGCGGCCCTGCCGGCAGTATCATCCATAAGCTGTTCGTCAGCGCACAGCGGGTAAACACTCGACACACATATACTCACACACACACACACATATACTCACACACACACACACACACACACATACTCACACATATCCCCGCAGGGCCGTTTTTACAAACACCGCCGTCGTAGCATGTCACATCAGCCGCGGTGGCCCGCAGGTCGGGGGAAAAGAGCGTGAGCGGAAAATTTGCACCCATCGATCGCGGCCTAAAGGGGCCAGGCTGCATTCTGCGTGGCTAACAAGCGTGCTGCCCGAGCAGCTGAAACCTCTGCATCCTGTCCAATCATCACACAGTCCACCACCCCCCCCATTCAGTCCTGTGTCAGTTTTTACTGCATTCTTAAAAAACGATGCGTTCATTAAAAACGCACTTTTACTGCTCTCGCTATTTTAAGGAAATGTCCAGCTAATCTCTTTCAGCTGCGTCTGTATCACACGGTCCATTACCACAGACAGTCATTTCCCTCTGTTCAGTAAAAGAACAGAAAACCTGTTCATGCAAAACACACCTATAATAGAAGCCAATGAGAAGCTGCCGCAGCTCCTGCCCACTGGCTTCTGTTATAAGTGCGTTAGCAAATAGTTAGCGAGTTTTCTGTTCTGTTTTATGGACAGGGAGATTATTGTCTGTGGTAATTGACTATATGATGCAGATGCGACAGGAAGAGATTAGATTGAATTCCTTTTATACGTTTTGCATCAGTCCACAAGAACATACTGAACAGCAGTCTGAAATTGCTCTTCATGTATTTACTTTCCGGTCAAAACCATCATTTAGTACAAGTTATTTATTGTTGAGTGTCAAGAAAAAAGGAGGAACTTACATTTAACAGAAAATTACACAGAAACCTCAACAATTAAATATAATATCAGTCCTTTATTATTACCTTTATTACGGCTTCCATTCCAGCTTTTCTAAGAAATCTGCAGGGATATTTTTCACTCCTCCCAAGTTCAGTCTTAGAAGTTGGTTTTACATTTTCTGCTTCTCACCATCCAAATAATCCCAAACACATTCAGTGATGTTGAGGTCTGGACTCTGGGGTGGTCAGTCCATTGTTCTGAGAACACCAGCAGCCTCTTTGTTTGATGTATCTGTTTCCTTTTCTCAGTAAGAGCTTCTTGTCAGCTACACATCCTTTCAGACCCATAGCACTGCGTTGTCTTCTCACAGCGGAAGGATGGATTCCATTTGATTTCCTCCTCTCTCTCAAAGATGAAAGCTTTAAGTGCTGCTTGTCTGATGGGGGCAGTTTTGGAGTCTACCAGGTGTTGCAGGCGGTTGTTAGGAGTCTCAGTAACTCTGTATCTTTTTTTTTGCTTACGCAAGTGGATATCTAATATCTCCCGAAGAATGACTGACTTGTATTAAATGGCTGTTTTATAAGAAAATTAAATAACTACAAGGTGGTCTCTGACTTTTGCACAATATTGTAAATGGATTTTTTTATGTTACTATATAATTAGTTCTATAATTATGCACAAAAGTTTAAATACTGTTCATGATAATAATAAGGCAGGGGTGCCCAATCCTGGTCCTGGAGATCTACCACCCTGCAGAGTTTAGCTCCAACCCTAATCTAACACACCTGATCTAGATCATCAAGCCCTTCAGGAGCATCTGAACATTAAAGCCAGGTGTGTTGGATCTGAACTCTCCAGGGTGGTAGATCTCCAGGGCCGGGATTGAGCACCCTTGTCCTAAGGGTTAAATCTACAAACAGCCAGCACACAGTAACAATCAGAAATACTTCAAGACCTGCATGACACAGAGCCCATAACATTAAATCACAAGGAATGAATCACAAACAAAGATTTAAAAAAATAAATAAAGTTTCTCACACTGGCATAAAGGAGCTGTTTTTAGCTGTGCATCATAATTAACGGAATTAATTAAATGAAGCAGCTGTCTTGGTTTCATTTAGTCTGCTTTAATGTGACACAGAGGTAATTGAACACGTTGGTCGAGCTGCTTGTTTAAAAGAGAGGAAATAAAAAAACATTGGTCTCAGCACGTGGAGGATAAAAACAGCTTGTTTAGTTTGAAGAAATTTTCTTTTAATTGTTTTCTCTTCAAAACTTTTTTATTACATGCTTTTATTTTTTGTTGAACACAAAGACATACTAACATATAATATCTGAATAAGCTCTCAAGGCCAAGACAGTACATGGCAGCGCCCAGCTAAGTTAACCCTGTTGATGAAGCCTTAAGAACAGCTATATATATATATACATATATATATATATATATATATATATATATCTGCTGTTGAAACAAAACCTTCTATCTCCATTTTGGTCATTTTTCAGTTTTTGACATGATTTGAAAGTGGCTGTTGCCGTTTACATTGTGTGTAAATTTCATGATAATTGGACCAAAACAAATGGCCCAAAATTACTTGGGAAAACATTCTGGTTCCATTGACTTACATTGAAAGTAAAGGGTGTTTTTTGCTTCTCCCGTAAAGTTATTGTTTTGGAGATTTTGTTCGAACAGCACATGTATTGTATATATGATCTACTTTAATGCTATCAAGGGATATGCTGAAGAAATATAGCTCTTCACTTTCGTAGTCAGATAATAATTCCTGTCGAGCACTTCATTTTATTCCTCCTTTATCCACAAGGCATTTGATGTTGCAATGTATATTGCTTATACTCTGATGGAACAGGCTGACCGTCTCAATGGTCACCCTTTTATGAGACCATGTCATGAAAACTTTCACATTTTTTGACATAGTATGTAAACATTCTTAAAGTTTCAAAATGCACCATTCACTCCCCAGTCCATGCAGTCGTGTGCAAAGGTTTTGGCGCCCCTGGTCAGCACTTTTTTATTTTCTAAGTGTAAGTAAATGAACACAACCGTTACAGAGAACACATTTTTATGCACAGATTTATGCACAGTTACTTTTATTTGCAGAGTTTAACAGAACCTGTAGAGGATGTGCTAGAAAATCAACAAAAGCGTCCAGCTTGACCAGCCATGTTGATTAATCTGCAAAAAGAGCTCGTTTTGAATCATTTGTTTTGTGATGTCACAAAAATCAGGACATGCTTATGTCCGCCTATTCAGCCAACAGCACTTCAGCCTCACCTCTTCACACTCAAGCTATAAAGAGTGTTTCAACCTGGATGGGTTTTTGATTGAGGCACAATGAAAGTCTACCTATTAGAATAGAGCTCTTTTTCATATCAGTCTTATAGGCACAGAAACGGCGACAGCTTGATTAATTAAAGGGATAAAGAAAAGTTGAAAAAAAGACTGTTTTTTAAGAAAAGAGCCAACACAAATGTGTTGGTGGAAAAATACAATGTATGAAAATCTGAGATACATCCTAGACATTCCACTTGCATAAAAAAGGAGAAGGTCAAAGGAAAATAAGTGAACAAAACAGAGTTTCCAAAACTGGAGTTCAAATAATTATTAAAAACTACAGAGACTCCTAACAACCACCTGCAAGACCTGGTAGACACCAACACTGTCCTCATCAGATAAACAGCACTTAAAGCTTTCATCTTTCAGAGAGAGGAGAAAATCAAGCTGCTTCAGATCTGAAAACATCCACAGGTGTTTCTGTCCATCCTTCCACTGTGAGAAGACAACTCAGCACTATGGGTCTGAAAGGATGTGTAGCTGTTCAAGAAGCTCTTACTGAGAAAAGGAGACACATCAAACAAAGAAGCCGCTGGGGTTCTCAGAACAATGGACTGACCACCCCAGAGTCCAGACCTCAACATCACTGAATGTGTTTGGGATTACTCAGATCATGAGAAACAGTAAATGTAAAATCAGCATCTAAGGCCTAATTCACACATACCACCTCTGCTCAGGTTTACAGGTCAGTACTTTCACACAAGTGACGCGGCAGAGCGTTCCAGATGCCGCAGTTATTTAAGAATAGACCAGGAGCTGATTCTTTCCAGCAAAATACAATGAAATAAGCCATGAAATTCAGTGAAAACTAAACACAAAACCAAATAAAACTTTATTTAAAACGCTAATTCTTAATGTTAATTTAAATAATGAATGTTATCAAACATTCAAACAATCAAAGCCGCGTACAGATTTCCTGGTCGTCCAAGCTTGAAACCATCGCCCAATCACAAGTCAGATTGCTGTCGAGGGTAAAGAAATGTACCACACTCTTTTATAAACTATATTATAAAATTACTATATTTCCATCTGGAAAAAGGAACGTCTGTGTAACTTTCTCGCTGCTCTGCTCCGCAGCACAAACGCTAGTCACACTTTATTTGGATGGTCCCCTATAGATGATCTACAGCTCAACTTAAATTATTAACAAACGTTCTGGTGATACCCAGTTGATTACCAACAACATTATGATTAGGATTAGGTTTAGGAGTAGGTGTAGGTTTTGCCTTGAGGTTGTTGTAGGGTAAGGTTAAGGGACAGATTTAATAGAATCTTTCACACTGAACTTCAAGTTCAGCTGCATTTAGTAGATATTTATTTGAATGTTAGTTAAAGACATGCTGAGCATCTACAAAGCATCTACAGTGGACCATCCAAATAAAGTGTTACCGAAACGCTGTATGTATGAAAAGCCAGTGCCTGCGAGCTGTAGCACTCACTCTGCCGCATCACTCCACCACGCAAAGGTAGCATGTGTGAATCAGTTGTAAGACTGAACCTTGGAGGTGTGAAAAATATCCCTGCAGATTTCTTTGGAAAACTGAAAAACGAGTCTCCTGAAAAGAATAGAAGCTGTAATAATAGGAGCTGAATACTGAAAAATCAGACATTATATTTAGTACATTGTCTGCCTTTTTTTCCTGACCCTGAAAAATGAATGACTTGTGCTTAATGGCCATTTTGACTGGGAATGAAATGCATGAAGGGTGCTCTCTGACTTATGGAACTACCTCCTGTTCCGTGGAGTTTAAGGAGCAGCCCTGTAATAGAGTGGAATTTCAGCTCTGAATCATATGGAGGACAGTTTTCTTTCGGCAAACATGTCTGAGTATATTACTCGGAGGCAGTAGCCGTCCAACGCACAGCTACAGCGAACTGTTAGACATGAGGATGGAGGTTTAAATATAGAATGAAATGTCTGTCAGTTTGATTATTGTGAACCTTCCTGAACTCGCCATGTTAGAAGCGTTTCCTATGCATGGCATTTCATTAGTTTGTTTTTCATATTGGATTAAAAATGTAAATTCTGAACTAGCACGATGTGATGTGGGTGTACAGTAGGGGTGAATTTTGTTTTTTGCACCATGATACAAAACATTTTCCATAGGAAGTAAGAAATGCCAACCTTTTTTTCCCCTTTTTTTCTTTTTGGTCGAAGTCCAGTTACCAAAGAAGCCTGCAACGTGTGGCGAAAGCATAATTAACACAAACAAGTTCTTTTCTTAGGAGCCAAAAGCCCTATTCACACAGGATTAGTTTTACATGAGGAGGTGGGGTAGTGTTTCTGGCGTTTCTCAGTGATTTTAGTCCTGTCTGAATGCACCATGTCAGTCATTTTTACAGACTGCACGATCTCTCATCAGTAAAGATTCTCTAAAACTAACAGTAGAAATAAACACAGGTTATATTAATCCTGTGCAAATCAACATGTCAGTAAAAGCACTATCATATTCAGTGGAAAAGGAGTTTATTAGATCAAAGAAGCGTTTACTTCCCAAACTAATGGCTGATGAATTCACTTAAGACACCAATGTAAATGAAATAATGGCTAAATTAGATGTTTCTACATGTTTTCTACTCATTTCTGAAGTAAAGGTGGTGCGTAAATCAGTGAGTACCTGCTCTCATATCTTTCGTTTACACTGAGATTTCTTATCCCCTGTGAATCGGTCATAAATATTACAGACGTCTTATGGTAAATTGGCATTACCCACCTCCCCATGGAAAACTAATCCCATCTGAATAGGGCTAAAGAAATTGAAATACATAAATGGTTTAATTTCAGTGCTTTTAAATAGAGTATCCAGTATACATGAAATACTGTTTAAAAGTCTTAGGTACCTAAACACGTTATTTAAAACCATTTCTATTGGCTGTCAGTGTGTTTTTACCATGTATCATTAGAATAAGTGAAAATGAGCATAAATGCAGTAAAAAGTCACAAAAATTTCTTTTTTTCAAAAAAGTAGCTGGTATCTTCTGAGCTAATTTGAAGAATACAGTTTCAGTTTTCTCCTGAACCCCCGGTATGCTTGATTCACTTGATTCATCACTTTGGCAATTTCAGCTTTCAAAACCCTAATTTTTTTCCCCTCAGAATTTTTTATGAAAAAATATTTGCCAACACTTAGCATGTTATACCAGCTTTGACCAGTAACAGCAGCCGTTACTCATCGGGGACCAGGTGAAAATCAGTTTGCTGGGGAGCTAAGTGGCTAACGATTAGCATCTTATACCAGCTTTGGTTTTTTTTTCCCCTTACCCTTCATGAACCACTGAAAAAACAAAAATTACTGGTGCGCTAAATTGGCATGCCATACCAGCTTCAACCACAAGGGGAAGTTATGGTAATAGCTATACTGAAGTTTGTAAGCTGTTACAGTGTGCCATGAACAATAAAGAGGCCTTAGCTAACCACATGAGCTGGGATAGCATGTAAATATCATACGTGATCATCTACTGTCAGACTTAATAATTTCTTCCAGAGCTGTTGTAATCAACATTTTTTGGAAATAAAAAATAAAAAAACACTGTAAAATTTGATTGCCTCTGTATTGACAGTATGTTCAACTGAATTGTTCAATTGCCCCTCAGAGCTGATGTGACATGCTAATTGTTAGCCACCTAGCTTCCCTTACCTGGTATCTGAAGCATAAGAAAAAAAACCCTGCTGATCAGCGCTGTGTTGGGCAATCTTTTTTTCACAGTAAAAAAATGTGCAGGAGGAAAAAAGGGTGAAATTGTACAAGTGATGCTAAAATATATTTTTGCAGCTGTTTTTGGTGTCTTATATAGGCAGAAAAATTAAATAAAGTTACATCACATAAACATTAAACTCACATAATTTCCATAACATGATTGCAGTCTCATCACTGACGTCCAGTGAGAGCGGTAGCTGCGTGTTCCAACCAGCGCATGTACAATATATATCATACATACAGCGGATTCGCTTGTGGATTCATGACAAGCTCTGACAAGCTAGTGCTTTTGTCAGTTTGCCACTCATTGATTTAGGTAGTCTGCTGAAGGTGTTGAAGTTATCCCCTTAAAAGCCATTTAATGAAAGCTGTATAGAACAAGAGGGCTATAATCACAGATTCTATCAGCGCAACAGCAGCAGCTGGGCTTCAGCCTGCATTGCTACAGATGGATCGATAGGAAACTAGGAAAATGCACGAAAGAAAATTAGCGGAAGCAATAATTTGTCTTAACGTGTTTCTAATGCAGGAACTTTGACAGCCTTATATTCAGTCATTCTTTAAATTCAGAAACCTTTGTCCATATCAGTTTATCAGTTTAGTTTATGTCAGCACTTTCTGCTCTTGTTTTGTTGTTTGTTTTTGTTTTGTTTTTCAAGCCTTAATATATTCACAAAGTAGTTACGACTAAAGACGCTTTGCCGTAAGTGTGCTCAAACTTAGAGGCTCGTCCCCCAGACACCCTGATTGCTCCTCTATGTGTGCTAACTCTTCGCTGTTTACAGGTAAACGGGCTAAGACTGTTCTGGCTGTATTAAAATGTCAAGTGCGGCGAGATTTTTCCGGCGCTTCTCGTGCGCTCTGAGCGAGCGTAAAGGCAATAAGACAGCGCCTGCATTCTTGCAGTTTCTTTAAGTACAAACGGTCGGAAATCCAGTTTGTTTCCCCAAACTCTCCCTCAATCTGTCTTTTTTTTTTTCTCTCCCTCTCTCTCTTTTTCTCTCTCTCTCCCGTCTGGAAGATGTGTGTGTGTGTGAGTGTGTGAGTGTTAAATTATACCC
Organism: Colossoma macropomum; assembly: GCF_904425465.1. Classification (NCBI taxonomy): domain Eukaryota; kingdom Metazoa; phylum Chordata; class Actinopteri; order Characiformes; family Serrasalmidae; genus Colossoma; species Colossoma macropomum. Next base: position 37,885,489 of record NW_023494784.1, read on the forward strand.
TGTATGTTGCCAAGCTGGAAATAGAAAGGCAATAATTATCCCGAGCATCCTCATGTAAATCATGTGAAATCAGGGGATTCAAATGAGGTGAGCTTTCTGGGATGCGAAAGCGAGATAAATAGAGAAAAGGAAAGAGAGAGAGACAAGGAGCGAGCGCGAAAGAGGAAAGAGAGAGGGAACAATGGGGAGGAGGAGAAATGTCAGCGCTGCAGACAGACAGCTCAAATCCTGTCATTAAAATTTGACCAGTGCGCTGCAGGGACGAGTTGACAGACTGACGCGGAACTGCATGGTGTCTTTTTCTGTGTGTGGGTGTAAGTGTGTGCATGCCTCTGCTCTGGATTTGTATGCAGCAACTCCATGCAACAGATGCAAGGCTTTGCTTTAGCTGCCACCAATTTCTGGGATGTGCTTTACATGGCAGTTTGAAGTGTGCTTGTGCTTTTGCCTTGTGTGTGTGAAAGGAGCATGATACATGAGATTGCAGAAATCGATAATAAGCTGCATGTCCTCTAAGAATGCACCAACATTTTGGCCACCAAAAACTTTAGGCTGAAAATGGCACTCGGATTTCAGCTGAAAAAACAGGGAATTATGCTGATATTTTTCAAAATTTCTGCCTAAATAAATGGTTAAGATGTAAACAGTCATTCAGAGTGGTTCAGTGTGAGATGCCCCATTTCAGAGAAGCTTAGAGCCAGAACTGTTCACAGTGGTGGTGATAGGAACCAGACGTCCACCTCTAAATGCTCCCTCACAGAAAGTTATTACATGAAGTATGTTGATCCTTTAGCGGTAATGAAATTGAGAAATAGTCATTAAATAAACCGTTTGATGTTTACTTTGATCAGTGCAGACATGTTCAAACAGTTTGAGCAGCAGCAAATAAACAGTGAAAATATGAGCCATGTGAAACTTCTTCACGGTTTCTACGATGAACATTAGACTGTTCATACCAAGTATCAGGAGAGAGCACAACATTCGAGAACTTCTCACTACAGGTTTGTTACGACTTAAAAAGAGGACATCCCTCTTGTAATGCAGAATACAACAAACAGCAGCAGCAGAAAGGAAAGTTGAAATAATTCAAAAACAATAGTGCCAAAGTGTAAAGTATAACTTAAAAATAGAGGAATTAATTGCCTTTGAAGACCACACATTCTGGGACTTTGGCTTTAGTGGCATGTACTGTAGCCTACATACAGTAATCACTTTAGTAAGTTTATTTTCTGCAAACAGTTCTTATTTACTGTTAACGTTTTACTATTTTCAGTTTCAGTTTTTGAATTTGGCCAGAAATTGTCATTTTGGTGCATCCCTAATTTGTGCTTTTGCTACAGAAATGAACTGTTCTGATAGTTGAAGTCATTAACAACTGTTCTGTCTGAGTTTTGCATTCTTTAATACCTGTTTATGTTGTGAAATGTGTGAAAGTTGCTAAGATGTAGCAGTCTTTATTTTGATGGTCCACTGTAGGTCAGTCCACATTATGTATTTGCAGTGATTTCTTGGTAACTTGTATGCCTCCAGATTTGATCAGCACTTTTCAAATATGAGGAATTCTGGATGTTAATTGTATTATAACTTCATTCTTAGTGTTAAACAGAAAAGTCATCTACAGCTCTGTTCATCATTTTGGACATTTTTACAGCTTCCTACGCTTTAGTTAAAAACAATAACGTTGTATCCTATCATCAAAATAATATAAAACATGTATCTATGACCAAACTGGTTTTATATTAATGAAAAACAGTGACTCCAAACTGTGGAACACCAGTGTAACTTTTGTCTAAACCTACAAGTAACGCTGACCATTACCTCAAGCCAAATTATAAACCTTATCCTAACCCTAATACTGTTGATAATTTATGCTGTGTTTAGCTACAGCTCATAACTCGGAATTTTAACTCAAAAAACTTCTCAATTGGGAATTCTCAGAATGTCGGATGGTGTTCTCAACTCTTAAGTTCAGCGTATGTCATCATATGAAGATAATAGCTCACACTGTCAATAGTAATAAAGTTTCATTTCTCTACTTTTAAATGATATTAGCTCTACATTAGTCAGCATACATGCACAGTTACACTCTCAGAAAAAAGGTACTAAACTGTCACTGGGGCAGTACCCCTACTGTCACTGGGGTGGGACCCTCAAGGGTACATCTCAGTACTTTTAATCAGGGAACATAACTGTACCATAATCCATTGAAATTATATTTTCTAAGCTGTACTGACTCCACACACCCCGTCTCGTCTCCAAGCTTTTATTTTATTGTTCTGTTTTAAAACATTCGGTTATGAAACAGTACAAATATGTACTTTTCACCTGGAAAAGCTTATTTAAGGTGCACAATTGGACCTTGAAACCACAATTGTACCTTTGAGGGAACATTTAGTACCATGTAGTTAAAAATTTGAGCATTTGTATTGGGTAGGCTACATGATCATTATTGTGATCATTTAGATCACAATATGCTTTTCAGAGCATATAGTGGATATCGTCTAACTACACGCTTAATTACGAGGTGAGTCTGTTTTAGGCTTGTTTAATTGGATTTAGTGTTTACATGCACTTAACAATCCGATAACTACAGAAAACCAGATTTTGTAATTAATCCAATCAACGCGTTTACATGCACTTGAGCAATCAGATAATGGGGAGACTCTGGTTTTACATGAGTCAGGCAGTAAGCAGATTTCTGCTTTGAAACCGACCAATAAACTCACAGAAGAAGACGTGACGTAAACGTAATCTAAATCTCAAACTTCATACAGCTTTTTTTTTTAAAAACATCAACGCACTTTACCTGAAAATATGAACATACATGATCTAGAAGATGAAGAATATTTAAATCCTTCATTTCATCAAGCATGTAGTTGGTCTCAGCGTCGCTCCAAAAGTGTTTTGCTGCGTCTCACAGCAACGCTGCTCGCTTATTTCTGGCACTGCCATCTGTTTCGCACGTGTGCAGACTGTGAACTCCGAAAGAAATCAGAGTAAGAGTTTACATGCACTGAAAAATCTGATTACTGAGCTAAAATCCAACTCTCTTTATTAGATTTCTTAATGAGATTATTAAGAAGAAAATCAGATTATTCAGTGCATGTAAACGCGCTCAGTGTACATGTAAGTTTGTTATTGTTATATAATTTCTATATGTGGCACTACAGATTCTATTTTGTAAATCTCAGAAAATGAAATATTATGATGCATATTGGGTATCGTGAAAATGTCAAAGTATCATGATATGATATATTTGCCATATCGCCCACCCTAATTTGTACCTAAGCCATGTGGGACCATCAAAATAAAGTGTGCTTTAAGATACATTTAAAAGTCTTTTAAATACATTAAATGAGTATTTAATTAGTTCCTTTACCTTTATACAGTGCAGGCTTTGACAGTATTGATCAGTATTGGTTTAGTTATTGTGTTAACCTTGGAGCTTCTTCGTGTGTTTTTGGTTCCCCTTGTCTGCATATCCCTTGTTTGTTTGTATGTTTTTTTTTTAATTTGTTCATTTGTTGGCTTATTCATTTCTTTGCTTTTTTTTTTTGTTTCTTTTCTCTCCTAACGCGGCTTGCCTCTTACCCTTGCCAAGCTGGCTGATTCCAGTGATGAGGTAACCACCGGCAACATCTTCTCTCACTTTCCCTCTTCCTCCCCCCGGCTCGACTTCACTCGCCCTGTCAAACTCCTTTGCCCACCTGAGCTGAGAAAAAAAAAATGATCTGTCCGCTGAAGGTTTATGAATGATTAAAGCTAAAGGGGGCTGGTAGTAGCTTATCCATTGTCCAACTGTGTGTTAATGCGAGTTACTGTGTGTCCACAGCGTTTGGCCTGTTGCCTTTTGAACCGTTCTCTTTCATTTCCAACCCTTTTTTAAACCCAGTCTGCCGCTAATCAGTAATTTTTGTTGCTTCCCTCTCATTCATCTTCTCACCGGCACCGTGTAATAAAAAGGGTTTTCTGATGGATGTGGAGGTCAGTATCGTCCACCCCTCCGCCCCTTCCTTTTAGTGTTGGCCTATTAGGACGGAAGTGCTGATTGGTGTTTGATTTCCGGTCTTCTTGTAGTATCTGAAGCTGTGGCATTTTCTTAAGTAAATGCCTGCCATTTCAGAGAAGCCTTTTGAATGTGTCCTTTGAGTGTGCTTTGTTACCTCCCCCCTCCCTCATTAGATGAAATCTCATGGATGTGATAAGACATTTGCTAATTCGCAATCAGCTCACTAATTAGCGAGATTTGTTCCTCCGCTGGAATAAAGAAGGATTGTACCAATTTACTACAGATTCCCAGTCCCAACACTTTTTGTTTTAAATCTCAGAGCCTGTAATGAGGAATTTTGGGTAATGTTTTCTGCCTTTAGGTCTTATTTCTCCTTCCATCTCGTGCTAGAAGCCGAAGGTGTTGAACCTTGTCAAATGCATTGTCAAAGAAGTAGTGGGCACCAACCCTTTTCTAAGAGATCTACGTTCCTGGGATGGGCTTTTTAAAAGCATCTTAACACAAATATGATTCTTATATGGTAGAGCGAGCATCACTCTGCACACTCTCTCTCTGCCTGTTAAGATGATCTTAGATGCTTTTGGGAAACTGGGGCCTGTAGAGTTGAGTTTCAACCTGCATCTAATGCTGCATTCATGACAACTCGGAGCTTGGAATATTCCAACTCGGAATACCACCCCCCCAGTGTTTATTGACATATTATACATACGTACCATATCGCTGTTGTCGCAAGAAAACTTTGTATCTGCATTTTTGATGTTTTTCAGTTTTTTAAATAATTTGAAAATTCATTGTATGTAAATTACATGATGTATGGACTAAAAGAAACGGCTCAAAATGACTTGAAAAAATGTCTGGTTCCATTGACTTACATTAAAAGTGAAGTAGGTTTAAGAGATTAGAGGTTTTGTTCCGACAACAGCAATATGATAAATTATCTTCCATTTTGAAATGACGTCACAATTTAGCAACCAAGCAGGAGTTGGGAAGTTTCCAACCTCCAAGTGAAAAAACATTCGAACAGTCGTCCAACTCATAATTCCCAGATTAGCAACTCTAAGAAGTCAGAGCTTTTGAGAAACTGACTTCTCCCAGTTGCTAAGCTCTTGAGAAACTCCCAGCTCGGGAATGACAAGTTCGGCAATCGTTCAAACAGATTTTTCTCACATGGGGGTCGGAAACTTTCCAGTTCCCACTTGGTCAAGAACTAAGCATTACATACTGCCCCTCCTTACCTAACACTAATGCATCTGTTCCAGTCAAACAGCGACATTCATGCTTGCTTGAGCATATTATGGTGGAAATAGACTCAGGATGGTAGATCTCCAGGACCAGGGTTGGTGACCACTACTTTAAAGACTTGAAGTAGCTTGATCATCTGAGTTTATGTGGAGGAATGGTCAGTAAGCTTACAAGACGTGTGTCTGAAAACAGTCAATGGAACAGGAACGCCCACTTTTTACAGTTTAATTTGGTGTTTTCCCTGTTCTAATGTACCTGATTCTGATCAAGAAGGGGTTGATAATTAGGACTTGCTCCAGGCCTGGAGATGGCAAATATTGTATAAAAGTAGGGAGTCCCAAATTTGGTCGTGGGGACTCACCGCTCTGCACAGTTTCAGCTGTTCCCTGTTTCAACACCCCTAGGGCTGTGGATAGCTGGCTAATTTTACACTTAATCCTGATGGGTAAAATATCCTCAGAAATAAGGAATAAGGGATTTTTGCTGGTGCGGATAAACCAAAAGAATCTTGATATCGTCTGGTGTTATCAGTCAGCCGATATATCGGGCAGGTTCTCATCAATGAAGACATTAAACTGTGCAGCGTATTGGGTCCCCAGAAACCCCCGCATTAATAAAATCTCAAAATCCGTGGAAGCCTTAGGGTTACTCAAGTTTTCTAAATGTCTCTCAATCTATGTAGGCTGCCCTGTTGGCTCCATTGGAAGACGATCCCAACCGAGCGGGAGGACCTGAAGATCGGAAGCCAATGGGAGGAGGCGGAGTTCCTGATTTCCCGCCCCCAGCTGGACGGGAGATTCTCCTGCGCACTTGCGTGCCTCGACCCGCGCCATACTCCAAAGCCTTGCCCCAGCGACTCTTCTGCGTCCTCATGAGGGAAGAATTCCGGCTTGCCGGAGCGTTCTCGTCCGACACGTCTTTCTTCTGAGGGGATGTACTAATGCAATTGAGGTGAAGGCTAAGGACACGGGGGGCTTGTTGGGTGATCCATACATTTCGGGGCACCTTTTTCAGAGTTTCACCCCAGGTGATTGAGGTACAGTCCACCAGTTGTTGTGTTGTAATCAGTTTTAGACCAAGTTGCCTTGAAGAGCTGATGAAGAAACAGTGTTATTGAGTTACATCTAGTTGGGTTTGTAATTGGTGGAGTTGCCTGTTTCTAGATCAGTCCCTTTGGTCAACTTCATCACCTGTTAATGATAGGATGTAAAAATCCAGGTTACTGTGCTCCTCAATAATATGAACCTATCAATTCCCCACTCATTGTGAACTGGAGATGTTTGAATATTTGAAAGTTCCCTTTTTTAGTTAAGGTTCCTTAAATTTCGCTTAAGGTAAAGATGTGTAGAGCATCTATGTCAGTTACATGGGAAAATATGTTTCTTTCTGCTAAAGAATATATCTTACATGTGTACAACCTGAATTAAAATACATAAGGCATTAAATAGGAAAGCCAAAGCAGAGGTGGAGGGTTCAGAGTAGTGTTTCAGGACCTGAACTTATGTATCTTTGTTAGAAACACTTTCTTTTACAGTCCTCTAAGTTCTAGGTGTTTACCAGGTAAGTTTGAGGTACACACTCCAAAGGACTAGGTAAGTATTTTGGTTCCAGGTTCCAAGACTCTAATTAAATTACACTGAAATGCACAAGTGTTTAAGTGGAGGAATGGGCAGTACGTTTAAAGAAGTGGTCAGTTTACACTTAGCCAGCAAGTTTACAAGCTTACTACCCTCATTATACTCAAAGTAATGACATAGCACTTTAGAGATTCCCTGACACATTTGACCAGTTAATAGCTAGAACCTGCTAAACATTCCAGTCTAATACATTGTGTAACGTACTATCATGTTACCCAGTTCCTTGGGAGTTTATACCTCACAATTACCTGGATAATACCTAGAAGGGACTCCCCTTAAGGGCCTTAAGGGACTGTAAAAGAAAGCATTACCTCTTTGTTCACTGTGGTGTTGTGTTGCTTCAGACCAAGCTTTAAAGCCAAGATGGAGCGACTGATGTTCCTCTTTGGTAACTGTAGCGATGGAAACCGATTAAATAGATCACACCACAAGCCTCATTCCTGTCACATAGCTAGCTAGTGTGTATCAGCTTCTGAGCCAGTCATGAATAGATACACCACGTTTTGTTCCATTACTTCTTTCCCCCATTAATCTCATCAAAATCGAGGAAACTAGGCGTTCACATGTCTTTGCGTGTGTCTGGCCATCACTTATCGCTATGAGCTCAACAGGCAAAATATCAAAGTATCAATCACTTACTAGAAAATCTATAAATGTAAAAGCCCAGGTTTAAAGTGCAATTATAGATTATATATTGAAGCCTTAGAAATTTCAGTACTGAACGTTGTCCTAGTTCATGCTAGTGTTATATAGAATGGTGGGAAGTGCTATCAGTCGTCTGTAATTTTATCAAATAATCTTGTCTGTTTTATACATTTTCCCTCAGTATTTGACCATAAATGGGTTCTAACAGTGGAACTAGCCAAAGCCTGTAAATGTCCGATCAACATGTTGGTCTTCAATGTAAACCCTAGTTAAATATGTTCCCTAGAATGAAATAAACCATTTTACTGTCACAAAACAAGCTGTCCTTGCATCAAATATTTTAAAACATCAACATATCATTTGTTAGTTTTTTTTTTCTCTCCACAAAAAAGTGTCTGTCTTTCTCATGACTGAATGGACTTAATAATTAACATCATCCTCATATTCATACAGCAAAAAATGATATCTTAGCAAGTAAAAGCGTCTTAAATCCAGTCAGTATCTAATATTATAGTGTCTATAATAGTTTTGTTTTGAGCTTGTTGTAAGAATGTGATAAGATTACTGAACTTCTGTTTTTACTTCTTTTAAGTAGTTTTATGTCATGAATTGTATATCTTCTATTGGAAGGTCGTTTTATAATACAGATCATTTTGCTTGCTTGAAACAATAAAAAAAAATAACAGTTTTTTTTTAAATGTCTGGAAATAATAATTTTCAAAATCAATAATTTTGTAATATTCTTACAGAAATCTGATAATGTGAGATATTAGATATATTGACAAGATTTAAGATATTTTCCTTTGCTAAGATATCATTTTTTGCAGTGTGTGCTTGTAAAGGCACTGTCAGTGTACAGAAAATGTGATGGACTGGTGCTGTTCATGTCATTGGCCTGCTTTTTTTTTTGTTGTTTTTTTGTGCTGGAGAAGTTGATATAAAATGCTAAATAATTCCCCAAATGTCAAGCATAATGATGTCTTTCGATTCCCTCCCTACTTAGCTCATCTCGAACCCTGCGCTCAAATTGGAGACCCCTAGAACTTTCTTTTTCAGCACTTTTTTTTTTTCCTTCTTGGTGCTGATCTATCTTTTTTTTTTTTTAACTCCTCTTTTTCTCCCTCTTACAATTGCAAACGCGAGACAGCTTGAGATATCATTCGCTTGGCACAATGAGATCGGTGCTGTGGGAGAGCAGTTCACAGCTTGATCGGTGTCTGCTGGCTGGTCCTGTAGCGTTTCCATAAACAGAGATATGGCTGCGAAACGCTTTAACACTCCTAGCGCCGCTTATCACTCACCCGCTCCTGTTGCCATGGCGACGTTCGCCACTTCCTCCCCCTCCGCCCCTCCTCCATCCCCAACCTCTCTTGACTTTCTTTTTCTTTCTTCCTCTCTCTCTCTCTCTCTCTCTCTTTCTCTATCTCCCCCCCTTTCGTGTTTTATACTGGCACACGCACACAAGGAGAGCTTGACGGAGATCGGCGTGGGTGGCGTTGCATACACACGCCCACAGGTCTCTCTGGGACGATGGACAGATTTTTCACACGCGCGTCTGCGGAGGATAGAGGCCCTTGTTATTTCGAATTCCCTTTTCGTGGGCCAAACGGCGTCCAAACTCAAACGCTCGAGCAGTGTTTGGTTGATACAACGTGCAAAATTGAGGCGCGGAGAACAAAAGCGAGATGGAGTAACGGGGAAAAAAAAGAGAGAGAGAGGTTCAGAACTTCTCACTTTGTTCTACTTTGAAAGCTTTCCTCCCTTTTTCTAGCGCTGCATCCAAGCCAAACAAGGCTAAGATGGTACAATAGCTTTGGCGAGAGGGAGGGGGGAGGAAAAAAAATATTTGCAAACCCATATTTCACAAAGTTTTGCTCCACTTTCGGATGCGACGGCACTTCAAAACTGGATTCCCTCCTCTGTTGGCTCCCTCCTCTTCTCCCGTCGCCACACTTCTCCAGCACCCCCACCCCACCCCATTCATCCTGCCCCCCTCCCCCCCTTTTCGCCCCCTCCCCGCCACCCCCCAAAGCCAGATAGGCTTGTCATAAATCAAACCTGACTCGGTTCCGCTGAAAAAAGAAAAAAAAAAAGTTCAGGGAGGAAGACAGATGCGGGCCGGATAACAGCGGATTACACGCTGGATGCGAGCGCTTGCCGCTCCTCAGTGATTGAGCACCGTGGTAACTGTCAGGCTGGAGGCTTTTACTCGGACAAATCTTTCTCGCTCTTCGCTCTGTGGTCAGAGTTACAGGTGGATTTGTGGCAGGCCGGCGAAGGCATGTCAGATTCAGCTGAGCTACCAGTGCTTCCCCCAAACCCTGAGCTTCGGGTCACAGAGGGACAAAGACCAAAGGCACCCATGACTGGAGAAGCCATTTAGCTCAACCCACACTGGTCCTTTATAATGCGGTTCTGGCTGAAAGTGCGGGGCTTGTACAGAATACACACTGCTGACTTCACTCTATAGTTTTACGTCTGTTAGCTACAGAGCCCCGCCGGTGACATCCTGGATAAATAAAAATGATGCGTGGCCATGACTTAGGAAGACATGGGAACGAGATAATTAAATCGTGGCCACGACTTAGGAAGGGATGGGAACAGGATCCTAATGCATGGCCACGACTTAGTAAGGCATGATCTTGTCCCCACGTCTTACTAAGTCATGGCCATGACTTAATTATCTCAATCCCACATTTTACTAAGTCTCTAGTTGTGGCTGTATTAATGCATGGGAACAAGATACTAATGCTTGGCCATGATTTAGTAAGGTGTAGGAATGAGAATTAAATCGTGGCCTCGACTTAGGAAGGCATGGGAACGAGATCCTAATGTGTGGCCATGATTTAGTAAGGTGTAGGAATGAGATAATTAAGTAGTGGCCACGACTTAGTAGGTCATAGGAAAAAGATAATTAAGTAGTGGCCACGACTTAGTAAGGCATGGGAACAAGATAATTAAGTTGTGGCCATGACTTAGGAAGGCATGGGAACGAGATCGTAATGCATGGCTACGACTTAGTAAGACATGAGAATGAGATAATTAAATCGTGGCCTCGACTTAGGAAGGCATGGGAACAAGATCCTAATACGGGGCAACCACTTAGTAATGCATGAGAATGATATAATTAAGTCGTGGCCATGACTAAGTAAGGCATAGGAATGAGATAATTAAGTAGTGGCCATGACTTTGGAAGACGTAGGAATGAGATAATTAAGTAGTGGCCATGACTTAGGAAGGCATGGGAACAAGATAATTAAGTCATGGCCACGATTTTTGAAGGCATGGGAATGAGATCCTAATGCGTGGCCACGACTTAGTAAAGCATGGGAACAATATAATTAAGTCTCATGCCTTACTGAGTCGTGGCCATGCATTATTTTTATTTCTGTAAAATTACGGATTATTTGTATTTATACAGGATGTCACCAGCAGGGCTCCGTAGTTAACCCAAACAAATATGAATTCAAAAAATGCATGTTTGCTTGTATTGAGTATAAATATAAATATCAGCCTTTTTTAAACTACGGACTGTGGTCGATGTCTTTTACGTGGTCATATGTAGTTCCATGTTGGCCTTAAAACTTAATTGAGTTGAACTGAATTGAATACTATTTACTGTGAGACACAGGCAGAAATATCAGTTTTGATCCTCTCAATCATTTCTTCAGTTTTTTGGATAAACAGCCTCTATAGTCAAATGACATGTTTTGTTGATTTTCTGTTTGAAAATAAGTCCTCTACAGCAGTGGTCACCAGCCCTGGTTCTGGAGATCTACCTTCCTGCAGAGTGCAGTTCCAACCACAACCTGCTACATCTGCTCCAGCTAATTAAGATAGATAAATGGGGTAAGGGGAGGGGCTGAATATTAGATGCAGGTTGGAACTAAACTCTACAGGAAAGCACATCTCCAGGAGGAGGGTTGGTGACCACTGCTCAGCATGGGACAAACTTAAATTTGGCAGGTTCTGCAAATTTTAGTGCACAATTTCTGTTTTGCTTTTTTAATATAGCATATTGGGGAAAAACAAAATATGCCAAATTGCACAGGCCACATTTGATTATTTCTTTTATCAATATGTTTAATTCAGCGAATAAACAGGAATTGTGCATTTGAATGTGCAGAGGTGTTCTCTCTAGATCTGGTGTGTTAAACTCAACCATTAAATCCGGAGGCCAGCTGTGTTTTTATTTAGTTTTTATGAGCCGAGCAGGCCATTGCTTATTCAAAATATGCCAAACTGCAGCAGCAAAATAAGCATTGAATACCTATTCAAAAATAATTTAAATTAAAAAAATAGTTTTAGGTCGTTTTTTGAAACTGCCTATTTGCTTGAATTTGTGTTGGGGACTGTAGTGCATTTCAGGGTGAAACGGGCTAGTAAGAATAAAAAAAATTAAATTAATTTTGTGGGCCGAATTGACACATAGGCTATAGAGGATATGTTAATTTCACTTAGAAATCAACATCAATGCCCAAACTTTTGCTTACGACAGTAACCATGTCTTCTCTTAAACTGCAATACAAATGTCAAAATTCAGTAAAATTATGTTCATAGACTAAATATGTTTAGTCAGTTCCATCCACTCATGTCTAACTGCATTCGAGTCAGCTTTTCTCCACATTCAGAACCAAAAATCTCATCTTCTAAAATGTTAGAGTTCATATTCATACCTATACATGCACTGAAGGATTTCCTAATATATTGCTCATATCTTGAATCATATAGATTATATACTCCAAAAATGAGCTGAATAACAGTGCACAGCATTTTCTTGATTAAACAATAAAACATTGAGATTTATTTAAGATGTATTGAGAATAATCTGTTCTGTAGAAGCCTTAGGATCGTCTGTTTACAATGAAAACATTTCTAACACCCAAAGGCTAGATTTTTCTTTTTTTTTTTTTTTAAAGATGCAAATTTATGCAGGCTTATCTGAATGTATTTTTTTTGCAAAGTGTCCAATATAAATAACTACTTGCAAGAATGTCAGTAATCAACCTCTAAAGATTCATTGCAATATCCAGTGTTTTCCCAAAAAATGACCCTATTCATCTGTAATATCTGGCTTTAAATTTTATTCAACACTGATCCTTTTTCATAAAGTCGATTTCTAACCACAGTTAGAAACTCTGAACCCCTGTTCTCTCCTCATCTTGATTTGTGTAACACAGGGTGCACTCAGCACATACACTGGTGGAAGCTGTTAGTAATTCCATGAATAGGTGTCTATTTTTACACCCTCTCCAACCTGTTCGGACCTTCTCCTGACAATGTAGGCGTACGGATCCACCTACGTTGCTCTCGCTAAAGTGACACATTGGCTCATCCTGACGATAACACCAGCATGTTTTTTTTTCCTTCCACCCGATTAACTTGGATGAGGCAAATATGGGGTCAGCACTGACCTCAGCTAATACACTGCTAACTTTCACTATAACAGGTTCTTCAGAGTAGGATGCAGTGTATAGGATTAGCTAAATGCGGTTCTGTGCCTCAAAAGCATAACTCCCACATGAAATAGATTGCATAATATCCCACTAAAAGGCAGCAAACTTTCCTGAAGTGCCCACTTTTTAAGGGAAATTGTGGACATCTAAACTTGGAACAATGCTGCTCTTTACACAATGGCAAGAAAAAGATCACCACCTTTTTTTGTTTTGTTTGTCTTTGCATTGTTGCTTGGGCTAACTTTCCTCTCAGAGGCAAAAGTCATAATTTTAGGACTAATTCTGTGATGTCAGATCAACACGGGGCCCATGCTGGTGGCTTTGACTCCTAAATGGCTTGGCTCTTGCCTAACGCTTTCTGTGAAAGGCAGACGCACAGATTAGTGTCAGGATTAAATGATTCCTGAATGGAGCCAGATAGGGCTGCGTGGGTGGCGCATGCTCCCCCCGGTTAGTGACGCTATGGATTCTGCTACGCAGCACCTCAAGCGAATTAGATACCTTGTGCGAAGCTGACATCCACCATTATACAAGCGCCGAGTGGTGTGGGGGAGCGATTACACAACCAATCCCATCTAGGAGATGTGGACAAAGGGGCTGCGCTGGCTAGATGCGGTGGTCCATGTGATTTGCAAGTTTGCCGATATTCCTCTGCCGATCTTTTGAGATGCTGAAAATCGATTCTTCTCGGCTGTTGGGGAACAGAGAGCGTAACCGTTAGAGCCGAATTAAGAGCGAGCGTGGGCATGTTGATTAATTGATGGCTGAGAGGTAACGTGCCCTTGCTGATCTCTCAGAACCAGAGGATGGCTTACACAAAAGGGCATCGGCAGCCGGCTAAGCGCTTCTTCTTTGTGTCCGAGTTTGGCAATCTGCTGGAACTTACGCTGAAACTGACACAAGGATGTCTGTGTATGGACTCAAAGTGTCACTGTCTTAGTCATGCCGTAGTAAGATGGTCCTTATGTTTACACTGACTTCTACACTCTCAGAAAAAAAGGTACAAAACACTCACTGGGGCAGTACCCCTCTTGTCACTATCCTCAAGGGTACATCTCAGTACCTTTAGACAGGGAACATAACTGTATCATAATCCATTGAAATGATATTTTCTAAGTTGTACTGACTCCACACACCCCGTCTCGTCTCCAGGCTTTTTATTTTATCGTTCTGTTTTAAAACATTTGGTTATGAAAAGGTACAAATATGTATTTTTCACCTGGGAAAACGTATTTAACGTACACAATTGAACCTGAAAACTACTGAGGTACCTTTGAGGGAACATTTCCATTGTTTTACCTTGATGAACAAGAGATGTACCTGCACAGAACCTTTATTTCTAACAGTGTACCCTTCTCTATTACCAACAGTGGCAAAAAAGCCACCTGAAGATGTAGCTGAGTTGGAGAAACAATCGCTTGTGCTTCATTTATGTGACGCGTATGTGTTATTTCTAGTAAGGTGTGTAGCCTATTAAGCATATCACTATACCTGCTTATTTAAGAGGAGTCATCACATTGTCCTGCCTACGCAGTATACCAGCCTTTGAAGGTTTTTGTTGGAATATATTGTACTTAAGGCTACAATTTTTATTTGCTTAAAAAGGACTAAGCTTCTGGATAGTAAATGTAGAAACAAATACCAACATACACTGAGTACTTCACTATTCAGATTTTTCAGGCCAGGACTACTGAGTTTGTTTCTTCACAAGACTTTTCTGGGATGCTTATGGCGTTGAAGTATGAATATTGGGAGACGCTGTCAGTTATGAGCTTGTCCTGACATTGATCTAATGATTTCAAAACCAACATGAGCTCATCTGATTAAGGTCCCAGTAGTGAGTGATATAGTGGTACAATGTGGTTGAAATTCTTTTTAAGGTATCAGTTCTGTTATTACCGTAATACCAGCATGCAAATAAATGCAGATCGCACAACATACAAACAGTGACAGTTTGTCCTGTTAGTCCAGTTTCTTGTCAAAGGAGCAGACATCAGATCATAATGAGTTAATGAGAGGAAAAGAGTGGGAGGAAAAGCCAGTCTCTTGGGGTTAGCCATTAGCCATTAGCCCAGCATGGAGACTAGCCATTGTTCTGATGAATTGTGCTACGTTGTAGAAATATGCTACCTTAGCACATGTTTATAGGTAGCTCCGTACATAAAACCACTAGGTAGAATGTTTTGATAGCATAAGTCACCTTATCAAAAATTCCTGCCAGCATGAAAACTATGAAGGTAAAGTCAGCTTGTTATTTGCCAGCTTCTTGTTTGAATTTTCCCATTCCACTTTAAATGGTGCAGCTGTAATTATCATAACACCTCAGGTGGCAGAACGTAACTTATGCACCATTTAAGGTGGAACGGGTAAATTCGAACAAGACACTAGCGGATGTCAGTTGTTAAATATGGTTCTTATTAAAAGTGAAGGGACATCCAGAATAAGTGTTACTTAAGCATCCAAAATGGTTTTATTTGACGAAAATATACATAATTACACTGTACTGTGAAATATACTGAAACCGTCAGCAATCGTAATCATACCGTGATATAAATGTTTGCCAACACCACCCAGCTATATGCTTGTACAATATTTATTTATGACTGCCGTATCACTGCAAATGAAATAGAATTGCAGCCATATCCGCAGGATACCAATAGCCATGAGGTGAGCGCTCTAAAGCAATCCTGAAGCGGCTCACGCAAGCGTAAACGTTGACATTTCAAATCGTGAGGCCGACCCAGTGGGCCAATTCACCTCTTTAGACGCAGACACCCCTGAGAGGGATCCGGCAGCAAAAAATCGATCCCCATTCCAGAGCACAGAGCTGGTAATTAGTTGGGACTCTGCCGAAGAACAGGGGAGGGACACGGCAGACCATAAAGTGGTGGTGAGTGGGAGTGACAATCACTCAAACACTTAGGAACACACGCACTGTTCGAACCCCACCTTCCCCAGATGCAAACCCAGGCGCTGTTCAATGCCAGCTCGTTGTCTTCGGAGACAACTCCAAACAGTCGTAATCATGATCCTCGCCAACAGAATTTGTTAGCCTGGCTGTTACCCCAAGATTTGAGGGTCTTCCAGCCATTGATTTCTAAGAGAGTGTCTCTTGGCACAGAAGTCATAAACACTGGCAGGAAAGAAGGTGGCAGGGAGGATCAATCCCAGTTCTCCTGAACCCTTGGATCCCATTTGCCTCTGAGCAGATTTCTCCCCCATCGGCTCATCCCATTAAATCATGTCTTCTGCTTGTGTGAGAATCTTCCAAGCCTGTCCAACCCTCACATCCCAACCCCGACACTATCCTCCCTCACTCACACCCCTCTTCCTGCTCTCCATCAGCACCCTTCATTGGCATCTTGGCATTGTTGCCAGCTTCCTGAGGGAATGCGTCCCACGCAGTTCCAAATCGTTTATCTTTTCCCAACACAAAGCGCCACATCGCAGGAGAAGAGAGAGGCTGTGGTGGTGTTTCTTCACCCCCCCCTCCCTCCACCTTTGTTTGTCAGCTTTCAAGGCACCATTCCCTTTCTGTATGTGCCATATGAAACAGCTGCAGATGGTGAGAACCGGAGGGTTCAAACATGTGCTTTCTTACCTTCGTACTTGTTGGATATTGTAAATGTTTCGGCAGTCAAGCATTTTGTACTTCGTGTAGAATGTCAGATATTTCCAGGCTCAGCTGTTTCACCCCTCCGTAACTTGTCAGCAGCAGTCAAACACCTTGGATGGCAAATGAATTTCAAATGGTTTATTCTTCTTAATAACACTGTCTAACTTGCTCTTTGGGTGTATCTGACAGTTTTTATTCGGGTTTTCATACAGTGCTGGCCGTCTGGCCTTCTAGGTGCCTGGGAGCAACACCAAAGTTCTGCCTCCAAGTACAATTTGGCAGAACCATAACTTGTGATCAGCACAGTGTTCTGTGTTGATAGATAGACAGAGTGTTATGCAAGTCTGGGACTACCTTTTATTCATGTAACTTCCAGTCAGAAGAGCCATTAAGCACAAGTTATTCAGAATAACAGATGCCTCAGTAGGTAAGAATAATCTCCTTTAGTATTCAGTGTGTCCACTCTTTACCTTTATTACAGCTTTTGTTCCTTTCAGGAGACTCACTTTGTTTTTCAAAGAAATCTGCAAGGATGTTTTTCCACAGCTCCAAAGTTCAGTCTAAAAAGTTGGTTACATTTTCTGCTTCCCAAACACTTTCACTGATGTTGAGGGCTGGACTGAGGTGGCTCTAGACGATTCATGAACTAATGTCTCCTATTGTCCCCCAGTGTGTAAGAGCATTTATTAAGGGAGATCTGAGGTTGTGTTAATATGATAACATGATCAAGCAAAATATGAACATCTCGCTGTTGTTGGAAAAAAACCTTGTATCTCCAAAATGGTAACTTTACAGGAGAAGGAAAAAACCTACTTTACTTTTAATGTAAGTCAATGGAACCAGACTTTTTTCCAGTTCATTTTGGGCCGTTTCTTTTGGTCCGTTCCTCATGAAATTTACACACAAAGTTAAGGAGAACAGGCATTTTCAAATTATGTCAAAAACTGAAAAATGACAAAAATGGAAATACAAGGTTTCCGACAGCAGTGATATGCAAAAGTTGAAAGGGGTTAACATAGACCTGAGCAGATCTAAATATAGTCTGGCCACTGCAAGCAGAATGCAACTTCTTTGAGTGTGAAAGGAATATTAAATGTAAGTTTTATTCACTTTTATGCTGAGAACTTGGGGTTTTGTCCATTTGTGCTTTACAAGAGCAATATTGCTGTTCCTGCTGTTATTTTGTTTTCTGCCGTAAAACTGCTGTATAAGCAGAAAAGAGCAGATAGATTACACAACATAATAAAACATGACTACAGGCAGATCCACATTGTTTTATCTTATCAGATGTTATTTTGGGGTTGGCCTTCATGCAGAGATATACATACAGATAAATGAAGAATCAGAAAAATATCGTAAGCATGGTTATATATAGAGTCCCTCTTTCTTTCTAGTCTCTGCAGAACAGAAGGCGCAGCCCACCTCTGAATGATGCTTTGACCAAATATACCTCTTTGAAGCGATGTTTAAAAGTCAACGCTGAAATGTTTGCGCCCTTTTCATGTCAGCAGCTGTACTCAGCTTTTGTCGAGGGGAGACCCATTTCCCAGGGCGCACTGGTGAGAGCCTATTGACTGGTTTTGCTGCGGAGAGTTCAAGCTCCCCCACAAGCCCCTGGTGGCTCTTCTCTTTGGACCTGCTAGGTTTGCCGAGCCCACTGCTGTTCCCTAGGCAACGTCCATCAGCCAATGAGGCTCCGCTTACCTTTCGGGTGGTGGATTTAGCCTTCATCCTCCCTTAGCCTTAGCAGAACATTAACAGATTTCGAGAACTGATGTGATGTGGATCTACCCACTTTTTTGTGGCGCCAGAGGCCTGGAAAAGCTAACAGTCCGTGGCTGATATTTGATCCCCCCCCCCATTTCTGTTATAGCTTCATATTGGACTCTTCAGCGAGATATGGGAACGCTTCGTCAAATAACTTAATATCGAAGAACATCTCGCACTGGTTATTACAGTATAGCACTCTTCATATCTGGAAAGAGCATATCGAGAGGATCATTACTTATGAAATTATTCAGAGCCACTGTCCGTAGAGATTAAGTTCACAGCAAGTTCATTTCGCCCTTAATGCCCGCTATTTTGACGCTTGGTAACCTCCGTGATCTCCTGATTTCACCGTGCTCGCTTCGGAACGTCAAAAGGGCTGGCATATTGATCCAGTTTCTCTGTTCTGTTAAATCTTCTGAAGTTTGTCTGTGAGGTTGCACTGTGAGACACAGTAGCTGTCAGGTTGTGCAGGTTACAAGGCATCAGCTTGTATTACATCAAAGGCAGCCACCAACAGGAACACAACGGGGACTGCCTTAAAGATGACTTTTTGCGGCAAACATGACAGCTTTGCTCTTGCGTGCCCGATGTTGGCTTTTGAGGCTTATCGTGTTCCTGATTCTTCCTTCCATCTCCAACTTGTTGCTGGCTAAATTACAGATTTATCAGCTTGGTAAACTTTGGCTGGGTGTTACCTCTGCGGGTAAGATGACTGGCACATTTCGTTTGATTGGAGTTTCTCAACTTGTCATGGACCTTCACTTCTGTATGTACCGCAAAAGTTATTTCCAGCCATTACGAAGACTCGCACCCTTCTTAAGGCTATGTCTATTTTTATTCCCAATTAGTTTTTAGAAGTGTGGCTCTCTTAATTAACTCACTAACACCCCATCTTTGCTGTACTGCCGTAATCGCAAAGGCATCACTGATACAACACCATACAGTGCAAAAAAAGAGGGGGGGAAGCGAGAGATGAGGGGTGGGAGATGTTTGGTTGGGGAGGGCCAAAGCGGCTGAAAGAAGAAAGGCATCAAAAGAGATGGCAGTGTGATGGCTTACATCGCTTTTCCAGAGCAAGCTCATGAAAAGAGAAGCTTGCTCTTCAAAGAGCACGTAGCATTGGATGGCAGACAGGATGAAAAGGACCACATGAAAGGTGCGTCCCCACTCCGGCACAACTGTGGTTTACTTTGGGGGTGGGGGTGGAACTGCTTTGCTGTAGGGTTTGGGAGACCGAATGGACAATGTGCAAATTGATTTGGGCCGATCTACGACAAAAAGAGAGCCTTAGGCCTGATGTTTATCTCCCTCTCAGGGCAGTCAAGGGGCCTGGTTCCTCCACGGGAATCTCACTTATTAATTGCCCTGTTATCTTTTCTCTAAGCAGTCACCAATTGAGCGAGTCTGCCATATGTTTTTGCAGGTATTTACGATCCTAAGCTTTGCTTGGCTCCATGCACAACCTTGTTTCTATAAGCAGTATTTATATTAAAATTATATGTATTATGTGTACCTTATATACAGTGCTATGGACTATGCTGATGTGCAGAATACAGGAATTCCTATGATTCCATAAGAATGTAGGACTACATAATAGTGTATTTCCACATTTTTATACCAAAATGATTAATCAGGTACTGTGTATTCATGATAAAAGTAAAAAAAAACCAGTCAACTCCAGCAACTGGAATGCAGGACTGTGGCTTAGTTAGTAAGTTAACATATTAGTCCTTTGTTGTTACCAAGGAAAGTACCTTGCCCTGAATGCATATTACTACCAGCTACTGTAAGATGCACCCATTGCTGACAACATGAGTGTTATCGTGCACAAAACTTGTATGAACTCCATAGACCAACCATCGACCAACAGAATAGGATGCTCTAGCAGGTACACAGAAGCCTATGGTCACCATGTCCAATGGCAAGCATCAACTAGAGGGGTATAAAGGCCCCCAGCATTGGGCTGTGGAACTGCATTCTCTGGAGTGATAGAGCTCCATCCAATACCTTTTCAAGATTTCAAGCAGTCCACCCACAAGTATCTGCCCAAAGGTCACCATGTCCAATTGCAAGCATCAGCTAGAGGGGTATAAAGCCCCCCAACATTAGGCTGTGGAACAGTGGAACTGCATTCTCTGGAGTGGTAGAGCTCCAACCAATACCTTTTCAAGATTTCAAGCAGTCCACCCACAAGTATCTGCCCAAAGGTCACCATGTCCAATGGCAAGCATCAGCTAGAGAGGTATAAAGCCCCCCAACATTGGACTGTGGAACAGTGGAACTGCGTTCTATGGATTGTTGGAGCTTCATCCAATACCTTTTCAACATTTTAACCGGCCTAGCTCAGCATCTGCCCCAAGGTGCTTGTAGTTTCTCAAAAGTTACTCCTTTAAGATACATCATCAAAAGGGGGTTTTCCTAGACTTTAAACTGGAAAATCTCGCTCTATGGACTAACTTGGCACCTCTGTAGGAGGCGAGGAGGTATTTTTCACCCTTTTGTTTTTCCCTTTAAGTTTAAATTTCATTTGAATTTGGAAATGCTGAAATGAAAAATGAATTTGTTGGTATACACCAAGTTATTGAAGGTTGACCAACCATGTTGCATGAACTGGACAAGTTGGTGTAAGTTGACGGCCCGGTGGATGCATGCTCTGCCGAAGACCCTTGTCCCCAAAGGTGCGTCGTCCTCCCACAACAAACACCACTGCAAACACCACCCTCCTACAGAAGCACATTGAAACCATGTTGTCTCTTTGCTCTCAAACCTCCTCCACTGTTTCCTCTACTCCATCCTCCCACCATACAATCCCTTTTTTTGCTTAGCCCAGGAGGATTACGCCATTCTTCAGAGGACTATATCTCGGCGAGTAGGCAGCAGAGAGCAACAGTGAGCCCCCTAATGACACACCGACACCCACACATGACCGAAAACCAATTTTACCCTGACTAAAATAACAGCCGTTCTACGTTACATTGCATACAAATTGCTGATCGATGCTGGTCACTGACTCTCCGACCCTCACGCTTCCCTCCCAACTCCCCACCCCCAGCCTACAGCTGAAGTCATTTGGAAGAGATTAAGTGAGCCTTTTTGAATACTGTCAGGCCCACCGGATCGATTGAAATGACAGCTGGTGGAATGAACAGCAAGAGAGAGAGAGGGAAAGAGAGAGAGAGTCCCTGATACCACTTTTGCAAAAAAAAAAGAGGAAAAAAAAGACAGCCCTGCTAAATGCTCAATTCCATTCCTCTCTCGTAATCTCATTAGGGATGTGAATGGCTCCCCTTTGAAAAGATCCAATGCCAGAGGAGAGGAAGGGGGAACATGTAGAATGCCTATTGGATTAGCATAATCCGACTCCATATCCTGAGCTCCTCTTTTGGGGAGTGCTTCATCGGAGGGCAAGGCTCCATCTCTTGTGCTGTAGCAGATAAGGACACTATCTCGGATTGAGTCATGTTTTTTTTTTTTTCCTTCATCCATTTACCGTCAATGTTTTTTCTCAAAAATGTAAGACGACTCAAAGCAACCCAACCTCCTTTGAAATAATACACATGATGCTGCATTTGTGTACACTGAAATTTTCCTCTGCCCCAAAGGCAGTCAAATTGGAAGGCAAGGGGAACAGATCGTAACTTCATAGTCTTGTACTACATGTACATTTCGACAAAGAGGCCAAGAAAAGCATGTTCTGTGCTTACAATAAACTTAGGCTTAGAAAGCTTTGGAGATACTTCCAGAAGTAAGTTAAACTGAACATCATTAGAGCTATAGCAGAGGTTCGAGAGCAGTGGGTGCAGCACACCCATAACCAGCTCTACAGACAAGCCTTGAGAGTATATTCATATTAGTATTGTGTATTTTTTCTAGCGGGTTTTCATTGATTTGCTCTTTTGAAAGAAGGGACAGCAGCAGATAAAATGGCCTGCTCTTCATTCCACTAGTCCCTTTCAATGTGATCAAGCCTAAGCACATCTTAACAACGAGGAAACAAGTTACAGCTGGCTAGCATTTAACTTTACACATGGATAGAAGTAGTGTTGCAGGTTTGTGGTTGGACAGTTGACCAGACTCAGAGGAGAATGTGTACAGCAAGGCAAATAAACCCTGACACCTCATCAAGACAGCTAGCAGCTAACTTCTGAGGTAGGAAGTAATCAAATTTAAAAATTTAAATTATATTGAAAGTCAGCAGGAAGAGATCGCAACTTCTGAGTTTTGCACTACATGTGAATTTCAATATAGAGGCAAAGAAAAGCCTGTTCCATTCTTAGAATAAACTCAGGCTTTAGAGATAATTGTAGTCTAGTGGAAAATAGCTAAGATGTCTATTTAAAAATTCCACTAAAATAAAAATAACCTTTTTCCCCAAGTAACTATGGAAGTCCAGGGAGACCATGAGGTAGTTATAATTTTCTGGATTGTTAATTTGAGATAGTGCGTTAATTATCTTGTTATCTCAAGATAACAAAATTTTTATCTTGAAATAAGGAGTCACTTATCTTGTTATCTCGAGATAACAAAACTTATCTCAAGAGAATGAGTTAATTATCTTGCGATCTCAAGATAATAAAGTTATCTTGAGATAAGTTAATTATCATGTGATCTCAAGATTATAAAGTTGTTATCTCAAGGTAATGAGTTAATTACCTTGTGATCTCAAGATAAGTTGTTATCGTGAGAATTTATCTTGCAAACTCAATATAATAAAGTTATCTCAAGGTAATGAGTTAATTACCTTGTGATCTCAAGATAATAAAATTGTTATCTCAAGGTATTGAGTTAATTACCTTGTGATCTCAAGATAATAAAATTGTTATCTCAAGGTAATGAGTTAATTACCTTGTGATCTCAAGATAATTAACTCATTATCTCAAGATAACAATATTATTGTTAAAGAAAATGATTTATATTAAAGAAAATTATAGCAACAGCTCATGGCGTCTCTGGACTTCCATAAGTGACCATTCATTTTTCTCCATAGCTCAAATTATTATCGTAATATCACAGTGCTTTTAAAATGTGCATGTTTGAAACTGTAGGTTTTGTTCTCTGTATCTAGCACCCATGTACAAATAATGCAATCTCACATGGGGGTCTTTTCAAAACAACCTTAAACTGTAAAGTGCTCTTTTTGTGTTGTAAATGTGGACTACAGCTGGTGTGGAAAGGTCCAAACTTTTGCACAGCTTTCAAGTTTTAGCTCTAGAAAGTACATAGCAGCATATATCAGTACCTACAGATAAGCTGTTTAGTTTGCTGCGTGCACAGAAACTTACATATGTTACTGAATTATCCTTCCTAGCAATACAACACAATCTTGTTGGGCAACAGATTCATCTATGTGCATCGTTACTTTGGGCAATTGGTCCACTTAGAACAGCCAAGCAGATCAAACACAGCGAAGACACCGTTGTGTGAAGGTCTACAGGTCCTGTCAGAGACAAAACAATATCACAGGTCACAATGCCATATTGGCCCACAGCCATAATCTGACCATTGAGCAATAATAAACAATACATGTAGCAACCATGGTACCTACACAAACGCAGGCCTTTACACAGATAAAAGCATAGGACAGAACCACAATTATGCTACTTTTATGCCTTATTGGAGAAGAGCCAGAAATGATAGGTGAAGGACCGATGGATGCTGTGAAGTTGTATTTGATTTCATTTTTATTTTTCACACAAATTGATAAATAAGGCAGTATCCACACCCCCCATACTTAAGCCTTTACTGATTTTAAGGGAGTTCAAGTCTCTTTTGAGAGAGCTAATCTCAGGGGCATAGCTAGAACTTCTAGAATGGAGTGGTCAGGTAAGTGGTGCACTGCTAAGAAAATATATATATTATAAATAAATATATATATATAATAGCATTACTGTGTTAAAATCACACATAAACTGATGTGTAGTTTTTTTCTCTGTACATCACTAAATCTGTCCATCATTTCCACATGAATAAAATATATCAGTACAACTGTTGCCGAAAGTTAACTGAAAGACAGGACTGCTGATGTCACATATTGTAGTCATTCATGAGCAAATTATATATTTGAATCAAGTAATTCATATACAAAGACCATAGAAGTTATGAATTTTGGCTGCCATAGCTACAGGATAGTGATTGGAAAGCTAGCCAGACAGCACAGCACAAGATGGCCTACAAAACATACATGCATTCTGCTGTAAAATGTAATTAGTTAGCATGATAAACAATTATAGCTCACTAATTTTTGATAGTTCATCTTACTGTCCAGTAGCCTACTTCATAATGCAGCTCACAGGGCAAAATGGGACCCAGTGCACATTCACTCACCTGTTTGCTGAGTAAATTTGCCAGTCACAGCAAGGCAATTATTAAATGCAGGGTATTCAGACTCTTATATATGTTTGGTACAGTGATGGAAGATTTTCACTGTAAAGCATAATAGATGCATTATTGATGATGGCTGATTGTCTCACTTTCCATAACTGACCCCAGTTTCTAGCGTGGTACTGGCCACCCCTGGCTACGCCTCTGGCTTGGCTTCCCCTACAAATTTATCACTGCTTCAGAGGTAGGTACATTCATCTCTTTGTCTCAAGGCTAATGTTAAGCACGTTAATTACAGAGTTTTACGATCTGATCTTGAAGTTTAGAACTTTGCTCTTTTGCTGAAGAACATTAGGAGAATTGGGTAGAAAAGTGGAGCCCTGTCAAGGACCTGAAACCTGGCCTGTTCTGTGTGTGACTTGAGAGAGCGAGAAAGAAATTGAAAATAGACAAAACAGGGAGAGGAGATAGGACAAGATGGTGCTGGGACACAGCAATTTTTTTTTCCAGCACCTTTTTTTTTTTTTCTTCGGAGACAGATATTGTCAGCGACTCAGCTGCGATGGGAACTTTTTGGGCGTGAGAGACGCATGGCATCAGCAGAACGGAACAGCGCTGGCTGTCACGGCAGACGTGAGCAGAGCTGTGCCAAACGAAGGCGCTGCTGTTCATTAACGCGCCATTCAGAGGCTCCCAGCAATGGCACATCACGCCTTCACGTCTCCCCCATATGTCCGTCTCTTCTGGTCATTAAGTCAAAACCCCCATGTCAAGGATGTCCATAAGCAGCAATGCATTTACCTGCTTGTGCAGCATGAGGACCTGTCTAACACAGTAGGAATATAATGAAGGAAGAGGAAGGAAGCTTTGGGTCACCTAAGGATAGGTACAATTCTATAGTTTCTCCTCCTGGATGTTGCAGATGGATAATGTTTACAAACGAGCTCCTAGGCTTGATCTGATTGACGATGGTATCGTAAGTAGCTGATAGATTCCATATTTCGTAATTCTCAAATTAGATGGAGTGGCTGCTCTATTGAAGCACATTGGCTGAAAAAGGCTTCAGAACTAAGCTATAAGATATTTTATTTATTTTTATTTATTTTATTTTATATATTTACATATACAGTCATTAAGGTTTTGGCGCCCATGTTTAAATGACATGTTTTGTTGTTTTTCTAAGTGAAAATAATTTAACACGTCCTCTACAGAGAACATACTTCTGCACGATTACTGCTTATTTGCTGAATTTAAATACTGGGAAAGAAATAATGCGGCCTGTACAAAAGTTATGGCACATTTCTATATTATATGTTTTCATTTTAAATACAAATTGTGCACTAAATGGAAATTATTCATTAATTATTAAGTATTAATTTATTTTCACTTACAAAAGTAATAATGCATGTATTTTGGCTAAGAGTGTTCAAACTTCTGCATTCAAGTGTAGTTTAGATGTGATATTTTAGTTAAGCAACAACCTGACATTTTAAATTAAAAGGCTAAATCATTGGGTTTAGTCTAGTTGCAGTGAGTGTAGTCTACTTGTGCAGCTTGTAGATGCATGCGTAAGTCACTCCCATAGTCACAAAAACACAGCGCCACCACTTTGCACACTGCATCATGCCACTTCTGGTAGAGTTAAAAGTTATGCAGTTTGAAGCTAAGCACACAGAAGGAATTGACTCAAAAGAAGAATGCAACTATTTAAAAAGCAATGGATGATATCCAACCCTAGCCAGGTTAACCAATTAACTACCAACTTCAGTAGTGGGGCATCTATGGTGGCCATTACATTTTCTGCCACTATAACAGCAGTAACAGCACTGTAACAGTAACAGCACTGTAACACAGTAGCAGTACTGTGACACTGTAACAGCACTGTAACACAGTAACTACTGTAACACAGTAACAGCACTGTAACAGTAGCAGTACTGTGACACTATAACAGCACTGTAACACAGTAACAGTACTATATCAGTAACAGCACAGTAACACTGCAATACATTAACAGTAACAGTACTGTAACAGTAACAGCACTGTAACACTGCAACAAATTAACAGTAACAGTACTTTAACATAGTAACAGCACTGTAACACTGCAACACATTAACAGTAACAGTACTTTAACATTGTAACAGTACTGTAACACATTAACAGTAACAGCACTGTAACACTGCAACACATTAACAGTAACAGTACTTAAACATTGTAACAGTACTGTAACACTAACAGTAACAGCACTGTAACACAGTAACACTGCAACACTAACAGTAACAGCACTGTAACACAGTAGCAGTACTATGACACTGTAGCAGTACTGTAGCACGGTAACAGCACTGTAACACAGTAACACTGCAACACGTTAACAGTACTGTAACATAGTAACAGCACTGTAACACTGCAACACATTAACAGTAACAGCACTGTAACACAGTAACACTGCAACAGTAACAGCACTGTAACACAGTAACACTGCAACAGTAACAGCACTGTAACACAGTAACACTGCGACACATTAACAGTAATAGTACTGTAACACAGTAACAGCAGCTTTTAGGCTAACTTCACATAGTAAGATTGTCATTTTATTATTTTTATAAAAAGTAATTATAGGCTGTAAACCTTTTAGCAAGAACTACTATCCCATGCCAACCTATGCAACACAAACAACAACACAAGCATGGTTGTTTTTCTCCGGTTTAAGCAGGCGTCTCTGTGGTGTTACCGTATTACTCAGTGTAAGTTACCACAATGGTACACCTCCAGCTTTCCTCACCACATCCTCTTCATTTCAGTGGAGCACTCAGCTTCAATGGAGAAATTCAACCTCAGCAAATGGGATCCGCTGCAACGTTGCGATTAGCTAATTGGGCAGCAGAAGTTAAGCTTTCTCCAAAGGTAAAAGGTGAAATTTTGAAGGGCAGATGTTCGATTGGATGTAATTTGCATTGTTTGTGCAGGAAGTCAAAATTCAAATCATACAGAGTGCATAGGATTCTTGCTACGGTATAGCTTGCTAGTGAGATTCAACGACTTACTGCAGCTTACACCGTTCAGGCATAACATTCTGACCATCTCCTTGTTTCTACACTCATTGTCCATTTTATCAGCTCCACTTACTATATAGGTGCACTTTGTAGTTCTGCAGTTACAGACTGTAGTCCATCTGTTTCTCTGCATACTTTGTTAGCCACCTTTTACTCTGTTCTTCAGTGGTCAGGACCCCCATGGACCCTCACAGAGCAGGTACTATTTGGGTGATGGATCATTCTCAGCACTGCAGTAACACTGATATGGTGGTGGTGTTTTAGTGTGTGTTGCGCTGGTCTGAGTGGATCAGACACAGCAGTGCTGCTGGAGTTTTTAAACACCTCAGTGTCACTGCTGGACTGAGAATAGTCCACCAACCAAATTTATCCAGCCAACAGCGTCCTGTGGGCAGCGTCCTGTGACCACTGATGAAGGACTAGAGGATGACCAACACAAACTGTGCAGCAGCAGATGAGCTATCGTCTCTGACTTTACATTTACAAGGTGGACTGACAAGGTAGGAGTGTCTAATAGAGTGGACAGTGAGTGGATACAGAGTTTAAAAACTCCAGCAGCACTTCTGTGTCTGATCCACTCATACCAGCACAACACACACTAACACACCACCACCACATCAGTGTTACTGCAGTGCTGAGAATGATCCACCACCCAAATAGTACCTGCTCTGTGAGGGTCCATGGGGGTCCTGACCACTGAAGAACAGAGTAAAAGGTGGCTAACAAAGTATGCAGAGAAACAGATGGACTACAGTCTGTAACTGCAGAACTACAAAGTGCACCTATATAGTAAGTGGAGCTGATAAAATGGACAATGAGCGTAGAAACGTAATGTTATGCCTGATCGGTGTAAATGGACGACTGAGGAACATTTTGTAAATGACAAACACACAAAAAACAAAAGTCTACATTTTATTTTCATTGAAAGCTTTGGTGGGACATTGAATTAAGAAGTAGCGAACAGCGTGTCGGACTCCTAACTGCCCCAGATAAGACTAACTGTATGCAGCGACCAAATGTGCATTTTCACTCGTATTGTTATCAGCAGCATTTTGGTCAATATACTCAGCTGCCACTGTGAATCTCCATCCGCCTCTAAAACGATACAATCAGTCAGCAATCACAATTACACACGATCTCACAATCCTACTAGCTGCTAATGTGCCATCGCCGTTCAGTCCGCTCAGTGTTTAGGCCTTACTGGCCATGCTGAGTAGAAAAAACTGAAAGCTCACTTTTCCCAAAGGTCAGACGAGGATAGCTTCCTGCTTCTCCTAGTGTTTTCTGCGAATTGGGTTCATTATAATGGAAATAATCAGCGCTCTTTTGAACAGCATTTAGCGGAACAGTAGCCAGACCGATAAGCCACACCACCATTGCAGCATGTTTTACAGATTAAATAGTCTGTCTGCGCGCTTTGAAGTCGTCAGCGTTAGGTGCAGATAATGAAAGGGTGTTGCTCTGAGCTGCTTGCATTAGACTTTTACATCAAATCTTTTGTCTGCGCTCTCTGATATTAATGAGGCTGATTCATCCTTATTTGTTGTTCTCATGCGCTCAGAATCGGGTCCTGTGTACAAAAAAAAGAGTATATATAAATAATGAGTAATGGAAGACAGGCGTCCATAGCAGTACTACATCTGAGGTGAAGCTGCTGTGGAGTATATAGGCCTTGTTTGATAAATTTACGTGAGCACAGACCTCTTCGTTTAAGAATTTCAAAATTGTTTTAACTTTAAACATAATTTCTGTTAATTTACTGATTTGAAACCTCATATTTCCATTTTTGACGTTTTTCAGTTTTTGACCTAATTTGAAAATGCCTGTTGCTTTTTACATTGTGTGTAAATTTCATGATGAATGGACCAAAAGAAACGGATTAAAATGACTTGGGAAAAAATCTGGTTCCATAGACTTATTTTAAAAGTAAAGTATGTTTTTTCCTTCTCCTGTAAAGTTACCATTTTGGAGATACAATATTTTGTTTTGGCAACAGTAATGTATTAGTTTCACTTTTGCTAAACATTTTAGCCACATACATGGATGCTTTAGGTGCCAGTTTGATTTGACAAATGGGGGGTCCAGTATCAGGGAGGCTAAAGCCTACATGCTGCAATTCAAACATAAAACTAGGTGGAAAAAGTACAGCTACCATTTTCTCATATATTGAATGGCATAACAATGACATGCAAGCCATTATTATGATAAAGATTATTATTACTTTCTGATGCATATTCAGAACATCAGTGCCATTTACAAAGGCAGTTATTGTTCTATTGTTTGTCACTGACACACAATGAAATACAATAAATTCTGTCTTTTTTTAACCTTTATATCGACTTGCAGTACACTGTGGGTGATCCTCATTTACAAAGTAGCTGAGCATTATATAAATAAATGGGATGAAAAGAATACATTTATGATGGTAAAAATATAGCAAAGAAAATAAGACCAAAAAGATGCTCAAAACACTACATAAGACAGATACAAAAGTTAGGAAACTAAGACAAATAAGATAAAAATTAAAAAAAATCAAATAAAACTATTAAGTAGATCAATAGTAAAGATAAATAAATAAATAAGTAGGCTAAGAAAAAAGATTAAATAATAGAAATGTCTGAAAATAAAAGATAAAATGTCTGATCTGCATGTGATAAATGTTTTTAAAAAATGACGTTGATATAAAAAATGATGTTGATAATTGTGACATTAAAGGAAAAAGGAACTATAAATGAATGCAATGGCATAAGCAACCACTGAATATAGTACAGTAAACAGACAGTTAAATGTTTGAACACCTCTGGTTAAATGACATGTTTTCTTGATTTTCTAAATAGAATTATGTGACCTCTTCTACAGAGAACTGTTTATTCACTAAATTGAACATATTGCAGGAAAAATAAAACATTAAACGAGGCCTGTGTAAGAATTTCGCACCTTTAGTATTTTGTTTTATTTTTTCCAATATGTTAAACTTTCCAAATAAATAGAAATTATGGACTAAACTTTGCTAATGAACACCATATGTAAGCTCTGTAGATGGTCTTATATACAACTAAGTTACATTTTAATTTGAAATTATATAATTGAATTATAATGTCAATTACAATGTCAGGGCTGGTCAGTGTTTCATTTCTGGATTCTGTTGCAAACGTTTAGTGCAAATTTGTGAATATTAAATACATGCAGTAACATTTTTGTGGACACTTTAAAAATACCGTCTCTGCAAAGTCTAAAAATGTTGACGTTGCACCTGAGATTTTTTAGATGCGCAAAGCAGCTTCTTTCATAAACTCCTGCTACACTGTCACATCTGATTGCATGATCAAGTCCTCCTTCTGAGCAGAGCTTAAAAGTCATTCCAACATGCATAGCCACAGCACAGCAGAAGGGGGAGCAGACAGAACTTTTTCTCTCTCAAAAAACTGAAAAATTGCTCAGTCTCAAGTCACAAACTGAAGTAAAAATCACGAAATCATACCAAACTTAACCATGACTAGTTTAACAAGCAGTTCAGCAGACTGCTAATGGGCTAACAGGTGAAACCAGTAAAAGTCAGAGGTATTAATTAAAGGTACTTACTAATTTATTAAACTGGAACATATAATGTAAATGCTTGCTTTGTCAGATGTCTGTGTAGACTGAATCATGTCGTACTGAACAGTGTTGGGGGAAAAAACATTGTTAGCTTCATGCTAGCATAGAATGGAAATAGCTAGGAGAAATTAGCATTGTTGTTATGGGTATTTTTTGATAAAGAAAGTCAATTTTATGTAATGATATGTGTGGATATATGATAAAGCACTGGACCTGCCATATTAGTTTGTTGTAGTATGTTGCATGTAGCATTTTATGTTGGAGCAGCTTTGCAGGTCTTGGTAAAGATCTCAGTCCTCTGTGGCAGGGTTCTCCAGTTCCTGACTGCAGATAGTCCTAGTCCTGTATGATGATGACAAACAGTAAGCATAACTATTTGGACAGCTTTTTTATTAGTATTATTTTATTGCAAATAAATACAACAGCTGTGTTTCTGCCGTCTAAGCTGAATAAAGGCAATAGGCAGAGATACATTCTTATGTGAGGTAACTGAATGGTTTGAAGGCCTTTTCTGATGAGCAGCTTTCCACATTTTATAGCCTAGACAGACAATAATGCCATAATGCTAATCAAAATAATAGGTAGTGGGTTTCGGTGTCTAGCTGAGCGCTGCTGCTCACAGCCAGAGATGTGTTTTCACCTCAGTGTGCGCACAGCACGTCTTCATTTACACAGCCACTCTGCTTCAGCTTGGTGACAACACAGTATTATTGTTGGAGGTTTAATGGAAAGGTCACTCTCAAAAATATGTCCTCAATAATATATGCTGTGTATCTTTTGTGAAAAGCCTCCCAAAACCAGCCAATAATGGAAAAAAGTGGGGTGGCCACGTCCCTCCCCTCCACCCCCCTTCCCCAATTTTGCACCAGTGATAACAAGAAGTTTCTCGTTAAGATGTTCTTGTCTAATTAAATACCGACACAGCAGGTGCAATCTCTTGCTTTAGTCTTGCATTACTTTATTATGACAAATGTTTTGTCAGTCCCCAAAAAAAAGAAAGCATGATGTTCACGCAGTGAAGAATAAAGCAGAGTTCTGTATTAAGATGCAGGAGCTCATTAGCAGGCAATTTGTTCGGGTGGAACATCTGAGGCACTCTGACATTCAGGTCAGGTAGCTGGCATTTTGCCTCAGCTGTGAACTCGAACCAGGATTTAGTGAGTTTTCCAGATGCGCAAAAGGAAACGTAACTTCGTCGACCGCGACCATTGAGATGATTGAACATTCTTCCCATGCAAAACATGTTCGCCTCTGATCCAGCCCAAAGCGTACTAAATGGTGCCATAATAACAAGCCGGTCTTGAATGTCAATGAAACAAAAGGGCTCATCGTTGACTTCTCGAGCCACAAAGGGAGGTGCACATGGGTCAGCGCTGATGGGGCAACCTCGCAGACTATTAGCTGCTTTGGATTCCTGGGGCTACGGATCTCTGAGGAATTGTCCTGGAGCTGGAAAGCTGAAGTAATGCTGCAAAGTGCCTACACTTTCTCAAGCATCCAGAGAGGTGAGTCAAGGGTTAGCAAGCACATGTGAAACTTATGCTAAGGATATATTGGGTGCCATCAGGACTTGGTATGAGACTATGGCTGAGGTCAGAAAGGTCATACGTGTTGTTTTGAGGGCTGAACAAAGGATAAGTGTCATCTATTGACCAGCCATACCTGGTACTGTGTTCAGGCTAAAATGATTGCAGCCTTGTATGGACAGATTCTTCCCTTATGAAACAAAACAAGGACCTTGAAACTAAGGTTCATTAGAGATTGAGAGCCTTATTAGTCCCACAACAGGGAAATTTCACCTCCGCAATCTAACCCATCCGTGCAGTGAAACGCCACATACAAGCTAGTGAACACACACTAGGGGGCAGTGGGCAGCCCTATCCATAGCACTCAGGGAGTAGTTGGGGGTTAGGTGCCTTGCTCAAGGGCACTCCAGTCACATACCGTCAGCTCAGGGGATCGAACCGGTGACCTTCCAGTCACAAGGCTGGTTCCCTAACCTCCAGCCCATGACTGCCCCCAGTTGTTGAGTTGAGTTGAGTTGAGTTGAGTTGAGTTGAGTTGAGTTGAGTTGAGTTGAGTTGAGTTGAGTTGAGTTGAGTTGAGTTGAGTTGTTAAGGACAAATGGTTTTGTCTTCTATACTTTGGATTAACTTACTGAAAACACTTTGAACAATCATAGTAGATTTAACATGATATTAGGTCTACACCAATATTGTTCACATAAATGGACAGCAGGCCAAACTCTTCTACCTTCTTGAGTCTGGCAGGATGCCACAGCTAAACACTGACCACCAGATTTAGAAACAGCTTAAAGCCTTGGGCAGTATGCATCATAGATAGCAAAGTACACTGCTATACACAAGGGCATGCTAATGCATATACATCATATTTTCAGCCTTCGCACATTCATGCAAGACTTGTGGCTTCCGTTTCACATGCTGCTTTGTACACTGTATGCTGCTATGTCTGTCTAGTAAATAAGTGCAGTATGTATCATTTATTACAGGCACCCAAATGTCCAGTTTGGGATGAATAAAGTATATCTGTCTGTTCCATCCATCAAAACTGTGGTTTAAATTATTCTAGGATGGTTTATTAATTTGCTGTGCTGTAATATTGTATATAAATATACAATGTACAGTACCAGTCAAAAGCTTGGACACACCTAGGCCTCTTTCAGGCAGCCCCAGGGCCAGAACATCTTTGTCGGACAAGTTATTCATTGAAAGTGAATAGGCACTGAAAAAAGGGTGGGTGGCATATATTTTATACATTGTATGCATTTGCAAATGTGTTATGTGGAAATGTTCCTCAGTGTCTTGACATCAGATATTGCTGACAGTAGTGCAATCATCATCCCACCTAATCCAAAGCTGCAATACAACAACAGTACTGTTCGCATCAACAAGAGCACAGGCTTCACTTCGGCCCAACCAGCACTGCAGCACCTTTGCTACAAAGCATGCATCTGATGGGCACAACTTATGCCCCCAGTGAAGCCTACATAGCTGAGTTCAAATAAGACTGCTGAGATGTAACCTACACAACAAAGTTGAGAAAAAACAATTCTGTCAGATTACTTAAGCCATCAAGCATCCTAAGCTAAAGCATACTGCCACGTCAGGTTTATGGACCATTTATGTCTTACCTTTGAAGATTTGATGCACAAATGTAGACATTTGGCATAGTTTACTTAAAACTATTTTTAAAAGAACAAGGACAAAACAGGTGTACATTTTTTAACAAAAGCTCATTTTTTATCTATTTTTTATTTATTTCAGGTTATCAGCAGGGGTTCCGGGGTTCAGTTGGGCCTTTGTTTCATGTGAAAGGTGAATTAGTTGATCTCTGGTACTGTAATCTGATAGACATGTAAATCGAATCCAGTACAGTCTCTGTGATCTAATGTGATAAACTGTGCTAACAGATAACCTCTACACTGACAGATAACAGTTTTTCAACAAACACCACCCAAATTACTTTTTTGCTGCTGAGTAAAAAGACAGTGGCATGTTCGGTGGTATGCCCTCCTCATATCATTCTGATTTTCAGAAGGAATGTGTATGTTAATATGTTTATTATCATGTTATGAACATTACACTAAACATCACTGTATTTCACAGCCTATATTACTCATTAATGAATGTATTACATTATGCATAACTGTTGTATGCAAAAGTTTGGTGAATGATATCTTGCCAAGTGAAAACATTTTGAATCTAGTCAATGTATCTAATATTTCTCTTGACAAGATTATTGTATGAATATTATAGGAATATTCAGCTTATTGAAAAAGCTGCTTGTTACAAGACAATGGAGATAATTCTGCTTTGGTAGATAAGATTGCTTAAAACAAATAAAATGATTGGAAATAAGTTACATTTCTTATTTTAACAACAGTCTCAAAACGAGAAATATTAATACAGATATTTTTTGCATCTTTAAAATATAAGCTTTAAATCAAAAAGACATCTAGGTAGGCGTTGCATTCAGATGTGTCGCTTTTGACCGGTAGTGGATAGTCACATCTACATTTTTGCTGTAAAAATCTTGAAATCTCTGGAAACCTGAGTCAGTCAAGTTGTTCATCTGCTTTGGTCACTTCTTCCAACCTGTTGCAGGCTCTGTGAGTGGCCTCTGCACTTGCTGATCAATGCTGGAAGCTTCTACCAGGTTCTCCACAGAAATGAATGGGAAGTAGGCTGGGTAATTTAAGTATTCGAGACTGAGCCCGTCAGGCCATTAGTGGCCATTAAGACCTGTCTGCCGAAAGCTGCTGTCGGCTTCCTCGGCTGAGAGCGGAGGCGAGTGACAGGTAAGGTAGAGGAAAATAGAAGCTATGTCAATGATCCTTCTGTATCCCCCCCCCACTTTGCTGCGGGTCTTGGCTTCTTTTAGAAACCTCGTTCCTGAGGACAGGTTGGAGGACATCTGCGGGGTGTTGGAGGTGTTAATTGGATTGTTGATAGGTATGTTGCTAGTACTCTACATGTTGTAAAGGGCACCCTCATTCATTCCCCCTGACCCTTCGTCCTCCCACGCAAAGGCATTCTATTCTATCCCCCGTTTGCCAGACGCCATTGTTTATCCACCTTCTCAGTAGATCTCTGAGGTTGTCTGGCATTTTGTGAAGACTGATGTCAGCAGCATACGTCCAACAGCGAACTAACTAAACTAAATCGATCTACCGAACATGCTTTTATAGTAGTGATATTCTTAAGAAGAGCACAATGTACATCTGAACACTGCTATAAATCTGCTTCATGCAGTGGACCAATCACGGGGGGGGGGATTTTGGCAAGCAATGCACACCAAATGTAATTTGTTTTAAGCAATTTTATTTGCTTTGAAATGTTTTTGTTTGAATTACACTACTGCCTTAAGCCTTTTTGTCTATAGGAAAAATAAATGGTATTTTCAAAAATAGCTCCTGTTGCACCCTAAAATGTCCCAGAGTCAATATACAGTTCCCCTCCCAACAAATCTTTCAGTCCTCTGAATAGACCACTGAGGCAGAGTCCTCAGTTTGTAGTCAGTGTCAAGCTCATATGTGAAACTCCAGGTGTAAGTTGTTTTTTGAAAACTGCTACTACAAAAATGAATTTTTTTTTCCCTAAAAAACTACTAAAATATTCTGAACCTGATACGATTTTTTTTTTCCAAACCTGAAACAATTTGTTTTCCAAAAACACTACAAAAATATTCCGAACATGATACAATTTGTCCTGTACTTTATATACATTTACACATATCTTACCCCCAAATGTTGCTGTACTGCAAAAACAAAAGATAATACAAGAAACAAACCCTGAATTTGAAGAGAAAGTGAATTAATACTGGTGAAATCATCCATGCATGCAGCAAGATCATTGTACTTGACAAGAAATGTTAAAAAATATGTTGAAAAAAGTAGAAAATGCAGTTTTTAAGATTGAATCACTTGAGATCAGACTTGCCACAGCTTAGTAATAAATGAAATACATTGAACATTAGTAAAAAGTTTTTAATTCAATTTTTTTGCATTCTTAATTTTAGCACACTAAAAAACTGAAGACCAAGGAACAAGAAAATAAATCACAAATTTTCCCCAACATTTACCGACAACTGAACAGAGAGACAGAGAGAGAGAGAGACAGAGAGAGAGAGATGACATTGGACCATTGAAGAACAAAAAAAAATTAAACTGTTTGAACATCAGAGAGTAAAATATTCCTGAATGAAATAAAACTATCCCTGATAACGGGATGAAAAAGACCTCTTCAGAGGAAACTAAAGAAAAACTGGATGTGTGATTCTTAAATCAAGCAATTGAACTTGAGTTTGTGTCTTTTGAGTCTTGAAGTAATTGTGACAGAGAACGGTGCAAATTGGTACTCTGTCTAATGTAGCTTGTTTTATCAGTAAATTACTCAATTGTGAGATTTCCTGTCTAATTGAGGAATATGAGACGTACTCATGATCAATTTAAAAACACTCCATGAATTCGATGATAGAAATAAGTATATAAAATAGCTTTCAAAACAAGATAATTCATCTCATATTTTCAGATCTAAGATTTTAAATTTAGGCAAACACAGAACAAGTTGCAGTGCAGATCCTCTGAATTACACATCATTAAGGAGTCAAAGAGTGAATGTTGCTACAAGCACATTTCTGTGCATTAAATTTACATCGTAAGTCTGGCAATCTCACCAAAATACCTCAAACAAACCAGCAAGCTGTTGTAATACATGCAGAATGTGGTTTGACATTGTCTTGCTAAAATAATCAAGGCCTTCCCTGAAAAAAGATGTAGTACTAATGCCCCCCTATACCATCATGAATACTGGCTTACTGTGCACTGATAACAAGCTGAGTGGTCTTTAGCCCGGAGGACAGTGTCCATAATTTCCAACAAGAATTTCAAATGTTGATTCATCGGACCACAGGACACTTTTCCACTTCCCCTCTGTCCATTTTAAATGAGCTTGGGCCCAGAGAAGATGGCAGCATTCCTAGATCCTTTTTATATATAGTTTCTTCTTTGCGTTTAGTTTAGTTAAAAAAAAAAGAGTTATATATGTCAGAGACACCAAATCCACATATGTAGATAAGTAAATAAGGAGTCAATGCAAGGAGAGTTTTAATTTGCATTTGTGGATGTAGTGCTGAACTGTTTTATAGACAGTGTTTTTCAGAGGTGTTTCTGAGCCCATGCAGTGATTTCCACTACAGAGTCATGTCTGTTTAATGCAGCGCTACCTGAGGGCCCAAAGATCATGGCCAGCAAATACTGGTTTTTGGTCTTGTCTCTTGCATACAGAGATTTCTCTACATTTTCTGAATCTTTTAATGATATTATGTATCGTAGATGATGAAAAGCAAAAGTTGTTAGTGCTATTTTACGTTGAGAAACATTATTTCCAATTTAATGACCAGGTGTTTTTTTTAGCATTACACAACTTTACCAGCCTTTTTTGGAACGTGTTCCTGGCATCAAATTCAAAACAGGCATATATTTTTATATTACATATAAAAACAATAGAATTTCTCAGTTTCAACATTTGATATGTTGTGTTTGAAGCATTTTCAATGAAATATAGACTTTAAATGATTTGCAACATCATTGCATTTTGTTTTTATTTACGTTTTTCACAGTGTCCCAACTTTTTTGGAAATGAGGTTGTAAAAGACAGTAAATTTTACCCATAGACAAAATTAGCTTGGGCCAACAATTCCTTATTTGGACATGATGCAGAATAGAAAATGATGCACAACCTCAGAGGTTCACCACAGGGTACAAATGCAAATATTCCTACTACACTCTACGTATACTTATACTGTATATTTAATAGACATCACCAGGTTACACAGAAGTAAGGCTGACATAATAGCACTAGATACTCTAATTGTGGCCTACTACTGCTAAAGCCTCTTGACTATCACACTTGCTGCTTACTAGAGCTTGCTGGGGTCAGGGGTCAGCAACATGTGGCTCCGGAGCTGCACGCGGCTTTTCAGTGTCCTGTTGCGACTCCACAGCAGAATTAGATTTTTAGTAAAAATAAAATAATCCTCTTTTTCAGTAAAATAAAGCTCTGCTGATCGTTCTAACACATTTTTTACCATAAATAGTCTTAAACGCTGGAGTTAACGTAGACTATAACTGCTAATTCACCCTTTAACCCTGAATATTGGCACACAGACTACTGGTTACAGCAATGCACACAATAGTCTCGCCTAGCTACTAATGAAAGGCAAAGAGAAAGATTTGAGACGAACACTGATAATTTGGAGACAAATGGACTTATTTGCATATATAAGCACTACAGTTGGTGATATTTCAAACTGTCAAACACTAAAAAGCCGTGAAGCTGAAGTCAGTCTTTCATTCAAATTGTCTCGTTCCACACTAAATGGTGCGGAAGTTGCATTCTGGCGTCTCCGGCGCCATTTAGGGCGGAACAGAAAAACTGAACAATAAGCTGGCGAATGAGAAGCTGACTTCAGCCTCGTAAAACATTGAATGTTGACAGACATTTTACAAGAAACTGTTCTACTTTTGCAGAAAAGTTTCCTGCTGGAGATGTAAGAAAAGCAGCTATAGCTGAGCTAAAGCTTAAAGCAGAGCAAAGTAAGTCTGCATTTTCATTTATATCATAATTTCTAGTCTATACTAGAACATCAGCACATACTGAGACATATTTACAGCCAAGATGGTAAAGCGTTACTTCAATAAAATAGACATAAAATGTTGTGACTCCTAAGGTGGTTTGATTTTTGTTGAAAGGACAAAATGGCTCTTCTTAACATTTGGGTTGCCGACTCCTGTACTAGGCCTTTTGCAGAGGTGGGTAGTAACCAGTTACGTTTACTCATGTAGATGTACTTAAGTTAAATATTGATGGATTTCTATTGATGGATGTATGTATTGTATTTTCAATTGTAATACTTTTACTTCTGCTCAAGTATATTAGTGAGTAAACAAATCTACTTTTTACTTAGTTACATTTAGCTATTCATATTTGGTTACCAATTTCTTTTTGTGTTTAATTTTAACCTGTACTGTGTTGTAATTGGTCACATCTCTGACCTTGGAGCTTTAGCATTTTATTTTAGATCAATATAATCCAAAACATCCATACAAACTTCAGTTCCTGTGCTGATAAATGCAAGATTTACTAAGAAGTTTCACTGCAGTTGAACCCGTTATTTAGTACTTAAGTAGTTTTTGACCTGATTCTTTTGTACTTTTAATGAAGTTGGTACTTGTGTCATTACTGGAGTTGCCAGTGTGGTGATGTCAGTTAAATGCATAAAAGTGTTGGCTCTCATTTAGCATATGTAGCCATTTTCCTTTTTTGAATGTGTACCCTATTACTGCCGGCCCCCTAGTGGCCATTCCACCAGTGGACTGGAAATGCACTCATAATCAAGTAAAATATCTTTCCCCGTAACTCTGTTTTCAAATTAGCTAGACCACTGTGTGAGATGTTGAGCTGCTAGTAAGCAATGAGGGGTGAAAGATGCGGTCCTGCGATCAAAACTGTTCACATCTCTTCACAAAGATGGTTGTGCTGGACATCAACGGTAGCTTTCTTGATATCAAAATATCATATGCACCTGCAAAAGCATTTAAACACAATAAAAACAACTAGTTGTTGGTTTTCTTGCTTACATCTGGAGACAAACATTCAGTGCACCTATGGTTTTGTACATCATACACATTTCCATTCATTAAGAAAAAATACATAGTTCAACTGAGGAACCTGCAAAACATGTTTAAATAGCATTTATGGCTAATGTGAACAGGAATTAACGATGTAACTCAAATCATTCAAGACATATGGAGGACAAAACATATGCAGCTGGTCAGTTTCTGTGATCAGATAAGCATAAGAAGTGATCGAGCCACAAATTTGTCCCATAGAGAAAAGCGACTTAGACCCAGGACTCTTCCGGATGCTAATGACGAACCAGAAGACGACGACACATCCTCAGAGGTCTGTTGCTCTATTTATCTTCTGTTTCCCCACTTTCCCCCGCTTGTGTATGGGTGTGTATGTGTGTGTGTGTGTGTTCCTGCAGAGTGTGAGCTGACACTAGATCTTTTGATGCCTGTAGTGTGAGGACGGGTCCGACTCTATGGGTCAGTGCCAGCTCATTAGAACACAACCTTGCATGACCTACAGCTACCACGGTTTGGTCAGTGTATGCTTGCCTTCTCCTCAGAACTGTCAGAAGAGGATTTAGTCGATTCACCCCCCCACTCTATCAAAGATCTAACATCAAATACACTGGCCAAATGAACCCCGGAGAACTGTTTTGCCTAAACATTTCAATAATTCATCAAAACATCTCTCGCATCCACCCACTACTACAGCACATATCTGGTTGGAAAAAATTGATGCCCAGGTCTGGCTCTGCTTTTGAGGACATAATTTCATTCCGTTTATGAGATAAAAAGAGAGATAAAGACCTGCAATCAAACGAATGAGACCTTCTCGACCTATGTGTAGGTTTTAACTAGTGAATCTACACAAAGCCTTAATGATGGAGAAACAAAGTCTGGAATTGGAGACATTCTTCCAATGTAACATCTTACGTCCATATGCTAAAAATGATAAATGTGCTGTGTTAGTGTCTCTCCACTACACCCCCCTCAGTTGTTCTGACCTTGCACCCCAGATGAAATTCACCAAGAATAGCCTCTAGTATGATCAAGAATAGATTGAAAAGAGTCGTAGAAATCTATATTTCTGGCCCGGAGTCTTCTGGGACTATGTGGGAAATGAGCAATGTCCTGTGCTCTAACGATTCTTTTGAATGAAATATCAATGCTTTCCTCATTTGAAAGCAACAAAAATGATACCAAGTGACCGCACCACATAAATGGTTAAAGATGGCCTCCGTCTAAAAACGCAAATTATTACACTGAAGCTGATTTTGTATTTTTAGTGCTCAATCACTTAAGGCTGATGAGCATCATGGCCCTTTATTGCAATTAATAAACAGGAAGAGAATATTCTTAATGTTTTGCAATTATGCTCTTGATTGTGTACCATAAGTTAACCTGTGCTCTTGCATGGATACGAGCTTATCAACTGAATATCTTAAAGTAAATGCTGGCAAATTTTTAAAGACTTCAAAAAGCTTAGACTTAGA
This sequence comes from Colossoma macropomum, assembly GCF_904425465.1. Taxonomy (NCBI): domain Eukaryota; kingdom Metazoa; phylum Chordata; class Actinopteri; order Characiformes; family Serrasalmidae; genus Colossoma; species Colossoma macropomum. The sequence continues at coordinate 37,927,479 of NW_023494784.1, forward strand.
CTGTAAAAAAATAATAAAGGTTCTATACCAATTAATGGGTTCTTCCAGATATTTGATGGTTCTTTAAACAAAAAAAAATACAAAATGGTACTCTTAAATCAGTCGTCCTCAGGGGCCAACAGACAGTTCACATTTTGGACTGTCCTATGTGTTGTGAGTTGCAAACCTTTTTGAAACCTTTATTTTTAAGAGTGCATAGTAAAGATATGTATGATATACAGAGGGGTCCAAACATCTGGGCCATATGGCCTACTCTGTATGTTTGTATATCAAAGCCCTCCCAGTTCACAATTTCTCTAAAAATACATTTATTAATGGCAGTTGGTGGAAGTGGAAGTTCAGGTAAGCTCTGGGAGGCTAAGAAAACTCTCAGATACAACTGCTTGTTTCCTGGCCAGAAAGGCAAAACAAAACCCCCATATAACAGCAAAGGACCTGCAGGAAGGTTCAGCTGACACAGGAGTGGTGATATATTTTGTACTGTGCAGCATTGCTTGCACAGACATGATCTGCATGGAAAAGTCATCGGAAGGAAATTTTACCTGTGACCTCTTCCTAAAAGTGAAGGTCTGAGGTACGCAAAACAAGTTCTAGATAAGCCATAGGAAGCAAGTTTGTGGACTGGCAAAGAAAAATGTAATATATAATCACCAAAGGTACATTTGGAGGAAAAAAAGGAGCAGCATTTGATGAAAAGAACACCTTGTCAAGTGTTAGGTGAGAGTATGAATCTGTTATATTTCAGTAGTCTGTGGCAGCCAGTTGCACAGGAAACACTGTAGGCCTATGAGTGGATGAAAGAGAGGATTCTGCTAAATATCAGCAAATTCTGGAAGCAAATGTGACACAGTCAGTTAAGAAACTGAAGCCGAATGGCCGGTTTCTACATCAGGATAATGATAATGATCCAAAACATACCTTAAAATCCATCATGAACTACTTCAAGAAACACAAGCTTTTGGAATGGCCCTCACTGTCCCCTGACTTAAACAAGAATAGGAAGTCTCCTAGATGGCTACAAGAAATGTTTGCAAGCTGTGATATCTGCCAGAGGAGAGTGTAAGAACTTTTGCACATGCCCCAATACTATTTTGTTGTTTTTTTAAGTTAATTCAATATAAAGTTACTACCCAGAAAAAATGTTTTTTTAAGTTTGCTGCAGAGGTTGTGTTCACTTCTTTTTACCTCAAAAAACAATAAATATGTAATTTGACCAGGGGTGCCCAAACCTTTGCATACACCTGTACCATACTCAACTTTCAGAGAAAAGAAAACGTGTCTCTCACAAATGTATAACGTCTCACAATGTAAGGTTCTGAGATAAAGATGTGTTCTAGTCAGTGAGGTGAATTTACAGAGGAAAGCACATTGGCTTTATTTGTACATAATTGCATCTTTCTCATAGGCTTCCCAGCTGGTACGCTACTGAGCAGGTGTTTGAGGCTTGGCTGACGTAGATATGTGTTTGCAATCTGACAAACTGTGAGGAGCTCACAATAGGATGTGACAGGCTCGTGTCAGTGTGTCAATTTTCCTATGGGGGGGGGGTTATTTACAAACTTTCACTTTTTCCAACAAGGCACTAATGAGCGAAGAATAACGTAGCTATTTTTGATCCATTGGAGAGAACTGAAAATGAATTAGAAGCACTTCAGAAGTTCTTCTTTGTGCTGAACGAGATGGGTTGTTAAATGTGCTCTAAGTGGAGAGGTTAATGATGGTGCTTTCAGTGAGTGCGTTTGCATGCACACTAATAATATGATCGTTATCTGATTTTGGCAGTTACGAGACTATTCAAGCGGTCACATAAACAGGTTACTGTGAGACCTTAAGGGAGAATTTGACCAATTTTTTCAACATCTCTGTATAATATGTCATTGAGAAACAAAGTCATTGAGAGTGTGATGTAAAATGCAACATTGTTGTAGAGAACTTACCAATTCAGATTTCTTTACAGTGGTGGTGATAGGAACCAGAAGCCATGATGTCTACAATGCAAATATACCATTTTATTTACTATCTAAAATGACCAGTCAACCTACATGTGCCTTCTGAGTTTTAATATGCAATATTAATGTTAAACTAGTGCTGTATCTGAAAAACATGAGGGCTGTTTTGTCTTTCAACACCCCACATGTACCTTTTTGTCATAAATCAAAAATATGTTTTAGACTAAGACGTTCTCAAAACTGTCATAAACTCATGTCTCAGGTGTCAGGCAGCATTTTCATAACCTGACTTTGAGACATTAGATTTAGGACAGGCTGCCATACAACCCCAAAGAATAATAGATTCACCTCCATGCTTTACAGACAGCAAGGTGTTCCTTTCATCAGATGCTACTTATTTTTTAAAAAACCTACTTAGATGGTGATAGTAGCCAAATAGTTCAGTTTTTGTTTCTTCAGTCCACTGCACATGCTGCAATTGCTTCTAAAATGCCTCTAGCTAATCTAGATGTTGTTTTGTGTACCTTTGACTTTTGTGGTGAGATTACAGTTAAGAATAATTTCCATGTAGAACATTCTGTTTGTCCAGCAGCACTGCACAGTGGACCAGTGCACTAGTATTCCAATGCCAGCCTAATCTTCCTGTAGATCCTTTGCAGTGATGTGGGGGTTTTGCTTTGCATACCTGAGCAGAATTTTTTGATATTTTTCTTGGTCTTTCAGATTGTGTCTTGTTCTTGTTAACATTCATTTCTTAATGACATTTTATACAGTGGAAATCGCAATCAGGAAGAATTCTTTTATAGTCTTCTCTTGCTTTGTAAGAGTTAATTATCTTTAGTTTTAGTTCCTCAGTCAGAAGCTTAGATGAGCCCATGGCTGTTGAGTACAAGCACAACAGCCTGAGAGGTTTGAAGGCCCACATAATTTATTGTCTACACCTGACTTGGATTAAGGCCTAATGAGTCAAATAAACTCCAAGACCCTACACTAGCAAATGAACTGAAAGAGTGCCCAAACTTTGTACATGCAACATTTTGCTTTAGTTGTTTACCTTTTTAATTCAGCAAATAAAGGGTAATCATGCATTAAAAATTGTAGAAATGCCAAATTTAAGTTTATTCTGTGTTTAGTTATATAAACTTCTTTTCACTTAGACAATCAAAAGAATGTGTAATTTGACCCAAAGTGCCCAAAGGTTCACATACACCTGCAGAAGTAATTTTCTTAGAAAACAAATGAATTGAAATAAAAGCAAAGTGTAATTGGTTTCGGTTCAAATCACAGGGTGTTTTTTTTTCTTTCCTTGTTTTCTTTCTTGGAGTCTCATGGAGAGATTTTAATAGAACAGTGGTATCAATTCCAATGTATGCCTTTACATCTAATATCACACATACTTTTATAGCATAAAATTTAAGTTTCATTCACAGCATGAATCCAACATCTCCCTTAACTGAAAATAGGATTATTAATATGTACATCATAACACCTCTGATATCCTTGACTCACTCTGTGTAAATGTGCAGTTTTCCTGCACTCCTGAAAATAAAGGTGCCAAAAAGAGTTCTGTTAGCCATGCCATACACCCTTAAAATGGTTCTTCAAGGGTTCTTCTGTAAAGCCTATGAACCAACTCAAAGAAAGTATTTTAAAATAGTTCTTTGTGTTGTTAAATTGTTCTTCACTGTGATGGAAAATCTGTTGTATAACAGTGAGACCCCCAGCCAGTCTGCCCTTTTGTGGCTCCACAGCGAAATTAGATTTTTAGGTAAAAATAAAATAATCCTCCTTTGCAGTAAAATAAAGCTCTGCTGATCATTCAACACAGTTTTAACACTAAATGGTCTTAAACGTTGGAGTTAATGTAGAACTGCCAATTCGCCCTTCAACCCTGAAGATTGCAGACTGCTGGTCACCATAGCAACACACAACAGTCTCACCTAGCTAGTAGCTAACAAAATGACAAAGAGAAAGATTTAAAATGAACATCGATAATTTGGAGATGAATGGACTTATTTGCATTGATAAGCACTACAGCTGGTTTCCTGATACGTTTAATCTGCAATTACCTAAAGAACTTCTTTAGAGGACCATTCTGTAAATGAGACTTTTGAGTGTGAAATATGTTTTAAAAAATTTTGGTAACCCTTTCTTTTACAGTCCCCTAAGTTCTAGGTATTAACCAGGTAAGTGTGAGGTACAAACTCCAAAGTACTTGGAAATTATTTTAGGTGACAAGATGGTAAGTACCAGGATAGTCTAAATTAATTATACTGAAATGTCTCACAGGTTCTAGGTATTACCCAGGTAAGTGTGAGGTAGAAACTCCAAAGTACTAGGTAAGTATTTTAGGTGAGAAGATATTAAGTACCAGGATAGTCTAAATGAATTATTATAAAATGTCTTACGGGTTCTAGATCAGGCCTGTGGGCCTTGTGTTTGACACATGGGTACTAGATTGTCAATAATGGAGAGAATGTATCTGTGTGTTATAATGTATTTACCTGGAACTTCAAAAGAATAAACAGGATCTGTGTAGGGGCTCAGGTCACTCAAATCTGAAGAGTCTTAAATACTATGTGTCTGTCTATTACCTAGATACAAAACTGAATCTGAACTGTAAAAGAAAGCTGGGACTCCTATGGTTTTACTGAGTTCTTACCACAAAGTTCAGAAAAATTGCCATATATTCCCTCTAATATAGACAATGAAGTATGAAGCTGTAAGAACTGTGTTCCATTTATTCAGTAGCTTTCAGTTTTCTAATTTAAATAGAATGTACATGTTCATGTTTGTAAGTATCCCCTTTTGCTCTTCAATAGTTTTCCAGTTTTCAGGTATTTTATCATGTTTCCTTTAAATGTAATACATAGAGCCTGATGGGCATTTCAGTGTAATTAAATTAGATTGTAATGGTGCTGACCATCATGTTTCCCAATTTCTACCTCACACTAAGTGTGAGGTAGAAACTCCAGTACTTTGGAGTTTCTACCTCACACTTACCTGGGTAATACCTAGAACCTGCGAGACACTTCACAGTAATTCTTTTAGACTATCCTGTTCCTTACCATCTTATTACTTAAAATAATTACCCAGTACTTTGGAATGTATACCTTACCCTTAGCTGGGTAATACCTAGAACCTGTGAGACATTTCAGTATAATTAATTTAGACTATCCTGGTACTTACCATCTTGTCACCTAAAATAATTACCTAGTACTTTGGAGTTTGTACCTCACACTTACCTGGTTAATACCTAGAACTTAGGGGACTGTAAAAGAAAGCGTTACCAAAGTTTTTACCTAAATTCAATCTTAACATTACATGAAGGTTCTTTTAACCTTTCTTCACATTTATAACCATGGTTCTTCAGGGAAACAAAAGGTGGTCCTTCTTTGTCATCGCTCAGAGAACCCAATTATCACTTGAATCAAGTGCACATAAATGCTTTGGATGAAAGTCAGACTTTTTTTGCAGGTACATGTAAACGTACACTCTTAGCAAAATGGGTTCTGCATAAATAGTACCAAAAAAGGGGTTCTTTGCAACAATAGTGGATCCCTTTTGATGCTATAGAGAAGCATTTTTGAAAAGGTTCTTAAAAGAATCATATACAAAAGGATCTCCATTTAACCAGATGTAGAACCATTTAAATATTCACATTGATATTCGAGTTGTCATGGTTCTATATATTGCTTTTGCCTTTACTAAAGAACCTTTGGAGAGTCTTATTAACTGATTCTAAACCATTTTAAAATGTTACCCTAATCAGAAACCAGCTGTGGTGTGTGTGTGGCCATGTTGTAGAGCTTGTGCAGCACCTTCCAGGCTTTGGCTCTCGCTGTTTGCCTTTCAGGTGGCTGTGAAGGCTTTTCTCTCGAGGTTTCACAGGGAGGTTGAGGAGAAACAAAAGGCACACGCTGGCTCTTTCTCCCTCCGCTGCACTGCAGAAATGCTGCTAATTGTCTTTACCTCCCCAAGAGTCTGTCTCTCAAAAGGCCAGGAACATGTATGGATTTTCTCAAATGTCATTGGAGTTTGGGGTCCCACACTCCCCCTGGAGCCAACCTCCACTTCTTTCCACTGCCGCTGATGAGCGGTGTGTGTGGACAGCTCTGGCTGCATTAGACATTTATCTGTCTCGCTGCCACCAACCAACCAAGTCATTATCGGTAGATTTCAGAGGATGGAGGGCGCAAGAGTCTCGGAAGGCTTTCGTCAGAGTGCTGAAATCGGCACTTGGTTGGAGATAAGCTCACTTTCTTCTGAAGCCTCACGGAGGATGACGAGTCAGCCATAAATGTCTTCTCAAAAACTTAATTTTTTACATCGCTTCCTTTTCTCTGCCACAGATACAGTGCTTATTTCCACATGCACTCATAGAGGAATGGTTTGGCGAAAAAATCAAATGCACATCGTTTTTCACTTAGACCAGTTGTGGTCGATCAGCCAAGACATGTTTATCGTCCAGATTTTGCTCATTTAGTTCTTTAAACCACAGCTGCGAAGCTAATGTTGCTGACACTGGATGTCAATAGTCACTCAAATCTTTTCTGGAAACGTAACCACAAAATGTCTCTGAAACCACATCCAGGTATTTGTTAAGGTTGTGCAGACTTGTTGAAGTGTTTTAACCCTTCAAATGGCCAGGGTCCACTGGTGTGGCCCCCACTTTTATAGCCTAAAAACAGCTCGGCCAATTTGCATTGAAATCTCTGTAGTTACTGAATAATAAGCCTCAGTATGCAATCAGCCTGGGATTTTAAGGTGGATGTTAAGACACAATAGGACTTACTAACAGCTATAAAAAATAACTAAATTTTACTGAACACAGCAGGCAGCTTTTAGGTGTTACTCTGAACTCTGTGGAAAGATTCAAACCTTTCAATCAACACAATATTTGTGTTTTTGACGTTGAAACAAACAGTAAAAAGTGCACTCAAACAGTACAGAGTATAACTTGTATATGACTGTAAAGCCGTTTTCAAGCCGTTATGAACTCCAAGAATGTCCAGAGAATCAGTTGCACTTTCACACATATAGGGTACAGCCAGAACTTTTCCATGTTAGATGTGTTCTTAGTACATGTCCCAGGTTGTTTAGGCCAGGGGTCGGCAACCCCTAATGTCATTTTGTCCTTTCAAACCAATGAACATATGTGCATTTTACCATCTTGGCTGTAAAATGGGTCTCTTTGCTCACTGTAACCAGTCAACTTTGTGAGCAGAAGTGAACAAAGGCCTTTTGCATACAACTCTGCTCCATATGTTCATGATATGCAGTTCCCTGCTGAATGTTCTTTCAGAAATTGGTTGTAAAGGACTCGCGTTGACTTAAAGAATTCTTGCCTGGAAGTGGAGTGATTTTTATTCACAGTTCCTGTCTGTCAGTTTCATCTTTCGGCCACAATTCTGATGAGAATTTCCTGTAGACTGGGATTTTTGCCACTGCTGTTAGACCCGTATGACCCTATGCTTCCATACACCTGCAAACCCAGCTACTTTCTTCACACTATGGCCTTTGACATGCCCAAATGCAATCACTCCTTTCTGCCAGTCATTGACATCTGATGTTTTCCACACATCGAACAAGACATTCACTGCACTGTACCACCTTTTCTCAATCTATGAATCCCATCGCACACCCTGCAGGTATTTATAGCCCAGTCATCCTTGTGCAATGGCATGTTCAGGAGCCTGAAGTTACTACTACCTTAAACACACAAGGTGACTAATTTTTTTGTCTGGGGAGCTTATGTAATTAAACACATTATTAACTATTTACATTTCAGATAGTACAGCAAAATAAAGTAATTAAACTCTCAACCTAGCAAGCGTCTCTGGTGTAGCATTCATTTTAACTTCTTGACGTACAACAGCAGCCTAAAGCGCTGTCTCTTTCACCCAGACCCTTAAGTCTAAATTTCTTTGTCAAGCTTGCGAACACCAAAATTCCACTCTTTCTGCTCTGAAATAGAGATCACTCCCTGTCTTGAAGACAAATAGGTGCTCTCCAGTGAAAGAGGAAAGGGTAGTAGAAAAACAAGAAGAAAGGAAAATCACTTACAGAACTGTTTGGTGCTGGTGGATCTTCACTCTTTAAAGAAGAGATTCCTTAAGTGTTCTTGATGGGGTTGCAGGTTCTTCAAGCAACAATTTAACATAAAGACCTTTTTTTTCTAAAGATTCCTGGAAGCTGTAGTGTGAGCTGTGTGAGTAGCTAGAGAGGCTCAACAAAGAAATCTCCCTGCCAGTTTATCTCTAAGCAGCTAGGGCACAATATAGACCCATAGTTTAAGAGACCATTTAAAAAACAGTTTGGTGAAAAATCTAATTCACACAGTTTCCCCCCGTACCCCAAAGGTGCCAATTAGCCAAGATGTGTTTGGTGTCTGAAGTTTGCTTCTTCAGTTGTGCACTGCAGCTATGAGGCTAATGTAGCTAGCAAGTCATTTAAGTAATTTGGGCCTAAGAAGTTAGCATCATGCAAACTGTATGCATAATTATGTACACCATGTGGAGTTGGTAAGTGATCTTAAATAGACTTGATTATGTGGCTTCTGACACGGTAAGGAGCACTATTATCAATAAAAAGGGAATAAAGTACAGAAAATTCAGTCCTAAAGAAGCTACTGTTTTTAGCTATGTGATGAACTTTTGTGATATAATATTGGTAACACTTTCTATGAATGTCACCTTTGTAAGCATCTATAAAAACATTCATAACATGTTATAATGCATGCATAAGACATTATAAACATAGCTATAAATATTTATAAAAATGCATTATACATTATAGCCATGCTTATTATGCATTATGAATTGTTAACATAATACATTATAAGTACTGATCATAACAAATTATAAGAGCTCATAAGTTGTATTTGTCCACTCTAAGTAAAGTGAAGCGTACTGTACTAAAGCCACCTCCAGTGTTAAGAGTGAGGCTTCAAGTTGAAGCATTTACTGAAGGATTTACTGAAACACTAAAACATTCACAGTAAAGCACATTACAGGCTTCAAATGTCAGAGTTTAAACTAGAGCTGCCATCAGTGTTTTACCCAATGTGGGAAAGTCAATGTACACCACCGTTAGCTTGGTATTTGTCTTTACGCTCTCCAAGCTGGGACTGACTTCTTTGGCATTATAACATGTTATTAACACTATTTATAATGCATTATATTAACAATTCATAATGTATAATAGACATGGCTATAAAGTGTAATTCAGTGTTATTCTTTTTTATAAATATTTATAACCATGTTTATAATGCCTTATGAATACATTATAACATGTTATAAATGTGTTTATAGATGCTTAAAAAGGTGACATTCATAGAAAGTGTTACCAAAATGGTTATAAATATCATACATACTAACCACATAAGCAAGTCTATTTCAGATTACTTAACAACTTGGCATGGTTTGAGGCAAATATGTAATGATTTAGGTGTGCAGTTTAGACAATACAAATAATAGATGCTAATTAGCTTTCATCTTAGCTAGCCTCATAGCTGCAGTAAAAATAAAAAATAATGAAGATAATTTTATTCATCAAGCATGTCTTGGCTGTAAATACAGATATAAGATGTTATAAAGAAGTTATAAATATCCAGACTGAAGTTTTATCCTTTCTTGTTCTTGCTAGCAAGTGAACTTCATTTCCCAGAAACCAGCACAGACCAGTGTAACTGATCACGAGCAACACCAGCATATGTTGTGTTTTGGATACTGGTTTAGCTGGTCAGCAGCAAAGGAAGCTGTTATGCTGATCACCACCGAAACCAGCGTATGTTGTGTTTTGGATGCTGGTTTAGCTGGTCAACCAGCATGACCATGCTGGGTGACCAGCTGAACCAGCACCAGAGCAGCACTAGACCAGCATAAACCAACTTAGACCAGCATGGGATTCTGAAATCTGATATATGGCCATACTTGCACAGAAAGGGTCAGGCATATATTTCAAAATATATATACATATATGTACATATAAAATATTGGGCGTTTATGAATAATATCTTATTATAGTTATTATTGTTACTGTTTTGTAGCTTGTAAACACTAAATTATTTGAACTAGTCAGGGAACATGTTTTACTGATTTATTGTGCATCTGTGTATGCTTTTAAAGTTTAGATGTGCAGCTATTATTAATTATTGTCACTTCATTAGGAAGTCTGTGTTGTAACCTAATCCAAAGGATTATGATATTAAAGTTATGTAATCTGATTACTTTCTGTTACTTTTGGATTACTTGTCTTTTTAAATTTGTATAGTTAAATAAAGATGAGATAAAAATAATTAAAACTATTTCAACAAGACTGTTTTCACCAAGAATTCAACTTAAAGCAAATACAGTTGGACTGTTTTATGAAGCAGAATCATAGATTTTCGGTGACTTAAATATTGTGCCTCACTCAAACAGTCGAAGTGCAAAGTTCAGAAATCAAGGCAGAATTTCCTTAGGGAAAAAAAAAACTGAGTGACAGGAAAATGAAGGAAGGCTAAAAGGGAATACACAGAAACAAGTAATTGCTGAAGACCATGAACTGCTGCTGGGGAGGGGGATTCATCAGAAATCTCTCCTAGCAGCAGAGGCCTCCTCCTCGCCTCTTCCTCAAGTTAGAAAAACTCTTCAAATCTACACGATTCGTGGGACATTTTTATCATTAAATCGTAGACAAAATGTGATGAGTCTGCCTGTATGTGGTTTGTGCTATTATGTAACACCATTACATGTAATCCAATACTACCCAACCCTGCATATATGTCACATATCTGTTTCTATGTGACAAATATAAGCTAAGATATAAGTGAAATCCATATAGGCTAATATATAGCATATATTTGTAATCCATACATTGCCATATACCATGTCAGTATGGGGCTAGCAGTCTTCATTTATGTGGCACATTTTTGAATTTCCACAGAAACATTGGGCTTTTCCATCATATTTAAATAATTTCTCAGTTTTAAAGCCAATTCAGTTTAGCTCACAGTCACATCTCTTCAGCAACAAAAACTGATACAAGATCTTCAGGGTGGTCCAGGAGATGCTGCATTGACTTTAAAAAGGAATTCATCCAAATTCTGCATGATTCAGCTTTTGAGATGTAAACAAAGTCATTCAGAGTAGTTGGGTGTAAAATGGTTCATTGTAGAGACTCAGATTTCTTTACAGTGGTGCTGATAGGAACCAGGGGTCACCATGTCTACGACACAAATATAGCTTTTTTATTTACTATCCAAAACCACCAGTGAACCTACACGTGTCTTCTGAGTTTCTATATGGAAAGTTTATGATGATGAAACAGTGGAAAATCTGAAAAATTTTATTTTCTTTAGGGACTGTTTTGCTTAACAATAACAACTGAATGCTTCAGACGTCTGGTTCCTATCACCACCATTGTGAACAGTTCTGACTCAGTAAGTTCATCTAGAATGGAGCATTTCATACCAATCCACTCTGAATGACTTTGTTTGCATCTTTACCATTTAATTATTCAAAAATCTTGAAAAACTGTTGTAATTCTTTAAGGAATGTATGCGCAAACGCATTGATCAGATGTGATGGATTAGATGAGGTGATGGATCTCCACAGATGGTTCTACACTTTTAATCACACTGAACGAGAAAGAGAAGCAGACAAAATAGCATATAGACAACGTCCAAATTGTGTGAATGGAGGTGCCAGGCCAGGACAAAGCAACCCTTCAAGGCTGGAGGGCTACAAGTGACTGAACAGTCATTGCGCCTAATGGGTCTTGGTGACCATCACTGCAGGAACACTTATCAAAGTGGCTCCCTGCACCAGCACATCAAAATAGTGAGGGCTGCAGAACTGAGGGGTAATGAGTCGAGAACTGCAATCTTCCAGCTGCTGAACTAGAGCGACAAGCTAGCCATTCTACAAGTGACAAGGGGATTCTCCATCTCCAATTTCATGCTCTTCCCTCCCACTCAGCATGCATTAGGGAAAAACTACACTCTTAAAAATGGTGGGTCTTCAAGGGTTCTTTGGGTTCTTTAGCAAATAAAATGGTTCTGTATAGCACCAAAAGGGTTCTTCTATTGTATCAAGCTTTGCAACAATAGCAGCACCCTTTTTGGTGCTATATAGAACCATTTTCAAAAAGGTTCTATATAGAACCATATACAACACATTCTTCATCAGTCTGAATGACCATTTCACCATGCAAAGAGCCATTTAAGCATGCCAAGTGTGTATTAAGTGTGTATGGCTCTATATAGAGCGAACCTTTGAAGAACCATCATTTTAAGAGTGTAGGGAGGACATTACAGATGTTGCAGAAACTATCTTAGGTAAAGTGGGAGGATATAAGGACCTACGTGGCCCAACAAATGGCCCAATATGAGCCCTACTTGCAATCCTATCCCTCTGGGGTCAGAGGGCACTTTCTTGAATGTTGGCATATCTTCTTAAATTCACCTTTAAAGGCTCTTGTATATTACATAATATCCATAATTTTCATATCACAGCTTTCCAAAACTGCTGCAGCAACTTCAGCGGCTGTAAACTCTCTACATGCCATTTCACGTGTCTCTGATGTTGACTGATTGAAGAATGAATGGTTTCCGAACTGATGGGTCAGTCCTTAGTGATTTCCTTAGTGTCCATTGGTCAGTTTCACATAAAATGTGTAAACCAATAATTACACATGATAAGAATCAGATGATGTGTATCTCAGCCCTCTTCATAGCCTTATAACTGCAGATGTGAGTCACGTATGATCTTGTGATAAGATGGAATGGAAAGGATGACTCTATTTCCAACCATTTGAAGTCAAAACATGATTGGTTAATTCCTCTCTCAGTGCATAATTATGCTGATGGTTAATCTAATATGTTAGGTCTTCTTTTCAGCTCCTGAAGTCCTAGCCAATAGGAGAGCTTGCCTACCTATCTCTACCCAGATAGAATAGTACTGTAGTACTGTATAGTACTGTAATACGTTTATGCATTTAAATACAAGCATGATTCTGTCAATAACAATGAACATGTATTTTTTTTAGTTCCCAGAAATCATTAGGCCTCTCTAAAGGCCTAGAAGGCCCTGAGGGTTCCCCTCTGCTGTGTTGTCTTTTTTATCGATCTTAGCTCAGTGTCAGCTGTGGATGGCTGAATGTTAACAGAGCCAGCAGACCACTTAGACTGGAAAACTCTCAGTCTGTAGTTTATTTAATACGATTACAGACAGTTGCAAATCAAACTAAATTAGATCAGAGATTAATAGGATTTTTACTGACTTTTTCTACACTGGTGGTACATAGAATCTGCACCTATGATGAAGTTGCATACGGGTCATTCTCCATTTGGAGTGGGAAACCATGTCACAAAGTTTGCAGGGCTTAAAAAATGCTTAAAATATTGAACACAGCTCCTACAGTCGGTATGCACATTTACACAGTGGACCTAAGATTAAATGATACTTTATGATTCTCTGTTTTTTCTTTTTTTATCCTGTTTTATAGTCGCTCTGCATCTGTAAAACAGCTCGTCACACAACCGATTTTCAACATTTGAGAAACCATTTTTAATATAAAACAATATTTTTAACAGGTTTAATTTGGGAATCTATATAAAACAGATTAATGTTTACTTTTTATATCATTAACGTTACACTACATTTAAAAATATGTATTTTGTTTAAAAAACTCATTTGTCTCACAGATTTTGGTCACTGGTGTTATCAGGACTCTTATGTTACATTTTAACAGTATTTTCAGCTCAAATTAAACTGCTTCTTTGGGTCGAGGCTCATCAGAGAGGAAGCATCTCAAGGCATGAGAAGGCGAGTCACACTCGCTCACTAAATTTCCCTAATTTATTAATAATTTTGTTTATCAGGCAGCACATAACCTCTATGTGTCACTGGTGTTATGTGCTTTAATGGCTGGGTAATTAAAATGTTGTCAAAATAATGCCAAATATAATTTTATTACTGATTTTAAATAGTTCTACAAGGTCACCTGACGGCAAATGAGTCAGCCACTTTACAAAATCCTCAGTTTTAACCAGAATGTCACTGGAGTCACAGTCACTGGTGATATACCATATTCATACAACACCAATGACTGTAAAATATGTTTGGAATGAAGGTCTCCTTTTTAGCATGTATGATAATAGGAGATATTAGGGGACATGTTAATATATTATTTAGTGTTGGCATGAAAGAAATTGTTTTTTTTAAAAATGTATCCACCTGAATTCCCACTCCAAATGGAGAATGACCCACATAACCTACACCTAAGACATGAAATTATATACTGGAAATATCCGCTGTATTTCATATCTCAGCAGGTCATCGGAAGTTTCACACAAATAACAGATAAACAATAATATTTCCCAAAGTAAAGTTCGCATTAGTTAAGAAAAAAAGTTGTTTTGACAGTTTTTTGAGTATCATTGTAAAAACATACAACGGGTTATGCCTTGATTCTACTGTGTATTTGATGAAATCATGCTGTGCTATTGCATATAGAGGAATCTGGTTATTCAGGCTGGAACTGTCTAACTGGAGGCACTAAGTTGGGGTATCTGTCATATTTTGAGTCATACTTGGGAGGTTATATATGATTCACTTTCTTAAAGCTGGAAGACTGATTTCAGTGTGGTGGCGCATGATGCCCAAGCAATACCTTTGCCTGGAATAGGCCTGCGACTGTGCTGCATCTAATGTGTTAGGAGTTCAACATATTGGCCATAACGTGTAGGCCTAAGGCTATGGAATAAATGAGCTGCTGTCTACAGCATATTAGGTCATAGATATTTTGCCAGTTGACAACAGCAGCTGACGTTTCGCTGGACAGTGCGCTGATTATTACTGGAAGCGTGGGCCTGTCAAAGCATTTTTAGCAACACGCAATCTGGCCCTGATCACAAGGGCATTGGCTGGACCACTGTAATGTGCTCTGGGGATACTAGATCTAAACCTATTAGATGAAAGGAGCTATTGGAAATATAATCACCAACTGGGAAGGCAAAGCTGTTCAGCACAAGATGAGTGATATCCAGCATTTGGTGCTTATCATACTGATAATCTAGAAAACAGCTTTTTTTAAGCGGAAAAATAAGCACATTCGCCTGCGTAAATACCTACGGACTCCCAGCCGTTTCATGACATTACATCTGCCTATTGATGTTTTTATGTTCTGCTATTTTCATTTGTGATTTCACTGCAGTTTTTGCGTATTTTCTAAGTAAAAATATGTTAACACACCCTCTATGGTTTTTAACCTGTGGGACCCCCTGGTGGGCTGTGGCGGTACTGCTAGGGGGCTGCTGGCAGTAATTTTTTATTTTATTTTGTAACCATAAAACTTCATTACAATTTACAGAAATTGAACTAAACTTTTAAATGTAAGAAATATTATTGTCATGATAATTGTTCGCAAAAATAAACATCAAAACTACCTAAATATTAGATTGAGCTCAATGACAGGCCTGGCAAAATGAATGACCGATGTAACTGACATAGCCAGCTAGATGTTTATTTTCTGTGAAAGTCAATACAAAATGCTGAAATATGTCATTTGTCTGCAAATTTTAATGCACAATTTCTATTTAACATAGTAGTTTAACATAGTGGAAAAAGCCTATAATCTAAAATGTGCCATAACATTTGCAGAACCAATTTTTTTTTTTTTTTTGCTTTTCTTAATGTTAAATTCAGCACTAAACAGTAATTGTGCGTTAAAATAAATTCAACATTTTACTTTCATTTTTACATTAAATTGTGCACATACTTTGACCAAAATTGGGCAAAATGTTCACACAAAAAAATTTATGGTGAACTTTTTTAATCAGGGGTTCCCAAGTGGCACAACAGACCAATCCACAGCCATGCCACAGTTACCAGAGTCTTCTCGCTCTCTCTGGGTGGGCAGGGCGATCCTCCATCTCACCCATCAATTAGTGTGTTGCTATCCAACATGGGTGTCTTTTAGCTGATGTAACAGAATTAGCAGTTAGTGTTCTTCTCCAAGCATGTTGAGCTGTATAAAGTTGTGTTAGATGCGCTGGTTCGTTTGACATGTTTTAAAGGCAGCATGTGGTAGCCTTCACCCTTTCAGGTTGGTAGTATCATGTAATGAGGTAGATCTAGCTAGCAGGTGGGAATTATGTAAATAACAATAATAATAATAATAATAATAATAATAATATTTCTATATGCTGTTTGCAATCCATTCCATTTGTATTTAATGGTATTTTGAGGTACTTATACCTAGAGAATTGAGATTGCCATTCGATGATGAACAACATATTCAACATTAAAAGCATCAAGACTAAACAATACATGAACAGTCTAGCAGTCCACAACAAAATATGTCAATAATTTTCCAACATATAGTACAAAAGTCAGAGACCACCCATTTCTTTTATTTCCACTCAAAATAGCCATTCAGCACAACTTGTTTTTCAGGAGTGTCACGCTTCCTGGTTCTCATTCGGACTCCCAGACCACCAAGAACTCCACTTCCCAGAATCCTTCAGTCAGTCACGAGACTCTGCCAACCAATCACCAACCACCTAACAGATCACAGTCACCGGAATACTAATCATCATCACCTGTTGCACTCTGTATTTATACCGGTTTGTTTGAAACGTATCTTTGCGAAGTATTGCCCTTACCTAGTCTGTGCATACCGAGCCGTTTGTTTTTCTGATTGCTACTCCGTGTTTGACCTCGCTTGTTTTTTCGTTTTCGATTCTCGTCTCTGTCTTGGCTTTGTTGTTTTGGTTTTTGTGCTATTTCTGGTTACGACCCTCGCCTGTTTTTTCGACTTCGCTTTCGCCTATGCCCATGTATTTCGTCTGCTTGTTCTGGTTATTGGCCTGGTCTGGTGTTAACCCTGTTTACTCCCGTCAGAATAAATCTTCCGGATTAACTTTTATCCGCGTGTGTCTGGTTTACAAACCCTGCGTTACAGAATACTTCGCCATCATGCAGACAGCGGATATAAAGGAGATCGTCTCGGCTGTGAGTAACCAGGGTGCTATTTTAAATCAGCATAATCAGTTATTTGAGTCTCTTACTCACTCTGTCGGCTCCCTCACACAACAGCAGAGTGAGCAGCAACAACAGTTAGCATCCATAGCGAATAGCCTAAAGGAGATCACATCTCAGCTCCAGAACATGAATGCTAGCGGATCTAGTGAAACTAATCCTAGTCCTGTTGTTTCTCTACCTACTCCAACTAGTGTTTTCCCTGTTAGTAAGCCCGACAAGTTTGATGGTTCGCCAGACCAGTGTCGCGGTTTTTTGCTTCAGTGTTCGATTTTTTTTAGTAACTCGGCTCCTAGTTCAGACACCGCGCGTATTTCATTTTTAATTTCACGTCTTACTGGTCGAGCCCTGGAATGGGCCACTGCAATCTGGCCGCAGGCGCAATTAGACACATATGAACAGTTCGTTAAAAAATTCAAATCCGTTTTTGATCACCCTCATGAAGGACGCTCTCAGGGGGAATTACTCGTTAAACTGCGCCAACGAAACCGCTCCGTCGCCGACTATGCCCTGGAATTTCGTACGCTAGCCGCTGGCAGTGGATGGAATGAGCCAGCTCTTATCATTGCTTTTCGAAATGGACTTAATTCAGACATTCTATCCGAATTGGCTTGCAAAGATGATGATCTGTCATTAGAGGGACTTATTAGTTTGGCTATTCGGTTAGATCAGCTGAGATCCTCAAGAACTTCCTCACGCCCTTCAGCCATGGCTCACCACCGAGGAAGTTCCACTACCCATGCTTCACCTGCCAGTATCCCCAGCCAGGATCAAGCTCTGGCCGAGCCCATGCAGTGTGATTCCACCCGTCTGTCACAGGAGGAGCGGCTTCGAAGGTTACAAAGAGGCCTGTGCATGTATTGTGGCGTTGCTGGTCACGTTTTACGTGACTGTCGGGCGCGTCCGCATAGACCTCAAGCACCGACCCCTGGAAAGCGCGTGGAGAATACTCCACGCGCTAATGTGGTGAGTGTTCCCACGAGGGGGTTGGTTACGAAGTCGTTTCAGCTGCCTGTGACTTTGTGCTGCCTCAATTCTGCTTATGTTTTTTCAGCCCTAATTGACTCCGGAGCAGAGGGAAACTTCATCCACCGATCCCTCGTAGAACAACTTCAGCTTCCTGTTGAGACCCTTCAAGCATCTCTACGATTATCAGCGGTGGATGGAGACCCAGTTGGAGAGGGTGTCATCGACACTCTCACAAGGCCTGTTATTATGTACACCAGCGCTCTTCACAAAGAGGAGATCAGCTTTTTTGTATTGAACACTTCAGCCTATTCAGTGATTTTAGGTTTGCCCTGGCTGCACAAACACAACCCAAACATTTCTTGGTCTGAACGTGAGATCTGTAGCTGGTCCCCCTTCTGTCACGAACAATGTCTAGAACTTCCCAGTCTGAATTTGAGCTCCACGTCCATTGAAAGTCCAAATTCCGACCAACCTTTAGTCATTCCCCCTGATTATGATGACCTGAAAACAGTTTTTAGCAAGCACAAGGCCACTGAACTCCCTCCTCATCGTGAATATGACTGTGCTATCGAACTCATAGAGGGTGCTGTTCCACCTAAATCTAGGGTCTACCCCCTAACTCAGGAGGAGGATAGAGCTATGGAAGAGTATATTCAGGAGGCCTTATCTCAGGGGTTCATCCGTCCTTCCACTTCACCTGCAGCAGCGGGGTTCTTTTTTGTGAAGAAGAAGGACGGAGGACTGAGGCCGTGCATAGACTATCGAGGACTTAATCTTATTACCAAGTCTTACCCTTATCCGCTGCCACTCGTGCCCGTAGCCTTGGAACAGCTCAGAGGCGCCACTATTTTTACCAAGCTAGATTTACGCAGTGCCTATAATCTTGTCCGAATCAAAGAGGGAGATGAATGGAAGACTGCATTTATCACCACCAGGGGGCACTACGAGTACTTAGTGATGCCTTTCGGTCTTTCCAACGCACCTTCCGTCTTCCAAGCCTTCATTAATGATGTGCTAAGAGACATGTTAGGCAAATTTGTCATCGCCTACATTGACGATATCTTGATTTACTCCCCAGATCTTTCCACACACATTAGTCATGTCCGTCAGGTTTTGGCCCGGTTGCTAGCAAATCAATTGTTTGTAAAAGGGGAGAAATGTCAATTCCATTTGCAGTCCACATCCTTTCTAGGATACATAATCAGTTCCGAAGGAGTCACCATGGATGACTCTAAAGTAGACGCAGTCCTGAACTGGCCCGTCCCCACTTCTATCAGGGGTTTACAGCGTTTTCTTGGATTCGCCAATTTTTACCGTAGATTTATTCGTGGGTATAGTTCCATTGCAGCACCCCTGACGGCCCTTCTGAAGGGCAATGCCAAAAAGCTAACCTGGAACCCCCAAGCTGAGAAAGCTTTTAACTTGTTGAAGTCTGCCTTCACGTCTGCTCCTGTTTTAAAACACCCTGATCCTACCCAGCCCTTTGTGGTTGAGGTTGATGCCTCTGATGTAGGGGTAGGAGCTGTTCTTTCTCAGCGTGTGGGTTCACCACTTAAGTTACACCCGGTAGCGTTTTACTCCCATAAACTCACCCCAACTGAGCGCAACTATGGAATTGGTGATAGGGAACTTCTAGCTATAAAGCTTGCTTTTGAAGAGTGGCGTCATTGGTTAGAGGGTGCTGAACATCCTTTTCTTGTGCTAACTGATCACAAAAATTTAGAATACCTTCGGTCAGCTAAAAGACTCAACCCCCGCCAGGCACGTTGGTCCCTCTTTTTCAATAGGTTCCGATTCTCTATCACATATAGACCCGGCACTCGTAATACCAAGGCAGATGCTTTATCCAGGGCTTTTAATGAGGAGAATCAGATGAATGCTACCCTAGAAAATGTCTTGCCTCCTGAAATAATCATAGCCCCCATCCGTTGGGCGGTAGATGAGGAGATAGATCAGGCCTTAGCAATTGTTGATGTTCCTGAACAATGTCCCCCAAACAAGAAATATGTACCTGACCAATTCAGAGATCGCATTATTACCTGGGCCCATTCATCCCTTTCGTCAGGACACCCTGGGGAGACTCGCACTCAACAACTCATATCAAACCGGTATTGGTGGGAGAACATGTTAAATGACATTCATAGGTTCATAGCATCATGCTCCACATGTTCACAGTGTAAGGTCCCTAAGTCCCTTCCGGCAGGAAAACTTCTACCATTGCCCATTCCTACACGTCCTTGGTCACATATAGCAATAGATTTTGTTACTGATTTACCCAAATCAGAGGAATACACTACAATTCTTACTGTCATAGATCGTTTTTCTAAAGGAGTCAGATTCATTCCATTCCCAGGTATTCCTAATGCTTTCCAAACAGCTGAGGCATTATTTCAATATGTGTTTCGTCTTTTTGGCATCCCTGAGGATATTGTGTCTGACCGTGGTCCTCAGTTTACCTCCCAAGTTTGGTCAGCTTTTTTTGAAAGACTGGGTGTATCTGTCAGTTTAACATCAGGTTACCACCCACAATCGAATGGTCAGTGCGAGAGAGTTAATCAGGAGTTGAACAAGTTTCTGAGACTGTATAGTCATGAAAACCAATCTGACTGGGCACGTTACTTACCTTGGGCAGAGATTGCGCAAAACTCTCTTATCAGTTCTTCTACAGGTCTCACTCCCTTTCAGTGTATCTACGGTTATCAGCCTCCCTTGTCACCCTGGTCAGCCCTTCCTTCTGATGTTCCCGCGGTCGACGATTGGATGCACCGTAGTGAACAAGTCTGGGAACAAACTCACCAGCATATCGAGAGGGCACTGCGCCGTCAGAAACGTCAGGCCGATCGTCGCCGTGGGGAAACTCCAGTATATTCCCCGGGGGATCGAGTGTGGCTTTCGACCAGGGACTTCAGGTTCTCAGAGGGAAGTAAAAAACTGTTTCCAAAATACATTGGTCCATTCAAAGTTATTAAACAAGTCAATGAGGTTACTTATCAGCTTGAGTTACCACGGCAATACCGAGTATGTAATTCATTCCATGTTTCCCTTCTGAAACCCGTGATCTCTGGTCCGCTGGATGAGGCTTCGCCGGACGTTCGACCGCCCCCTCCGGTCGAGGTCGAGGGCTCTCCGGTCTACGCTGTGCGCAGGCTGCTGGATTCCCGGAGGAGAGGAGGTGTTCTCCAGTACCTGGTTGACTGGGAGGGCTACGGACCTGAGGAGAGGAGCTGGGTTCCTGCCAGGGATGTCTTGGACCCGGGGTTGGTGGAGGAGTTTCACCAGCGCCATCCGGACCGCCCGGCACCGCGTCCCAGAGGTCGCCCCAGAGGTCGCCCAGTCAGTTCCTGCTTAGGCCGTCGGACAGGATGTTCCGTGAGTGGAGCCTCGACCCAGCGCCGCGCCAGCTCCGGAGGTGTGGTCCGAGACTCGTCCAGGAGCGTGGAAGGTCGTCGTCGAGGTCGGCCTCGTTCCTCGGCCCCCTCGGACTCCTTGCGGGGGGGTACTGTCACGCTTCCTGGTTCTCATTCGGACTCCCAGACCACCAAGAACTCCACTTCCCAGAATCCTTCAGTCAGTCACGAGACTCTGCCAACCAATCACCAACCACCTAACAGATCACAGTCACCGGAATACTAATCATCATCACCTGTTGCACTCTGTATTTATACCGGTTTGTTTGAAACGTATCTTTGCGAAGTATTGCCCTTACCTAGTCTGTGCATACCGAGCCGTTTGTTTTTCTGATTGCTACTCCGTGTTTGACCTCGCTTGTTTTTTCGTTTTCGATTCTCGTCTCTGTCTTGGCTTTGTTGTTTTGGTTTTTGTGCTATTTCTGGTTACGACCCTCGCCTGTTTTTTCGACTTCGCTTTCGCCTATGCCCATGTATTTCGTCTGCTTGTTCTGGTTATTGGCCTGGTCTGGTGTTAACCCTGTTTACTCCCGTCAGAATAAATCTTCCGGATTAACTTTTATCCGCGTGTGTCTGGTTTACAAACCCTGCGTTACAAGGAGACATTTCTGAGGAGATTAGATAGCAGAGAATCCACTTGCGTAAGTAAGGAGAAAATCAAAGAGTTTCTAAAACTGAAGTTCTAAAAAATGATTAAAATTTAAAGAGAAAATGGGGCTCCTAACAACCACCTGGGAGACCTGGTAGACACCAAAACTGCCCCATCAGATAAACAGCATTTAAAGCTTTCATCTTTGAGAGGGAGGCGAAAAGAGTCCAGACCTCACTGAATGTGTTTCAAATGGATTGTGAGAAGCAGAAAATGCTAAATCAGCTTCTTAGCCTGAACCATGGAGGTGTGGCTGCAGATTTCTTTGAGAAACTGAAAGTGAGTCTCCTGAAAGGAATGCTGTAAGAATGCTGTAATAAGGTATTGACTGAACAGAACAGATACCTAAAAATCTGATATTATTTTCAGCTGTTGAGGCTTTTGTGTATTTTTTCATTGAATATATGTTTTCTTACAGGCTTTTTCCTGACGAAAAATGAATAAATGAAAGCTTTAGCGTAAGTTCTGACTCCAATGCTGCATCACTCAATAATGAACAATCACAAGCTTCCACCTCTCTTTAAAATGACTTGACTTACATGTGTGCTTTGCTGCTTTTCAGTAGCTGATGTTTGGTCATTCCGCTCCTTCCTCCCCACCGCCACCAGTTGGTCCCTGCCTGGTTGCCCAAGGGGTAGGCTCTGCCCCTGCCATACCTATATGGCAGGTTCTACAAGGGTCTAGATGTTCCAAGACCTGGGCCAAAGATGGGGCCTGTGCCAAGGACTTTAATGTACAAAAAAATGTACTTAAAAATTTTACTTAAATTTTTTTTTTCTTCCTTCGCATACGTCTCTGGAGTCTTTCTAGTAGAACTTGTACTTTGCACGGTACTGTTGTACACCTATCCTCTTGAAAAGATGAATTTTGTAAATAAGTATCTTAAAGGTCTAGGCTACTTGCAGAGTGTAGCTCAACAGTTCAATATGTCTTAATAAGTGGATTGCCTATTGCAAGTTTCTATTAAATATGTGTAACACATTTTTTTAATTATTTCTCCATTGAATGGGGAGCAGTATATGAGAACAAAGGATACTATTATTTTATATCGAGGAACTCTATTCAGAAGGAAGTTAGTTATATATCTACACCAGAAGTGCAAATGTAGCAGTTCCATAATGGCAGCTTTTACATCACGAGTATAACCGTGCATTTAAAAATTCAGCTATATTTAGACGTAACTGTTTTATGCTACTCTTTTCTCTGGTTATGGTCAAAAATGTATAGAGCAGCAAAACCTAATGTGACGTCCCAGCCCCCATGCTAGCGAAAGAGCCCAATCCAATTTTAAAAGCGCTATTGAGCCCACACACCATGTAATGACAGATTGTCATATTACTGCGAGGATGATATTGATGAGTGATGGAATGAATTATGGGAGTCGAGGTCTCAGCCAGAATTGCTTTGAATGAGATTCACATGTGCGCATTCATTTGAGTTGGGGACCATGTGTGGATCTTCATCCGAAGATGAGATTGTACGAACGGAAACATGGGGTTGGGGTGGGGAGGGGGGGAGGGGGCATCATTTTAATGTTCATTTTCTTACATTGGTGGAGAGCACAATCCCCCTGTGGTATTCTTCATCTTCAGGGCAGCAGCACTTAATCCAAGGTGACTTTCGGCTTTACGTCGAAAGCGTATAGACCGTCTCTTATAACCTAGTTTTGCTGCCGATGGGTAATAAGTCAGGGAGAGAAGGAGTACATGCCTCATCCTACTTCTATATTAAGAATGCCATTTTCAATTGGTAATTCTCACTTACGGCCATGTTCCTGCTGCCTGATGGGTTCAGGTTCATTGTGTTGTGTTAAGGTGAATGTAACTACTGACAATTATATAGACCAGGAACATTTTTCCTTTCAACCATGGAGATGTTTGTTCACAGTGATGGAAAAGGCTCAAAATCCTTACAGTTCTTTGCAAAAGTTAAAGTTATTTTGTTGATGTTTTGTTAATTTTCTAAGTCAAATTAAAATAGCACATCCTTTACATGGAACAGCCTCAAATTTGGCATTTTTCTGCAAATTTAGCATATTATGAAAATACATATACAGTGTTCCGTAACATTTTCACAAACCACATTTTATGTTTTATTTTTTTCCACAATGTCTTAAATTAAAGTTATTGGGCATACAAATCAACAGATGTGTGTTCTCTATAGACTGTTTTCACAAATCAATAAAACATGTAATTTAACCAGGGGTGCCCAAACATTTGCATATAATTGTATATATATATAAACAGTGACAACTTATCTTTTGACTTAAAGTAGAACTGCAAATAACAAAAGGTTCAAATTGAAATGTTATAC
This sequence comes from Colossoma macropomum, assembly GCF_904425465.1. Classification (NCBI taxonomy): domain Eukaryota; kingdom Metazoa; phylum Chordata; class Actinopteri; order Characiformes; family Serrasalmidae; genus Colossoma; species Colossoma macropomum. The sequence continues at coordinate 37,951,792 of NW_023494784.1, forward strand.
TTTTGTTAACGTAATGTCTATGCTGCCAAAATGTAATATTTTTTAAATAAAAATTCCATTGATTCTTCAAACATTCAACCCACATTCAGCATAATTTAATCATTGAGATGTAAACAGTCATTCAGAGTGGTTAGATGTGAAATGGCTCATTTACCGACTCTAAATACTTTACACTGGTGGTGATAGGAACCAGGGGTCGCCATGTGTACATGTAGTCTAAGTTTTTATATGCAATATTGACAATTGTAAAATAGTGGAAAACGTAAAAAAATAAGTTTCCTTTGAAAATTATTTTGCCCTAACAATGTCCTGCATATAGCCCTCCACCATGAATGGATTTTAAAACCAACATTTTAGGCCAAAACCTTCTCAAAACTGTCTTTCTGCTTTCTGGGAGCTTTAAGATGCATTAAACATGTCAGACGCCTGGTTCCTATCACCACTGCTGTGGTAGACATTTCACCTCAAACCACTCTGAAGGACTTATTTTCTTATGTCTTATGTAATGAAAAAAGCTTATATAGATGTCTCTCATTATTAACATTAAGAGGCTTAGTTGAAGTGCATTAAAACTAACCCCCTCGTTGGGAGGCTGTACTTTCGCCTGGCTAGCTCTGACAGAGACTAGTTTATATGCTTCAACATGGTGCTATATTGCAGCTTAAAATCATATAGGTGTGATTTACCTGACTTACACTTACAACTCAATAGTCAAAAAAGAGCACTTATGAAAAAAGGCTACTTTTAGCAGCTAGAAATACATGTGCGATCGCTGTATAAATGTGCAGATGACGTTGCTATTGGGATGCAAAAGTGACCAGAATCATGTTGTACTTGAACCTGTTTAACTGCAAGAAAATTTGTATAACAATTTACCTTTTAAAGAGGCATTTTGGCCTTAAACCAGCACTTAATGTTATTTGTCATGTTATACAGTATTCTGTAGTGCAACTTTACATCTGTCTTAAATATTTGACAGAACTTCTGCATTTTCATTCATCCATTCTGTGTTCTTGCACTACAATACTCAGCATGCATTACACAAATATGTCATACAACCATTAGGGATCCCACCGCTGAGGTAGAGGCTAATAAATATAGGCGAGATATTTGTCTTCCTATCTGTAACACTGTGCTCTCAAGACACTTGAAAGATCCACCCACCTGCAAAACACATCATCAGAAAGGGGCTAAGAAAACTGAGAAAACCACACTCTAGACCAGGCACGTCAAACTAGGGACCTTCCAGGCCAAAGTAGTGCAGAGATTAGTGTTTACCCTCATTTAACGCTCTGAATGCAGTTCATTGAATCAGGTGTGTTTGATGGGACAGTGTGCTAAAGTCTACAGTGTTTTGGCCTGCAAGGACTGGATCCTGACACATGTGCTCTAGACTATTACACCACCACTGTAGGTGAATTGTAGATATGTTCCCTTTCAGCCAGGGTGCTCCACTCTCCCCAATCCTATTGACAATTTTAGGAATTTAATATATTTTAAGAACGTTCCAAACAACATGAAGTAGACTTCATCTCCTAACATCCCGCACATCTTTTGTGGATGATCTAACAGTGTAATGCCAAATGAAATCAGATCATAGCCTTCATTTTTTTTTATTTCCAAATGTTCTGCTTCAGTTTAATGACCACTGTCACTGTTCCCACATTCTGATCCTCTTGCGATGCTCTCCACCGGTTCAGGCTTGGCCCTGCGCAAACAGTAGGAAGTTTATTGAGCTAATCTCCAGTGGAAACTTTGGCTTTGTGGGTTGTATGTGCAAGCGTTTCACCAGGGTGTGCGTCAGCGTGAGCGCTGGTGTGCCTCAGAGAGAGCTTCGCGAACTCGGAGGCCTCATCAACACTCCGAGTGAAAACTTTGTGATTGACACCAACTCGGGCTCCCATTGTCTCTTTGCAGGTTAAAAATATAATGCAGCTGCGATGTCGCCACGGCGATAAGGGCTGTCCAATCAGATGTCTCCCAGCTGCCAGGTTGTTAAAGAACATGTGAGAAGCTTGGAGATGGCTGTGCATTTCTGCTGCTCTGGGCACATCACCTGGACAGACTTGTGAAAAACGAAGCTTTCTTGTCGCCTTTTTTCTTTTTTTTTTTTTCCTCTTGCGCAGATTCATTTATTGTGACTGGCTGCTCCGTAATGATTAGATGTCATCAGAAAAAAAAAAATTTTCATGACATTTTGTCGAAGAAGGAACAATGTTCGGGCAGTTGAATCCAAAGAATGAGGCTTTGCTCTGTCATTACGTGTCATTTGGCTGCATTCATTGGCCGTCCTACCTGATATTATGAGACACAAACCATTTCAAAAAAGGGGGAAAGAGGCAACAAATAAAAATTCAGCTTTCTCTTCATGTTTTGGGGGGGGGGTGGGGTGGGGGGGGGATAATTACACGTCCTTTGCTATTCTGCCCTTTTCAGAGAGTTATGAAATGTTTGCGCTGTACTACGGTTTATTGAAGGTGCAATAGTAGAGGAATGGGGTGGAGGGAGTGCGTGGCTAGTTCCCGGCATGCTTTAGGCGCATGCTAGATTCATTTAGCAGAGGCTAAGGGGTCAGCGCTTCTTTTCAGATGCTCGACTTTGGCATCCGTGAATTAATCTGCAACCTGTTTGAGCACAGCCCGGCACTCAGGAGTCAAAATTCATCATCCGCCGCACAGGAGACAAAGAGCTATTCTGGGCGCGGGTGAAAAGGGCTTTAATACAAGGAGGTGAGATTGGAGGCATCTTTATGTGGTGCGGAACATTCGGGGCTAAGAGCGTGGCAGAAAGAGTCTCGCTCTTCAGAGACACAGGAAACACAGTGGCTGACCACGCGCACACAAAATCTCCAAGGCTTCTGGAGTCTCTTCTTGCATGGGGAGCAAGGGAAGGCAAAGCAAGAGCAGCCTTTGGAAATTCCAATGGAAAATGCTTCAGTTAATACACTGTTAGAAATAAAGGTTCTGTGCAGGTACATCTTTCATTCATCAAGGTACAAACAATGTAAATTTTCTCTCAAAGGTACAACAGTGGATTTAAGGTCAAATTATGTACCTTAAATAGGTTTTCCCAGGTGAAAAGTACATATTTGTACCTTTTCATAACCAAATGTTTTAAAACAGAACAATAAAATAAAAGCCTGGAGACGAGACGGGGTGTGTGGAGTCAATACAACTTAGAAAATATCATTTCAATGGATTATGGTGCAGTTATGATCCCTGACTAAAGGTACTGAGATGTACCCTTGATGGTACCACCCCAGTGATGAGAGGGGAACCGCCCCAGTGACAGTTTCATACCTTTTTTCTGAGAATGTACAAGTATTTCATACTGTTAACTAGTTTATCTGATGTCTTTCAACCTGACATCACCACCCCATGTCATATTTCATTGTAGAGTTTTAAGGCCAGAGTGCACCAAACATTCTCGAGCAAGCACCTACAAGCCCAAATATTGGGTAAAATGTTGGAATTTTCCAAAATTACTTAAATCATTGAGATGTAAACAGTGAATTAGTTCCATTCTAGAGAAACCTACCAACTGAGCGTTGTTCACAGTGGTGGGAACCAGACCTCTGAAGAGTTTAATGCCTCTGAAATCTCCCTCACAGAAAGTTGTTACATTAAATGGTTGTGAATATGCTGCCTGATGTCTGCCTGAAGACACTGTTTTACAAGAATTTTGGCTTTCAATGTTTTTTTAGATCCGTTTAAGGCAGAGAGGTACATGCAGGGTGTAATAATGCAAAATAGTACCCAAAGAAAACTTACTTACTCAGATTTACCACCATCATCTTTACATATTTGTGTTGTAGACATGGCAATCGCTGGTTCCTACCACCACCACTGTAAAATAATCTGAGCTAGTGTCTCTACAATGAACTATTTCACATCAAAAATGGGTTTGACACAGTAATATAATTACTTTTCCTGTAATGAAGTAGTGTAACCTTATAGTATAAATTCTTGTAATTACATTGTATTTACTGACTTAATAAGACATTCGTTACTTGTCTCTAACAGATCGATGCTATATACCTACTCTGTATAGATTTTGTCTGGCTTTGTGCATAATGTGTACCTGCAACAGCTGACTGCATGACTCCATTTGTGAGCAGGAAGTGCTCTAATAACTCAGCAAACAATCTGTGGAAGCATCTAATCATGCTAATATGAAACAGAAGGATAAAGATCCTTAAACTGAAGAAGACAACCTCACCTAGACAGACCGGACTCGATTTTCATTCAGGAACTCTCTGTAAGCTTCACGTTTTATTCAGAAATGCTTCAATATCAACTTCAAAACTAGTTCCTAGGTTGTCAAACAGCATCATAGCATAACATCATAATTTTAATCAGCATGGTTTATATGTGTATAGGGGAGCGCGGGGCACAAATTAACACGGACGGTTTATGTTATTACAGAAGGTCAAGCAGCGTGTGCTTCTGGTCACATTTCCACATTTCTTAGCCATGATCTCAGAGTAAATTCAGAGTGATTCATCAGTGCTTTAAAGAGATCTGTGCCAAAGCGTGTTTTCAGGCCACATAAGTAAGTTTTTTCAACAGAAGTTTTTTCCATTACTGAGCTGTTTGTGTAAATTACAAAATCCAACCTTATGTTACTTTAATCACCATCTTGTTGCCGATGACGTAGCACCGCTTTGAAACAAGAGACGAGCTTACAGCAGCGCTAGCTAGGCTTAAGTACAGCCTCTGTACTGCGGGGTTAGTTGTTACACGGCATTACAACTGATTTAGTCCTTTTGTTTCATAGTTTGAACATCTGAAAACAGGGATTTTCCTCTATCAGTATCTTTCAGATGTCAGTATTTTGGTGTTAAATAAGTATTTTAATGAAACTGACGCTAATAGTTGGTAAAGCTGTAGTTATTCAGAAACAATGTTCCAAATTTTACTGATATGTTATGTTTTTATTTGCTGCCCTTCACTGGACAAAAAATAAATTTGTCACTGTGAGACACAGCCTCATGTCAGTTTTCAGATATTATTTGATGTGTGCATATCTATCAATTGAGCTGCCGTAATATGTCTTATAGATAGATAATATATATTGCAATATGGTTGGAAAATATATTTGGTTCTTGCAACATAAAATTATATTGAAGTAACCTTGTTTGCACTAATTCATCAGACTTTTCTAGATTCATGTTAAACTGACGCTCTGTCTGTTACAATTAACCCACGAAAAATTGTACCATTGCGCTTCCCATCATTTTCAGAGGAACTGTACATGAAAGATAGGTACTAGAAACAGAGTTCAAGCGTTGGTTTGTAGCAGAGATGTATATGTTGCTTGTATAAAAATATGATTATTATTAAAATGATAATTCTTTTTGAGTAACTACCACAAAACTGGCTTTTACTCTCTCATTTCATAACGCTGCAAAAATTGGCTTTAAAAGAGAAAAAACTGCAAACTGCCACTTAGACAATTGATATTGAATAGTTCTAGATTTGTTTCAAAAAGTCAACTCTTTCTTATTATCATCGTTTTTATCCTTCATTGGCTTCGACTCAAATCCGCTCCTTTAATTACACCGAATTGAGACCGCCGGCCTGTGTGTACTCACCTCATATCCAGCAGACAGAGAGAATGTCAGAATCTGCATTTTTATGATACTATAACTGGCGCGCCATGTCCAGTGGGAAATCAAGAGGCCTCTAATGTCACAAGAGGAGCCGCTTCCTCTGAGTGAAGATCACTGAACCTGCAGTCTGACAATTTGTTCTTGTGTCTTCATCGCAGCGCGGAAGACGGTCTAAAAAACGAGCCAACATCCAGAACAGCTGCCAATTAAAACACATCCACTCATCAAGTGGACGTCTTAAATTCTTCACGCCAGCTGCATGCTGTTGCTAGGTTCCTGCGCTTTCACAGTTAGATGAACTGTACGTTGAGCGCTTTTCTGTTGATGGTAAAGTATGAATGTTTCTATGCCAGCAAATACAGACCTCCCTGTCAAATTAGCTCAAAATGCAGTCACAAAGCAAAAAGTGTAATAATAAAAACAGTTAAGTATTCAAACTTTAGTTATTTACAAGGATGTCAAGATCTATTTAAACCCAAGGCATTAACAGAGATAATAAGCTAAATATATAAAGAATAATCATTTATAGGATACCTTCTATTGGGATGTGTCTGTACCAAACCCTAATCTCTAAATTTACATGTGTCAAAATAATACTTGCTTTTTAAAAGATATTTTTGATTTCTTTTAACTTGAAGCTGAAAGATTTAGATGGTTCATGAGTTCATTTTTAAAATAAAAAAACTTGAACCCTGAATTTTTCAGCAGGAAGTGAGACTCCATCCCTGTCCTGCATGGCCACATGTTGAGCAGTTAGATCCCATTGTTCTCAAGTAAATGTGTTCCAAAGTCTGAAGATCAGTGTGGAACATTAAGAAATGTCACTCCCGAAACACATATTTTCTAGATTTAAGTACTTTATTATGTTTTAATGAAAAATATGTGTGTACAGCTGTTGAAAGTTGTGTTTGCTAGTCATGTACTGGCTAGCGTTTTTGAGTTCTGCTCAAAATGAGCTGAAATTGTCACTACCAAAACAAATATTTTCTACAATTAAGTACTTTTTTGTATTTTAATGAAAGATATGACATTTTTTTGTGGGTAACTGTTCAAAGTTATGTTTGCTAGTCATGTACTTGCTAGCATTTTTGAGTTCTGCAGAAAAAGAGCTAAAATTGTCATTACCGAAATGCATGTTCTTCGCAATTAAGTACTTTTTTGTATTTAAATGAGAAATATAATGATTTTATGTGTGTACAGCTGTTGAAAGTTGTGTTTGCTAGTCATGTACTGGCTAGCGTTTTTGAGTTCTGCTCAAAATGAGCTAAAATTGTCACTACCGAAACAGAGTTTCCACAATTAAGTACTTTTTGAATTTAAATGAAAATTATGATGATTTTATGTGTGTAACTGTTCAAATGTATGTTTGCTAGTCATGTACTGGCTAGCGTTTTTGAGTTCCGCTCAAAATGAGCTAAATGCGTCACTACCGAAACACACATTTTCTACAATTAAGTATTTTTTTTGTATTTTAATGAAAAATATGCTGATTGCATGTAGGTAACTGTTCAAATGTATGTTTGCTAGTCATGTACCGGTTCGCTTTTCTGAGTTTTGCTCAAAATGAGCTGAAATTGTCACTACCGAAACATTCGGTAAAGTTTAGTAGTGTTTCGATTGTTTTGGTAGTGACAAAATGGAATGTTCAGTTATTCATTTTAATAAAGTGAATATAATGAAGGTACAGGGTCACGCAAAGCAAAAGAATTTTAGTCAAAATTCCAAGTCAGTTACAAGTCTGAAATGTGTTTTCAACTCTTGCTTAGAACCAGTTCAGCAAAATGATCCATACAGAAATGTGCTCTGTTGTAAATGATCTGAAATGGACTGTAGCTATTGTGATTTTACAGCATGTGTTTCGTTTAGTAGCCACATTTTTCAGACAGTTTTGAAAGCTACACCCAGACTGTGCAGGCCTTGTTCCTTTTGAAACATGAAAAGGCCACATGTGGATCCTGTTTTTCCTCTTTCCTGACAGAGAGGGGAAAAAAGAAGGTTATACCTGACGATAATTAATTAGCTGCATCGCTGGCGTGGAATTAATCAGCCTCTCTGGTTATGAAAAAAGGTGTGATTGTCATTTACAAGAGGCAGAGAGTGGACCATGTGGCGCTGGCAGCTTGCGCTAGGTACTGTTCTTCTCTTTCCTTCTGGGCATATTCAGGTTGCTTGGCTGAGTCCAAGTACAGCAAGCAATCTACATGATCTGGCCAACTGTGCTCTGTAGTATCTGTCTTCTTAGTTGCTGAAATTGCATAAGCATGCGTCAAAAAATGTATTCAAGCATACTTTTCAAAAGAGTATTTCATACTACACTCCTAAGAAGATGGTTCTTCAGGGGTTCTTTAGTAAAGACAATAGTTCTATATAGAACCATGAACACTCAAAGAACTATTTGCATGTCTGATGAAATGGTTCTTCAGATTGTGTTCAGAATGTGTTGTATATGGTTCCACATAGAACCTTTTAGAATTGTTACAGGCTTGACATCATAACAACAGCAGAACTCTTTGTGGTGCTATATAGAACCATATACAGCACTTTCTCCATCAATCTGAAGAACCATTTCACCATGCAGTGAACCATTTAAGCATGCAAATGGTTCTTTGAGTGTTCATGGTTCTATACAGAACCATTGTCTAATGAACCCTTCAAGGACTATCCTTTTTAAGAATGTAGCTTAAAACAATGTGTTAGGCATCAGGCAGTGTAACTGTTCAATGTAATAATATTCTATGCGGTTGCATTTATAGACATTACATGTTTCAGACAGCTGCTTCCTGTCACCACCATTCTCATTTGGTAAGTTGGAACATTTCACATCAAACCACTCTTTGTTTGCATCTTATTAGTTAGATTCACCTCTGTGAAGAACCTCCACATAATGTTAAAGTTCTAGAAAGAACCAATAATATGTGAAGGCTCTTTAACTGCTTAAATTGTCACCCACCAAAGGTTACAGACTTGTATTACACATACATAGCTTAAGAATGTCTCAGTTTAAGTTGTTTTCTATGTACTTACCCAGTAATTATGCTGTAATAATATGTAATAAGCCTGGGAATTAAAAATGCACTTAAATGTATTTTTTAAAAGTGCATTTCATAGGAAACGTACATATCTTTAATGATTACATAATTTTAGTAATACATACTAACTATTATTTTGGAACAATTGTCATTAAGCTATGATTTTATATATATATATATATATATATATATATATATATATATATATATATGTGTGTGTGTGTGTGTGTGTGTGTGTGTGTGTGTGTGTGTGTTTATAATGCATTTAGTTGTGCTTTTGAGTGGAATACATTATAATACTGGATGTACTGATGCACTTCAGTGCTACTTATTGAGTTATATTGCGACTGAAATTGACCTTAAATTAGATATTTAGAAAAAAAATATGTTGTGATGTAATTTATTATGTTATCACATTAAACAATTTATCATGTTACATATCATCATATTGCCCACCTAAAGCCTGTACATATTATGCTCTATTACTGTTTACTTATGCAAATGTCATTATTATCAATGTAATTTCACATATCAGGATATAAAGCATCTGTGCTTAAAGGCAAATTTGAAGGCCCATGAAGCATCTGAATAATGAAAGAGGCTCTCCTTTAAGCTGTCATAAGCTTTGCTGTGGCTCTATTTTGGGAGCAGACCTACCGTGTATGTGTGTGTGTGTGCGGGCCAGGCTGCAGCATGGTCACCATAGCAGCCTCCGACCGATTGGCAAGTAGCCGGAAGTCTGGCAGGGCAAACAGATGTCCTCTCACTATGGCAGGACAGAGACCAGAGTGGCTGCTCGCTGCTGAGACGCTGGCTCGCTCGTCCAGGTGAGGGCAAAAGGACGAGGGGCGAGACCTTTCATCGTACCTCACGCTTTCCGACTGGAGGACACGGTCAGTCAGACGACTCAAAAAGTAGATTTTGAGTTTGGAAAGTAGAGATTAAAGCCATTACATCTCTCCATTCTTCAAAATAAAGATGCCAAATGGGGTTCTTGCCATTGAAGAACCACTTTTGGATCCTTGATGAACCTTTCAGGAGGTGGCTCTTTAGAGAACTGTTTTTTATTTCTGCATAATTCAAATGTTGACATGTCTACAACATATATACAACACAAATATAGCCATTTTATTTTACTATCCAAAAGACTGTGAACCTACATGTGTCTTCTGAATTTTATATGAAATGTTAATGATAGTAAAATAGAGGTAAATCTGAAAAAAATGAGTTTTGGGAACTATTCTGCTTTCTTTTGCCCTGCATGTACCTCTCCACCATGAATACATCTTTAAAATACATTTCAAGCCAAAACCATATTGTAAACTAGTGTAAAATAATGTCTCAGGCATTAGTCAATGTATTTATAGCTAATTAATGTAATAACATTTTATATGAGGTAGCATTTAGAGGCATATCTACCCACATCTACCCACTCTTTGTTTACATCTTATCAGTTAAATTTTGCAGAAAGTCTGAAAATTGGTGGAATTCATCTTTGAAGAACCTCCACATAATGTTATGTTTCTAGGAAGAACCCATAATATATGAAGGCTCTTCAACTCTATAAATTGCCACCCATCAAAGGGTTCAGACTTCTATTACACTTCTAAAACTTAAGAATATGTTATTTTTCTTTGTTTTCCATGTCATTACCCAATAATAAGCTTGTAATAAAATGTAATAAGTCTCGGAATTCAAAAAGTTAAACCTTTAAAATGTTTTTCACATTCACAAATATCTTTTCCAAGCAGAGATCGTTCTTCTATGGTATTGCTCCTAGAATCCTTTGTGTATTCTGCCTGAAAGCCTTGAGTTTCCTTTCTATTTTCAACCTTAATTTTTTGTATATAGCTATGATCTTATCGGCAAATTACAGCCAGGCTCAGAGGGTGCTCAGAGAGGAAAATGGTACCTTGTGTACATTTTAAAAAGCACACAGCACTGGTGAAATGATCACACATCCCCACTCAACAAAATGACATTTTCAGTTTATGTCATTATTTTCGGTGGCATATAGCTGACACGTCATTAACCTAAGAGGTGCTGTATGTTCCTCGTAACAGCTTTAGAACAGCCGAGAATAAGTGACTTGCTGAAGGGTATACAGACAAGCACCCCCTGCTGGGATTTCAACCAGCGGTTCTTTGATTGCAGCTATATTACCCCATCTATAAGAGGAGAAAGGTGCTGTGGCTCATTGCGAAGTCCTTGCCAACAGTTGTGAGGTATGAAGGAATGCCATTAGATCCATTAGATCAATGCCGAACCTTTAAACTTGCAATGTATCACTGTCAGTCGTAGGCCTCGAGTTGCTGACACGTGGATCTTCTGTTGACATCTGCTTATATGTTGTGTAAGAACTCTTAAACCAGATTCCATTTCTTTTATACAGTGTTGCAAATCATAGTGTTGCATAATCCCAGACCTACTTAGGGCATTGTTTCTTGGGTTTGCTACAGACTGCTGGAACTAATCCTGTTTTGTTTCCTCTGACGACCTCCACCCTTGGGTTTTCACATAGCACCAGTTCCAGTGAGGAACAGCCTGAATTTGTCTTGTGCTTGGTGAGTTTGAAAGGTAAGGACATTCACACCTTCGGGGGCCTCTGCCTTAGCCGCTCGAAGCTGAGACGAGCAGTCAGCAAGCTCATGGGACGTGCCAGCATAGCCCACCGTTTAATTACACGGGTGTGCTTGCAGAAGGTCTGCGGTTTCTCTTGCAAGAGAGGCAGAAGTTGTTTAATTGTGATCCGATGTTTTGATTGGGCTCGGGATGGATGTGGGCTTTGATGAATGGAGTTGCCTGTGGCAACGGTCTCGTGGAGATGGTTTTAGATGGAGATGAATGGTTGGTACCTTCCTGCTTCTGAGTCGATGGGAGATCCAACATAAGCCATCAAGTCTTCAAAGCTAAAGTGAACAACGGCCATCCGTAGGGTCAAGCGGTCACCATTGCTAGAAAGGGCAGACCCATCACCATGGATACGTGCAGTGCCCGTCCAATAGCAGCAAAGCAAACAAGGGCTTGCGAGATGTTCTTGGTCTTAATGGGGACCCGGGTGATGCCCCAGGGGTTCTGGTCAGAGATGCTGCAATTCAGCCGTCACCATCGGCCCTCAAACTCAGCCTTAATCAATGGTACAATTGATAATCATGTCGATGGTTTGCGGTACAGAGCGCTCAAAAACCTCCATTGATTGATGCGCACAGTTAACCAGGGAAGGGATCAATCAGCTTGGCCACAGATGCAGACAAATCCCGGCCAACTAACTTGCTAACCTTTTCTGGGGTGGTCCATACGCTCGTTCTCGACTAATCAAGCTGCTTCACACTCAAGTCTCTCGCCATGCAGTCCGACCTGATTGGGAGAGCGCTGGGGCCGCTATATTTAGGCCCCTCTCCCCGCTAATTGGAGGTGAGGAATGCGAGAGTGTGACAACGTTCGCGTGGGGAGGTGTGATTGCGCACGTAGCAGCAGACACCTTAGTTTTCTCCCCCCTTCCCCACCCTTCTTTCTTTTTTTTCCTTTCACACCTTCCTGGCATGCCATTAACGGCGTGTTGAGGAGATTAGTTTCCTGAGTTGAGGAAAGCGGGCCTTGTGGAGGGGTGCTTGTGCGCGTGGTGCTAATAACACAAATCTCATTTCCCTCCCGTTCGAAGCCCTGACTTCTCCATCACTTTTCACCTCCTGAGACAAAACAAGAGGTGGTATGACAGTGAATGAGGTGGTGGGGGGGGTTAAACGGGGACAACTGCGGCGATGGCAAGTCGTGTTGGATTACGCTTTGAGTGAATTTGTTCGAGGCAACGTGCTCAAAATATCAAAAATATTCAAATCATAACAGAAATCTGAGCTCAAGCTTGGATTTTTAGTGGTAATAAAAGCAGTGCTGCCAGTCGTTTTATAAAACTACGTGGAGAATGAAGAGACGGTGCTTCAAGTCGTCATACATTTTTTCGAGTTTAAGAAATCATGCAGTTCGGATATGGAGCATCATGGTGTTCATGATGACAAAACAGGAGATACCAGAGCCTGGAGTTCTGCAGATACTGAATGGAACATGAAACACTTTGCAGGACCCACATTTAGTTTAAAGTAATAACTATGTGGAAAATCAAATAATACATAGTCGTCTTACCCAACATGTGTTACCCTAGGCTAAGTATGCCTCACTCTAAACAAAGTCAATCAGTTTGATGACCGAAGTCCCCTTCTTTAGATTTGCCCTGGAATTAAGAGACTAATGTAGCTAACACAAACTGGTTTTACTGCAACAATTAGCCTATAAACTGATGAAAGAAGCTTCTGAATGGACAACGACGAAACCTCCACGCCCAAACCTCCCCCCACCACCCCCCCTGCAAGCAGCCTCGCCCACATAAGCACCACCTACACTAGCCAATATGGACGTCTGTTAGCTGATGTATCAGATGGTGCATTGACCTGCCAACAGTGGTGTGTCCAGACCAATTTGTGACAGGGGGGCCCAAATGGTGCATAGAATCTGCTAAGGGGGGTGGTAATGGGGTTTGTAATATGAATTTAAGACTCGTTTTAAAAAGTAATACAGCACAAATTGTCCTTATAGTATTTAATTATATGTTTATAGAATTTATGATAAATAGCATTTCCAAATAACTTTTCCATCAAAAAAACAATGTGCAGTAATTAACATTTAAAAACTTATTTCCTACTTGCTTCTGTCTTAGCTGCACTGAAGTGCCATGGCTGAAAAAGCTTTCAACACAGAGCTGTAGGATATTTACTGGACATATTTTAGATGTGATATTTAGTTCAGCAACTAAACTACAATTAAGTTAGTAAGCTATATCACAGTGCTGAGTCTGCTTGCAGTGAGTGTTATTTTATTCTGGCTGTGTTGGTGCTGTTTGTCCCAAGCATTGTGCCACTAGAAGCATGAAATTATGAAAAACGTTCAGCTTTGCAGGCCGTGTTGCACAAGTTTTGTAGTTTGATGTTAAATGTGTGTAGAGACCAAAAAGAGGAAGTGGCAGTAGATTACAACAACCTAGAGATTTCCAAAAAAAAAAGCCGATGAAAGACACCCAGCTTGACAAATTAATAACCAATCAAATAGCAGCTTCAGTGTGGGAGCAGGGTTCAAATTTAGTAAAAGGACACCGCAAAAGAATGAACTTGGTGGGTCCTGTTTTTTTTTTCCTTAAATAAAATTTTAATTTTCTGATAAAACTAATTCTTTCAAATGAAGTGACCATTTTTCTAAATTTTCATCCTGTTCAACATTTGACACCTCTAAACACACCCAGCTTGAATTCATAACACTACCATACAGTCTAGTGTACCGAGCCGGATTAAAACTGGAGAAGCTTAAAGCTCAAGTGTTTCTCAAACTGCTGGGGACCAGTTTTTTTTTTTTTTTCAGATATTTTTGAGACTTTTTTGAGACTTTTTGAGTCAGCAGCAGCCTTGAAGACACAGAAAAAATTAATTCTGTTAGCAGCCATGACATAAGCCAATTAAAATATTTTGTAGGCAAAGAGTTTTCAATTTAAGGCTGTTTGTCAACACATGATGGCTTACGTTAACACATCATTTGGTTAACACACCAGAAATTTGACCCATTTTTCCAGAAAACAAAATCATAATTTGATTTCACTTCTTATGGGACCCACCAAACCTGCCTGCTGACAACTAAATCAATATTTTAAAATGTATTTTCTTAAAAAAACAGCTAGTTGCTGTACTTCTTGTGAGATTCTGAGTGTGAAAATCATTTATGTTGATGCAGAAATGAAGTTAAAAGACTTGTGGCCAATCAGACTTCTCTGGGGGCCCCTTTGGGGTGAACATCACTGGTCATCCAAACACTTAGAGTCAGCAGCAGTTTGAAAAGATGAAGAGATGTGGTCACATGCTGGTCTTTATCCACCCAACTTGGGAGAAAGATTTTTTCCCATTCTTACAGACAACAGTACGTCATACAGCATCAGAAACAACAGAAGCAATCTATTTGCATTTGACTGGCTACATGTGGAACTTTGGCCTAACTTTCGTGAGGATGTTAACACTAACACTTCTTCACTGAGTTTCCTCAATCTTTACCATCAGTTCAGTTCAGTCCAGCCCTTCCTTCACAGACGAGTTCACTCGAACTATCCCGGCCGCTGCGCGTCGTCAGCCATACCAATGAGCTTTAACGCGGGCCACTCGACTAAGCCGTAATTGCTGAGTTCTTGCAAGGGGTCCTGACGTGCTTGACAAGCGCTGCCCATGCTCTGCAACCAGCCGCGGTCGAGCCACCCCCAAGAATGTTCCCCCCGCCCCCGGCTCCGTTAATCAGTGCGTCGCCGAGTCCATGACAGCGGGCAAGGTGGCAGTAATTGCAGGTGCTGGTAATTGTAGACGGCAATGATTGCCGGCGGCCTCGGTGACAGCTAGTGAGCATGTCGGAATCAGGGCCGGGCGACAGGTGAGGAACTTTCCCTACTTCAATAATTACCTTGAGTTTGGGTCCGTGTTTCCATAGAGCAAAACAAACCTTTTCCTTATAACACCTTCTCCGGCCTTATCCGGCATACTTTTGAAGGTGTGCTCAGTTCTGTGTAGTGTTTGTGGGCGGGAATCTCTTCCTCTGTCTAATTTGCATGTACCAATTCTTGGGTAATTAATTTTCTATTGTTTTTCATATCATGAAAGCAATCTTCACCAGCGCTATTAGGTGCACTTGACTGCTTTGCGAAACTTTATATTTTTTTTCCCTCCACAACTTTGAAGCAATAAGCTGAAGAGTAGCGACTACGGTGCCTGACGGATTTCTTCTGCCTTTAATTCTATTGACATTAGTGTTTTTGTATGCGCAGGGTGGGCTTTTCTAAAGGTGCTGTCCCCTTGTTTTATGTGCATTACTCACTTTCTGTTACGCTGCGACATTCATATCTTTCCAAACTTGAAAAAAAAAAAATCACATAATCACATTTGGCATATTTCTCAGATCCAAACTGTTGCGTGTGCCCAGAGTGCACCCATGAAATATCACACGCCATCTTGTTTGATAATTAACTCATTCTGTCGGCCCGGGTAAAAACATAACGCCCATGCCAGCACCTTTTTTTCTCTTTTCTGTTCAAAAATAACCTCGAGTCTACCTTTGCTGTGTAGGAGGGTGTAAATTAATCCAAAGTGCTAATGCCATATGCGGACCGCCTGTCACGAGACACTCACTCAGGAGTTTGAGGAGAATGGAGAATGCAGCAGTGCTTTTCTCCTCTCCGTTTTGACAAGTGCACACTTCCAAAGCTCTGCCTGCTGCTACTGTCGCACAGCCTGATGCTGACAGGCAACTTTAAGAGTGATCCACATGTTAAAGGGGAACTCCACCAATTTCTACATAATTGAATGGTTAAGAAGTAAACAAAGACATTTGGAGTGGTTTGGTGTGAAATGCTCCATTCTAGAGAAACTCTAAAAGCTCCCTCACAGAAAGCTGTTACATAAAATGGTTATGAATATGCCGCCTGATGTCTGAGACGTTGTTTTTTGTGGTGAAATGTTTGTCTAAAACATAATTGAATCCATTTATTTTAATCCATTCATGGTGGAGGGATACATAAAAGGTGTTCTAAGGTAAAAAGTCCCCACAGAAAACATATTTCCTTTCAGACTTTTTGCTGTTTTACTATTGTCAACATTGTGTAAAAAACATAAGACGTGTAGGTTCACTGGTGGTTTCGGATAGTAAATAAAATGGCTATATTTGTGTAGACACTGTGATCCCTGGTTCCTGGCTGGGCGAGTTTCTCTGCAAAGAAACCTTTTTGAATCAAGCCACTCTGAATGACTTTGTTTATGCCTCAACCACTGGATTATACAGAAAGGTGGTGGGATTCCCCTGTAAGACTGCAGTACATGCAATAAATCTTAATGTAAATGAGCAATCAGTCTTATTTGCCTTAAAACAGTATTTTTGGACAAAAAGTCTGCATAATTTAATCATTGAGATGTAAACAGAGACATTCACAGTGGTTTGGTGTGAAATGGTTCATTGTAGAGACTCATTAATATAGCCATTTTATTTACTATCCATAAACGTGGAATGTTGATGATGGCAAAATAATAATGAATCTGGAAAGTTTTCTTTGGGGTCTGTTATGCCTGCATGTATCCCTCCACTATGAAAAAAAAAATGTTTTTTAACAAAATTCTTTCTCAAAACTGTTGTAAAACAACATCGCAGATATCAGGCAGCATATTCATAACAATTTCATCTAAGTACTTTCTGAAAGGGAGCTTTTAATGCTGCATTTACTGTTGGTGGTAGACGGACGATGGCAAACCGGATATTCCTTTATTTTCAGAAGTCACATTTACATGCAGACTGCTAATCTGTTAATAATCTGACTATCTGCTCAATGGGAATGGAATACGCCAATGTATACACCTTCATCATAATAGACTAGTCTGATTGAGGCCATTCAGAATACAATCCTGTAAATAATCCGTTAAATAGAAGAATAATAGCTGCGTAAACACCTGTATCTGATTACGTTCCCAATCGGAAAGTTTAAGTCTGTTCTGATCATGTGCATCGTGTCACAGAGAAAGTTTATGACTCTAAACATGGCGGAGCAGAAACTGGTCTGCAGAGGAGATGAAGTTTATGCTTTGATCTTTAAAAGATGGTGGTGGGACGGACGTCCAGCTTATGTGTCTCAGAACATGATGTCTTCCTCTCGGCCTTCTTTAATAAGGACACGTGAAGGATGTTTTCCTGAGTCTGACATCATTTTAAAGTAATTAAAAACACAAGCACTGCTCACTGCTGCTCATCTCACTCTGACTGGACTCACGTGATGCTTGTTGTCATGGTAACGTTTACACTAAGTTGTACTCTACGCATGCATGTAATTTTGGATCGGATTACTTGTAGTGCGCATGTAAACGGAGATTTTCCATCAGATTGTTGAGTAGAGTGCATGTGAAAACCTCAGTCTTAATCTATAATCAAAATGTATTTAATCGAATAGGGAAAAATCCTTGCATGCAAACACAGCCAATGGAGCAGTGACAGAAAATTCCACAGCAGTTCCTGTCAGGAATTACATTTTCCCAACTATGTCATCGACTGTGGCAATGGAATAAACTGGATGTTGATGTTTTCAGAAACACGGGTGCTGAATGTTCATAGTTGTCCAGACATACAGTAGTGGCTAACACCATCGCCCTGCACACAGGCAGAAATGCCAGTAATGCTATCACCATGGCAACATTTACATGGCTTCATGCTGCTGTCGGTGGCCAATTCTGCTATAAGGCACGGAATGCTGTTTTCTTGTTCAACACCAACATGTAAACACAGCATTAGACTCTTCAGACGTCTGGTTCCTATCACCACCACTGTGAACAATTCTGACTGTAAGTTTCTCTAAAACAGAGCATTTCACACCAAACCACTCTGAATGACTCTGTTTAAACATTTAATTTGGATAAATAGTGGAATTCCTCTTTAACTTAATGCTTGCCTCCATTCTTACTCTCTCGCGCTGAAGCTTCTTGAGGTTTTGATCTCTTGAGTCTGAGTGGATGGGACATAAGTGAGCATTATGGTGAGGAACCGAGGCAGCACGTCAGTAATCCATGTTTGGTTGCACTTGGATTTGAGATGCCTCAAGAATGGTAACCGTTGAACTTTAACCCTAAGAAGTCCCTCTTATCACGAGCAATAACAAAAGCATGGTCGATATTAAATATTCCCCACTTGTAGCTCTTTGAAACAAGTGGAGTAATTCTGTGGAAAGTGCAGATTCTACACGTTCTTCATGTTTGTATTAAGCAGAAAAAGAGAAATGAACTATTATTTGTAGTAAGAGTTCCATGCTGGGAGTGGCAAAAATCCATGTTATCATCATTGTTTGGCATCAAAACGAATGGCAAAAAGTCCAAAAAGCAGATTCAAGGATGCAAAACATTAAGCAACTAAACGTATAGTAACATGAATGCTGGGGATGAACATTTTTTAATGCATGCATTATCATATCTTTTCAAGTTTACACTAAGCATCACTGAACTGTAATGGCTCCCATATGTTTCCCATATGGAAGAAATATATGTGTATATATATTTTCTCATATTAACAACATGTTTGCAATATATGTGTATGTGTATATATGTGTAAATGTATGTGCTAAATATGTTTAACTGGTCGTTTCTGAATATTTAAATGTATGCAAATATACACACATATGCAGATGAAATACATGAAATAGTGTCAATATAAAATACTTACATATATGTTAAAATACATGGAAATATATCTCCTTTGCATATGAGTTATTATAGATACACACACACACATATATATATATATATATATATATATATATATATATATATATATATATATATAATTCATTTGATTTGGTTTATCTGGCTCATAGGTATTTATAGTTTTATAAAGTACTTTACTTAATATTAAGTACTTTACTTAACATTAATTAAACTGATCAAAATGAAATATTCTTTTTCTTGTGTTCAACATAAAATGCAAAATAAAGAGTAGAGCTGTCAAATGTTCAGATGTCAAACGGCCCTGCCTCTGTTCAGATTTGCCATTACAGTGTTTATAAAGTGTTTATAAGCATTTATCTATGTACTTAGGTATTACAAGGAAAGATCCCATTAGTTATTCTACCTATGTTGACAAATAGTTTACGTTAAAGGGACCTGCAGGCAAGGAAGTAGGAGTTTGAGCTAACCACATAGCCACACATCAAGCTCTTAAGTCCTGTATACTGAACTCAACAAAGCTAAAGTTCTCTCTTTCTCATTTTCTTAGTGTGACCTGCACCTTTCAAGCTTCACATTGCTTCGCAACAAACCCCCCGCCCAAAAGAACTGCTGGAGTCCTGGGTCCGGAGTAATTGCAGGCAGCTGGTGGCGAGGTGAAATCGCATGTGTGTCTTTGACACAGCAGCTCTCTGGGTAACAGGGTGACGAGGGAGGGAATTTTTTGACACTGCGTACATCTGCTGGCACTGGAGATGTTGATTTGTGCCACCGTTGTTCTCGAGCGGCTCGGATTCTCGCTAAGGCGGCGGAAAAGTAGGAAGGAGACAGAAACGCCCACACGGCGGTGAGCGGGGAAGAGAAGAAAGAAGACTGAATGAGGATAAGTGCATCTGTGGTGAAATTTCCATTAGCCTCCCATGGACCAAGAGAAGGCTCGGTCGTGCAGGTCGCTTTACGTCTTTTTTTTCGGTTCCAAGCCACGGCAGTGCTCTCGCCTGCTTTTTGGCAAGATTTATGTCACGGCACGCCTCCCTCCTGGCATGATGTGAGCCTTTGTGAAGAAAAAACGAAAAAAAAAAAAAACAACGAAGTCGCTAATTCATGCACAGTTTCTTCATTTAGCTGTTCGCTTAAGGGCACTTGTTTAGGTGAGATATTGCTATACCTGTAGCTAAATCCTCTTCCCACCACTTCCCACTAAAACCCGAGAGGGATTCGTTTTAATTTAACTTTGTTTCTGAAAGTGGGGAGGAGAGGGAAAGTTCAGCCTCCCCGGGTTGCCATGGCAACCACTTCAGAGGAAGAAGGATGGCTCGGAAAGTTCCAGAGGCTGCCAGCAGTGAGAGAAAGTTCGCAGAAAAGAGCGTCGAGCCTCAGCTAGTCCACAGGCTAGGATATCTCTAGTTCCACGCACACGTCTCAGTGACACAAGTGCTTCCTTCGCTTTAGCAGCCTTGCTACTGCTTCTAGTGGCTGTATGCAAAATCTCTTCCAGCACTTTACAGAAGTTATACGAAGTAGCTGGTGGGTGGCAGCCAGGTGACTGAGACAAACTTTGATCTGCTGTCAAGCTTCACTCAAAAAGACAGGACTGATCCCATGCCCCCTAGTGGTAGTCCACTAATAACAGCAGCTCTGTCATTTAGATGTTGACCCTGACTAAAGTGTGAAAATAAGATGATTTGTTTTTGGAAGCATAAGATTAGCTATAAAGTCTGCTTCCAAGCTGCTTGCAAGTGCTTAATTGTATCTTGTTCAAATCCCTTACACTTTGCCTGACACTGACACAACCATGCTATAAACACGCCACGGCAGATGTCATGTACTGTCATGAGTTGTCATAACAGCCCTGCTGGAAAACAAGCACTGACCAGCATGAAGTCCATGCTGGTCTAAGCTGGTCTATGCTGGCTTATGCTTTTATGGTGCTAGCTTAGCTCATCACCTAGCATAGTCATAGCATACTAGCATCCAAAACACAACATACTGGTTTTGCTGGTTGCTATACTGTTTTTTCTAGCAAGGACATTATGTCCAGTAGCATAATAGTGGCACGTCACCATGACATAAGTCAGAATGTTTGTTGTCATTATGGCTAACCAGAGCACAGTTAGCAAAAATGAGCATATGACATAAACCATCATGGCATCAAACATGGCCTCTACCACAACAGAGGCCGCTAATAGTAACATGACACTGTTACCTTTATGGAAATACTACTAACAATATAAATTACAACAGCATATGACAGCTCCCATGACATGTTTATGGCATGATTATGTCAATGTCATGTAGCAGGGTTCAAGTAATTACCAATTTTCCTGTCTTATGGTGGTGAGGGGTCTCACAAACATACAGGAGAAAGTAAGAGTTATTCATGTGAAATGGTTTCTCCTTCCCACGAGAGCCCAAGTGCAGCGATTCAAAATATATGCAGACAGGAAGACCACCATAGCGGCACCAAGATACATGTAAATATGGTGAATTGATGCCTAAGTAGAAGCTTTGGCCCTATTGTCGAGAGATGCCATAGCCTCGCTCTCTCTGGCTGGGTAGGTCTATCTCTTCTCCATTACTTAGCATGATGCTAGCTAACGCATGATGCTAGCTAACGCATGATGCTAGCTAACGCATAACAAACTGGTGATTACTTGAACCCTGCTACATAAAATTGACATAAGCATGCCATAAACATGTCATGGGAGATGTCATATACTGTTGTAATTTAAATTGTTAGTTAGCTGATATAATGCAATTCTTCTGAAAGTACATTGAGCTGCCCAGTGGTGTTGCATTAGCGGCAGTTCAAAAAGATGCAGTGGCGCTTCATGTGACTCGGAAGAAGCATGTTCTAGCTTTCACCTTCTCAGCTTTGTAGCATTGTGTGCTAGTGGTAGACCTAGCCAGTGTGTGACTAAATTGGGGGTTTAGTTTGCTAAACTGTTGCTAAATGTATGCATGCATGTTAGCATAGTGATAAAATTCATTGTAATCGGATTGTAAGAATGAAAAGATCCTAAATGCTATTCACTATTTGTTACTCTCCATCTCTTTAAACTGAGTGCTAAGGGTGCTTTTAAAGCTGATCAGCTTAACTAGCCTGGCTAGACTAAAAACCTGTGACTTCATGGCTAATAGATTTCTGGTTAGCCCTGCTAGGATCAGCTGGATAATAGCAACTTCTAGAACATCCTTACTGAGCAAATGAGTTTGTGACACAATGAGGCAGGGAGGACAAAAGGAGCGTCACGCGGTCAAGTGACACTTTGAGGCCAGTAATGGCAGGAACATTGTGGTATTCTCAAGAGCGCAACGTTAGCATCATTTCCCCACCATCCCCATTCACTCACCTCTCTCAATGTGAAATCTTTTACCTGAGCTATCCTTGGAGGAACAGGCAACTGGGTAACTTCTCTTTCAGCCCAGGCTCTCGCTCATTATGCTCTCTTTTTGCTCCTCCCTCCCTCATCCGCCACTGGGCTCCAGAAAGGATAGGACAATTAATGACGAGGCGAATGGCGTCCTACTTTTTTCTCCCCCCTCTTTTCGCCTCTGATACCACGTCAAGGCGAGGCGAGAACGGAGGAAAAAATTCCCAAACATGGCGGCCCAAAAAACGCTGGCTAGGTCGGTCACGCGGCTCGGGCCAATTATAGAACAGCAGTGACAACTCGGGGGGCGAAGATGGAAACTCTCCGCACCGACGCAATAAATCAAAGATGGATGGCTCATTTTCAAGGTGAGGACCAGTCGTTCTTTTTTTGTGGAGGGGGGGAGGAAGTTGGAGAGTCAGGAATTTGCAGCGAGGAAGCAGGAATTGGGCCGCCAAAGACCTGCAAAGGACTGTTTTGCGCAGTAATCATCCTCGCGCCTACGGACGCCAAACTTGAAACTCGCTAATAAACGGAGGGAACCAAATCCCACATACTGCATTCAGATTTATAGATGCTGTGGCCCCACTGTTTGCTCAGGCTCACGCTGATTAAAAAATGTCCCCAAAATGAGATAATCCAACGCACCACGCACAAAAAAACACAAGGTCTTTGGGTCCGACTAGCAGTAGGAGTTCTTAAAGAAGCTCTCCTTTTGTCCCATTATGCGCTGTGGGTGTTTTCTTTAATCCATCATCTAAATGATAGCCAAAGAAATTATGATAAAGTGTGAAATCGAACTTGGCCCTGCTACTGTTTTCATTACGCTCATGCATATTAGAGCGGCCGTGATGCATGCCCTAGCGCCCTAATTGGAGGAAGAGTTAGGGGAGGCTCAAAGTGGAATGACAGTGTATGATTTAGGGTCCCCCAGCAGGTGAATCTCACCGCTGCTGCTGTGAGCTTGTGGGTGTTTTGCATGTATGCACTGTCCCTAATATCTTCGTATTCCTGCTGCTTTCTTAGTACTACTTCTGAGCAAACTTGCAATGTGTTATTAAACATCTAACACTGCATCCAGTTAGCCATGTGTGAGATTTATGATTTCTGATCAAAGCAGAAACTAACTGTTGGTTGGCTTGAAGTGATGAATCAATGTGAAGCTGAAAACAAATACATGGTCAGCGCTGCAAAGCAGACATCGATCAAACTTTTATATACAGCGAGAAGCAAGCAGCTGTGGACAAGTATGTCTGGACAAGGACGCTTGTGAACAAGAGAACAAGTTTGAAAAAGAGATTTGTGAGTGTGAGGAACTTTTTGAAAGTTTAAAAGAACCTAATATAATTTAATTAATGGAACCTTAATATAAAACGTACGTAGTAATTTAGGATTTATGTTGCTCCAGTATGTGTGGTTAATGGTGCCTTTACAGATGTGTAAGTGACCCATGCTGTGTGCACAATACCCCCCATACCATGACAGACTGTATTATGCTGTGGTTATGCTGGTAACAATCAGGATGGTCCTTTTTGTCTTTGACCCACACTCTTAGAAATAAAGGTTCCTTGCAGGTACATCTTTCATTCATCAAGGTACAAACAATGTAAATGTTCCCTCAAAGGTTTTAAGGTCCAGTTGTGTACCTTGTATAAGTTTTTCCCAGGTGAAAAGTACATATTTGCACTTTTTCATAACCTGATGTTTTAAAACAGAGCAATAAAATAAAAGGCCTGGAGATGAGTGGAGTCAATACAACTTAGAAAATATCTTTCCACTGTATATCAGTGCATATCAGATGAACTTAAGCCCAGAGAAGTCAGTGGTGTTTCTGGACATTGTTGATATATGACTTCCACTGCGCACAGTGTTAACTTGCATTTGTGGATGCAGCAAAAAGGATATTTATTTTGAAGTAAAAAAGAAAAGTTTATAAATGTAATGATACATAATTATATTTATAATTTAATAATATCTATATAATTATGTATGCAATATGTCCTTTGTATAAAGTTTCTGTACCAATTTAAGCGTTCTTCCAAGAACGTTTACATTATGTGGGTGTTCTTTTAGCTTTAAAAAAGCTCTAAAGAACCATTCTTTAGTGAACTTGTGTGTGGGTGTGTACCTGTGCATTTGTATAAGTTCTCACGTCACTCTTAAAAAATGAAGGTACCACAAAGGGTTCTTTATGCGATGCCATAGAAGAACCACTTTTGTTTGTGAGCACTTAATGTAAACGGTCTATACTGGTTTAAAAGTTCTTCCTAGAACTTTTACATTATGTGGTGTTTCTTTAAAAATGGCCTTATAAAGAGCAGTTGATTGAAAGTTTCTTTAGGGAACATGTGTGCGCATGCATATGTGCCTACGTTGTGTGTCATTGCTTGTGTGCAAATGTATGCTTCACGCTTTAAAGAAAAAAAAAAGAGGGCATAATTGTTTTTTTAAGTGATGCCATAGCAGAACCACTTTTGGTTCCCCAAAGAACTATGTTCAAAACAGAGATTTGTCAGTGTGAAAAGCTTTTAAAGGTTCAATGACGTAATGTAAAGGTTTTAGAAAGAACCCTTAAATTGGTGTAAAAGTTTTACATGATGTGAAGATTTTCTGAAAAGGTTCTTCACTCTCACAAATATCTTTTTCAAACATGGTTCTTTAGGGAACCAAAAGTGGCCCTTCTGTGGTGGCAAAGGAACCCTTTGTTTCACCTTTTTTTAAAAAAAAAAGTTGTGTGTCCGCATGCTCACTTTTAGTTCCCTTAAGAACCAGGTTTGAAAACAGATATGTAAATATGAAGAACCTTTTAAAGGATTAAGAACCACGACATAATGTAAAGGTTCTGTACCAATTTAAGGGTTCTAGCACCTTTATGTTATGTGGAGGTTCTTTAAACTTAAAAATGCAAAAATGGTTGTCTGAAGAACCATCCATTTAAAGGTTCATAGGGAACCAAATGTGGTTCTTCTATGGCACTGCACCCTAGGTGACCAAAATAAAATAAATAAAATATTTTATTGTAGCAAAATAATAAAAATTACAAAAGCATTTCAGAAGATTATTATTAATAATAGTCGACATAAACAAGTATTCCACCAAGAAATGTATTATCGCTGTATTGCTGTATATTGCGGTCATTTAATGATTTTTTGACTTTTTGTCATTATAACAATGAACATATGATAACACAGCACTGTTTAATGAAAAACTTCTGCTTTATAAGTACTTTTTGGTCACCAAATTACCACAATGAGTCTTATTTAGCACCAATCCAGCGGCGCCCACTTCTCGTGCTGAGGCTAAATCTCAAACAGCTCCCTGCTCCCTACATAGTGCACTAAATAGGAATTTAAATACTGGATTCTGCAGCCCAACAGTGCAAAATATATCTAATAAACAGTCATCTGAGACACAGCCACGTCCATACGCGATAAATAATGCAATATTTGGCTGTAGAGCTTTCATAGCTAGCACACTATTTAGGGAGTATGGAGCAGTTTGGGATTCAGCCCGGTTTTGACGCTACTTCTGACTGAAACATGAACATTTGAAGTGTGTAATCCATTCGAGTGACATTCTTTAGACTTTTATATAGCAGTTTTACAGTTAATCATACTGTAAGTACTTTAATTCAAGCTTGTGATAATAATGATGGAGTTGTTTAGGCAGTTTGCTATCTTTTAGCCTGTTAACTAGCTGACCAGCCTAGTTCTAGTTAAGAATATAAGTTGTCAGCCCCTCAGTTTAAACAAAAACGGGTTCTTATATCATCAGTATACTCGGTGGTCCATGTGAGCAGCATGAGAGTCAAAGATTATTCCGTTAACAGCACAAGGGTTTTTTTTCCTGCCCTGGTGGAGTAATACACAATTCATTCATTGTAAGGCAATCATAGGTGTACATATATCATGGATTTTACAACGGCTTTGAACGCAGCTCAGCCAATCAGATCTTAGGACCATAACTGTTTTATAAGGAGCATTTTAGGCCTAAATAGACCATTCTTTCAAATTAGTAAGTGAAAAAAAATTGCAGCCCTTAAAGATATGTTCATCACAGAAACTCATTTTGCGAAAAAAAAGGGGTTAATCGTGCAGCCCTGGTGCATACTTGTATGTCCATGGGCTCCGTTGTGTGCAAGCATGCCCATTGTGCTTGTTGGCGTATGTGTGCCTGCGCGTGTGAGTGTGCACGCTCGTGCTGTGGTTGCATTCTTCACGCTGACAGCAGTGCTGTGCTGGGCTCCTCTGCAGCCGCTCATTACGGGGCCCTGAGCTGGAGGAACAATGGGCAGGTTCGGAACAATGCGCACTGCCCTCGAGCTGTGGCCTACACCGGAGCCTCAGTTCCACAGGAATAAATCACATACAGAGCAGGGTGGGGGGGGTGGGGTGGGGGGGGGTGGGCTGCAGCATCCTCTCTTCCCTTCACACATTCAATGCAGGACGCCTCCTAAATGCCACCTCCAACTTCCCTTTAATTAGCACAAGACTTGCTTTCCTCGCAGAACAAAAGGGGAGCGTTGCTGCAATTTCGTCAAAGTACAATGAAAATGATGTGATACTCTGCATTGGTACGTCATGTGGCATAACCCTCGGCTATTACAAAGAGCCTGGATGTCTTCGTCAGTGCACAATGAGGGTTATTATTTGAGATATCCTTTGTATTTTGTTTTATGGATCTGGGGTTCCATTTCCAAGGTGCACGGCGGCTAAAGCCCTCTATTCATTAAGTCTCTTTGCGAAATGAAATGCTTCTAAAAACGTAGATATTTTAATAAATGCGCTCGGAGACTTTCGGCGCAAACGATCAAATTGACGATTCAGGCTCCACGGAGGAAAGACAGCACTAAAGAAAGAGAGGGATGGAGAGAGAGAGAATGTCAGCGAATGGGGGGAAGTGTGATAAAATGATAATTAGTGTTAATCTGATACCATTGCCTAGCAACAGACGATAGGCTGTAATAATGGAGTAATGGATTCTATTTTTATCCGCTCTGTCTTTCCACCCCCTCCCTGCCTACCTCCCTCGCTCCTTCCTTCCCTTGCCTTTCTTCTTCTGGAAGAGAATGAGAAAGATCGAGCGAGTGAGAGAGAGAGAGCGAGAGATGTGCCTTTAGCTCTGGTGGATGGTCAGAGATTTTCGCTGTTTCCGGGACATTTGGTGGGTTGGGGGGTTACGTTAGTCCCGTGGTGCTTGGCCCCCTCATGGGTACATAAAAAAGCCCCAGGAATTGTAGCCCGTGCAAATTGCCTGTCAATGAATACAGGTGTAAGTGCCCGGAGCAGACGCAAAACAGCGAGGGGTGGGGTGAATGGAAAAAAAGAAATAAATAAAAAAGCGTCACGTTTGTGACAAGGGTAGCTCAGATGTGTCGCTGAATGGGGAAGTGTGTTTTCATTTACATTTTGTTCTGGTGCGTATTATCATTTCAAAGGGGGTTTCTGTTTTGCCGCCAAACGGTCCACACCTCCGCAAAACAGGTGCGGTGTTCTGGTGACAGCATTGACGTCGCCGGCCATATTGTGTTCCGTAAGTCGTATGGAGGGGCCTCGTTAAATGGAGCATATGCTGCCGTAAACATTAAAAATCCAGCCTGGTGAAATCAGCGTTGGTTTGCGACAAACAACACTTTTGGTTGCAGATGATTTCTCATTCTCCACTTTGGCTCAGTGTAAATTGGAGAATTTACATACAGTGCCAAAGCTTATGAAAGAAGCATTACGTAAAGCTGCTTTGAGTCATCGGTGCAACCTGAATGACGAAAATTGATTAAAGGAATAGTTTGATGAAAAATCGAACAAACACAACTTTCACCTTTTTATGCAGCAGATATGCAAAATCTACACCCTCCTATGATGGCAAGTTTTTTGTGATGTAAAAAGTCTTTAAACTAAGATAAAAATCTTTACACCTATAATGTGAAATTGCAACCTATAACTTGAACTGAAAAACAATCAAAAATATTTAGGGTAAAAAGAAAAAAACTTACAATTATCTGGTTGCATAAGTTCATCTTTTTATAACTGGGGATGTGGCTGTGTTCAGAATTAACCAATCATTCAAACTCATGTTAAATAGTAGCTAGTATACACTTGCCGTCAATTTACGTGACCCTGATTAAACACAAATAAAGGTCACCTGTTCATGTAGGAATTTTCATGACACCGTCTTTATTTCCATCCTACTGCAAAAGCCATGGTCCACAAAAAGCTTACAAAGCATAAACAGGATCTCATTGTTGAAAGGTCTCGTTCAGAGAAGTGTACAACAAAGCTTCCAAGGTATTGAATATACCATAGGACACAGTGAACACAATGATCAACCAGTGGAGAAAATGGCACAAGTGTGACCAAAACAAAATCAAAACAAGTAGAAAACTGATATGGAGGATGCCAAGAGGCTCACGGCAACAATAATAGAGCTGAAGGAATTTCTGGCAAGTATTGGTTACTCTTTATATATGACAGCAGTCTCTTGTATTCTTCATGTATCTGGACTATGGGGTAGGGTGGCAAGACAGATGTCTTTTCTCAAGAATGCAAAAAACATCCAAGCCTGGGCTAAATTGTGCACGAAAGGTATATTTAGTCTCCCAAAAACATGTTGAAAAATGTATCGTCTGATGAGACCAAGTTTGAACTTTGGCCATAATTCCAAGAGACGTTTTGCATATCACTAAAAGAACACTGTACATGCAGTGAAGCATGGTGGTGGCAGCATCATGCTTTAGAGCTGCTTTTCTTCAGCTAGAATTAGCCCAGGCTTTGATTATTTTTTTCTTGAGAACAGGCTTGGATTTTGCCACCCTACTCTATAGCCCAGATATGTGAAGAATACGGGAGATAGTTGTCACATGTAAAGCACAACCAGTACTTGCCAGAAATTCCTGCAACTCCTTTAATGTTGCCGTAGGCCTCTTGGCATCTTCCCTACCAGTTTTCTGCTTGTCTTCTCATCAGTTTTGATGAGTTGTCACTGTTGTACCATATTCTCTCCACTTGCTGATGATTGTTTCTACTGTGTTTAATTGTATATCTAATGCCTTGGAAATTCGTTTGTACACATCTGCTGATCCATACTTTTCAACAATAAGATTCCAATTATGCTACATATAATCAAGGTGAAGGGAATCATGAATAGCTCCAAACACTGATCGATTTTGGCACCAAACCTTCAGGCATCTTCTTGGATGCTGAAGATGAAGAAGAATTTCATCTTTTGACATAACAACGGCCCAAATCAACAAAGGAATGGCTTCCGTTCAATAGCCATGTTTACGCGCAGCCTCATAATCTGTTAATAATCTGACTAATAGCACAATCAGAACAGAATACATCGGATTACTTGTAGTTTGCATGTTTGCATTTTCCATCAGATTGTTGAGTAGAGTGAGATATTAACACCTCAGTCTTAATCTATAATCGGAATGTATTCAATTAGATTGCCAAAAATCTTTACATATCGTTACATAGCCAATGTTTTGCAACAGCCCAGACGTGAACCCAATGAAAAATTTGTGGGGTGATCTGAAGACGGCTGTGCGCAGGAGATGCCCTCAAAATTTGACAGATATAAAAACAGTTTTGCAAGAAAGAGTGGAAAAATATTGCCAAGTCAAGATGTTCCAAGATAGACTTTTACCCAAAAAGACTGAGTGCTGTAATAAAATCAGCAGGTGCTTCCACAAAGTATTACTTTTGGGTGTGCACTCTTATGGAACTGAGTAAGTTTTTTTTAAATCTGAAAATGATTCTGATAGTTTTTCAGTTTATTTTATAGATTGCAGTTTCACATTAAAGGTGGAAAATGTTCTGACATATCAATCTGCTGTTTTAGACTTTGTATATCCACTGTAAATGCAGTTTTGGTGCCTCTCCACTTTTGCACATTTATTTCTTTGCTAAAATAGCTCTTGAATAATTAGCTATTTGTTAATTAGCATTGTACTAACTGCATACATAAATCCCACACTGCGTCAAAACATGTCAAGTTGTTAAATAACCTCTAGTAGACATGCTTATGTGGTTTCCAACACTCTATGACACACTGTCACTCAAACGTTTCTTAGCTCAGTTTATTTTTATAGATAACAATATGTCATACAGCATGTAGTTGATGTGGTTTAAGGCAAGTGTGTGATGATTTAGGTATATATTTTGTACAATGCTAATTTGTGGGTTCTATTAGCTTCATTAGAGCTACAAAGAGGCAAACCTTAGCCCCAAAAAATAGCTGATACATTACATTTTGGTGAAAGGGAAAACTATATGAATTTGAAATGTTGCCTTTCGGAGCCGTTAATGCACCATAATATAAAAGCCTCCTTCTTTGCCCTGTCCAAGAGGAGTGGTTGTAAGAACAGGAACATACGCTACTTACAATATCAAGTGCAGTCAGCGATTACGCAAAACTTCCCTCGTTTGCTTTTATGAACATGGGTAAATACAAATAAAGAGGAAATTGCTGACGCTTATGCAAAATAGACTCGGCAGGCCTCCAAGTTGCTGTTGTGTGGCCAGATCAGCTCGCAATTAAAGTGGCCTGATCCCTTGTGAGGCTTTTAATTCTCTGGTCACAGAAAGAAAGAAAAGAGTAAAAAATGCTGATGAATAAAGATGGCCCCAATTAAATCGAGAATGACAAATCAAGTTCATTAACACAGTGTGGGTGTGAGGTGTCAGCCGGGTAACCCAGAGCGCTGGGACAGTGTGACTTCTTCCTTTGGGAAGGGGGGCCGTACATGTCGGAGGGAACAGGAACAGGAACATTTTTGACATCTGCTTTATTTTAATCTTTGTTCTTGATAATGAACACACAGCAAGTTCCACTGAGTATGTTTACATGCTCTCAATAATTCATAATTCATAATAAATCATAATCTGATTTCTGCAGTTATCTGATTCTTCAGATAAGGTCTAGTAATCTGACCAAGAAATCTGATAAAGAGAGCAGGATTTTAGCTCAGTAATCAGATTTCTCAGTGCATGTAAACTCTTACTCTGATTTCTTTCTGATTTCTCTGTCTGGGCATGTGCGAAAACAGACTGTGGTACCAGAAATAAGCAAGCAGCGTTGCTGCGAGACGCAGCAAAACACTTTTGGAATGACACTAAAACCAAATACATGCTTGACAAAATTAAGGATTTAAATTTTCTTCATCTTCTAGATGATGTATATTCATATTTTCAGGTAAAGTGGCGCGATGTTTAAAAAAAAAAGCCGCATGAAGTTTGAGTTTTACAGTATGTTTACGTCACGTCTTCTTCTGTGAGCTTATTGGCTGGTTGCAAAGCTGAAATCTGATTACTGCCTGAATCATGTAGACCCGGGGTTTCCCCATTACCTGATTATTCAAGTATCTGTTAACACATTGATTGGATCACTGACTAAATCAGGTTTTCTGTAGTTATCAGATTATTAAATGTATGTAAACGCACTCGTTGTTTTAAACGCTTAGTCGTAGTTGTAGTGTCAATACAGAATGTAAATTAAATGAAGAATTGTGCAGCTTTGTAATTAGTTATGTAATTAAGCAGTTACATTTTAAAAGTATCGCAAATGAAAAGTCAAAGGGTTAACCCTACCAGACCAGATGTTGTGTGCAGTTCTCTCTTGGCATTGCTTCTTCGCAGTTCTTTAAATGAGAAAGATGCATGCTTTTTGTTGGTCTAGACACCAGCTGAGCATCAGTTTCTTAATGTGGACCATTTTCTTAATCAAAATTACCATGTCATTTGTTGGAAAAATGTTTCATCAACCGACTGGTGCATTGCTGGTTTTCAGGCCTGATTTAACCCCTGGCTCAGAAATCTCAGAATCTCAGAAACCCTTAAAAGTTAAGTTTCTGTTGGTTCCTACTGGTGTCCAATAGCCACTAATGACAGTTTGTGTTTTTCTGATGGCACCACACCTTATAGGATTCTAATGGTTTAACAGGTGTTTTGATTCCATATGCATTTAATGGTTTCCTAATGGGATCCAAAGGTGTCCTACAGGAAACTAGTGGTCTCTAACAGTAACCATGAAGCCAATTCCCATTAGAAATCAAAACCATCAGGTTTCAATCTTATTGAAATAGGAAACAAAGTTACAGAATAAACCTGGAAAAACCATAGAAAATGGCACTCTTAACAACTGTGCCAGATCTTGTAGACCATCAAAAGATAAACAGCACTTAAAGCTTTCATCTTCGAAAGAGAGGAGAAAATCAAGCTCCACTCTTGCTTCAGATCTGAAACAACTACAACCAACTTCTAAGACTGAACTTTGGAGGTGTGGCTGCAGATTTCTTTGAAAAACTGAAGTGAGTCTCCTGAAACAGACAGAAGTTGTAATAAAGGTAAAGAGTGGACACACTAAGGCCCAGTCCCATTTCACCCCTTGCACCTACCACTTAGCCCTTAGCCCTCTGTTTTGTGCATTCACATCTAGGGGTAGGGTGTCCTGATTTTAGTTGAGATAGAGGGGTAGGGCGAAGTGTTAGGGCTACATGGCTCTCCAAACAGAGATTTTTCAGAGGCACTCCAAACAAAGTGTTATGAGAAAGAAGAATAACTGGCAAGATGGCTGTGCGAGCGACCGAAGAAACCCACAAATGTGAGAATTTTCTCAGTTAAAAAAATACGATAACTATTGTATTATCTTAGTTTAATGTCGTTTCAATGTATTATGGTCGTTTTCTTCATAACAAGCACAAAAAAAATCGCTAATAGCATGCTAATTTCTCAGTAGCTAGCTAAATTTCCCATTCCACCTTAAATAGTCCGGCATTATTGACGCCAGGAGCGCCAGAATGTACCTGCTGCACCATTTAAGGTGGAACGGGAAAATTCTAACAAGAAGCTGGCGAATAGATGACTTCAGCTTCGTATCACCAAATAATTGGAGTGGGTGATAATAAATGATTGTCTTATTCCCCCTCTTTGAAAGCATTTGATGCGCTAAATGTAACTAAAGCCCAGCAGCAACGTTGCTGAACTTCTCCCTTCTCTGCTATCACTGAAGACGCACTGGGTTGCCTGCAGAGCAGCGCTAGTAGGTTGTAAATGAAGCGATGTTTTTTTTTTGTTTTTTTTTTTTTGAGTGTTGTCCCATTTCGTTGGGCAAGTTTTTAACCACTACCCCTTGTAACTCAGTTCCAAGGGGTTAGGGTGACACTCGAAAACAAGGGGTAGGGGTAAAAATAAGAAATGGGATTGGGCCTAAATACCGAAAAAAAAAGTTATATTTTGTCGTTGAGACTTCGGTGTAATTTTCTATTAAATACGTTTTCTGCTTTTTTCCTGATGCTGAAAAATGAGTAACTTTCACTTGGTGGCTGTTTTTCCTGGATATAAAATAAATAAAGGGTGGTCTCTGACTTTTGCACAGTACTGTATATGATGTACACTGTGGTGCCAACTACAAGTATTTCATTTTTTAAATAAAAAAAATATATTTTACATCAAATAGAATGCGTCTTAAAGTAAGAAGAGACAACAATGTCCACATGTAACTGACAAATCAACCTGCTGATGCTCACCCTGCTCACTCTGCTGTCCTTCTGGATGAACTTTATGCAAATGAGCTAAACAACAACCAGATTGCTGATATGTTCAATTGTGATCCAATGTGTCATACTAGATTTAAAGCACACCACGCAGGAGATACATTGATTGGGCAAAAATGTATTCAATATGTAGGATGTTATTATTATTAGTTGAATTTTTCAGTTAAAAAAGATGTTTTAAAAACAATATTAGGCCAATTTGAGGCAAACCTTACACGCCCCCTGTTGGTGAGGGATGCAGTTTGGCTCAGCGTAACGAAAATGCAGCATTAACTTCAATAGTGCATGGCCATTGCAGATTTTGCATATCTTAACCCTAGAACAAGCATGTTCAGATTATTGTTTTAATTTTTTTTTAGAAAGTGCAGTTAAACAATACTGAAATTTCAGCACCGCCCCCCCAATTCCTGCATATATGTTGTTATACAAACTGGCTACGAGTTGCATTACGTTTTGTACTTTTACACATTTTACTGTATCACATTAACAGTAAATGTAGCAAAACAGCATCTTGCTATTTGTGTTTTGTGAAGACTACTGTAATGTTGCTCCACGATACACTTACATTAATAAGCTGAAATCAATATACGGTAATCTTCTGTATTTTTACATAAGAACTGCAAAGGCAACTCAGTAGTCAGTAATTTACATGTACTTGGCCAAGTTACATATGAAAATGACTTTTAATTTTGCCAGAACTATAAATATGTTGTTTAAAAACAATATCAATTAGCACATTCACCATGTTTTGCACTGTATATGCACAGAATATCTCACATATACATTTTTAAAATGGATGTTCACATTTTACAGATGTTTTAACTTTTGCACAAACATGACCAAAAACTTGCATATGTTAATATCAATGAACACCTCATTTTAAAGTGCTCCAGCATAAAACAAGATAGAAAAGTCTTTCAAAGACCAAAATCTGTTGTCAGAATAAAGAAATGTAACATGTTTGGTAGCATTTTATATAGATGGCCCACTGTAGATACTTTCTAATGCTTATCTTGCATTTAACTCATATTCAATTAAATATCTATTGAATTCACCTTAATTTTGCTGTACTCTAACACTGGCCCCAATCCTAGCCCTAACCTCAACCCAAAACCTAAACCTAATCCTCACCCTCATCCTATACTTAACAGCCTAAACTCAACAGTGTTGGAGTTTCAACAGATAGTTTGTTGATAATTTGAACATCTATACATCATCAATTGTGGGCGATCCAAAAAAGTGGCATCAAACATCAAACTCACAGTAATTTACTGGGTTATTACAGAAAATATCTTGTATTTTACTGTAAAATACTGTCCTGCTAAACATTGTGAAATACAGTGTAGGCCTTTAAGGTTTAAACTTCTTTGCAGGCGGTCATTAGGCCTCAGTCTTTCTTCTTTATTCTCCTTCTCTTACAGTGATACAGCCGCTCGACTCATCGCGAGCGAACGGGGGCCTGGGGAGCCATTTTGCGGGTTTGGGAATTGGCGGTGGGTGGACGTGTGCGGGCGAGTGTGTGGGCAGCGGTGACGGAACATCTCGACTTGACGGCGTTCTGATTCCTCTTTTCGAGTGCCAATCGGGGGGGAAACGCACTTCTGGGGTTACAGCTGATTACTTCCCTTAAGGACGTCGACAGACAAACACAAAGAGGGATCACTTTCAATCCTGCGCCGCTGTGCTCCCAAATTAACACCCCCTCCCCCCACGTCTCCCCGTTCCCTCACCCACTCTCCTCACACTCTCTCTCTATCGGTTCCTTCTATTCTGCATGTACAAGACGTTCGTATCCTCCGAGACGGCTCCATCAGTGAAGTTCATTATACCTCATTGCGCGCTGGGAGTGATTACGGGCTTTAATAACCAGCAATTACCGCCAGGGCCGCTTTTGTGCTGCCCACGTGCATTTTCAGAGACGCCTGATTGCTCTCATCCTGGCGTCTTAATTCTGGCCCCATGGACCTCGAAACGTGCGTTTGATAGGTGGGGCTAAGCATCAGCATCCCCATCGCACCACCAACAACTAGTACACCCGGTGCTCACTTCAACTTGTATAACATATGAAGTCCCAGTGTGTGCTGGTCGTCTCAGTTGTCTCTCTGAATTTGGCTTTGATTTGAAGAAATTAGTTATTTTTGTTTTACGGCTCTTCATTCTTTAGCTTCATAGCAGACACTTGTTGTAGCCTACATTGCTAGCAAGACAACATAGGCCACTTTTAAACTTCCAACTCCTACTCACTAGACGGCTAACAGTGGATGTTTCAACTGGAACACACTCACTCATGGCTTGGCTGATTAAGTGAGTTAATTAGCCAGCATTACAAAGTTTGCATGGCTATCTGATTAGCTCAGTGAGGCTAACATAGTGAGCTACAAAGTCAGAGACCACCCTTCATTTATTTCCAGTCAAAATGATTATTAAGGCCCAGTCTCATTTCTTATTTTTACCCCGACCCCTTGTTTTCGAGTGTCACCTTGCCCCTTGAAACTGAGTTACAAGAGGTAGTGGTCGAAATCTTCCCCTACAAAATGGGACCCTCAAATTGAGAAGAACATTACTTCATTAACAGGCTACTAGCGGTGCTCTGTTCCACCTTAAATTGAGCAGCAGTTACATTCTGGCGCTTCAGGTGTCAGAGCTGCTGGACTATTTAAGGTGGAACGGGAAATTTAGCTGGCTAGGTACTGAGACGTTATACCATTAGCGATTTTTTTTAATACTTGTTATGAAGAAAAGGATCGTAATACATTGAAGTAACATTAAACAATACAATACAATGGTAATCATATTTTTTAACTGAGAAAATTCTCACATTTGTGGGTTTGTTTGGTCGCTTGTGCAGCCATCTTGCTAGTTTTTCTTTTTCTTCCGTTTGGAGTGCCTCTGAAAAACCTCCATTTGGAGGGTCATGTAGCCCTAACACTTCGCCCTACCCCTCTATCTCAACAAAAATCAGGACGCCCTACCCCTAGACGTGAACACGCAAAACAGAGGGGTAAGGGCTAAGTGGTAGGGGCGAGGGGTGAAATGGGATTGGGCCTCTGTCATTCATTTTTCAGGAGATATTTCTGATGAGATTAGATATCAGATAATCTACTACACTCTTAGAAAACATAGTTCTTCAAGGGTTATTTAGTAAAGGCAATGGTTCTATTTAGAACCATGAATTTGCATTGTGATGATTGATGGAGAATGTGTTGTATATGGTTCCATATAGAACCTTTTTAAAAATGGTTCTATACAGCCCCAAAGAATTCTACTATTGTTATGATGTCAAGCTTATATACAATAGAGAAACCCTTTTTGGTGCTATATGGAACCATAAGCAACACATTCTCCATCAATCTGAAACCAGTTCACTATGCAAACAACCATTTGAGCATGAAATTGTTCTATATTTTGAACTCACTAAATAGAACCATTGTCTTTGCTAAAGAACCATCTTTTTTAACAGTGTAGTGGATTGTCTTATATCTAATCTCCTCAGAAATATCTCCTGAAAAATGAATAACTTAATGATCATTTTGACGGGAAATAAATGAAGGGTGGTCTCTGACTTTGTAGCTCACTATGTTGGCCTCACTGAGCTAATCTGATAGCCAGCAAACTTTGTATTGCTAGCTAATTAACTCGCTTAGTTAACCAAGCCATGAGTGAGTGTGTTCTAGTTAAAAAATCCACTGCTAGCTGTCTAGTAGAAGTTGGCAGTTTAAAAAAAGTACATAAAGCAGGAGTAAAAAGAAAAAAGAGAGTAGCATAAAGTAGGAGAAAGTCAAAGGAAGAAAAAACAAAAAACAGGGGTTTCCAAAATTAAAGTTCAAAAAATGATTATAAGCTACAGAGAAAAAGGGATTCCTAACAACCACCTGAAAGACCTGGTAGACACCAAAACTGTCCCCATCAGATAAACAGCACTATTTGAGAAATGAAAACACACAAAAAGAAGATAATTTGCTTATCAAGTTGGAAGCTGCTGGTGTTCTCAGAACAATGGACTGACCACCCCCAAGTCTAGACCTCTGAGTCTAGATTACTGAATGCGTTTGGGATTAGCATTGGGACTGGGGAAGCAGAAAATGCTAAACCAACTTCTAAGACTGAACTTTGGAGGTGTGGAAAAATGGCCCAGCAGATTTCTGTTAAAGAGTGGACACACCAAATACTGAAAAAACCTGTTGAGTTGTTGAGGCTTCTGTGTAATTTTCTATTAAATATGTGTTTTCAGCTTTTTGTACTTCATCTCCATTTTGACTGGAAATTAAATTTAATGAAGGCTGATCTCTGACTTTTTGTGCCGTTAGCTAGCCACGCAAACTTTGTAATGCAAAACATTCTTAGTGAAGTCTGAACATAACCTCCATAAATTATGTGAATAACAGCTTAGTGTCTCTGTTAGCTTGTGCATAAAACTGTGATGCATTGCCTTTCTTTTTGCTAGCTGTGTAGCCTTTAGCTTG
This sequence comes from Colossoma macropomum, assembly GCF_904425465.1. Lineage (NCBI taxonomy): Eukaryota > Metazoa > Chordata > Actinopteri > Characiformes > Serrasalmidae > Colossoma > Colossoma macropomum. Next base: position 37,990,085 of record NW_023494784.1, read on the forward strand.
CTAACTAGCAAGCTTGCAGAGAAAAGTACTGCTTGTGTATCAGCAGTCATATATAACAGATGCTGTAGTTTGCTACATAAATCACACTTTGAACAGCAAATGGAGAATGTTGTCATTTTGAAATATTATGTATTTCATTGCTGTTGCTTATAAACAGCTTTGTGTGCTATTTTTTGGGTTGGAAAAAGAAAATGCTAGTTCTGCTGCTGAAGTGTTCACTCGATCCTTTGCCCCTCAAGAGCTCATCTTGGTGAACATCCCATTACTCCATTAGCTCAAGTGAACAAACCTCACTTGAGCTAATGGAGTAACGGAACGGGCCTTACGATGACGTCATGAAGGCCCCTGAGGGGAAATGGAGGGGCAAAGTTTATGAAAACATCAAAATGAGTATTTAAATGTGCAGTTAGTGTGTTTAATCTCCTTTAAAAATCCTGATTGGTTAAAGATGCACTGATTTTTAAACAAATTCTGTGTAATTACATGAGTAACTCAGATTGGTTTGATGTGAAATGCTCCATTCTAGAGAAACTGACCGACTGGAATTAGAAGAGTTTAGTGTCTCTAAAAGCTCCCTCACAGAAAGTTATTACATGAAATGGGTACAAATCCAGTCATGGTGGAGGGATACATGCAGGGTGTTGTAAATAGTCCCCAAAGAAAACTTATTATTACAAATTCACCACTGGTGGTTTTGGATCGTAAATAAAATGGCTATATTTGTGTTGTAGACATGGCGACTCCTGGTTCCCATCACCACCACTGTAAAGAGATCTTAGCCTGCAAATTTCTCTGCTACATTTCTCACTCTGTAGCTCTAACACTTCTCCCTAACCCTCTATCTCAACAAAATTCAGGACACCCTACCCCAGACGTGAACGCGCAAAACAGAGGGGTAAGGGCTAAGTGGTAGGGGCGAGAGGTGAAATGGGATTGGGCCTAAGTTATTCATTTTTCAGGAGATATTTCTGATGAGATTAGATATAAGATAATGCACTACACTTTTAAAAAACATGGTTTTTCACAGGTTCTTTAGTAAAGGCGTGTAGACATGGTGACCCCTGGTTCCTATCACCACCACTGTAAGGAAATCTGAGCTCTCACTCTGAATGACTTTGTTTACACCCCAAACACTGAGTTGTGCGGAAAATTTTGCCTTTAAATTCAAATCATTGCAGAGCTAAACCAACCGCTCATGAAGCAGAGGTCAGGTGGAGTATATTTTCATGACATTAACTGTGCTACAGGTGGACCCAGTAGGCGTATAAGTTTAAAGGGAGTCCTACTGATTTTCTACATTTCTGAATAATTACATTTCTAAGATGTAAACAAAGTCGTTCAGAGTGGTTCGGTGTGAAGTGCTCCATTCTAGAGTAATTCACAGAGTCAGAATGGTTCACAGTGGTGGTGATAGGAAGCAGAAGAGTGTAATGCCTCTAAAAGCTAATAAATGACTGGTTATGAATACACTGTTTTATGATGGTTTTGAGAAGGTTTTGGATTGAAATGCATTTCTAAAATCTGTTCACATATGCAGGCTTGTGTTATAAGGCAAAATAGTCCCCAAATAGTCCTTATTATTTCAGATTCACCACTATTTTGCCATCATCATTGCATATAAAAGCTCAGAAGACATTTGTAGGTTCACTGGTGGTTTTGGATAGTCTATAAAATATATTTGTGTTGGTGACCTCTGGTTCCTATCACCACCACTGCAAAGAAACCTGACTCTCAACCACAGAACATTTCCAAAATTATAATTCCTCTTTAATTTGAGTGCCTCAATTTTCAATAAATGCAAACCAAGAATATTTGTAAAACAGATTTTGTTCCACAGTCCATGATCTCTGTCTCTTCCTCTGCTCTATCGATCTAACGGAGTGGTGGTCTTTCCAAATAATCTCGGCGAGCTAAAATGAGCCGTGGATTGCTTGAGCCCCCAAATGTCACGGCAAACAATTTAGAGGGGCACGTCTGATCAGCGCTGACCCCCCACCACCACCCCACCCACCCCATTTAGCGCAAGCGGAAGTGGCCGAAATGAATGCGGCGGCCCGCTACCCCTTCAGGCAGGTGGAGCAAAGGCTGGGGAAGGTATTGTACTCGCCGAGCTCTTTTGATGCTTCAAAAACCTCCCGGAAAAGATGAAAAGATTTTAATTTGTACATGATAATATGACTGCCAACACCGGCTCCCGTTCCGCCCACCTTATGATTATTTATGGAAATCGTGCGTCATTATACTTTCTAATTTGTTGTGTTTTTCTACATAGTGCATGTGTAATTAAAGCTATGCAATATGCGCCGTTAATGAGAATTATATAGCAATTAAGCAATATGTAAAAGGAAGCGACAAGACAAACAACCGAAGGCGAAGAATGACTTCTGACTTGGAGCGGATTAAACAGACTTAAATGGAAAGGCACTCAATAAAGGTCCCTCCCTCTTTCAAACCAGTGTCCCCACAAAGAGTCCTCTCTTCTTTATATTTCCTTTAATAAATAAACTCATCATTGGTTCGGCTGTAAATTTATTTCAAATCAACTTATTTACTAATTTGCTCTCAGGTGGTTTCAATTATTGGGCGACGTGACTGAATTCATTAAGCGAAGGCGGAAAAAAAGCCCCGTTTCGCCACCTGTGGCTGAAACTGCGAGAACGGAGAACGTTCTTCCAATAAAGCGGTGACATTTGGGAGCAAGGTCCAATTATACGACATAACCTCCTCCTGCCGTGCTGGAAATCCTGAGCGAATTAATTCAGCAGAACAAATAAACTCGCCTTAACAGCACGTCTGATCTCTTTCCGCTATGTATGTGCGGCGTCTCGATTGTGCAAATGTTGTGGGACGTATTGTTTTCAAGTCTATCTTCTTTCCATATGTCGCCCCACACTCGCAGGAAAGGAGGAAGGCAAGTCATCTAGGTTGTGAGGAGCATTAGAAGTGCATTCCCTCTTGATAACCTTCACAAACTTCACAGAGTGGATGCTGACGGTTGTGAAGTTCTATAGGAATAGGATATCATCCCTGTTCCAGGAAGAGGTTAACAATTTAACATAAAGCTCAGGATTGTTATAAATATCAGCGCTTGGCAGGCAACATCACAGATCCACTCCGACGTTACCATGGTAGCGACAGACAGGTCAACTTAGCCTGCTGCTGAAACTCTCAGCGAGAGAGAGCTTTTTTCCCTGCAATAACAACAAGAACTCATTAGTTTGTGAGATTTCTTTCTTTAGAAGCAAGTGTCTCGAACTAATTCATCTCAGAGGAACAATGTGTGCAGGCACTTTGGGAAACGTTTCATGTCTCCAACTTATCTGCCATTTTCCAGTTCCGTCAAACCTGTAGAGCATTCTTTGTAATGTCAAAAGTGTTGGGACGCTTTGCTTTCTTTCGCTGTTCATTGTCAGTTAACACTACACTACTTTACTCTTCTTTTATGAGGTCCTTTTAAGACATTTGTGTGTGCTTCATGAAAAAATAACCTGTCACAATTCATTTTTCCAATCTGTCTTTATCCCTTTAGGCCACCACACACCGGCCACGCCGCGTAGAGTAGCAGAGCACTGCTATACAATATACACCAATCAGGCATAACGTTATGACCACCTCCTTGTTTCTATGCTCATTGTCCATTTTATCAGTTCCACTTACTATATAGGTGCACTTTGTAGTTCTACAATTACAGACTGTAGTCCATCTGCTTCTCTGAATACTTTGTTAGCCCCCTTTTACCCTGTTTTTCGGTGGCCAGGACCCCCATGGACCCTCACAGAGCAGGTACTATTTGGGTGGTGGATCATTCTCAGCACTGCAGTAACACTGATGTGGTGGTGGTGTGTTAGTGTGTGTTGCGCTGGTCTGAGTGGATCAGACACAGCAGTGCTGGAGTTTTTAAACACCTCAGTGTCACTGCTGGACTGAGAATAGTCCACTAAACAAAAACATCCAGCCAACAGCATCCTGTGTGCAGCGTCCTGTGACCACTGATGAAGGACTAGAGGATGATCAACACAAACTGTGCAGCAGCAGATGAGCTATCGTCTCTGACTTTACATCTACAAGGTGGACTGACAAGGTAGGAGTGTCTAATAGAGTGGACAGTGAGTGGACACAAAACTCCAGCAGCACTGCGAGCGAACACAATGAGCGTAGAAGGTGGTCATAATGTTATGCCTGATGGTGTATATGCTATATAAATTCATTTTACCACTATCCTCTTATAAATTAAATTGAATAAAGTGTTCAGCATCACTTATGCTTGGCTTCAGTTTACTACCTGTTCACAAGCTGGTTGTTTTTTTTAGCTAAAAGATACAAGCTAACAAAGGCTAGGCTAGTAACATTAGCTGAGGTAACTTGCCTGTGCATTTGACTGTTTGCTTAAAAGACCGACTCCCTTTCTCTGTGTAAATTTGAAAACATATATGATCTACTGTGGCTTTCTCTTGTCATAATATGGCTTTAAATTAATGTAGTAATGGTAAAAATAAATGATCAGTGCTCAGAGTCATGGAGGGACAGTGCGCATTGGTACACACCTCCATTAAAATCAATGGGTTTGAATTTGTGGATGCTGCATGCGGTGTACGGTGTGTGGTGGCCTTTAGAATTCATTTCTCACTGGGCCTTTAAGATTGATATATGCAAATGAGCTCTGATGTGATTGGTAGACCTCATTGCATTCAAAAAGCACTCGGAGCTGAAACACTCCTTATAACTTCAGCGTGAATCTGCAGAGCTAAACTGCTCTAGGCCGAATAGGAGGATGGATATATGTAAAAGTGCAGGCTTTTGTGACATCCATTCAACATTGCATTCAAAACAGTCTATTTTACAGCTTAGTTTCCATATATGGACTGGCTGTGTTGGAAACTTTAACAATGTTTGCGTACTACATCACATTCACAAAGACAGTAAGGATAAATTTGGATTTACATGATATGGGCCTGTTAAAATAAGGCCTCCACTCAGTCGCATGCAAAAGTTTACACAACTTACATGTGAAAATAAATGAACACATCCTTTATAGAGAACATGTAAATATGAGATTTTAATGCAAATTTTAGTGCACAATTACTATTTATTTGACTATAACATATTAGAAACCCCCCACTGTGTTAAACTCAGCAAATAAACAGTAAATGTGTATGAAAATGTGCAGAAGTGTTTTCTCTTCAGAGGAACTTATTTTCACTTGGAAAATCAACAAAATGTCATTTGACCAGGGGTGCCCAAACTTTTGCATAAGACAAGGGGATAAAATATCTGGGCTTTGGCATTTATTCCACTTTAGAAGTAGCTCTGTCACAAATATCGTCACAAGTGATTTTCAGAAATAAGTCCGATTAGTCTTTTTAATACCTTAAAGGGGAATGCCACCAAATTTTCACTTCTACATAAATAAATCGTTAAGATGTAAACAGAGTCATTTGTTTTGATGCGAAATGCTGTGTTTTAGAGAAGCTAAGTTAGAATTGTTCACAGTGGTTGTAATAGGAGAGTTTAATGCCTCTGAAAGCTCCCTCACAGAAAGTTATTATGAAAACACTGTCTGAGACATTGTTTTACGATAGTTTTGAGAGGCTTATGGCCTCTTTTTGGGCATATTTTTTTTTAAAGCACATTCAGTTTTATGCAAAGCTTTGTAAAATAGTCCCCAAAAAAGTTTTTCATCATAAGCGTTCCATATTAAAATTTAAAAGACGCATGATTAAAAAAAGGGGTAATTTCCATTGGAGACATCTGTAAATGTGACACTCCTTTGTGTGCGTGCATGTCACATAGACATACAGATACTAAGGTCATGTTTGTGATTTCTGTTTCTTTTCATGAATAACTGTTATCTTGAAACTGAAGATATATGTTTATAAATACCAATAACAGAAATTGCAAATGTGATCTAGCATCCATTTCCCCTTGTGATGCACATTCAAAGTACGTCATACTGCGTACAAAGCTATGTTGACAAGCGTGAGTGACCTTAATGAAGTCCTGGATGTGGTTGAGAGGAGTTTTGGGGATGTATCTGCAGAAAACATTAGGGTGACTATTGACTTCTAGTGTTTGTTAACATTATCAGCCTTGTAGCTTCAGTGCTAAACTAAAGAAGCAAAACTGCAACACCAATCATGGCTTGGCTGATCAAATACAATCTGGGGTCTGTGGAAAATTTCATTTTTTTAACTGAACCATTCTTTGAATAAGGTATTACGAACCAGGGATGTTCACAAGTTGATTAATGCAAGTCTTGAGTCTTTAGTTGTGAATTTTAGCATCTTATTAGCTGCTTTTTACAAGTAAACCCTACTAAAAAGCTTTCAGGTCAGACACGGCTACAAATAACAAGGCTGTAGAGAAGCCTTCAGTCTGAAGAACAGAACTGAAGTGCTACATACATACAGCCTGTGTTTCTCAGCTACGTCATAAAAGGCCGCTCCAAAGTGAAGGACCCTTTGTTTACAGCCTAGAAATGCAGCCTACATTCTGAGTGATTTAGAGGACGCTACAGATGTATGCTATCAGGCCTTTGGTTACCCAGTTCAGCACCATGGAAATGGTGGAAAACGGAGCCGTTGGAGCAGAACTTGTTTTAAAATGCAAGTTGTTCACGTCCTTGAATTCGTCTTCTTTACCTCATAAAGTATGAAATGATTGATTAATACCTTCACCCAGATATCATATTTTAATCAGAAGTATTTGTATATATATAGTTTATCGTACTACATAAGCTTGTTGGCGTATTAGCTACCATAGCAACAAACACAATGCAACAGGCTCCATTTTCTCTCACCAGTTCCCTCACAAGCGTCGTGCCTCAAGTTCAAGACGCCTTTGTGGCGACATCACCACAAAGCCTCGTTAGGACTGTTCCATTTGTGTGACCAATAGGCTACAAAGGAGGAGTCCTTACCTCAGCTGCAGCCGAGGCTTTGGAACGCAGCTAGTGTTTAAAAGAAAGAAGCAAATAAACTTGAAACTATTTAGTGTTAATACCACATATGCTAGCTAGCTAGCTGGCTTAACCTCTTATTGACCAGGGTATGTTTCGGTTTGTCCATCTGAATTTACATGACCAAATCGTAAGGCAAATTATTCAGTAACTGCATGAAATTTTATTTTATTTATTTATTTATTTGTAAAAGCTCTCCTCATATTAACAGAACATGTTTTATGATCATACACGTATTGCTATATGCTTACAATTTACTGCTGAAAGCCAAAAATCTTAGACGCTCTTTGTATTATTTAATAAAAATACTTTTTACAGAGCAGATCACTGAAGAGACGCCATCTGTTTATGGTTTATAGCCCAGATTTGTGGAAAAATGGGTCGACTTTCAGTAGACAAAAAAATTGTGAGTTCAGCTTCTTTTATTATAAGGGTTTAAAATTACATCACCCATCTATTTGACTGGAAAGAGGACAGTTACAGCTCTCATACGACACCCACCTTTTGAATGTAGCTTATGAAATATGAAAGTTATGAAGAATATGATGAAGTGTGTTTTGGAACCACCGGAGTTGGTCCCAAGGAGTTGAAGAGGTTAATAACTAATTCAGTTGAAACTTCGGTCAATTTTTAAAGAAATGTAATCTGTAACTTAAAAAACCTAAGCTAGATTAGCTGACAACCTTAGCTGTAACAGCTAGTGCGCTAGCTAGCATACTTCAAAACTACTTGTTAGCCAGCAGTTTCAAATTGTTTTGCCTTTTTATATTTCAAACACTGCATTTAGCCTTTTGTTAGCGCTTCATGTTCCCCTTCAGACTGAAGGTTTTCAGTAATGAAAGGCTCGTTATTTGAAGCTGAATCAAACCTGGTGCAGCTGCAGGAGAGCACCGTCGCAGTAATGACTGCGCATAGCAAAAGCTGAAAAACGTGTTAGCTCGCAAACAAAAATCTACCATATTCAGGTCGGCCTTCCTAACGTAATCAGGAAAGCTAGGAGTCCCCAAACTTTTGATGGGGAGGGCACTTGGAAAAGGTGGTTATGGAGTATTTCAGCAAACTGTCTTCTACTATTTAGCTTGAAAAACACATGTCCGACTAGCTAACAGTCTTGCTTCCAAGACAGCTCTCCTGTCAGGAATGCTTGAACAAGATGAAATCAGGAGTGGCAGGAATGTTCACGTCCATCCCACCAACCACAGCTCCTTCTCTTCTTTCAGGAGGCATCATCTCCCTCGCTCTGTCCCAGGAGGGCCACCGGGCCCAATTTCTTGGAGAAAACCAAACGGCGCCACACCTCGTTCCCCCGATGCTCCGGAATCATAAAACATTCAGCGAGTGGCGGCTAACACACCGGGGGACTGTACCTTCTCGCTCTCGAGCAGGCAAACAGCCCGGGAAAAAAAGGCAGCCGGGCCGGGGGACGCGGCGCATCAATCTTTCATATGCTCGCGTGTCAGCAATTTTTTTTCCCGGACTCCGCCGCTGCTGCTGTGTTTGTCTCTTGACGGGGGGAAGATTATTGGTGATGGAGGCCGCGGGGGTGGGAAGGAGATGATGAGGTACATAAGAGGCCGAGGCGTCCGCTTTAATATCCGACACCGGCTCGTACCTCGGCGCTGATGGGAAGGTTCAGGGTGACTACGGTGTACGACGCTCCACGGAAAAAAGAAAAGAAAACATTTACCTGGACGGTTATTCGTGGATGTTTTCATTGTCGGTGGGGGTGCCGAGGGACAAGTGAGCGCGAAACGGGTTTGAATAATTAATCACGCAGTATTATTCCTCTCCCTGCAAGGCAGAAAGGGCCACATTATGAGAAACAGTGATGAAAAAGTAGTCAAATCCTGGAATATTAGAAACAGTAATTAAATGAAATGTGAAATGCTGGTTGTCTCTTTTCTGTGCTTCTAATCTAGAAACCATGAAGATCTGCAAACTTTCCTGAACATTAACAGCTCAGTCTCAGATCATTTAGAGTGGATAACCAAGTCAATAGTTACTGTTGTCACTTTGTGATTCAATTCAAGTATAATTACTTATACTACATAGCCATATATTATAATATTACATATTGTAATTAGTCACATCGTTATGTAATGAATCGCATTCACATTCAGTTTACATTCCACGTTGATAAGTCCGAGAATCCCTCCACTTGTTTCAATGAGCTATAAGTGAGAAATAGTTCATATTAAATTCCACCATGCTTTTATAACCAGTCATAACTGCAACTTAATCTGCTTTTAAAGTCAAAACTGCTTTTAATCTGCTAATTTAACTATGTCTGTTATTCAACCCCTTAAACTGCAAGGGCCGGAATCTTATAACCACCTTTAAACCACATCATTTACATATTAGCTTCATAGTAGATGCTAAATAATAAGCATAATAAGCAATTTAAGGGTCAACCTCAATATATAACAGCAGACTGTACAAGTGAAACACAATTCAAGCAACTACTGCACAGTATATCCTTGACATGCAGTACACAGGTACACAGTTATATGTATATGATTATATGTGTGTGTGTATATATATATATATATATATATATATCTGTATGTGTATATATGTATATATATATATATATATATATATATATATATATATATATATATCTCGCTGTTGACGGAAGAAAACCTCGTATCTCCAAAATGTTAACTTTATAGGAGAAGGAAAAAACCTACTTTACTTTTAATGTAAGTCAATGGAACCAGACATTTTTCCAAGTCTTTTTGGGCCGTTTCTTTTAGTCCATTCATCAAGTAATTTACATACAATCTAAAGGGTAACAGATATTTTCAAATTATGTCAAAAACTGAAAAATGTCAAAAATGGAGATTCGAGGTTTTCTTCTGACAACAGTGATATGTATGTATGTGTGTGTGTGTGTGTGTGTGTGTCTGCTGTACATGTATGGTCAATGTAGGTTACTATATATGTGTATTTATACACTCACTGAGCATTTTACTAGGAACATCTGCTTGTATCTAGACTTATTGTCCATTTTATCAGCTCCACTTATAATATAGGTGCACTTTGTAGTTCTACAGTTACAGACTGTAGTCCATCTGTTTCTCTGCATACTTTGTTAGCCCCCTTTGACCCTGTTCTTCAGTGGTCAGGACCCTGATGGACCCTCACAGAGCAGGTACTATTTGGGTGGTGGATCATTCTCAGCACTGCAGTGATACTGATGGACGTGGTGGTGGTGTGTTAGTGTGTTGCACTGATCTGAGTGGATCTGATATAGCAGTGCTGCTGGAGTTTTTAAACACCTCAGTGTCACTGCTGGTGGACCAAGAAGATAGGAATGTCTAATAGAGTGGACAGTGAGCGGACACCGTGTTTAAAACTCCATTTAAGCATTTAAGCATGAAATGGTTCTATACAAAACTAATGGTTCTAAATATTACCATTGCTTTTACCAAAGAACCCTTGAAGAACCATCTTTCTTCAACTGAAACTGTCAATTTATTTAGTAAATTGGTGTGTATTTACAGTTGAAAGCACATTGGTAATAGTTATTGGTAAATAGCAATTAACTAAATAAAATTAAATATTCTAACTGAGGTCAATGCAGTTTAGAGAAGAGTAATAGCAATTTACTGAAGAATGGAGGGAAATTAAATATGTACAGAACATTATACAGTACTGTGCAAACGTCTTAGGCACCTAAGCACTTATTTGAAACCATCTGGACAATAAGTGTGTTTTTGCTTGTAAAAGCATTAGAATAGATACAAATAAGCATAAATACAGTAAAAGAAAAAGGTAGTTGATACTTTGTGAGCTAGTTTGAAGAACAATGCTAGGTTTCAGCTTTCCTGTTGAAGACCCCAGACATCATATAGATTGATTTAACTGAATTAAGTCCTGATTAGATAAACCAGGTATTGGATGAAAACTACAGTTAACACTGGGCCTTCTGGAGGAGAAGTTTGGAAATGGTTAAACCAACACATTGACATACATAAAATCAATACTTAGTATATTAATATTTGTATTTATGGTAAATTCTGTGTAATATTCAATATAACAGACAAATAGTTTTTTTTAGGAGCCCAAGACTTTTGCGCAGTACTGCATATTGGTAAAAATAGGAGTAATGAAGTGATGAAAAACATAAAGGAGATCAGAAACGAGCACTTATGCGTTGTACACACATTCACACATAGCTTGGTTTGTGCACTGTGTGAAGTAGGTTACATTCTGCAATATGGGCCTCATTAAATCTTTGACCTTGGTTGCAGCCCTAGATGTATTTGCTATATGTGCTACATATGTACTTATACGTTTGCTAGTTGCAGCCTGCGCATGTGGCGAAGCAGTGCGAATCTGGCCGAACCCGCTTCCAAGGTCATCTAAGGTTGGCCCTAATTGGCCCGACCCGTACGAAGCAGAAGTGCATCTGGCCCTCACATTTGGAGAACGGAGTGTCTGACTTTGCACCGGCTTTTCGGTCGGTCCCCAAATGCCCGCCTTTTCCTTTCAGGCCCAGATAAAATAGATGTCGCGTTCTCGCTTACGCAGCAGCCTCGCTGTCTCTATTCGGAGCACAGAGCGAGTGCCTCCAGGTGCAATCCTCCCACGCTGCGCCTGCGGTCAGCAGATGCTGTAGCCTCCATCCTGCATAAGACAATGCACCCAGGACTTGTGCTTAATAATAGAGACTGTTGGAGACAGGTTGAGTGGAGGGGGTGCCACCCTGAGACATAACAAAAGTTGCAAGGCTGGGGCAGGTTATGAAGTTGGCGCAAGGAATTATTCAGCATTATGTAGACTGCACGCTTATATAATTGGGCCTAAGTTTGGTATGATTTGGGATCATTATAGACCGTTTGAGATCAATGGGCAGTAGGGATGAGCCGTCTGCCTGATTTTCCCTCTATTATATATAATATCTTTGTCTTTGTTCCCTTCAGCTCATTAAAATTCAGCCCACAGGGTAGTTGGTGAGCGTGCATGTCCATGATGGTCATAGTAAAATGGATCAGCAATGTGGAATTGGAGTAATCTGTGTGACTACCATGTTTACTTTGTAAAAGAAGCTCCATGATGCCTTAATTATTGGATGCACTATGATAGTTTCTTGACTTAATAATAATGATAAAAGGTGACTGTGGTTATATGTGCTCTATACACAGATCAGGCATAACATTATGACCACCTCTACGCTCATTGTCCATTTGATCAGCTCCACTTACTATATAGGTGCACTTTGTAGTTCTACAATTACAGACTGTAGTCCATCTGTTTCTCTGCATACTTTGTTAGCCCCCTTTGACTCTGTTCTTCAGTGGTCAGGACCCTGATGGACCCTCACAAAGCAGGTACTATTTGGGTGGTGGATCATTCTCAGCACTGCAGTAACACTGACCTGGTGGTTGCATGTTAGTGTGTGTTGCGTTGGTACAAGTGGATCAGACACAGCAGTGCTGCTGGAGTTTTTAAACACCTCAGTGTCACTGCTGGACTGAGAACAGTCCACCAACCAAAAATATCCAGCCAACAGCGTCCTGTGGGCAGCGTCCTGTGACCACTGATGAAGGACTAGAGGATGAACAACACAAACTGTGCAGCAGCAGATGAGCTATCGTCTCTGACTTTACATCTATAAGGTGGACTGACAAGGTAGGAGTGTCTAATAGAGTGGACAGTGAGTGGACATAGTGTTTAAAAACTCTGCTGTGTCTGATCCACTTGTACCAGCACAACACACACTAACACACCACCACCACGCCAGTGTTACTGCAGTACAGCGAATGATAATAATGCCAAATAATACCTGCTCTGTGAGGGTCCATGGGGGTCCTGACCACTGAAGAACAGAGTAAAAGGGGGCTAACAAAGTATGCAGAGAAACAGATGGACTACAGTCTGTAATTGTAGAACTACAAAGTGCTCCTATATAGTAAGTGGAGCTGATAAAATGGACAATGAGCGTAGAAACAAGGAGGTGGTCATAATGTTATGCCTGATCGGTGTATATGTATGGATTAAATGCTATATTTGCACAGGTATATATACACTGTATATGCTATATATGTACAGTTATTGAATGCTATTTGCATATGTATACATATGCTATATATGCTAAATATGTATGGGTGTTTACATGGCCATGAGGAAGGTTTGCTTCTTGTCCACACATCTTCAGTTTTGAAATTCAGTGTGGACCCAGCAGCCTCCAAGTAATATATTGGAATGCCCTCACCTGTTCTGCAAAGGCTTTCCACTATTTTGAAACATGGCTGTAGGGATTCACTCTCAGCTACAACAGCACTGGTGAGGTCAGGCACTGATGTTGGACGAGAAGACATGGTTCGCAATCAGCATTCCAATTCATTCCAAACCTGTCAGATATGCTTGAGGCCAGGGCTCTGTGCAGGACAGTCAAGTTCTTTTCAAACTCGCCACACCATTTCTTTATGGATTTCACTCCAAGGATAGGGGCCCTGCCTAGCTGAAACAGGAAAGGCCTTCCCCAAACTGTCACCACAAAGTTGGAAGCACACAGTTATTTAGTATGTAACTGTATGCTGTAGCAGAACTTTACTTTTTGTCCCTTCACTGGAACTAAAGGGCACAATGAAAAAAACATCCAGCCCATTATTCCTCCTCCACCAAACTTTACAGCTAATACACTGCAGCAGACAGCTCTCCTGGCCAAACCCAGATTAATCTGTCAGACTGCATGATGGTGAAGTGTGATTCATCACTCCAGAGAATGTGTTTCTACTGCTCCAGAGTTTAAATGATGGTACAGTTTATACCGCTCCAGCTCAGTGGTGTACACAGACTTTGTCTTGAGGCGAGGGCTGAGCTGTTTTGAAAGGAGATTTTGTGTTTAATTATTATAATATTGTGGTATTGTGCATGCAGATTAGATCTGAGTTGTAAAAATGTAATGTATACTCAAGACTTTTATGCAAAAAAACCAAAAACAGCCCAAATCCCAATATGCCCTATTAAATAATTACAGTGACCACATAACATAAATCAGATTCTTTATTTTATTGTTTCATTCTTTGTGTTACTCGAGCTCACACGTGCACAAACACTGTGTGACAATTACAGTTAGCAAGCCAGGAAAGCTTTGGGCAAACTTGGATATAACACTAACTTAAAATGCAATGAAACTTTGCGACTTAAATGCAGTTTAACGTGTCATCTTGATATCAGCATGAAGCTTTGTTGCGTTTGTAATGTAGACATTACTTTATGATGCCTCTTTATTGCCAAGCATAATAAATAAGAGTGACATATCTTGTGAGGTTTAAGTTCACCATACTTCGTATTTTGAAGCTGGACACGTTGCATGAGCGCAAAAAGTAGTAAGACAAGCTTAAAACAGTTCACAGTCACCTCTTCTGTGAGCTTGGGTGGTCTACCACTTCACGGCTGAGCTGCTGTGTTAGGCTCCAGTCCTCGCGGGCCAAAACACTGCATACTGCCTCATCAAGCGCACCTGATTGAGCTCATCAGCTAATTAGCAAGACCGTCATGAAGTGAATTCAGAGCATTAGATGAGGGTTAATACTAATCCCCGCAGCACTTTGGCCCAGAAGGTCCCCAGTTTGACATGCCAGTTCTAGACATTTCTACTTCATAATAACAGCACGTACAGTTGTCTGGGGTGACTCTAGCAGAGCAGGAATTTGATGCACTGACTTGCTGGAAAGAAATTCTACCAGCACTATGTTAAAAGAGTTCCTTAGAATGACCCATTCTACTGCCAGTGCCTATGTCTGTGGAGACTGCATGGATGTAAACTTGATTTTAAGCACCTGTTAGCAATGACTGTGGCTGAAAACCGACTAATTAGAAGAGAAAGAAGGTTTAGATGGTTTTGGCCATGTACTGTACCTGTGTCTATACTGTTTTTTTTTCTGTTTCTTATTATGAATTTGATTCTTTAGCTTTCTTTCTTGTTCCTAATCAAGCTGCTTGGCAGTCTTTCATGTCCAGCCACATTGGACATATGAATACTGGACACTTTTTTTCACCAAGACTTTCATTGTAGAAAGACTTTTGAATCGCATTATCTGCAGGTGCGAGCACATCCGTTTATTTAACGCACCAAAAGTATGCCACTTGACCCCGCTCGCAGAATGGAAGCGAGCGTCTGGAGAATCGGCAGCTTCAGTGGGTTTTTTTTTTTATTGAATCCTGAGGATTAACCTTAGCGGGGAGTCAGACCTCAGCGCTACAGGAGAGAAAAGACTACCTGTTTGCTCCCTCTTCATGGTTCATAATAACTCCTTCAAATATCAAAGCACATTATCCTAATGTGCCAGGATAGCGGGGAACATCTCACTCTCCGACGCCTTAACAAACGGGGGGAAGCGCTCCGGTGCCCTCCTCCCTCGCTTTCAGATAACGACGGATAACATTTTAATCCGCACCAAGGTTAATTAAATGACAGGGAGAGAGAGAGTCCATGTCAAGAGCGGCTCTGTCACGGAGCTCTTGAAATCCAAACCGCGGAGAATAAATGTCACCTTGCTCGCGTACCCTCTGCCTGTGTCCTCGACATTTCAGCTACTCATTAATGAAAAACACTTGTTCTTCGTCTCTGTTTAAAACAAACATCAAAAAGTTGAACTCCGTCTTTTTGAAGTGGAGGCCTGTGGTGTTCCTTCGCCGCGCTGCAGGTTTTTAACAAAGAGTTCCTCATTTAAAAAAACACATCGTTAGCACACGGAGAAACTGGATTTTATTTTAGAAAAAGAAATAAATAAAAATTAAGTCATCTTTTTCCAGCTCCCAAGAGAAAGGATGGTATATTGGCATTTTGTGATAGCATAACAGGCAGGGACGCGGGAAATGGGGGGTCCGGGGTGGCTGCAGCAATCCCAGTTTTCAGGATTGTTTAACTGCGACCATTTAAAACCCATGTGTCAAACACAAGGCCTGTGGTCCAGATCAGGCCCGCAACACAATCTGGCCTGCAAAGTATTTAAATTTTATTTTAATATTAGTCTGTTTCACAATGCGCTGCACTACAGTCCCCAGAATGCACTGCAATGTAATGTACGCTCTGATCCTCGTACCCCAACAACAATCTATGGAACAGCAGTTATACCTCAATTTTACACAGTTCTACACCAGTCATATCACCAAACACAGCAATTCAACCAATATAAACTAAAAAAAAAACTATAAACACACAGCAGCTCAGACAGTGAGCCCGAGTATTAATGAACGTGCAGCAAAGAAAGGACGCCAGGTGTCTAGTTCAAGCAAATAGGTAGGTTTAAAAGACTGAGCTCTTGAGGACATTTATATTTTTAAGATTTCAAATATTCATGTAATGTTAAAAGTCTACTACAAGTCCCTGTTTTTTACTGCTGATGTTTTTGTGTATTTTGAATGAACAATGGCCAGTTCGGGTTACAGCACAACATTAATTAAAAATGAAATAAAAGCATTGTTTCTCTGGCCCACAGATTTGATGAGATTATTTTAATATGGCCCCTTTAGTAGTTGAGTTTGACACCCCTGGCTTAAAATAATAACAAATGGAAGTTAAAATAATTGCAGCCTAGTAAGACTTGTGTGTGTTTTATGGTCAAGTTTGTGTTTGTAATATATAGTGTTATTTATACAGTACCTTGCAAAAGTTAGAGACCATCATTTCCTTTATTCACTTTTCAGTCAAAACAGACATTAAGTACAAGGTATTCAATTTTCAGTGCCACAAAATGACACAAAGCCTCCAACAAGTATATCAAATCTGCCAGTATTTGATGCCAGTAGATTATATATAAGCACTGGGAAGGAGAAAGACAAATGAAAAATAAGTGAAAAACCTGTGTTCAAAAGTGATTAAAAGCTACCGAGAACATGAGATTCCTAACAACAACCTGCACATTGTTGCTGTCCAAAAAAACAAGTATCTCCATAATAGTAACTTTACAGGAGAGGGCAAAAACACTCTTACCTTTCAATGTAAGTTAATGTAAAGAGGTTTTATTCCAAGTGATTTTAGAGCATTTCTATTGGTCCATTTATCATGAAATTTTCACATATATAAAATGATATAAAGGGCAGCTATATATTGTTGAAATGCTGTAGAAAAGTAAAAAATGACAAAAATGGAGATACATTGTTTTCTTTGGACAGCGACGATATATGTGACCTAGTAGATGCTATGGGTCTGAGAGGACATGTAGCTGTCAGGAAGCTCTTATTGAAAAGACATATTAAAAAAACAGAATAACAATTGTAAAATAACACCAAAACTGGGCGTCTCAGATTCAAAGTAGGGTTTTATGGACTGATGAGTCTAATTCTGATTACATGGATCATAAGAAGCAGAAAATATAACCAACTGAAGTATGAAAAACTGAGAGCAGGGCTTGTGTAAAGAATGTAAGCTGAGTGCAAAGGATGGACAGACTAAATACTGAAAAATCTGATATTATATTTAGTTGTTTTTTTTTTTCCTGATGCTGAAAATGAATAACTTGTACTTAATGGTTGTTTTGACTGG
The DNA here is from genome assembly GCF_904425465.1 of Colossoma macropomum. Taxonomy (NCBI): domain Eukaryota; kingdom Metazoa; phylum Chordata; class Actinopteri; order Characiformes; family Serrasalmidae; genus Colossoma; species Colossoma macropomum. The sequence goes on from NW_023494784.1 coordinate 38,007,541, forward strand.
TGGTCTCTGACCCCACACTCTACTTTCAAAACCTGAATCGCTTCCCTCCTATTAGCCTCTTTTGGGGGCGCATTGCTAAAACACAAGCTATCCAGTGAAAATGTACAGAGAGTTCTGAGCACTGTAGTGGCCTAATAGTGCCTAAAAACTTCAGTAGTGGCCTAAAACTTGCATGGAGTCACTGTTTACACTGTTAGAAATAAAGGTTCTGTGCAGGTACATTTTCTGTTCATCCATGTACAAACAATGGAAATGTGCCCTCAAAGGTACAACCGTGGTTTTAAGGTCCAATTGTGAACCTTAAATAAGTTTTTCCAGGTTAAAAGTTCATATTTGTACCTTTTCATAACCGAATGTTTTAAAATAGAACAATAAAATAAAAGCCTGGAGACGAGACGGGGTGTGTGGAGTCAGTACAACTTAGAAAATATCATTTCAATGGATTACGGTACAATTATGTTCCCTGACTAAAAGTACTGAGATGTACCCTTGAGGGTCCCACCCCAGTGACAAGAGGGGCACTGCCCCAGTGATGGTTTAGTACCTTTTTTTCTGAGAGTATTCACGTTTATGCTGCTGAAAATTTCAGCAGTGACAGATTTCTAACTTTTGCCGTCCTTTTTCATAAAAAGAATTAATTGTGATTGTGAATAAATCTCTAAAGAAGCCCCCCTACCCCGGACAAAAGATACACATCTCGAAATTGAGAGAAATTAGAGATTAATAAGAAAATAATTAAGCCACCCACAAGAACACATGGAGCCACTCGAGAGCTTTTTCTCCACTTAAAAGCAGGGGATGATGGGCTGTGGTGCGTTAGTGTTATTAGCCGGAGTTCTTGTCCGCGATCAAGGCGCGCTAATCGAAGTGGAAGGTTGCGACAGCCAGACATGTCCACCTTCATGAAAATCACACCGTGGCGGCGGGCGAACATTAATGAATGATTTAACTTAATCACAGGAGGAAAGAAATACTCCTCCAAGTGCTGCGTGATTAATCAGTTTGGATAGCGAACAGCTTTCGCCAAGCCGCATTAGCGAACGCTATTTTGTGGATGCTAGGCCTCGCTTTCTTTTTTTCTTTGCTTTTTTTTTTTCTCCTCCCTGTTTGAACGCCTCCGCAATTAATCAAACATAAACAACAGCAGGACAAAGACGTGGGGAGGGCGGGTGCGGATGAGCCCTGATTAGCTCCTGACAGCTAGCGGCGTACTTCAGGTCTGTCTTGTGCTGCTGTAGCAGAAGACAGAAGTGGAGTGGTGGAGAAAGGTGTTGCAGATTTGTCTCACAGATGTAGTCTGAGAGGGACAGACATGAGAAAGAAAGCCGTACCACTGGGGTGGTACCCTCAAGGATACATCTCAGTACCTTTAGTCAGGGAACATAATTGCACTATAATCTATTGAGATTATATTGTCTAAGCTGTATTGACTCCACACACCCCGTCTCGTCTCCAGGCTTCTTATTTTATTGTTCTGTTTTAAAACATTCGGTTATGAAAAGGTAAAAATATGTTCTTTTCACCTGGAAAAATGTTTTTAAAGTTCACAACTGGACCTTAAAACCACAGTTGTACCTTTGAGGGCACATTTACATTGTTTGTACCTTGATGAATGAAAAATTTACCTGCATAGAGCCTTTATTTCCAACATTTATTCTTCCTGCAGTGGACCCTACACTCTTAAAAAGATCTTTCTTCAAGGGTTCTTCAGTAAAGGCAATGGTTCTATTTAGAACCGTGAGTTCTTTATAGAACCATTGCATGCTTAAATGGTTCTTTGCATGGTAAAATGGTTCATATTGATGGTGTTGTGTATGGTTCTAAAAGCTAAAACCTTTTTGAAAATGGTTCTAGCACTGGAAGTGTTCTTGTATTTTCAAAACGGTTCTATATAGAACCATATACAACACAGTTTACATCAATCTGAAGAACCATTTCACCATTTAAGCATGAAATGTCTCTTTACAGAACTTATGGTTCTACATAGAACCATTGCCTTTATTAAAGAACCCTTGAAGAATCATCTTTTTTTAGAGTGCACTGAGGGGGAATTTTCATCCCCATCAAATACAGTTGTAAGCAAAAGTTAGGGCACCCCTGGTCAAATGACTTGTTTTCATTGATGTGAAAATAAGTGAACACGCCCTCTACACTGATACGCTGCTACACCTTTTAAAGCACAATCACTGTTTATTGGCTGAATTTAACATATTGGGGAAAAAAGAAACATAAAATGTGGCCTGTGCAAAAGTTCTGGCACTTTTTGAATTTGATGTTTTATGTTTTCCTGTATGTAATATTTTTTGTTAAAAGTGAAAGAAATAGCATTACTGAGTATAGAGAAGAAAGAACACATTAACATGTGGTGAGCGTGCACCGCTGCACGCTGTAAAGCCTGAAATAATCATTTCAAAGTCAGAGGACGGATTTGGCAGGAGTTTTTCAGACCACGTCATACGTCTGTAAGTATTAACGTAACACGCACAGACTCAAAAAGAAGGTCTGACTCGAGGTCTATTTCTCAAATGCAAAATCTACATTATACTAATGAAGATATGATGACAATAGTAGATAATTCACTCACAGGTTGCTCAGAAGACACGACCTTCACCAAGTTTTGACCGAGTTCTCTGCGAATACTCTTTCAATACACTGGCAAAAGTCAGATTCATCTGCTTGTGGGGGTCCAAAGCACAACCAATGTTATAAAATGTTCTTCTGCGTGTTGCGTGCAATTACATGTTTCCACCAAAGAGGTCTCCAAAGCCCCAAAACTTACATAGTGCAGCTTTAAACAGCAAATAAAAAGGAGAAAAATGTCATATTTAAGTTCCCTATAGAGGAGGTTTTAACTCATACAGAAAACCAACATAACATGTAATTTGATCAGGGGTTTTCAAACTTTTGCACACAACAGTTGAATGTTCTGTTAAATATTATCTTGAATATTTGAATATTCTATAACCACTAGAAAAACTTGAGAGATGTTTTGCCTTAATAGCTAAATGGATAAAATGTATTATTCTTATTTTTATTGTGGCTTTGATTATTATTACATTGGAAATCTATATTACATAACTTTATTATTTTACTTTTTAATAAAATTGAATTGAAATACTATAAGATAATGAAAAAAAGATCACTGATGAATATTGATATGATTATAGAACATTTGTAGTAAATATTTTTTTTAATAATTTTTTCAAAATACACCATTAATTCCCCAGTCTGTTCAGGCCATGCATGGAAACTAATCTCCAAAAACAGTTAATTTTGAATTCATTGTTTTTGTGACGTAACAAAAAAACAAGAGGTTTATTTATATTCAACATTTTCCGCCCACAGACGAGTAGCTCCACCCACAGATATTGAAGTTATAAGTAGCATTTCTGCCTTGTCTGCTGTTTGAATGGGGTACAACAAATCAGAATGGAGGATATTTACATTCACTAGTCTTAAAGGCACAGAAACTGTTTAATTGTATATATTGTATAATTTAATTAATTCTTATGAATTTTGACTTTTTGTACCACACAAACATCATAAGTGGACCTCAAAATAAAATACAAGAAAAATGTAGGATATGGGCTGCGGACATGCTCAACCTGGCAACCCTGAATAGGTTGCAGGAATGCAGCATACTTAACAATTAAAAATGAAAACAACTGTTTGGTCAACTCTTCTCAGTGAACAGAACAGTGATCAAGGTTTTTAAGCCTCTTATTACTCGTTACTGCTATATACCAGAGCACTATATACTAAACCCGGCCTTAGCTCAGCCTTAAATGCTGGATTCAGAGTGAATATTTTTTCTAACTAGCCAGCATGCTATATTTAATGTAAGTAATATGGAATGTATGCATATATGCATATGGAAATGTGACAAATGGCAATATATGGATTTCAAATATATGACATATACTAGCATATATGCTAATATATCTCCAAGTTATATTTGTCACATATGGACATATATGCCAACATATTTGAAAATGGCCAAAAAAGTTGGCATATATGTCACATATATGTGTCTATATGTGACAAATATTATAAATGGCTAAAATATATTTCCCATATTTTAAAATGGCCAATTTCAAATATGGGAAATATGTTTTAGCCATATATGAACATATACAAACATATATGTGTAACACATATATTTAGCAATATATGATAGAAAACATTAATATATGGTTGGCATATATTACTCATATATCAGCTTCATATTATAGAATATAATGTTCTTCTACATCCTAATGAAATGAAAATTAGCATAATAGCTACACAGCTAAACTCTAAATACATGCACACTGCAAGTTATTCAATTAAATCATTAAAACATTAAAACACATTTGAATATTAAAAACTAAACAGATAAAATTAATAAGTATGCAACAATTATGACTGTACATGCATATGTGCATCAGGTATATGTGTGTAAATTACATATCAATATTCTTATACATCATTACACATAATTACACAACAATATTTGTTACATACATGTATGTACACAACATATATGTACATGCATTATAAAATATATGCCTGACCTGCTATGATAGATGTGCATACATGGCCATATATCAGATTTCTGTTTGGGCCAGTCCGGTGTGCAGAGCTAAGAACTGCATGCTAATGATGAAGAGCTAGTATCCGGCTTGCTAATCCATTGCTTGTTTCCCCCCATAGAAGTGTGTGGTTTCATAAAAGTGGTAAACGCCATGTGCAAAATACTCCCTAGTATTTGGGGGGATCCCATGTTGGCTGTCTACTCTAGCACTGGCTAACTGCTAACCTTCTTACCTTAGCGGCGCTGGTGCTAGCTTCAATGGCAACAAAATATGTGGTTCAACAATTCTTCCTTTGGAAAGGCTCTTTTCTGGTTTAGTAATGCAGTCTTACTCACACCAATTGAGATCTTAAACATAGTGTCTGTTTTGAGAAATGAGTAACAATTCACTCTTTCTACCAATCTTTTGAGAAATTAGGCAAGTTTTCAGATTTAAAACTATGCTATGGCACATTGTAAAAGGTATTCTGAGTATAGTTACAATTGCTAAGCTATGAAGGACCAACAGGGTGAACTAATCTGGTACAGCGCCACCCTGAGGCAGACCAGTGCTGCATAGTTAGTTGAGTATATTAAAGATAGAACCTCGCCAACTGTGAAGTAGGATAAATAACGACCAGAATTTGTAGATGAATGTCTATTATTCCCAAACGAATAGCATAACTTCGTAATAATTTTCAGGGATTGATTATGAGACAAATTCAGGACCCCCTGCAGTTCACACCATGGGTAAACATCTTAGTTTGATTGGCTTTTCCATTTTCAAATGTGTTGAACATTATTGAACATTAGCTGCAGCCTTTCCAAAATCTTTTAAAAGCCATTTTCAGAGATGCTAAGTGGAAGCATATGCTTTAAGTTGTCCTTTTACTAGATGGAAATAGTGCACCACTACATTTTTTACTTTAAAATGGGAAGCAATTTAAAAGGACGATACGTCGCTGCATTTGTACGATCCTTTGGAATAAGGTTGCTCGTTACTCGCCCGAGTGAACCTGCGATGTCCGAAGTTTCCCCTCAGTCAACAACAAACTACGAGCCTGACAAAGTTCCTCCAAACTTGACAGCTGTGGATGCGAAGCGTCGACGCCGCTTCTCCCTCTGCCAGCTTCTCGTCCTACTGCTCTGCAATTATGTGTCTGGCAGGGCCCTGCAAATCAAAGCTGAAGGTTTTATTGGCTTCCGTTGCCTGGGTTATAACCTTGGCCATTTTCATTCTAATCTTACCGAGACGCTGCTTTATTTGTGCCTTCCGATGGCACCGCAACAACAGGACTTGGCGGTGGCGCGATGATAAAAAACAACCTTTTGATCCCCTGTTACGGCAGCAGACGTCCTTCGTCCCCCACCAACCCCCTCCTTCCCCTCCACTCCTCTGCGCTGAAGGCTTTGAGTAATGTGATCCTTGCCAGCGGTGTCCCTTTTTAATTGCTCAGATTCCCTTTTCCCCATCGGCCCGTGCACGCACAATGGCTGAGGCTGAGGCTGGTGCGGGGCCGACTCCCCAAGCATTAATCATCTCTGTCTGCGGGAGCCGCCGAGACAGCCGGGATGTGGGGTCGAGGTTGCCTGACAACAGCATGCAGGACTTCCAAATGTTATCTCTCCGACACACCAGCCACCTGACAGGAGGAGAAGGTCCCTTCTGGTGAAGCCGGCCTAGCCCGCTAAACCTGATAATCTAGCCTCTCCTCCTGAGGGCATAAACTCATAACCGAGAGGCGTAATTTCCTTATTTATTCACCGGGGGCGCTCCTCGTGTCTTTCCTCGTCGGTCGCACACGGGCACACGAGTAGAAGAGAATGGAGTGGTCAGATCAATTGCTAGATGGCTTGATTGCAGTCTCACTGAGGATTCTCCAGCTGATGATGGCTTTCAAAGAACCATCTAACTAATTCAGTGGTGAAAATAGCATATAGGCCCCAGTGCAAACCCCTCCCACCCCCCAACATTTTCAATGAATGATAAAATGACAATGTAATTTGCTTGTTTACTGGCTATAATGTCTCAAACAAGTTGATGCTCTCAAAGCATGCCACTCTGTCCACTAGCATCTAATTTTTACCTACAGTACTGTGCAAAAGTCAGAAGCCATCCTTTATTACTTTAATTTTAAGCCACTGTCCACTCTTTGCCTTTATTACAGCCTCCATTCTTTTCAGGAGACTCACTTTCAGTTGTTCAAGTAAATCTGCAGTCACACCTTCAAAGTTCAGTCTTAGATGTTGGTTTAGCATTTTCTGCTTCTCAACATTCCAATTAATCCCAAACATATTCAGTGATGTTGAGGTCTGGACTCTGGGGTGGTCAGTCCATTGTTCATCTCCTTTGTTTGATGTGTCTCGTTTTCTCAGTAAGAGCTTCTTGAACAGCTACACATCCTTTCAGACCCATAGTGCTGAGTCGTCTTCTCACAGTGGAAGGATGGACAGAAACATCTGTGGATGTTTTCAGATCTGAAGCAGCTTGATTTTCTCCTCTCTCTCAAAGATGAAAGCCTTCAGTGCTGTTTATCTGATGGGGACAGTTTTGGTGTCTACCAGGTCTTCCAGGTGGTTGTTAGGAGTCATTTTCTCTGTAGCTTTTATTCTTTTTTGAATTGCAGTTTTTGAAACTCCTGATTTTTCATTTATTTCCTGTCTTCTTTCTCCTTTATTATGCAAGTAGATTAGATAGATTTGTATCTAATCTCCTAAAAAATTAATAAGTATTTAATGGCTATTTTTGACTTGAAAATATTTAAATGAACTGGTGATCTCTGCATAGTACTATGAATGTTTATGTCAGGCTACCTATTAAAGGTTTTAGAATTGCTAAATGATGATACGTTGCTAATTGTGAAGGATCTGTTAAAAACAGCTCCTATGGATGAGCTGCATGACCCCAGATGAGACTTCTAAATTTCTGCCACGTCATTGGCTTCCATCTTGCTCTGGGGTGGGTGTTTGCGCATGTAAGGTGGAAGGCGGAACAACAACTTGTGCTCCATCCGCCACCCCCACCCCTCCCCTCAGCTAGCACTTTCATACTGCCACCCTGCTGAAACTCTGTGCCACCCCTTTGGCACCACTGGTTACATTTTCTGAAACTGTTCTTATCAGAAACCGAGGAAAATTGGTGGAATTCATCTTTAAGAACTTTAACAACTGTGTCAGTATCTACATGAGGGACCCAATAAAGATTTTAGCAGGCCTGGTTGCCTACACCATTGGGCCCCGTATGACCCCCTCCCACCCTTTTGGTTACGCTCCTGAACTAATGTATGAACGAAACAGTCTTATTTCAAATGCTAATCCATGTCTGAGCAACGCACCAGAACAGCGATCTTGTTAAATTAAAAGTGGCATCCAGTCTAGAACACGTCCGCCGTTGAAACCAATCCCTCGCCATGGCGTTTTTTTATTTTTTACGAAGCATCAGGTGCCAAACTGTGGACGCATCTGACAGCACTTGGACAGTGGCACAAAATAAACAAACAATTTGACACGGGCCAATTTCTGCCAGATACCATTATGAACTCATTTTGACATCTTAACGTGAACTGTTACAATCCATTAGTCCCATAACGAAGACGGCCAACGATGCTACGCTAACGGCTAGCTTGAGACATGGGGTAATTATCTCCCTTAATTGTTACCGACCCTCCAGGATATGACCTGTGTGCTTTGCTGCTAATCCGGGCCATTCTGTCAGCCTGAAAGCACGAGTCCATTTGTATTCGCTGGCCTTATTTCCCCCCCATCACCTGGTGGAACATTTAGCCAGAGTCTGGTGCGATTCTTTGTAATTGCTACTGTGTAGTTCTGTTTCTGCCTTGCTTGGCCTCCACAAATGCGCTGTCACTTTAGTGTTTGCTTTGCTTTCTGCCTCTGAATGCAGCTGCATCCATTCCTCCCCACCACACCTCCCCTCTGTCACCGAACCAGTTTATTATCAGTTCACTGGTGCCAGTGCCAAGAAAGAGGCTGGAAGATGCCACATTCTGAGATGTTTTTTCGCAGAAAAGATGAAAGATTTTAGCCATCCGTTTTTTGCTTTGTTTACCCAGCTAGGCTTTTTATATCTTTTCTCATATATATCTACATGAGTGTACTATATAGGCAGATTACAAGGCCCTCAAGCAGACCTTTTGTAATATCTGGTTAACTGTAAGCCCTGTACTCATTAAAATAAAGGTGATAAAATGGTTGTTTTGAGCAATGCCATTCAAGAACCACATATTCTTACCAGATGGTTTAAAGCTTTAGGAATTTAGCTTTAGGAGTGCTTTTAAGCATTTCTATTTGCCAAATCAGTACCATACAGTCGATTACCACCTAATAATTTAGACACATTTTCTTGGTACTGGTAAGACTGGAGTATTCTTTCAAAGAACTGGCATGAGACCAAAAGTGGCTCTCCAAACTGTTGGAAATAGCAGTAGTTTTTTGCTAATGCAACAAAAATGTAATTATCCTTAATCATTCCAGAACAGGAACATTCATTTCAAAACTCTTTTGCCAGTTATCACTTCAAACTCCCAAAGTTATCACTTCAATCTCCCAAAAGATTTCATTCAGGATATCATTGTATGATTTATATTGCCATTTTAAATGGCATATCCACTATTATGCGTTGTGTGCTTAGTTTAAAGTCAAATATGAGGAAATGGAAACTCAAAAGAAAAGAAGTGAGAAAACAGGATGTTCCAATACTGGAGTTGAAAAAAAAATGTTTAGAAGCTACAGAGAAAATGACACTCCTAACAACCACCTGAAACGCCTGGTAGACCACCCGTCCCATCAGATAAACAGCACTAAAAGCTTTCATCTTCGAGAGAGAGGAGAAAATCAAGCTGCTTCAGATCTGAAAACATCCACAGGTGTTTCTGTCCACTGTGAGAAGACAACTCAGCACTACGAGTCTAAAAGGATGTGTAGCTGTTCACAAAGCTCTTACTGAGAAAAGGAGACAGATACATCAAACAAAGCAGCAGAACAATGGACTGACCACCCCAGAGTCCAGACCTCAGCATCAATGATTGTGTTTGAAATTATTTGGATGGTGAAAATGCAAAACCAACTTCTAAGACTGAACTTGCTGGAGGTGTGGCTGCAGATTTCTTTGAAAAACTGAAAGGAAAGTGAGTCTCCTGAAAAAATGGAAGCTGTAATAAAGGCATTTATATTTAGTTGTTATCTGTTAAATATACACTTGTTTCCTGACATTGAACGATTAATAACTTGTACTTAATGGCCGTTTAACTGGAAATTATAAAAAGCGTACAAGCCACAGCCATAGGCTTCAGTTAGTTGTTAGGAATGGAAAACAGCAGTGGCAGCACTATGCCTGAAGTCTTTACTGAAGGAATTGCTGTAAAACTGCTATAAAGTAAAAAGGCAAATATCTTTTACAAGTTTAAATGTCCATGTTTAATCTGGAACGGCCAAGAGAAGAATCATGTGAATCACCACTAGATTAGCTCTACCATACTACTAGAATATTATATGGGCAATAGCAGAAATTAGCATCATCAAAGAGGTGATTTTTTCTTGCTTTGACATGTGTGGCCTGAACTTAAGGTCTAGTTTTGAAAGTTACAGTTTACATCTACATCCCTAATACAAACACAACTGCTGGGTCTATTAGCTTTCCAGACCTACACTTACAGACAGTACAGACAGTGATTCTATTTAGAACCATGAGTTCGGTATAGAACCTTTTGCATGCTTAAATGCTTTTGTGTATGGCAAAATAGTTCTTCAGATTGATGGAGAATGTCTTATAGAAGATTCTATATAGAACTTTTTTTGAACAGTGGTTCTCCATCACACCAAAAGGATGCTACAAGCTTGAGATCATACACAATAGAACCTTTTTGGTGCTACACAGAAGCACTTTTAACCCTTGTGTGGTGTTGATGTGATTGTTACTCAGTGGTCTGGTGGACCCACCACATTATGTGTTTTTAAATCAATACAGCCATATCAATTTATGGAAAAATACCAGACCTGAACACCACACGAGGGTTAAAAAGGTTCTATTTAGAACCTTATCCATGTACATATACACATTCTCCATCAATCTGAAGAACCATTTCACCATGCAAAGAATGATTTAACTCCTTACATGGCCAGGGCCCGCCGGCAGGCCCAAAGTTTTATTACACTCTTCTATAACCTAAGAATAGTTCAGCCAGTTTGCATATGAGCATTAGTATGTAATAAGACTGGGAGTTTAAAATCCCAGGCTTATTACATACTAAGTCTTATTATTCAGTAACTACAGGGACTTCAATGCAAACTGTATGAGCAATTCTGAGGTTATTGAAAGGTGTAATAAAACTTTGGGCCTGCCTGGCCATGTAAGGGGTTACGCATGCAAATGCTTCTATATAGAACTCATAGTTCTAAATAGAACCATTGCCTTTAATAAAGAACCCTTTAAAAACCATCTTTTTTAAGTGTGTACTATTTTATCAGGCCTCCATACAGCCTGTGGAAAAGCAATGGAATAAACCTGTTTGTTCTAACATGTTATGTTAAAAGTGAACCAATAGATTTTTCATTCTGTTTCTGAGCTCTGCTCCAAGAGAACCCTTTTGGTACCTTTATTCTAAAAGTGTATGTGGAAATCGACCATGTTCCTTGTTGCACGGAAATAGAAGAAGATCTAAAGCCACCATATCTACAGCATGGCCGCTGCATCTCACTAATATTGAACCACCGCAATCAGTTCTAAATCTCACCACTATTGACAGAGCACCACGGCAGGGAGTAAGATCGCAAGATCTGAAACAGTAAAGTTGCATTCTGCTCAATCCGCCTTGCTTCCTAAACCAGGAATTGCTGCAAAAGTACTTTGCCCTGTGCAACTCCGGCAAAGCGATCGATACGGCAGATCACAGTGCTTGGAACGGAGCATCTGAGATATCCTCCTATCTAAAACAGTTTTACCAGCAGTGAACTATTTATACCCAGCTAAGGGAGTGATTGTGTTTTATCTCTCTCCTCTCTCTCTCTCTCTGTGTGGTTTCTCTCCGGGGCTGTAGTGGTTCGGAGTGGGCCCGGGGCGTGGGTGTCCTGCTGTTCCGTGGATTTTCGCCCACCGGGGTGAGTCAGTGCAGGGCTCGGTGTGTAAAGCCTCCTGCTCCCTCTCCCTCCCACACACCTAACTCTCCCAGCAACCCCCCCCCCCCCCCCCCCCAACGTACAGAGGGCTAACGGGAGGATAAAAATACATACGTGCCGCGTACGTTTCCGTTCTCAATCCTCTATGACACTTGGCCAATGCTCTTTTGGTTGGCGTCACACAGGACGGCACTGATGCACCTTCCAAGCGTGGGCGATTTACTTATCAATTTGGTTCACCGTTCTACATCCTCTTACGTCTTCCTCACTTCCTGGTCATGTCCTCTTTGATAAGGGGACTTATGTTTTTTCACCCTGTTAGAGCAGGGCCGGGACAAGGGTCAAATGTTTAATGAGGTCTATTTCGCATGAACGCGAGCTAGTAAATAAACTATCTGCATAATATGTGCATAATAACCAACAATACATTTCTAATCTTTATCTCTAATCAATATTTTTCACCAGTTCATTGCTCTTTTTTTACTTACCAATCATTTTTATGTACCTTTTCTCTTATTTGTTTACTTCCAATCTCTCTGTTCTTCCATAACTTGATATGATTTTTGTAATAAAGTAACCCATAAAGGTAATTTTATTCAACCAATTATTTAACTATTAATTTACCTCAGCTGTAAAGACAAGTTCAAAGACTTGTTGATTGTAGATTTTGATTTTTTCTTTAAATAAGTTAACACATCCTTTATAGACGACACACTTAAATATGAAATTTCATTTTTCTGCAAAAAAAAGTGCACAACTTCCATTTAAGATATTGGAAAAAAAATAACACAACAAACATAAAAGGTGCCATAACTTTTGCACAGGCCACATTTTAGGGTTTTTTTTTTTCCCCAATATGTTATATTCAGCTAATAAACAGCAACTGAGTAGTAAAATGTGCAGATGTGTGTTCTCTGAGGATGTGTTAACTTATTTTCACTTCAGAAAATCAACAAAACACACTTTTGCATACGACTGTAAATGTCACCTATTGTTTGTTTCAACGGTGCAGCTTTCCTGTTGTGTTAGCTTAAAACCTTGTGTTGGGTTAATTATGTCTTGTTTTTTTCTCTTGTCTTTATTTCATTACAGTAACCCAAAAAGTGAACAGAAAGCAAAATTATTTATTACTTTTATATATATATTAACGCTCTCCCTCCTGAAAAAAACAACTGGTTTATGCAGGTCTCGTGCTGATTTAGCTGGTCACCCACCATAGTCATGCTGGTTGACCAGCATACCAACATGTACTGATTTTGGTGGTGATCAGCATACAAGCTTCCATTGCTGCTGACCAGTCTACCAGCAACCAAATCACAATATATGCTGGTTTTGCTGGTGACCATAGAGTTACAGTAGCAAAATACCAAGCTAGCTAGTTAATTAGCTTTTTGTGTTCAGCCAAAATGCTCCCATGAGAGCCCTTTGTTGTCATCGTACAGCAGCTGTGGCTGTATGTAATATAGCTATATAAAATAATCATTGACTAACTTTTTGGCTAACTTTTATCCCAGTGTCCACTGCCCAGTAGGTCATCCTTCAAATAAAATAGACTGAGCCATCACAGTCTTCATATAAGCTAATGTTATCTAGCTAGCTAACTACTATCTGAACTGTTCTTTGCTCAAATACCCCCCCAGTAGCATTTGCTAATAGCTAATTTAAGCTACCTAGCATTTTATACATGGCAGCAGCTGTTTTCTTAGTAATGATTGAAAGTGTTTTTCAATCTCTGACATTCATGTAACCATGTAGGTGAATTTAGCTAATAGAAGCGCTTCCATGACACCGGGCGACCCAGCGTGGCAGAGGACACCACCACGGTCACCACAGTGGAATTGATGTCCTGCTAGTTATGTCCATGTCTTGGTGACTAGCTAGGCTAAAGTATAGCCTCCATGCTGTGGGGTTAGTTTTAATGCAGTGTTAAAACTAAAGCCCTATATGAGATGGATTAGTTTTATCTGGGCAGGTGCTGTAATTTGAGTGAGATCTATGATTTTTAATCCAATATGAATCTGCCATGTCTGTCCTTGTTCCAAATCTGCCAAGTAATAATTCCACAGCATATTACCTTCTATAATTCACTGAACTCTGAGGTTCTTTCAGTAATAGCAGTCCTGTTTGAATCAACATTACAGTAATGTAATGACAAAACTAGGCAATAGAAAACGGTGCATCTAATTTGGTGACCTGAAGACAAGGCTAACAGCTAAAAGGAGCTTGATTTGACCCAATTACTTGATCCTCAAGTTCATGACTACTGAAATCCACATCACTTTTGGTGATGGCCGAACTACAATAATAAAGAAAATGAAATATCTCGAATGTACCTCTAGCAAGGCAAGGTGTTTATTCTAGCCTTCTAGTATTCTAGCCTAATGCTAGTCTGTATGCCACACAACGTGTAGGTATTTGGAAGTGTGGCGTCTGTCGTATAATGCTAAGGTAAACGTCCGTGCGATGGTGTTTCCATTTGGGCTTTTTGGGGTAATCCCAGATAGCAAGAGGATAGCAGGCCCACTGATGGTAAGGCTGGCGTCCCACTGGCTTTTTGCTCAGTGTTTTTCATGCAGCCCACCGGTGGTATAGCAGAGCATTTGACAAAGACCACTTTTCGTCATTAATTTTCCAATTGAATTCTTTTTCCTTCATTTCTTTATTTCATTATCTGTTGTAAATTAGTTTAGTAAACAATTTTAACTGTAATATATAAATAAAGCTGGTTAAACAGTTGGAACAAACCTAGCACAGTGTCAGCAACATTTTCAACAAAATCATTTTATATTAGACCTAGTCATTCATTTTTTCCCTCTCAGTTGTTTAGGACAATAATCTAGGTGGCCTGAGGATGGAACTGCAGTGGCATACAGTCAGCAGGGTGCCACCTTCTCAAGCCAGCAGGCCGATGCTTGCTATCTGGGACATTTCACAGATCCTTTATCTTGTACGAATTGGCCAGGCGAATCACGCACAAATTACCAGACCTCCTCTGGTACAACTAATCCAGCTAAAGCTCATCTGGTTCAAATAATGTATTGAATTAATTGTGTTTTGCTTCAGTTTACCATTCTTTTAATGAAATTAACAACTGAAATGAACCCTGCTTATGTTGTACGTTATAACATTTGCACTCATAGACATGTATAGCTTGCTTGCTTGTATAAAATATTGTTAATCTTCCTCAGTTATTTATCAAAAAACAAAATATGTTGTTGTGCCTCTCTAATCCCCCATGTTACAAAGTCTCACTTTATTTGGATAGTCCCCTATAGTCCCCTATGGATTTTCTACAGATGTACTAATTGTTAATAAACTGTTAATTCTAAACAGTGGTGGGGTTAGGGTTAGGATGTGGACCAGGGTGAGGGTTGGGTTTAGGTTTTGGGTTGAGGTTAAGGTCAGGGTTAGGATTAGAGCAGGTTTAGAGTTAAAAAAAATTATGGTCAATTTAGTAAATATTCAGTTGAATGTAACTTAAGTAAATTAAGTATCAACAAAGCATCTAAAGTGGACTATCCAAATAAAGTGTTACCAAGTTATTTAAATGCAAGTACATCCAAATATTTTCCATTCATTTCCAAGTCACAAATTGACAACACTGTACACGTTTCCAATTCAAATCAAAAGATTACAACTCTTGTATTTAAAAATGCAAATGTGGAATAGTTTTAAAGTTTAGAATCTGCATTTTACAGTTTCAGTGAGCTACAAGTGAAAACAAATTCAACAAAACTTAAGAGGGTTTCATTGTGTACACAATGTTGGGCTTAATATTGTTAGCGTACGCCAGCAAGCCAGAAATAAACTTGTCTCCTGTTCTTTCATTGCGATTGAGTTCATCTGAGCGGTGCTTCTAAATGAAATGGCTTCTTGCTGCGAGTATGGCAATACGACACAAGTGCCGGGGTCACTGCAGAAAACAGGCAAACCCCCACGGGCGATATTTGATGCGATGGGCGCCTGCCGACACTTGGATGAATATGAATGACGAGGGTCAACTGCCCAGTAAAACGTGGCTTCGGGGGACAAATAAGGTAGGAAAATTTGTGAAGGGATGAATAATACCACGAAAGCCATCTGGGGCTATAAGGTGTTGGGGGGGTGATTTTTTTAGGATTCAGGAGGGAGGCAGATTGCTCCATTAAACACCACTAAAGCCATGCCGAATGTGTGGGGGCAAAAACCTGCCCTGGCAATTTCACCGGGAGACGAGTGGCGGCCACCTCCCAGGAAAGACCCGGCGACCAATTTACAGATAAATAACCGGTCTGGAGAGTGGCGCGCTGGGCCAAATGTCTGGACACACCATGTTGTAAAAAAGTATATATAAAAAAAAACAAGGGAGATACACACACACTCACACACTCATACCGTCCAGCCCCCCAGGAGGTGATCATATATCAGGATGGAAAGTCTGAAATCTGCTGGATCTCGTTATGTGGTGGGCGCCTGAGAGAAGCTGTAGCCTGGGCGAGGATTTGCACTGTCATTTGAGGATCAGGGGAAATAATGGCGCGTGCGGTTTGCAGTCTATTGGACTGAGGCGGTAAAGCTGGCCGGCTGACCAACATGGCCCGGAGAGATAAGCCAAGAGCTGTCAAGTCCTGTTGATGGCTGTATTGTTCTGGGCAAAAGGGATGGCTCCTTGAATGGCTCAGGTTCAAGCCGCGGCGACCTTACATCAACACACCGTGAAACAATACCTGAATTATGATTCTGATCCCGGCTCCGCTCAGTAAAGGAGAAATTAAAGCAACTCTAGGTTCTTTATACACAGTGGATCATTAGAAAGCTTGTGTGGTCTATAACACATATATGTAGGCCCTAAGCAATGCCAGGCTCTTTATGTATGGTGGATCATAATAAAGCCTGTATGGCCTTAAACATATGAGCAATGGCAATTTCTTTATAAGCACTGGATCATTAGAAAGCCTTGTATAATCTAAAACGTATGTAGGCAATGGTTTATTATAAAGCTTGTATGGCCTGAAACTCATATAAGCAATGCCAGGTTCTTTATATGCAGTGGATCATTAGAAAACCTTGTGTAATCTGTATATAAGCAATGCCAGGTTCTGTTACACTGGATCATCATAAAGCATTGTATGGCCTAAAATGTATATAAGCAATGCCAGGTTCTTTATATGCGGTGGATCATTATTTAGCCTGTATTGTCTGAAACGTATATGGATCATTCTACTAAATTGGTTCAAAGTCATAGTTGAAAACACTGGGACTTTTAACTGACTTGGACTTTAGACTAAAATCATTTTGCTTTGAGTGACGCAATACATTCATTTTGCTTTGAGTTTCTCTATACGTTATGTTTATTTTATTAAAATAAATGACTGAAAATTCCATTTTGTCATAATCGAAACAGTCATAAAACTACTGAAACTTTACCAAATGTTTCAGTAGTGACAATTTTAGCTCATTTTGAGCAGAAGTCAACAAATGCTAGCTAATGCGTGACTAGCAAATACAGCTTTGAACAGTTACACACATAAAATTATGATATTTTTCATTAAAATACAAAAAATATGTTTCAGTAGTGACAATTCTTAATGTTTCACACTGATTTTCAGACTCTGGGACACATTTATGTCAAAACAATGGAATAAATGATGATTTTCTATATGTTTAACTTATTACTTATTACTATTACTTAAATCTCAATTTATGCCTTGGGTGTCTGAATACTTTATTGTTTTTTATTTATTTATTTATTTATTTTTTTTACTGTGGGTTCTTAGCTTGAGCTAATTTGGTAAAATGGTCCATATGACAAATGCCAGGTTCTTTATATGCAGCATATTCATTATAAAGCCTATTTGGCCTGAAACATATATAAGCCATAGGTCATTACAAAGCTTTGTATGGTCTGAAACATATATAATCCATGCTATGTTCTTTATATGCAGGGGATCATTGTAAAGCCTTTGTGGTTTTAAATATATGTAAGCAATGTCAGGTTCTTTATATGCAGTGGATCAAACCTGCTCTCTAAAAAGGTGCCAAAAAGGATTATTTGGTTCTTCTTGGATAGAAGAACCACTTTTGGTTCCCTAAAGAACCAAACCTTTCAATTAAGTGGTTCAGTAGATATTTCTGAGATTACATATAAAAAAAAAGGAAAGTCAAAGGAAAATAAATGAACTGAGAAATGATTTCAAGAATGTTTAAAGGATTTAGAGGACATGAGACCCTTAACAACCACCTGCAACACCTGGTAGACCACCAAAACTGCCCCCATCAGTTAAACAGAGAGGAGAAAATCAAGCTGCTTTAGATCTGAAAACATCCACAGGTGTTTCTGTCCATCCTTCCACTGTGAGATGACAACTCAGCGCTATGGGTCTGAAAGGATGTGTAGCTGTCAAGAAGCTCTTACTGAGAAAAGGAGACACATCAAACAAAGAAGCTGAACCATGGACTGACCACCCCAGAGTCCAAACCTCAACATCACTGAATGTGTTTTAATTGGATGGTGAGAAGCAGAAAATGCTAAACCAACTTCTAAGACTGAACTTTGTAGGTGTGGCTGCAGATTTCATTAAAAAACTGAAAGTGAGTCTCCTGAAAAGAATAAAAGCTGTAATAAAGGTAAAGAGTGGACAAAGATTGATTTTTCCAGATGTTGAAAAATGAATAACTTGTACTTAATGGCTGTTTTCACTGGAAATTAAATCACTGAAGGGTGGTCTCTGTCTTTTCCAGTGTATTGTATATCACCATATCAAATACCTAAAATTCCCTTGCCATGGAAAACAGAGGGTTAAAGCCTCAGAGACAGTTTCCCCCTTTGAGTCTTGGCTCCACTCACAGTTTCCTCTTCTCGCCATCTCGGGGAGTTTTTCCTTGCCAGCATCGTCCTTGGCTCGTTCGTTCGGGGTTTGTGCCCGGATCTGAGTAAAGCTGCTTTGAGACAACATCTATTGTAAAAACCACTATATGAATAAAAATGAATTGAACTGAAATGGTGGTGTTAATTGGAGTGCATGAACTGTAAACGTAAATTAGTTGACTTAAAACCATGCAAACTTATTGCCTTGAAAACTTAAGTACTGTTACTTTAACAGTACTGTTACGGGTTTAAGCCTCAATAACTAAATGAGTTATAGTTACTTTCTAATTTTCAGTGATCCTCACTTCTGCAGCAAGTAAGGTTAATTCATACAGCCCAGTAATTATAAATGGTTTCCATTGAGCTGGCAGTGCTCTACTTTTACAAGTTCTGTTCACGCTTTAATTAGGTAGGTTAACTTGAATCAAATAGTCTTCTTTGTTAAATGTATTAGCGTCAATTGAAACAACTGCATTACATTAAATGGACTGTTCTGTACAGTAATGAATACACGGCTTAGATAAGACTAGAATCATCCATTTCTGAGGACTCTAATAGCTTGACGCATGTTTGCCATTCTGTTAGCACTCATGGCTCCAGGCTGAACTGGTAAAAACTGGTAAACACAAAACACCTTCATAGTGAGAATAACAAAAACATGTCAAATGCATCCAAACTTCACGTTTAACATGAGAGTTTGCTTTGACACGAAAATAACATTCTTCAATGAAAAATCTTTTTATAAATCAGAAAAATAAGTGTTAATTAACAGAAACCAACAATACCACTAAGAATGGGAAGTTTTTTTTTTTGTGCACAAGACACTTCAGTTTGTAGGACTTATCCAAATGAACTGATCTTAATTACCACTCAGTTTCCAGAAAAGTTGGGACAAAATGTAAAAAAAATGTAAATAAAAACAGAATGCAATGGTGAGCAAATCATTTTAACCCTATGTTGAATTGAAAATAGTACAAAGACAACATATTAAATGTTGAAACTGAGAAATTTGATATGCATGTGAGAACTGAGAAGACCAACTGCTGTAGTTTAAAAAGTACAATGTTTTTCCATTCTTGCTTGATATAGGATTTCAGTTCCTCAACTGTTCAGGATCTATTTTGTCATATTTTTTATTTCATAAGGTGCCAAATATTTTCAGTGGTGACAGGTCTGGACTGTAGGCAGGCCAATTTAGCACCTGGACTCTTTTGCTACGGAGCCATGCTGTTGTAATACATGCAGAATGTGGTTTGGCATTGTCTTGCTGAAATAAGCAAGGCCTTCTCTGAAAGAGACATCATCTGGATGGCAGCATATGTTGCTCCAAAGCCTGTATATATTATTCAGCATTAATGGTGCCTTCACAGATGTGCAAGTCACTCCTGTCATGTGCACTAATGCACCTACATACCTCCATATTTTACATTGAGAAACGTTATTCTTGAATTGTTGCACTATTTCATTGTGCAGTCTTTCACAGAGTGGTGAACTCCTCCCCACCTTTACTTCTGAAAGACTCAGCCTCTTTGAGATGCTTTTTATACCCTATCATGTTACTGACCTGTTGTCAATTAACCTAATTAGTTGTGAGATGTTCCATCAGGTTTTTTTTACTTTTTTTGAAAGGCGTTACTGGCATCAAATTCAAAATGGGTACACATTTTTTGAAAAACCATCAAATTTCTCAGTTTCAAAATTTGGTATGTTGTCTTTGTACTATTTTCAATTAAATATAGGGTTTAAATGAACAACATTGCCAGCAACTGAAGCAGATTTACTTCAGTAACTAAGGATTATACAAGAATTAGTAAGTGTTACTAGATGTATATTAGCAATTTTAACAAATTAGTAAACCAAAAAAAATTAACTTAGTGCAATTATTATGTTTGACAGCCTATACATTTACAAAGTCCAGACTGCAGTCTTCACTCAGCATAAGCTGTGAAATTCCACTCTCCATTCCATTGTAGCTGTTTTTTTAGAGGTGTGCACCATCTGGTTTTTGCTGTTTTCAGGTAGCACACAAGGCCCCTGTCAGAAGACCTCCACTATGCCTGTTAGACTGTTACACAGCAGCATCCACTGTCTAGACTACACTTGGTGTAAGCAGTAGAAGTGACCTGAGTGAACCGAGTTCACACTGCAGTGCCCTCAGGCCTAATGCTAAAACAGGAAACCTAGGTGAAATATACAGCAGTGGGTAGTAATGCACTACATTTACTGCATTACAATTACTTAAGTAATGTTTTAAACAAAGTCTCTTTAATAAAGGATACTTTCCATCCTAACTTGTATATTTGTAAGACAAATAGATGCATATATGGATGAAATGCATAGTTCAATTACTGAGATGTAAACATAGTCATTCAGAGTGATCCAGGTTGGATGTGAAATTGTGTGCTAATTGTGGAGAATTGTCTTTACAGTGGTGCTGATAGGAACCAGGGGTCACCATGTCTACAACACAAATATAGCCATTTTATTTACTATGCAGAACCACCAGTGAACCTACACGTGCCTTCTGACACACTATTTGTAATGTTGATGATGGTAAAATAGTGGAAAATCTGAAAAAAAGTATTTCATTGGGGACGATTTTGCCTCACAAGCAACCCTCTCTGCCATGAACAGGTTTGATATATTTAAGGCCAAAACTTTCTCAAAGCTAGAGTAAAACAATGTCTCATGCATCAGGCAGTGTATTCATAACCATTTCATGTAATAATTTTCTGTGGAGGAGCTTTTAGAGGTGGATGTCTGGTTCCTATCACCACTACTGTGAATAATTCTGACTCGGTAAGTTTCTCTAGAACGAGCATTTTACACCAAACCACTCTGAGTACTTTGTTTACATCTTAACCATTGAATTACACAGAGATTCTGAAAAATCAATGGAATTCCTCTTTAAATAATTTTAATCCAGCCCACATTCTGAGCCTTACAAGTGCAGACACGGCACAATATGTGCCCAAAATGGGTCTGAATTTAATGTTGGATATACTAAGACTGCAGCTTATCATGCAAACTGCATGTAGCCCTGCCACTAACTACTTGTCCGTGAGGCACTGGGCTTAAAAGGCGCAGTGAAATAACGGAGCCAATTAATGTCCGAATTACAGCGTGCCAGAATGAGCTCAGCTGTCCCCAAAAAGAGTTGAGATCCCTTAAGAACAGTAGTATCTAAACTTTTGGTGGGGGATATTGAAAATGAAGAATGAATTTATAAAGGCATATTTATGCACAGGTGTTGCTTGCTTAACATAAGGACTCATGTAATTGAATGTAAAATTAAGGTAAACTTTGTATGAGTGCCTTGGCTGCATTCTATTGTTTGTTATTGCTCAATAATCAGTCATATTTAGCTCAGAAGTAGTCGATAAAAGACACCTTTGGTGTCCACACTTTAATGATAGACCTGGATGTGGTTCGAATGAACTGAGAGAGGTTTTGGGGCTGTATTTACAGAAAAGATTTGGGTGACTATTGACTTCTAGTTTGTTGGTTGCATTAGCCATGACGCTCCAGTGCTAAATAAGCAAAATTTGGTGTCCTGACCAAAACATTCCTTTCAGCTTTGGTTGTCGTCTTTGAATGTCACTTCTGAACTGTTGCACGAGCATGTGCGGGTCTACTACTATTTGCTGAAATTGTAAAATATTACACGATTTAAGTTAACTGCTTGGTTTTTGATTGATAGCAGCCACTGTAAAGGATCTTTCACTCAATGTAGGTTTGAGATTCGGCTGTTTTCCGGAACAAGCCACGGAGTGTTTTCAGAGATCCCAAATTCCAAATTTGAGGGCAGACCCACACAAGGATCTCTGTCATATTTTACAATCAATAGCGGTTTCTCTTTGAGCACGCATCCATATCCGGTGTGTGTGTCACTACTCTGAAGGGTATTTACATAATTTCATTTCAGCACTCCCCCATAAGCCCGAGTGTGAGCCAGCATCCATTTGTTAAAAGCGGCTGCCCACACATCTCGGCAGCTCCGAACAGGGAGCCGTATCTGCTTGGATGGGCTGCGGCCCCCTTCTCGATTGTCACCGGCCTCCCACACAGCCGTTATATAAAACTAGCAGGGCAGCGGATCAGCCCGTCTCTCTTCACGGAGCGTGCGCGTCAGCGAGTGACTTCTCAAAGGTATCAATCAATTTAGGGAGACGGGAGAGGAAGGAAAAAAGCCTGGCCTCGAGTGAACCGCGGCTTTGTTTTGCCCTATTTACAGCGGACTGCAAGGGTGCCAAAAGCAATGCCCACAGGGAAGATAAGTGAAGGGGAACTGAGGGGGCAAAGGGAGATGAAGATCCAGAGGGTGGTGGCGGTGGTTTGGTGGGGGGCATCACCCCACCAAAAAAGTTATTTTGCGGAAACCAGCATATCTGGGGTTCAGGGCAGCTCCTGGCCGTTTTGAGCTGTGAAAGGCTAATGGAATTGTGTTAAGACGAGGTGAGAAGGGTTACCAGTGATTGCTTGGCTCTAAAAGCCCATCCTGAAATCAAGGTCACTTGCGCTACGTGTGCTTTTCAGATGCCTGGAGATCGGAAGCTGTGTGAATGTGCCTTTGAAGGGAAAATGAAAAGATCCTGAATGCCGGGCGACGGTTAACTAAAAAGACACAGTTTGCTCCGGCATCTGTCTGTCTCCTCGGATCAATAGCTTTTGTAGAGATTCCGCCAGGCTTAATCGACACTGACATCCGATTGGACGATCTCTGCGTCCTTGGTCATCCAGGTCCATGTCGCGGATGCTCTTCCAGCTCCTCTTCTCAACTGACCAGCTGACCCCATCTTGGCAGAGCAGCAATTGCAGTGTCCTGTGGTATCGATTCGGGGATCCTCCCTGAACCCCCGAGGATGGTTTTATTGGTCCGGCGGTGTTTATAGAGATAATCAATATGATAAAGTTGGAGCGGTAAGCCCCCCAACGCACTCAGACCCATTTAAGATATTCAAACATCAGCAACAAATTAAACTCTCAGCAGGACTACTGCTAGGCCCCAATTTTGTGGTAGTGCATTGTCTGTGATAAAACAGTAAGGCAAAGTGATATGAACTGGTTATAACCATGTCAAGTTATGTCAATGCTGTTTTTAAAAAATTGCATAAGGTAATAAAATGTTAGATTTAAAGGAGAATTTCAACATTTAGACACATTTTATTTGGATGGTCCCCTATAGATGATCTACAGATACTCAAATTATTAACAAACTTTCTGTTGATAGTCAGTTGATTATCAACAGCATCATGATTAGGATTAGTAGGTGTGGGTTTTGCATTGAGGTTAAGGTTAGGGTTATGTTTAGGGTTATAGACAGATTTAATAGAATCTTTCACACACAGCTTCAAGTCCAATTGCATTTAGTAGATATTTATTTGAAAGTTAAAGATAAACTTTTCATCTACAAAACATCTACAGTGGACCATCCAAATAGAGTGTTACCCAAAAGGTTCCTATAATTGTCATTAAGATGTAAACAAAGTCATTCAGAGTGGTTTGATGTGAAGTACTCCAGTCTAGAGTCACAATTATCCAGGTGATAGGAACCAGACATCCAAAGCACTTAATGCCTCTAAAAGCGCTCTTACAGAAAGCTGTTACATAAAAAGGTTACAAATACATAGAGTGATGACTGAGACATCCTGACATGATGTTTTGACTGAAAACGTATATATATATATTTTTTTTATATACATTCATGGAGAAGAGCTATATGTGGGTTGTTGTTTACTTGAAGGGTGTCTTCATAACACGTTCATAACATCTTACATAAACACTCCATAACATGCTCCAGAATGTTTAAATCAACATTCATAAAGTATGTTTGTTTTACATTACATTAATATGGACTATTATGTCCTTTTACACAGATATATATATTTTTTTCAAAATAAAAGTCCAATTTTTTATTTTGAAAAACTGTATTATTTTCAGTGAAAGTGCTTTGACAGGCACTTTTTGCCTAGACTTTCAACTTTTCAACTTTTTTAATTATTTTTTTCTCAACCAAAGACAGTTGATTAAACTTAAATAGCATTTTCCTCAACAATGTATAGACTGTTGGGTTAACCTTCTGCACAATAAAATTTTAAAGAAGACATAAAATGAAAAGGAAAAACAATAGAAGAGTATAAAATACAAACGCTTAAGAAAAACAAATATTTTAAAAAGAAATTGAAAGTCTTGGAAAAAGTGCCTAAGTGTCAAAGCACTTTCTGTCCAGGTCATTTTTATTTTGGCTGTCCGGAAATGAGAAGTTTCGTTGAAAATAATGAGGACTTTTATTTTGAATTGTATATCTGAGTAAATGAACATAACAGTCCATATTAATATCATGTAAAACATGTTTAGATTATGATTGCTGATTTAAACATTCATGAACATGTTAAGAAGTGTTTATGTAAGATGTTATAAATGTGTTATGTAGACACACTTCAAGTAAAGTGTTACCATTAAATGGTTATATTTGTGTTGTAGACATGGTGACCCCTGGTTCCTCTCACCACCACTGTAAAGAAAGAGTCTCTACTATTAACCATTTCACACCAAACCACTCTGAATGACTTAGTTTAGGTCTCAACGTTTGAGTCGTGCAGAATTTTTTGGATAAATCATGGAATCGTGGAATTTCCCTTTAAGTACATTCTGTCTTTTTCTGGGAGGTTCTGGTAACACTTTACTTGAACTCTACATTTACTGCTACATAACATTGACACTGCAATGCCATAACCATGTCACTCTGTTACATCACTGGACATAACATGTGCCAACTCATGACAGCACGATCGATTAAAGTGCGGCTGAATTTTCTCATGTCTAACATTGGCCTAGATCAGGAGTGCTCAAGCGTTTTGTCTTGGGGGGGGTCATACTGCAATGTTTGTGGTGGTTTTGTATAGTAATACACAAAAAGAAGGCAGGTAGGTTTCAAATAGAATTTTTTAAATGTATTTCATAACATTACACTTTATTTTATTACTAAAATACATAAAAAATACAATTTTTAACTGAAAATAAGAAGGTAATATGTTATATATAGAAAATATGTTTGTTGGCTTATTACTTGAGGAGGCAGTTTGGCAGGCCAAACGAAACATCCTCATGGGCCAAATTTGGCATGCGGGCCACGCTTTGGGCTGCCCTGCTCTAGAACATCCCAGTTCTTCTGTTTAAATGGGAATTCCACTGATTTTTTTCAAAGGTTGAAAAGGAGTGTTTTTTCATTCGAAGTGGTTCAATGTAGAGACTCAGATTTCTTTACAGTGGTGGTGATAGGAACCAGGGGTCTCCATGTCTACCAATTTAGCCATTTTATTTACTATCCAAACCTACACAAGTTTTTATATGTAGTGTAATGGTAAAATAGTGAAAATTAAAATCATAACACACATTTTGCCTCACAATGATCTGCATATACCTTTTGGGGGGCTTTAAGAGGTGGACGTCTGGTTCCTATCACCACCACTGTGAACAATTCTGACTCGGTAAGTTTCTCTAAAATGGAGCATCTCACACCAAACCACTCTGAACGACTGTATTTAGATCATAACTACTTATTTATGCAGAATTTTTGATGAATTGGTGAAATTCCCCTTTAAGCTTCCTTGTCAACGTGTCCTACTTGTATCCTGACTGCACTATCCCAGGGCAGAGAGAGATGGATGCCCCTCTTAGGGAGTTGTTCCTTTCGAGTCTTGGTTCCTTTCTTACGCTCTTAGGGAGTTCTTCCTGACACTGTCTCCCTCGACGACGCTCATTAGGAGTTTGGACCTGGATTTCTGGAAAGCTGCTTTGGGAAAATGTCGGTTATAAATCATCCAACATCCTACACACGTAAAACTGGATTGGATTGAACCGTATAGCCAAATTCATACATGTCATACCACAGCCATGATACAAGCAGACTATATTTAGACATCAAACTGTAATGCTCGGAGCGCCGTTGTCAGATTTGTGTCCTCAGACGTGTTCTATGCATACGATCACGTGTGGAAATGCCTCTGTAGCAGTTCAGATCAGGATTGAAACATTTCGGTGGTGTGTGATTTTTTTCTTTCCCCTGTTTGGACAAAGGAAAAGATCAGATACGTTTCAGACGTGTGAAGGAAATCAGATCTGACAGCCTGCCAGGCGAGCCTCAAAGGCAGATACGCATTCTGAAGCTCAGCATAAATACAAACACAATTATACAGTATGGATATAAACATCACATCTTGAAATATGTCTCATTATAGGACGTATTTAGGTAAAAGAACGTGAAATAAACGTCATTCTTTACTGAACACATGTTGGCTGTAGTTCCCCGAATCCGATCTTCATTGAAGCTCATGTTTTTCACTTAATGGCCCTTAAAATAAAATGCTAAAATCAGTCCACAGGTGCAGATTAGGGCCTGCATTCATAATGTATCACACTGAGACACTCATACAAATTAGTTCAGTAACACTTTATTTAAAGGCTGCCTACGTAGGGACGAGCTTAACCACTGAATAATGTATTCAGGGAGCAGAACCTGAGTATTTATGAACAGCTTATGCCAGTAATCGCAAAATGGCATTGTGTTAATATAAGGGGCCTTAAATTAAAGTGGAAATTATGCTTCCTGTTATAACTGGAACAAAGGTCTGTCACTTTAGTTTATGGCAATACAATGTCATTTATTTCATAAAATATCTCATGTCATTGTGCGATTACTGGTAAAAGGTGTTCATAAATACTCAAGTACTGCTATATAAATGGGTCATTCTCCATTTGGAGTGGGAAACCATGTCACACAGGTAGCAGGGCTTAAAAAGATGCTTAAAATATTAGATACAGCTCTAAAAGTTGGTGTGTACATTAAATAAGATTACACAAGATAACACATTTCCCTTATGATTTCTCTGATTTTTCTATTTTTCATGTTTCATAGTCGCTCTGCATCTGTGAAACAGCTCATCACAAAACCAAGTTTCAACATTTGAGAAACAATTTTAATATAAAACAATATTTTTAAGAGGTATAATTTGGGAATTTGTATAAAACAGATTCATGTTTACTTTTTATATCATTAATGTTACACTACATTTAAAAAATATGTATTTTATTTAAAAAATTCATTTGTCTCAAAAATTTTGGTCACTGGTGTTTTCAGGACTCATGTCACTTTTTAACACAGTATTTTCAGCTCTAATAAACTGCTTCTTTGGGTCGAGGCTCATCAGAGAGGAAGCATCTCAAGGCATGAGAGAGACCACACTCGCTCACTAAATTTCATTAATTTATTAATAATTTTGTTTTTTTGTATCAGGCAGCTCATAACTTCTATGTGTAACTGGTGTTACGTGCTTTAATGGCTGGGTTATATAGTTGCACAAGGTCACCTGACGGCCAATGAGTCAGCCAATTTACAAAATCCTCAGTTTTAACCAGAATGTCACTGGAGTCACAGTCACTGGTGTTACACCATATTCATACAACACCAGTGACTGTAAAATATGTTTGTTATTAAGCTCTCCTTTTTGCATATATGATAATAGGAGATGTTGATGGACATATTAAGATAATTTAGTTTTGGGTGAAAGAAACAGATTTTTTAAGAATGTATCCACCTGAATTCCCACTCCAAATGGAGAGTGACCCAAATATGCTATGCATGTGTAATAAAATACCTATGAAAGTAGCCTTCAAATAAAGTGAACTTTGTGGAGAAACTTACTGACTCAGATTTCTTTACAGTGGTGCTGATAGGAACCAGGGGTCACCATGTCTACAACACAAATATAGCCATTTTATTTACTATCCAAAACTACCACTGAACCTACACGTTTTTATATGTATTGTTGATGAAATGTTAAAATACTCCAAAATTATATGATAATCTGTAAAAAATAAAGTTAATTTGGGGATTGTTTTGCGTCCCAATGCCATGTATGTTGCCCTCCATCATAAATGGATTTCAAAAATATATTTTAGGCCAAAATCTTCACAAAACTATTGTAAAACAATGTCCTTCAAATAAACCGTTACCTTGTGTGCTCTCTCAATTATGTGATAGGAGGGGGGGGACAATATTATTGGTTAATATTATTATTCCTCACCCACTCCTGCAGGGTGATGGAGACAAAATGTATAAGACATTTTTAAAGAAGAACAAAAGTCATTACGTTTTGATAGCAGATTACAGAAAACAAGAACTGTGTCTTTCAAATGATATGAGGAATCATGCTTTATATGACCAGGAACATGAACTAACAAAGAAAAAAGGGCAATTTTGACAGATTGACTTTAAATGAGTTTATCTGATGTTTGACTTCATATGTGTGTGTGTTCTTCTGTAACTCTGACTACATGTGCTGAAAAGATTAAGAAATAATGTTTCATAAAAGCCTTTAAAATTGACAGTAAGGAGTATAACACCAGTGACAAAAACACGGTACCTGTGATCTTTAAATAAATGCACAAAAAAGGTAAAAAACTCACTGTCACTTATGTGTATTCATACAGCCAGTGACTTACATAATGATGTAGTCTAAGTTTGAATGTTGGAAAAAGAAACACATTTCAAGACATCTTGCAATTCCAACAGTGGACATTTCTCATTCCTGTAGAATGACCCTTAAAACGCATTTTAAACTATTCATGGCCGAGAGATACATGCAGGGCATCGTGAGGCAAAATATTTTTTCAAATTTATGATTATTTTACCACCATCAACGTTACACATAAAAAGTAAATAATAAAATTAAAAAAATAAAGTAGGTCACATCAGTGAATTCAACTAAAAGCTTCATATTAATTCATGAGATGAATAAGAAAATTTCTGATGACTGAAACGAGACTTTTTTGGACCATTTCTTTATTGATCTTCAGGAAATAGGTAAAAGGAAATGAAGTGATGTCATCAATGTGATGTTTATTTCAAAATAAATGATTTTTGATAGGTGGTAACACCAGTGACACAACTCCATGGGAACGCTACTTTTATTATATATTTTATAATATTTATTTGGCACTTTTAAAAAGTCATTTACATCATATATTTGATAGTTGTATACCTTTTTGGAGTTTAAATGGTAGAAAAACATGTTTCCAACCTCAAAATACAGCACTGACCCTCTACACATGACTGTGGGGACGAGGACGCCTGTGGTGCTTGGAATTTAATATAATTGATTAAAAAAATTGCCAAATTGATGACTCAACAAGGTGTAATTATTCAAATAACATATTGTTTTATTTTAATATATAAATACATTGTAACCCTACAGAGTTTTTCAAGTGTAATATTTCTATAAATTTTAGACACACAAAAAATGGACGTTTCCATAGAATGATTCTTAAGCCAAAACTTTATTAAAAAACTATGATAAAACAATGTGTCAGACATCAGGCAGTGTATTCATAACCATCTCATGCAATAACTGTCTGTTAGGCAGATCTCAGAGGCATTAAACTCTTCAGCCGTCTGGTTCCTATCACCACCACTGTGAACAATTCTGACTTGGCAAGTTTCTCTAGAACGGAGCATTTCACACCAAATAACTGCGAATGACTCTGTTTACATCTCATCCGTTTAATTATGTGTAACTTTTTGAAACATCGGTGAAGTTCCCCTTTAACCCTCCGATCCTCCTCCAGGTGACCCACGGTGATGAGCTCTGAGCGGTTCAGTGCTGTACCCGGCCCGGCCCTCCGCTCGTTGGGTTCCCGCTGAGTGAGCGCCTCTCTCCGGGCTGAGCTCTCTCCGCCTCCGCCCCCAGGTTACCCGCTCCAGCTACACCAATGAACGCGGTCTGCTGTGGGTCCACAAAGGAGACAGAAGAATACACACAGATTTAACAGAACCGGTAAGAACACGTCCTCGGTTTTCGTTTGATTAAACGTCTCCTCGACGGCGGTGTGGAGAACCGTCTGTACTGAAAGAGCCACTGCTGCTAGAACGTGCTAATGCTAAGCTAACGCGTTAGCACTCTGCTGTGAAATGCAGTCAAGCTAACGAGCTAGCTAGACAGCCAGCCGGCCAAGGCCTGGTTGATAATACACACTCTCCAGCGGACAAAACTGGACAGTATCCGCCTTTGGGTCAATCACAGAATTAGCTAATAGTGTAATTATATACCTCTGTATGTTTAATTGTCTCTACTAGTGTGGATTTAGCTTAGCTTAGCTGAGTAGCCGGTTAGCTGAATTCACCGGCTGCTCTCTGCTTTGATACACACTTTAGCTCGAGGCCTGAGCGAACTGATACTAATGTATGTTTAAATTGCTCGGTATCTACACACCGAATACATACTTCGACTGTTAAAACGTTCGTCAAAACACCAATAACACAATCACTCGTTTTGTAGGAAATATTCTGTGATTATTGTTTGTTTTTTGAGGCCTGCGCCAGCTTCTTATTCCAATCTCCCCGGTCCACCTTAAACGGTGCCGTAGTTGCGTTCTAGCGCCTGATGCTCCAGAATGGAACTGCTGCACCATTTAAGGTGGAACGGGGAGATTAAAACAACAAGCTGTTTACCAGAGGTTTTCTAACGTTACATGTGGTTAAAACGAGAGACATTGTTTCGGAAAAGAGTCAAGTCGTTAAGTTAACAAAGAGTGAAGTAATTTGTCAACTTTAATAAGTTAGCTAGATTAAGTTTTTCTTCTAAACTTGTCGATAGTTTAGCTAGCAAGCAGTTGTTAGCTAAAGCTCAGTGTTTATACGAGGCTAGCTAGCATGTTGTGTAGGCACTTTCAGAGTAGTTTCAAAGTCATTTAGCTCTTGGTGCTCAGAATGGAGATGCTTGCTGATTTAGCTCTTATAACTTATTGACTAATAAAAAACATCACAATCATAGTGTTAAAGCTGGTTTTTGCAGCAGTGACACAAGTCGACCCCAGGCAGAGGGGTTTGGTTTAGTGTACCCCCTTAAAAATGACGGTCCTTCTGGGCTTCTTCAGTAAAGGCAATGGATCTGAGTTCTACATAGAAGCTTTGCATGGTGAAGTGGTTCTTCAGATTGATGAAATGGTTCTATGTAGCACAAGAAGAGATTCTTATGTTGTTACTATGTCAAGCTTGCAACGGTAGAAGAACCCTTTTTGGTGCTATTATAGACCCATTTTCAGAAAGGTTCTATATAGAACCATATACAACTCATTCTCTGTCAATCTGAAGAACCATTTCAGCATGAAAAGTACAGCAGATAAACATTTACAACACCCCCGCTTCATTCAGCTTGGCCAGATCAGTCAAGAATTAAACTGTTGCTTATTATGGATCTGAAAATATGAATCTTTCTACATTTTTCTCTTTAAAGCTGCATGAACAGTGGTGTTTTTGGTATTACATTTTTTGGTTGTCTCATAGCTGAGAAAAGTAATGGTTTTACGTTGTTACGTTGTAAAGTATTTACGTTGTTCATTTAAGACTGACAGTTAAAGGGGAGTTTCACTGATTTTTTTTTCTGTCATTCGGAGTGTGAAATGCTCCCTTCTAGAGAAACTTACAGAGTCAGAATTGTGCACAGTGGTGGAGATGGGAACCAGACGTCAGAAGAGTTTAAGACCACTAAAACCTCCCTCACAGAGGGTTATTATTATGGTTATGAATATGCTGCCTGAGGCCTCAGACATTGTTTAAGATAGTTTTGGCCTAAAATGTATTTTTTAAAGTCTGTTCTTGGCTTAAAGGTACATGCAGGGCATTGTAAGCCAAAGATTCCATTTACCATCATCAACATTACATGTATAACTCACAAGGTACGCGTAGGTTCACTGGTCATTTTGGATTGTAAATAAAATGGCTATATTGTGTAGACGTTGTGGTTCCTGTCACCACCGCTGTAAAGAAATGTTTCTCTCTAGGTTTTTCTACAATCATCATTTTCATGTCAGTCCACTCTGAATTACTTTGTTTACATCTCATTGATTGAATTATGCAGATTTTTTTCTGTCTTCCACAGTTGAGCATGTCTATATTAGGCCTACGTGTTATTATCTCCTATACATGGTAATGTATTATTGCTGCACTGTTGGGGTTGGGGTGGGCAGTATGATAATCTTTTATCCTTATTGTGCCAAGTTGTATCATGGTATGCTTTTCTGAGCATATCGTGGATATCGCCAAAACTTAAAGAACACTGACTAACTACATTTCATTACAAAGTGTGTGTAATTAGACCTGTTTAATTGGATCAAGTGCAGTGCAATTTGTAAAACATTGAATAAAGTCACTGTAGGTGTAGGTGTTTTATTATTATTAAAGTATTTTTTATATGTGGCACAACAGGTTCTATTATGTCTGTTCCGACTTATTAAATCTCAGAAGACTCAATATCATGATGCATGATGTATTATGAACGGATATTGAAGTACAGTGATGTTTTTGTTATATCACCCACCCCTAGCTGGGGTCATTAGTAATGTTATACTAACTGCTAAACTAATATTCTGTGTTGTTAGCCTACAGATACAACACTGCAAACACCATCACTGCTATTCATTTAGTCATTACGATTACTTTTATTTTCACACAACATGGCAGCGTTGCTATCAGTCATTGCTGATGGTGCTTGTCAATACAGGTTAAGAATAACTACAGTGAATTATCTTGTTTGTATTTGAATTAGTAAAGAGTGAGCCGTTTATACTGATAATATCAGTTTTAGTCTGTCGAAAGTGAATAATAATTTGAAGAAGAGCTTTAGCAGTCTAGAGTCACTTTTTGGGGAAAAAAGAAAGTGGAATTTCTTTTTCTTATACATAGAACACAGATGGAATCGCAGATTTGAGACAAAAATGAATTCCAGATATAAACATGGACGTGTGGAATTTGGAAATTTGGGGAGATTATTACAAAATACCTGAACATGTTTAACATTTTGTGCATTATACCATGAGGATAATATGTTTGTATTTGTTATTTTAGCTTAGCGAATGCTGTTCTTTGAAGAAATTTGGTCATGAGTCTGTGTACATCACAGTGTGCATGTTGTCCAGCTCCTGTAGGTCAGTAAAGGCACGTGGGTTTGCTTGACTTTGGGAATTAACCAGTAAGATTAAAACAAGAACACACAGTCACTGGTACATTTCTTCAGTCCATCTGAAGTATCGTTCTTCTGATTGAGAAAATATTTCTTATATCGCTAAATAGTCGTTGTACTGCGACAGCAAAATTCAGTACACTCTGCATTTGTGTTCTCAGGTAGGGTGTGTTTTGGGTATTTTAATTCATAAACTCAGCGAAAGTGAATCAAAACTGACTGGAAATGCATTCATTCCTGAGATTCTGCTGGTGTGGGTTCATATTGGTTTCCTTCTTCTTAAATAATGTAATTATAGCCTGCTAAACATGAGCAAGGAAGTGATTGGGAGTACATTTATTAATTCATTTATAAATTTCATTTTTGGCCAAAGCTTTTTCAGCACTCTCAATAAAGTGAAAAAGAGAATGCAACTGTTCCATTGTTTATTGATGTTTTTTACACATGGAGTAAACATCCAAAATAAACAGAACAAAATAAAATAAAATGGATTTTATAGGGTCACTGGAGTCTTTTTAATTTTTAATTTTCTTATAGATTGGTTTGCCTTTTGTTGTAGATGCTATGCTGCCGCTGCCATTGATAGAGGCTTAATTTTCTTTCGCTGCTCCATTGCGAAACATGGAACATTCGGTTTCATGTCATCATGTCATAAATGGGTATGTTGCTTTTACATTTGGATGACCAGTTAACTTTCTGGTACTGTCTTTATTGGCCATTCACATATGACTATGACCTAGCAGTGTGAAAGTACTCATGGCGTAGCCTGGCATAGTCAACCCGCAATTAAAATGTGACGTGTTTATCTTGTTATTTTATGTCATATTAAGCATAATTCATCATATCAAACAGATTTTTCTAATTTGCCATCAAAATCAAATGACTTTTTACCTTTTTCACCTCTAAAACATCTTCTGATTTCATACACCGATCAGTGTGTGTAGCGCTGGTATGAGTGGATCAGATACAGCAGCACTGCTGGAGTTTTCAAACACCTCAGTGTCACTGCTGGACGAAGAATAGTCCACCAACCAAAAATGTCCAGCCGGCAGTGTCCTGTGGGCAGCGTCCTGTGACCACTGATGAAGGACTAGAGGATGACCAACACAAACTGTGCAGCAGCAGATGAGCTATCGTCTCTGACTTTACATCTACAAGGTGGACTGACAAGGTAGGAGTGTCTAATAGAGTGGACAGTGAGTGGACATAGTGTTTAAAAACTCCAGCAGCACTGCTGTGTCTGATCCACTCGTACCAGCACAACACACACTAACACACCACCACCACCACGTCAGTGTCACTGCAGTGCTGAGAATGATCCACCACCCAAATAGTACCTGCTCTGTGAGGATCCATGGGGGTCCTGACCACTGAAGAACAGGTTAAAAGGGAGCTAACAAAGTATGCAGAGAAACAGATGGACTACAGTCTGTAACTGTAGAACTACAAAGTGCACCTATATAGTAAGTGGAGCTGATAAAAGGAGGTGGTCATAATGTTATGCCTGATCGGTGTATTACGTCATTGTGCACCAGGTAGGCAGGGTAGAAATAATTTTAACCGGTAATATCATGTTGCCCACCACCCTCACTTAACATTGAGAGAAAATGCTCAGCTAGTTCAGAAACCCTACCCGATACTGTGTTTTACATGGTATAGAAGGAAAATGCATTATGGTTTCCGGTTCACACTGCCTTTAAAGAAATACAGTTTTTGCTACCACTTCTTTAGGATTAGGCCTTTTTGATGGCTCTAAGCTACTGAGCTGCTGTTGCTGTCAAGTCCCCTTAATGGGGACATGAGTTTGTGTAGTCGAACTGCTACATTACCGCCTTTTGCCTCCCGCGCTAAGGAACTGTACACTAATGCATTGCGACACCCATCTACTCAAGGGCTTTAAGCCAATTTGCGGAGCACTCTACCAACACAAGGTGTTAAAACAAGTGCAGTCATCGTCCTCTTGCTTGCAAATGAAATGGGACTAAACAACCATGTGTGCGGTCTCAGCAAAGTCTTATCGTTGCAGCGGCAAATGTCATTATCTTACACTGAGGGGGAAAAAATGTGGAGGAGAGAAAGATAACCTATTTAACCACACCACTATGTCTCCTTGTCTGTAGTTTTATCCTTGCCAGGTCTGTCAAGCCATCTAATCGCATTATAACTGATCTTATCTGCAATATTGTTCTGCAATCTTCTCTTTTCTCTGGCCTGTATCTGTCAGCGGGGAATATTAATAGCGCTGGGGTGATGTACGAGCTCTGGTGAAGAGTGAGCCACTGTAGGTGTACATCACCCCTAGGATGTACTCACCTGAGAGTAACAAGCCCCAGGAGGCCTTTTGTTAAAACACCACGCCACCTGTTTTCAGTTTCGTACTGGCTAATTTTAGTCTTGAACCACCTCTTGGTATCAACACTGCGTTATAGTGAAGCTCTTAATCACTTTCTGTGCTGAGCGTTAGACGTGCGATGTTGAGCTTGCAGGGTAACTGGGGAAAGCATAACTTGGATAGTGTTGCATTGTGTCATAGCAGAAAGCAGCCTTTGGCCTTCATTGACTAAACACATGATGATTGTGATGGCTGAGGTTGCACTGTTGACGTTTTCAGCTTGCTTGTCAGTTTGCAATCGTGGAGGATCATGCATCTGTCTGGGATTTCTTGCCAAAGTGTGGGCTCTGTTTTTAATTTTTCTTTGTGGTTTTACAAAAAAAAAGAAGCTTTCCCTCCTTTACAGTCCTTGAAAGTCTTCTACCACAGCTCCCCGAAAAAGTAATCTCTTGTCTTGCGTGTGTCCTGTCTTTGCTGCTATGGAAATGTAACTGTGATGAGACAAATGCTCAATGATTTCTATGAGCTGGAGGCACTGTATCCTTAGTTTTTCCCCCACCTTTTTCCACTGCCATCCATTAGAGCGACTCCCTTCCCCATCTCTATGAAATATCTGACACCCGAGATTTGTCAAGTTCTTCCTTTGACACAGGAGGTGGCTTTATCCGTCCACCAATGCTCTGACCGTACCTCAGGTTTAAAACCATTACCGGCTCACCCCCATCAGTCTTCGGTGTCTTCGAAACACTAGCGCCATCCGGAGCCATCCGTCACCGGAACGGGTCACGGCGTCAATCAGATTTCCCATACATTACAGCTTTGCCTCTGAGGTTTGTGAGGGAAATAATCTCGCACAGTTTGTGGACTTCTGGCTGGAAGGAAACTTAGTTTGATGAATTTACTTGATGAAAATGCGTAAAATTAGCACTGAGACTTAGAGGGCAAGCCGGGACCCCTGGTAAACTAATCCAAGTCCTTGCTTGTGTCCACATTTATGGCGTCCCCACCTCCCTCCCCTCCGCGTTCTCGTGTAGTTTGCGAGCCAGGCAGGGGGTCCGCCAGATTCTGTCAAATCAAGGTAGAGGTCGACGCCTAGGACGAGGGCTGACCTAATTAGAATACGCGCTGGCAGCATCTCCGATCCATTTCCCACACTCCCTGAAGTAGAAGTGCCCGCCCTTCATTTGCATACGTTACACAGTGCGTGCCGTTGAGCGCCCCAGTTGCAGCGAGATCTCACCCTGACACAGATCCAGGTCCTCTGAGCCAGCCTTTGCAGATATTGGTTTGCAGATGATGAGATCTCTGCTCTTTTTCTGTTTTAATTGCAGGAGATCTCTGGAAAGCGATTGTAATGATTCCCCATTCCACTTCTTGTCTTGACAGACTTTCATTGTCTTTGTCTGTGAAGATTTGCATATCGAGGTGAATTAAACGCAGTGGTTCAATAACGCACTTAAAACACCGTTGCCCCTTTTCCGCTCAGGTGGAGATGGTGAGCTTTTTCATGTCCTTGCAAAGGAAGGTCAGTCACTTTATTATTATATATATTTCTTTTTACCATGAGTAACTCTCTCTCTCTCTCTTGCTCTCTCTCAGCCAACCTAGAAAAAGGTGGTAAGATGGAGGCACTGTATTAGGCTGTAGTCTAAAGTATCAGTCTTGAATCCCTAATGATGAGCACTGACCTGACTCCTCGTTCACTGTGTTTGTTTATGAAGTCAGTGGATGCTGAGCTGCTTATTTATTTTAGAGCCAGGTGAGGGGGAAGAGAGGGCTCAGTGAAGGCAGCCATTGCTAAGAAGCACATAATAAGCTTAGTTTTTAGGTGCTCAGGTCTCCACTGAGAGGCAGTCATACTGCACTGCTCCCCAAGAGAGTCTTGGTCATTTGGAAGCAGTAGCCTATTAGAAGGCCCCGCTTTGTTAAGTCTGGAGGATTTGTGCAGCCTAACGCTTCTTTAGACCGCTGGACATTTGAGCTCCAGTGTCGCTCAATATGGAAAATGTCATGTCATTTCTTTCGTCATATTGCTCACAATTGATTCTGACAATTAACTGCCTTGTATCTAACGACAGCTTTCTCACTCACTGTAATTGCATCTCTTGTTACTAATGCTTAGTGATTTCGTGAAACAAAAACAAGGTAATTATCATTAAGCGGGTTGTTCAGGCCTCTTCAGATCTTTTGCTAGGTAATAGATTGGAACTGGAATAAGGGAGTTCACAGCTTTCTGGGATGGGGGGAAAAACGTCTGTGCACCATTTTAATTGCTCTTCTGCTGGTCCACATGCACAGTTGTCATCTCCCTCCTCCCTTTGGTTATCTAACTGACT
Source organism: Colossoma macropomum (assembly GCF_904425465.1). Lineage (NCBI taxonomy): Eukaryota > Metazoa > Chordata > Actinopteri > Characiformes > Serrasalmidae > Colossoma > Colossoma macropomum. Next base: position 38,045,756 of record NW_023494784.1, read on the forward strand.
CATCTAATTCAGATGCATGTCTGGAACGGGGACTTGAGAGCAAAATTGCGTGCCTTCGCTATAAAAGTAACCATGGCACGTTGAATGTGTCTAAAGATGGGCGGATACGGCCAATACAAATACCGCGCTGACCTCGGAACAATAAGGTCCGGCTGACCACAGTCATGTTTTCAGTTGACGAAGCTACTTAGCCCGGACATTTCTGGTCGTAATTTAACAGTAAGAAGCCTCTGCTGGACCAGAACGTGTCGGAACCAAAATCTTAGCAAACCCGCGGCAGTGAGGCATGCATTAACCGGCCGTATTGCCAGCAATTTCGTTTCCCTTCTCCCGCACCCCGCCTGTCCTTTGCCACCGCAGGAGTGTGTCACGATGAAGAGTAACGGTGTCGCCGTGCAGTGACACATCCTGAACCAGAGCTGGCTCTGCAGAGCAGTATCCTTCCCCTGCTCTAATGAGGATGGAACAGTGTCCACAGGAGCTCTGTCACGTTCCTCACCGCAGAGTGAAGAAGGCTCCTCTCTTTCTCTCCCCCAAGGGACCTCATTAGGATTTTTTTACCAGTGTCTGTGTAGGAATCGGGACGTCCTTAGGGGAAAATGTAAATAAACGCATTTGTCACTTACACCCCCACCATCCACCTCACCCCCCCCAACACTTCCCTTTTTTTTTTTTCCTCGAAGAAGAAAAATTGCATTGCGAGGCTTAATTAGTAAGCACTGGCATTACGCTTTCTTTATTATGTAAATGAATCGGTCGAGTACTTGGAAGTGTTGTCTCCCAAGCTTTGTGCCAGGTGTTTCCTGACTGAATGCTGGGAGCGGACATTTTTCTCCCCCCTTCTTCTTGATGCTAAAGAAAAAGACAACTGTACTGTGAAATCGCAGGACAAGCTATAATTATTTGACAGATTTTTTTCTCTGCTTCCCCTCCTCCCCTCCAATCTGCAGCTTTAGAGCTGGAGAGACATGAGTGACAGGGCCACTTTGATTTCCTTTGTTGCAGCTCAGCAGAGAAAGTGGCTGATGATTTTTCAGAACGAAGCTGCGGCTGCTCAGCTTATCGTTCACATGCTCAGGCATCTCTTCAATTCCTTGGGAACCGTCCTAGGGCGAAAGGCAGGCAAAGAACTTCCGTCACACAAATCCGGGAGCAAGGATTTGTCCTAAGGCCCAGATTTGGGTGGGCGCAGCTCTCAAGGGGGTTAGCAGCTGATTAATATTGAAAAACTGTAAGTCGCCTTTCTTAGCAGTGGGTTAACAGGTCATGGCAGTTTTATGAGGTGAGGTGTTGGTTCTTAATCCTCTCCACCTGCCTCCTCGGTCCCCCCACCACCATCGCTACGAGCCGGGCCTGGTGTTGTGGAACACTAGGAAAGGATTATCACCTGGAAATTGACAGTGCCTGAGGCAAAAAGGTGATAATCCCACCTTTGTTTGGGGCTCTTTTTTTCCTCCCTTGAGAATGATTAATGATTTAGAGATCTGGTCTTTGTGTGGAGCTGCATTTTACCCCAGCAAGGAAGATGGGTTCCTCACACGAGAGCATGTGGTTGTTTTTTTGTTCTTTCCCCCCTCAAACTCGAAAGGAGATTGAATTGAATGTGAAACGTAACTACATGTTAGTTTGAGATACTGTACGCTCAGAGCTTTCGAGCATAATTTTAATGCCATTTAAATGTCTGAGTAGACCATGTTTAGTTGTATATATTGACTGCATTAGAAGAATGTAAGCGCTGTTATCTCTGGTTTCCATGTTTCCTTTGAAATGACAGTGTCAGATATGCATTTTGAAGTGTTCATGTCTCTTTGGAAACAAGAGTGACCAAGATGTTGCTCATGCTTTAGACACTTGGGAATTGAGGGGAGCCATAGCACCTGGCCTACTAATGACTGTGGGATATACAGTTTTGTCTGTGGACAGAGGCTAGGGATGGACTGAACTGACTTTTTTGCCCTGACACAGGTTTTGTTATCTGAACTTGGGATATCTGCTGATATGAGTATTGATCTGATACCAGTGCTTAAGGCAACTAATGTTTTGTAGTTGCAAAGTGTATAAAAAGGGTGTAGGCCAATGTACAATAAAAGAGATGGTTGTGCACCAGAGATCGTTTTAGGATGGTACAAATTATATTGTTCTAAGAGGTTTTTTAAAATTGCACTACTACTATTTAAATGACCACAACTTAGAAACTGTATCGACTGTGACTGGTCACTTCTGATTGATATCCAATCCATTTACTAAGGCTAGTATCAGTACCAGTCGAGTATGTCTGACTGGGGCATCACTGATCTTGTCAGTGTTAGCTGTCACCAGTTCAGAAGTCAGAGGGTGAGGATTTTCATGTCCAACCAATATACAGGGTGATTTAAAAAGATTAATCCCATTTCAAAGTGCCATACAACTGTGAGGCGCCTAGGAACCAATCACATACCAATTGAAAGAGGGGGTCACAGAGTTTCTGACTCACCGGAAGATGGCTCCCTTCAGTCTGTGAGGAGATGAGACCCCTGAGCAGAAAGCGTTCTGCGTTCTCCACTTCAATAAGAGTGAATCCGTCATAACTGCAGCGTGATTTTCGTCGGCGGTGAACCTCCAACCTCCATTGGATGATGTCCGAAATCCGAAAAAGTATGGGATGAATTTGACTATGGCGTTGATGTTGTCTGCACAGCTGGAGGAGGTTCATACTGAGCACTTCTGAAATTACATAATAAACTTTATGCTCATTTAAACCATTTACAATTTACTGCATTGTTCTATAATGATTTAGAAGTGAAATAAATGATTTTGAAATCAAGTCGGATGAATCTTTTTTGAATCACCCTGTACAACCAGAATTAGCAAACAGTCTGGAACATTGAAGGCAAGTTTACACTTAACCATCTTTTTGAAGAGTCAGCGAGCCAAAGTTATGTTTGGTCTTGAGTGCATAGAAATTTGAAACTGAAAATTTGACCTAAAATAACCCAGATTATGATATAGCAAGTTCAGGTGCTGATATACAGTCTGGACTAACACTCCTCAGCCTTTGGTCTTAAGTTTTTCCTGCCAGTGATTTATTCATTAATCCTTTATACTATGTTTTAAACATGGTGGATGGTGCTGTCTCATATGTGGTTGTGTAGCCTTCACCAGCTGTTCCCCTTCCTCTTGCCTAAGTGCTGCCTCATAGAGGATGCAACATCTAATCAGTCATTATTTTGACTGAGGGTTACATAGTACCTTTGGCCTCGAACTGGGACATTCATGATCATCTATTCAACAACACCTCCCCTGATTTATGATCAATACATTATTATAATTTAGCTGCATGCAGGGCAAGTGTTGACATGTTCTTTCTAATAGAATAGCTAAGAGAATCATTTTCCTTTGGGAAGCGGGCAAAGGCGATTAATGGGAAGTTGTGTTCCTCTGAGTTTGCTCCTCGTGCTGTCAGTAGAATAGTGGAAGGACTACTGTGTCGCCAAGCCTTGGTACTCGTGCTGTATTGTCAAGATGAGAGAATTGCAAGCTGGATAGTGTCACAACTTGCTTCACTAACCTACTCTTGATGACGGCTATCTGTGTCCATTACTATCCTGTCTTGTAGTGTGTTTAACCAGGTATCTTTAGACGTGTTCAAAGTTGTCTAGGCTGATGTTTTAGAAGTGCCTCGTTTAGTAAATTTCTTTTTTAGCAGCCCAGAAGGCGCTAGCTGTAACCGTGATAATGTGCTGACAAATCGAGCGTCAAAGCGCTCATGTACTCGTTCGTCCACGGAGGTCGTGCCACAGTTGTCGACAGCAGCTCTGCCCATGCGCCCTGATACGTTGACGCCTCATGCTTGCTCTTGCGTCGTTCGCACCTCTGCCTGTCAATCTGCTCACACCATCCAAGCTTGAGTAATAATCCTCCGAGGATCTTTCAACAACAGCCCATGTCAATTTGACTGCTGCTGCTACTTTCTGAACAATTACCAATGCAGGGTCTGGCCCAGTTGCGTTTTTTAACACATCCCAAGGCAGAAGCATCGTAAAGCAGGTTGTCAGAGCGACTACCTCCAGCATGTTCGAAGCGTTGCATTATTAAGGCCGTATGGCGCTTGCGTCTTGCGTTTTCAGGCATTTACTGTAATTATCAGAGGTGGGATTTAATCTAAGATTCAGGCCTGCCTGCACTAATTCAGCAATAAAATGGTGTGGAAAGCTTTGGCGGCAGGGAGGGAGAACAAATACACCCCCCCCTCCCTTCTTAGCCATTCAAGTGAGTCTTAGAACTTTCTCATCATCTTCTTATTACAGGGATATCCGCGGCTGTGTTATTGCCAGACGTGATCTCTGCGCATCCTCGATTTCGAGCGGCGTCTCGGAATAATGTAAACAAATTTAATGAACGCGCCGCTCTCCCCGTGCCTCCACGTCAAGGCTCCGAAAAGCTTTATTGCAAACGGATGTCATCAGTGGAGGTGCATTCATTTGCTGCCGCGGTTCCCATAATTGTCTTAGGAACGGATGATGTGCGCCTGCCCTCCTGACCCCCTGCTTCAAAACGCAGACCGATCAAAGGAGGAAGGCTCCAACCTCTTCCTCCTCATGAGTTACGGTAGCTCGCAGACAGAATAGAAATAACTTAAGCTGTTGAGAGAAGGAAGAAGTGCAAGTCTCATGCCTCAGATTGAGCTCATCATTACGAGGCCTGGGGTAAAAACAGGAACATTGCGTCACGATTCCTGCACGCTGTTGATGTTTTTAGCACATTATCTATAAATTTTTTTTTTTTTCGCACCAAATATCCAAAGGCTTTGTAAACTTTGAGTCGCGTTTTTTGGTTTTAATGCTCAGACAAATGGATGCCAAGCTTGTGATGTTCTTAGCATCCTCGTTTTCTTTGTAAAGGGGGCGAGAGTTATCATTTAGTTTCTTCTCCTTTGAAATCCTTGCTTTTGTCTTGTGTTTTGAGCCACTGGGTCCCTCTTCAGCGTCAACTTCGTTTTGATCACAAAGGGACCTGCAGCTGAGAAAAGACAATTCAGACTTAAAAGGCGTTTTAGGCGATCAATGTTCAGATTAAAAAGGATTTTCAGAATTAATTGATTTGAAGTGAATTAGAGGCAAAGCTCAAGAGTGCACCCCTCTCTCTGTCTCCGGTGCCTGGAGACGGAAATTCACACGAGTTTTCGCCTCCCCTCCCCGCTGACCCCCTGCATAAGGATGCTGTGTGATCATGTGTGCCCCAGCCTCCACTACTTTCCCTTCCAACATACTCTCTCTCATAGACACACACCCCAAGTTAGGATATGGTTCTGCAGGTTGGTTTTTGCTGGGAAGGTAAACCACCCACCGCTCTTCCTGACGCCCTAGGGTTGGGGCTGTTTCGCTAATGAAGAGCTCAATTTAGCCAGTGACGCGGCGCGAGCCGAGCCGCGCGCTCTGACTGGCTGAGGACGCCGCTGACATCACGCAGCCCAGCCGTTGATTTGCCGCTGTCTCCGAGGCTCCGGAGGCGAGAGTCTCAGCCATGGGCTCTGGCACTTAGGCACAGACGGAGCTTGCGCTGCAGAAAGAGAAAGAGAGGGACAGAGTACGAGAGAGAGAGAGAGAGAGAGTGGGAGAAGGGGGGCTGCTTTTGGGAGCTTTGCTCAACGCAGCAGCTACCACAGCCAATGCAGCCACTGGTACTATGGAAACTAAACCTCTGACCAATGGAAATAATGGAGGCTACGATGTGGCAGGTGAGTGTGTGCGGAGGCTACGAACAGGTACGCTGGATGCAGTGAAAACGAAGTGCAGCAATTCGTTGTTTTTGTCTGCAACACCATATGAAAGCATTTAGATTTGTGTTCTTAACTCTTGATGCACAGTTTGCTGGGTTGAATGATCTATTTATGTGTTGGAAAGATCTGACAAACGTTTCATGAAGAGTTATAGTTGTTTGTCCTTTAGACTTGTTGTATTCGGGATTTTGTCCTTCGTAGTCGTCTCTTAGAAAGCTTTAACACTTTCACACCGCTTGCAGTTTCAGTGAGGGGTAAAAAGTGGCCCCGTATTCTCCCCCACTGAGGGCTTTTGATGTCCCCTGAATGGCTCCCTTGCGCCATCACCAAGCTGTTCTGCTAGTCCCGAAATCCTCCGTGCCACGCTAGGACGGAGTTGTTCTCGAACGATGCCGCAAGATGTGTATTTTTCCTTGTGTCTATCAAGAACTGTTGAAGTAATAACACAGCCAGTTTGCTGAACTGGTGGTTTTCGTAGAATGAAGGGGTTCACAGGAGAGTGTGACTTAATGGGGTGTGGACCTAAGGCAGAGCTGATTTCCTACCACACAGGTGAGATCAGGACATCTTTTTGCAGTTCGCTAAAGTAATGAATGGGTGATGAGTCCCTAATCGTGTTTTGTCTGTTTTTCTTTGTCAGCAAATGCTTTTTTTAAATGTACTTACTTTGCAGTTTCATTTGGTGGCTGACTACAGATTTTAAAGCATGTTCTCCTTAATTAAATTGGCCATTTACTTGTTTGCCTGTTTATTGCTCCTTTTAAAGTTTTGTAGTAGAGTTATTTATTTATATTTTTTGGATGAAAGGCATTATCAGGACTTTAATGCTAGTCCTGTATTTTGAGATAATAAACGGAGCATAATTTGTAATATTTGATCCACACGCAATTCAGTTTTCCTAAATGGTGCAGGCTTATACCTTGGTGCTATTACTGGTTTGTTATTCTAATAACTTTATTAATATTAAATTTCTATTCTAGCCTATTCCCAGTGTTTGTGTGGCTGCTTATTGGTAAATCAGGAGACAGATGGTGGTGGCGGTTGCTCACAGACGGCAGCAGTGAGAAGCTTCTTCAGAACGGCATCCAAGTGATGATTTCCTCTCTATTTCACCCGAGCTGTAGGGGATGTAGCACAGACTCAGTGCACAGCCCACCACTTTGGGTTTGTAAAAGTGAAAGCCCTAATTTTAGTCAAAACTGAAGTCACACTAATACCTTGGCCAGGATTTTGGTTCTTAAACCAGTTCTAATTTATATCCATTGATAAAATCCTTCCTAAATCGGTTTACTTGATGTTGGCTGGTCTCAAATCCGTATTCTGAAAAAACTAATTAAACACTCAGAGTGGAATGTTTGCCATGCTCAAAAATGAGTTGCCCTCTTTAGATTCTTTCCTTCTTTTATTTCTTCATTTTGCATTTTTATTGCACCTGTACTCCAGCCACAATTGGTATTCCACTCCAATAGCAGCCACTGCCAATCATCTGAATATAATTGGCTGTGAAATAATAATAGTCCAACAGCGCTGATGGGGATTATATTAATAAGGCTGCCGCCTTCGCGAGCGTGTATGTCTGTGAGAGAGGAGCAAGTGCCGAAAATCTCTAGTAGATATCGCACTGATGTGATGGTGCATATAGTCAGTGCTTTGCATCTCCAGATGAAATAGAATGACCTCTATTTTGTAGGTTTTGATAACCCAAATGTTCATACATTTTACATGTTTTTTTGCCATTGAGGTCTTTTTAGGGAATCTTGTTTCAAATCTGATTCTTTGTTTGTTTGTTTGTTTGTTTGTTTTGTTTATTATGAAATAATCTTAATTGCGTCTGCCCTGAGTCTACTTGTCATTTGTTTTTCCTTCATTTGTACTTCACTTTAGAGTAGAGTGCCCAAATTGGCAGCAGCAATAACACTTGTGCAAAATCAGCGTATAATGAGTGCAGTCAGTGGCGCAATAACCGCCCTGACACTCGTCTCATTTTACAAACGGCAGGTATCACAAACAGCTTATTTATCTACGACGACAAAATCAATACACCACGCTGACACCAGTGCCGATCTCATTTGTATCTCCAGAGATTCATTCCAGGCTGTTGAAGTAACATTAGCAGGCAAGGATTCTTGAGCAGCCAGGCACACACATTCCTTTCTTCATGTACGCACTACTGTCGCTCAGTCAGTCACAGACAGGAGTTCAGATTGATTACGCTATTCCCAAACATTCAAAACTGCATGCTCCTTCTTTTCTTTCCTTTTCTTTTTTTTCTCCCCAGATTCATTTTTCTCTATTTCTCTTGTCAGCAGTTCCCAGTGCTGTTGGCTGTGATGCACTAAATAGCTACAAGTCTGTTTCAAAAGCCGCTGCTGTCTCGTTTTGGCTGGCACACACCGGCCAATTAGCTCTAAATGTGGACACGGCTCTTGCAGCTGCTTTCCAGACCCCAGAAAACGGTTCCTTTTCTTGGAAAGAGATGAGAAGCTGCTTAGGAAAGAAAGGAGCCTGATTGTTGACTAGCTTGGTTTTTTGTGTGAAAAAGAGAGACTTTTTTTTTGTTTGTTTGTTTAGCTTGTATTTATTCTGTAAAAGACCCTGTTGTTTTTAATTAGTAAGTTCATTTACTATGAATTGAAACTGTGCACATCAGCTGACTTGGGGAACCACACCTTAAGGTCTGCGGCATTTTTTGTCAAAGTCAGTTTTTCAGCATTTTATTTCAGTTGGCCTTCCGAATGGTTTCGCTGTGGGATGTCTTTTATTGCTGACTTTTTTTTCTTTAATAATGTTTTTATGTGTATTTCGGGTAGAGCTCATAATTTTTATCCGTGCCTTTTCTGCCGCTGCTCATGCGGTACTGTGGTCTTATGGTAGTTCTACCAAGCCCTTGGCACCATCTGCCCTCACAGTCTCCTGCGTTCTTTCCTTTAGATGCTAGTGAGTCCGGTGCGGGGGAGTTGGGAGCTAAGGGTCAGGCCAGCGTGGGCAATTTTGGCTTTTCTGAGCACTTCGTCTGCCGTAAAGCACCGGAGAGGGGAAATGAGTGGAGAGCGAACAGCGGCGAACCTTCTGCACTCTCAAATACTAGAACAGCCCTTCTCCGTTCCACATTCAGATCCAAATTGCCTTCGAGTGGTGTGTTTAGAGAGCCGGAGAGTGAAAATATGCAGAGTGGCTTGCCGGGTGATTGTCAGAGGCTTCTTTGCCCCTGACCCGCCGTGTCGGGAGTTTTGTAGAATACATTTTTGAAGGATGCGGAGGGCTGAGCTAGCTGTCACTCCTACACTCAGTGCCCAGACGGCACGGCCTCAGAGAGAGAGAGAGCATGAGCGTAAGAGCTCTGCAGAGCAGGGAGTTTGACAGCTACGTTGCACCACATGATTCTCGGAGGGTTAGCATGGAGGCAGAGTATGTGCGTTTGTGCGGGTGCCTGTGGGTGGGTGGCCGTGCTCTTTTGCACCTGTCCCTTCCAATGACAGGACCCCCTCCCCCTGGTACACACACTCTCACTCACCCTCAGGCTCCAGATCTCATGAATCCCAATCAGCCAGGGCCATCAGCTGCTTAAATAATGCAGCAGCGGCCGCCTTGGCTACATTAGCGTGATAAATGCGCTACATTGTCAGCGCTCAGCCCTGCCAAGTGTTTGCTTAGCTGTGCCCTCCAATTCCAAACACGTCCCTTTGATCTCTGGCCTCAGCGGGGAAAAATAAAAAGACGAGGAAGGGCGCCGGCCACCTTGTTTAGAACCCAGACGTCATGAGCACTGGCTCAACTGATCTGTGCTGTCTGTCATTTGTCGCTCTATTGACTCACCAGACTGCTTCCCCACTAGTCGCGGAAAAGAAGTCGCAGATATTTATCTTGTAGCCGAAGGTCTTGCGTCTTCAAAGTGGCTTTCAGCCCACTTAAGTGAGCAGGGCTGCAGCTCAGTGGATTATGAAGGAATGGGGAAGTGCACCTTGCCTCTCTGCTGGCGTTACAGTCTTGGGGCAGAGACCGCTTTGTGTCTTTGCACTGTCTCTCCAGTTCAGTGCACTCGCAGAGGGTGGTCCTCATAGTCTCGGTAATTGGTAAGGATGTTGCAGCTTCTGTGATACGCCATTAGACCTTTTGCACTGCAAGTTGGAGAATTTGCACCACTAAGGCATCACTTGGCAGGGTTGTCTGTGTAATGAGCCCCTCGTTGACTGTAAACTCGGTTGCATTGCGAAAGATGCTGGTTTAACTGGACAGGAGAGCAATCCAAATGAGATCTTCAGAGATCTCATTGTGTCTGTGTAATACAGCAGGGCTTGGCGTCTGCGCTCTAAACAGGTTTTGTTGTTGCGATCTCATCTCCAGGTTCCTGAGGGGCATGAGCGCCTTGTCGGCGGCCAGCGCTGTTCTGATCTGGAGCCAGTGCTGGTGACAGGGACATGGGCCTCTATCTCAGGGCTTCCAGCACGCTCAACACAAGCGACGACCTGGTCCACAGCGCCACTGAAAGGGACGCGGGGTTCACCCTTCTTGCCAGGGCGGCACCACCACAGGCCCAGCACGCAGCAGAACATTGGGTAAGAAAAAGAAAAAAATGAAGAACACTTGTCTGGAGTGTGAATAGTAAGCTTAGACTATCTAAAGCTAAGATTAAGAGTCTCATGTGGGTAGCACAGACAGAGAAGTAGAGGTAGTTTTGAAATGAAAGACAAGGCTTAAAAAGCCTGATGAAAGACAGAATGCATTCATAGCTTCCTGAACCATCTGGATGTTCTGTCAGCGCTCCAAGACTCTCAGTGGGATTTGGAGTGTCACATGCCTGAAATCTCACACAGTTCTAACGTGTTAATGGAACTCTTGGATTGGCAGAATACTAATTAGCTTATTTTTTTTCTTCCTGGAGTTTAGTGGGGTGGCTTTAGTCGAAATCGTTGAAGGTAACTGAGGATTGTAGCCTATACTACTACTACTATACTACCCTATACTTGCTTCCTATATCTGTGTATTGGGTAGTACAAGTTTTTAATCTTAGCTGTTTTGTTAAAAAATGCTGCACAATGAGATTCGCAAAAGTGAAATAGGCAGATTTCACATACAGGGTCAGTCCTCAGGTTGACCCATTTGCATGCATTTGATCAGTAAGTGCAGTCCCATGTAAAAAAGACAAATCTCAATGTCCTTCAGGTCCCAAGCTCCTGGTAGACGCTCCAAGTAGCCTTCTCTAATGAGGATGTCTGATACTGTCAATGTAAAGGAGACGAGCGAAACCATGAGAGGTCTGGAGGTAGAGGAGAGCAACTCAACGCCTGGGGGCAACAGCCTCACCAAGTCCGAGAGCCGGGAGCAGATAGAGCCTGATGGGGATGAGAACTGCTGTGATGACAAGAGTGAAACACAGGTAGATCTTTACAGCATGCAGAACGGTTCTAGAAGCAGTGTCCTCAAGTCTTGTGCATTACTAACAAAGAATTGTATGGACCTCCACTAGTAAAAGTGATCTGACTTTGAGACTTCGCCACCTATAGGCTAGATTAAATACTGCACTGCGTCATGATGGCGTGGTAACTAAAAGATGAACAGATGTTATTGACTTTCTGGTGGTCGTATGTGAAGGTTCTCAGTTAGTTATTACCCTGCTGAAGCAGTCTGTGACGGTCAGTTAGTGTCCCAACCACTATAGAAGATTCATTTTCCCAATGCAGGGGCTGGTGCTGTGCACTGTATAGCATTAAATTTCTGCTGGTGACTTTATAAATCGTAATACACTATTAAGTGTGCGTTTTAACAACAATGTATTTGCATTATTAAAAAATGACATTGCTACTTAAGCCACACTTGTATTTATACACATTTCTATGGAGACATAGCTGCGAAAAAATGTTGTTCTGTGATAATTAACACATCTTATTGAATAATTGTCAAGTGATGTCCTTGCACTCAGTCATTTTAATTTTCAGGTATGAAACACAATATTCTCCGGCGTGTTTGCCTGCGATCAATAGCTATATTGACCATTGTAATTATCGCTATCCCTCAAAAAAGGGATTATGCCTTTAGGATTGTATGGAATGTATCTCCTGAAGGAGAGAGGTCAGAAAAACAAATCAGTAAAACGGTTGTTCCGATACAGACCAGGCATGCGGGCCCTGGGGGGGGGGTGGCCGGGTGGGGAGGGGGTTGTTGTCGCCGGCCGAGCAGAGCCAATCAATTGTCAGGTAATTGTGTTATGAGAACCAGCCGAAATGGATACACCTCGACCCACTCCAGTCTGTGAAGGTTAAGCTTTTGAAGGTTACAGTAGTGCATCTTTATTTCTACGTATTTATCTTTTTTTTCTCCATTATTTGACAGATACCTGGGAAGCAGTGCTTCTCTTTGACGCGATGACATTTTCCCGCTGCCGTCCTTTTTCCGAACCTCCGCTCCGGTCCTCCCGCTCTCCTTTCTTTTCATTTTGTTCCACAAATTGCCTTTCCCCTCCTGCTCCCTTGAAGAGATGCTTTGCAAGAAAAGCGGGCAGCGAAAGTGAGGAGGACTGTGCGAGCAGCCGTGCGGCTGGCAATCTGAGCTTATCCTCAAACTTCCTCTGTGTCGCCCTGGGGGGTGGGGAGGGAAAGCACAGCAAGTGGCTTTGTGGCCATCTGGCTCTGCGGCCCCCCCACCCCCATCCCAAAGGCTTTTCGCAGATCCTCGGCTGCACACAATGCGGCGCTACCTGCTTTTCCTCCTTTTCTTTTTCTGCAGTGCACACGCATTTCCGAATCCTTTTTCCTCGTCGCCTCGCCCGCATTCCTGTGGCAAATTTCGCCAAGCGTTGCAATTGTCGGGAGCGATTGCGCGTGGCTCGGTGCCAGTTCCAGGCACTCGGGGACTTGGAGATGCTCAATACCCAATTAAGGGTGAATAAGCATCCATCATAATTTCGTAAGGCTACTGTGTTGCTCATTAACCATGGCCCACTGGTGTCTGCTCAAGCCTGAGGGAGCACAAGACTGCAGGAGCTGAAGAACGAAGGAGAAGATGAATGGCAAATGACAGCCGTGTAGGCCACCCCCTTGACGCCGTCTCCTTTTGTTAGATTCTCTGGCTTCACCTGGGAGAATACTGACAATTCGCACACCATTTCTACCTATTTCAAGGTGTCACTGTGGCCGAGTCGCAAAACGAGTCATTTTTTCCCCTGCGTGTTTCTGGCACGTCGTCTTTTTAGCGCTCGTAAGATACAGTAACTGTGACGCAGAACTGTGTGATTAATGACTTTTTCTTTATATAAAAACGTGTCACGAATTGCCATTCCGAATCATAGCTGGAGGATTTTTCGTCTTTGGTTTACATTTGTCATTCACAAAATTGACAAAAAAAAACATGCAGTGTTTTTTCTCCCCTCAGTGTTCATTACCATGTCCGTCACATCCAAGTGGAGATGACATAGTAGGAACAAGAGTGATGACAGCTGCTGGGAACACAGCTGTTTGCTTTTAAAACTAGTGATGGGACAGGATTCAGATGGTCTGTCTCCACACTAATTTTGTCAGTTGTCAGAAGTGATGGTGCATGAGGCTACTGAAAAAAAATGTTTGCAAGTCAGAAATCCAAATGGATAGAATCTGTTCTTGTCATGTGGTGTTAAATATACTAGTATTTTCAGATTGGGGGATGCTAATCTTCAGTAACAAGTGAAACCATTCTACACTTCTCAAACTCATTGTTTAATAGGTTAAAATACTGTTCATTCATACTCTTGTACTATCTTGAGTACCAAGGGTCTCAAAAGAAAAAATCTATGGGAAACCAAAGACATGATGCCCATTTCATCTGTCAAAAAAATTGGATTCCAGAAACGAATGAAGACTGCTGTACCATTATACACAGTGACCTCAGGGAATACAAAATAGCCCAGCAGCAACACGTTTATTCGAATCTGGCAGTAAAGATATTATTGCGATAAAACATAGAAATGTGGATTGTAATAATGACTGGTGGAGAAAGAGGAGTATGTTTGCTCGGGCATGTAAACCTGCCCCAAAACGTTTAGGTACATTTAGATACTTTAGATACATTTGATTTTAAGCCGGGACCGACCAAACAAAACAGTTGTTAGCCTTATAATACGAACAGTGTTTTTTTTTTTTTACTAGCAAAGAGCTTTTATTGTAGCCTTTTGTATCCTGTAGTAATGTTAACTTTTCACATCATATGGTAACACGTGGGTTTTGCGCAGTGTTGGCATACGACCAGAATTTTACCCCTTTATCCAAACTGAATCATTCCTGGCCACCATGACCAGCGGCAAAAATTTGTAACGAGAACTTTGGTACATGAGTTATCTTAGACATGTAAGCATTGTGATATCAGAAACCATGATAAAAGGTAAGATATTTGTGAAATTTTTATATCTGCACATGCCCAGTGCTGATCAGCTCTGTATCCATTTTAGATGACTCATAGTTCAGCTGGTGAAAGGAAGAAAAGGTTTGATTCCATTTGTATAGTTAGTCGGTCTTCGGTTTTATGAGAGGAAAAGGAAGAAAAGACACATGTTGACTCCCCTTTAAACCATCCATTAGTCCTGAAAATGTAGATAATGTATCTATATTTTTGTAATGGATGATTTAGGGCAGATGATCATGTACTCTCTGCTTTGTCTTTTTGCACATTTCTGTGAAGCATCTCATTCAGATCAATGTTCCTGTACTTTGTTGTTCTTGTGACCTGATAGATGATTCAGTAATGTAATCCATGTCCCCCATTTTGTCTCGTTGCCTACCGTACAGCGGCAAATACCTGGACAAAGTGCAAAAAGGCCCAAGGTACAGTGGCAAGAGGCATGTTCTGGATGTGTTCTGCCAGCCAAATTTCATTCCTGCTTGTTTTTTTTTTTTTTCATGTTATATGCCATGAACTGATCACTGCTCTTTTTTTTTAATAACTACTCCTCCATTTTTGGATGTGCCTGTGTGTGATGAGGAGTATGTTGCGAAATGTCTGGCTTTTCTTTACTTGCATGGTTTTCAAACGCTCAAGAGCCACATTTGTGGACCCCTAAGCAAACTGAATTCTGTTTAGGCATGGTGTTGTACTGTGCTAATTCTTATTAATCCTTGAGCTCTGAAAACCACGCTCACTTTTTTTTTAATCCCATGTTTGTGATGCTTGCATGGGGAAATTTTTGATTTAATTATTTTTTTTTAAAACAACTCCCATCCATTTCCCTAGTTTGCATTGAGTTCATGCACTACTGTTTTGTTTAAATGCAACTCAACCTGCAGTGGTTTTTGTGTACATCCTGATCTCTCTCTTTAACCCTCACTACTCTCCCCCAGTCTAACGCAAAGTTAAAGTTAGTTCGGAGCCTGGCCATTTGTGAAGAACCCTCTCCTCCCCCAATTTCCTCTGAACTGCTTCCAGAACATCAGGTAAAGCTCTTCTCAGGGCCACTTAAAAGTGTCACACTCCAGCTCACTTGGTAACACTTACAGGCTCATCTCACTGAATGCACGTTGTCTTTGAATTTCCCTCGCCTGTTATTTTGTTCCTGAAATCTGTGTGTGAGGTATTTGTCTTCATAGGATTTGTGATACTTTGTGATTGCCCAAAGCTTGCCGACTTGCAATCACTGAGCAGAATTCTGTCACTTAGGATGTGCTATCTTTCATTGCTTGCATAGAACTATTAACCCTATGCTGTTCTGAAAAAACACTCTTAATTTTAAAGGGGTTATTTCAGTCCACCATGCATTATGCAAGTACATCACAATCACTGGCAGTCCCTACAGTGCTCAATGAATCCTGACTGCTTGTCACTGATGTAGAGACTAATGGTGTTAGCTAGCATTAGTGATATAGCGTCAACATCAGTTGATTATCAGAATTTTTCTTTGTTAAAGGAATAATTTAGCCAGCTCTCAAGTATCCACCCCAAAGCACTTGTAGCCTTTAAAATTCCCTTCCACCTTCAAGATACATCATCACAAGGGTTTTTAGGCTTAAAACTTTAAAAATCTTGTTTTCGAGACTACTACAGCACCACTGTAAAAGGTGTGTAGGCATGTTTACAACAGATGTAGCTCTGGCTAGGTTTTTCGTTTTGGCCAGATTTTGGAAGTATTAGTACACTTACAGTGAGCAGTACTATCTTTAGACTGCTTATGTTTTAGATTTTGTCTGTGGATTTTTTTGCAACATTTTCAGGTTACATAAGCTTAAGAATTGCATTGAAATAAAGACGAGATCATAAAACAAATTTTTGTATTTAATTTTATTCGAATTGAGAACACTTTGCTGAAAGCCTTCCGCTGCTGTCGGATCAAAACCTTGTATCTCCAAAATGCTAAATTCGCAGAAGGAAAAATAACATTTCGTTTTTTATGTAAGTCAATGGAACCAGACCTTTTTCCAACAAATTTTGGAGCATTTCTTTTGGTCCATTTATCATGAAATTTGCAAACAATGTAAAGGAAAACAGGCATTTTCAAATGATGTCAAAAACTGAAAAACGGAAAAAAAATGGAGATACAAGGTTTTGTTCTGACAGCAGTGATTTGTTTTGTCAAATGAGTAGTGACGTCGAACATATCTGAAGTGGGGGTACCGCCCTGCACCCCCCGCATTGTGATTTCTCTTCTTTTTTTTCTCCATTTCCATTTCACTGAAAAAATTGCACTTCTTTTAATGAAAGGATTGTGCTATTGAAAGCATTGGCTTTAGAAATGCATTGTGTTACAGTGACAACAGTCAAGCCTTAATATATCAGAGGCTGTTAATACAGACAAAAGATGCTTGTATTTATGTATCAGATTTACGTTTAATAATTAATCAGCGAGGCTGACTCTGTAAAACGTTACAGTGTTCCCCCTACCTCTTCCCCTGAAGCCCGGACTCTGTGAGGCCTTAACATCATGTCAGCTAACCACACCTCCCGTCGGCTGCTTTTTTTTTCACAAGGGCAGAGCACAGATCTCCCTTTTCTCAGTGTAAACATTACACTTGCCCCACGATAAAAAGCGTCTTTCAGAAATGCTCCGCGGTTCCCTCAGCGTCATGTCGCGCGCCCGCTTTACTTTGTTTTACTTTTGTGCCGGTTTTGAAAAGTGAAATGGACTCCTTTCTTTGCCACGTTGTTAATCAAAGGAAAACGGGGAGGGGAGAGAAGCGGCTTGGTCTCAGCGACTCTGGAGGGGGTGAAGGCACAAGGACGCCGTTGAGCCGGGAGGAAAAAAGAAAAGACTTAAACCAAAAGCCTCCCCTCAGGGTGCCTGGGCTTTGCCACATTGCAAATGGCAGGGGTCCTCAAAGCCCATGGCATAAAATATAATCTGTTGCTGGAGACGCTGAACCAAAGGCTCGGATTTTGATGCAGTGTCTTTGAGCAGTCGGTGTTTAAGGCCAGTGCTTACAGATGTCCCTTTGCGAATGTTTTTTTTCTGCAGTTCACCTGCCGTTTCTGCTGCCGCTGTATATTTTCGAGGATCCATATTCTACGTTTTTTCAGATTTTGTATTTTTTCCTGAACTCCACAAATAACGTTTGTGTGGTTTACGTACCAAAAGCAGTCAATGAATTTTGCAAACTCTCACTTTAAGGCCAGAGTACACAGACGGGACTAATACAAACAAACACAAGTGTTTGGTAGGTGTGCCACACCCATGTTCGATTGTCAAGAGACTATAGAATGTTCTCTTCTCATTCACTGTAGTTCAGATTCAGATTCAGAGTACTTTATTAATCCCAAAGAAGGCAATTCATTTGCAGCTTTCCCCGTCCATACACACAACTACATAAAAAGGAAGTTATATATGTCAGAGACAACAAATTCACATACATGAAGGTAAATGAGGAGTCAATGCAAAGAGACAACGAATAGCTATAACCATCATTTAAAAAGACTATTATCCGCATTTAGTAGCTTGATAGCAGAAGGAATAAAAGACTTGGAGTAGTGATTTGTTCTACTGAGGGCCGCGATATAACGCCGACCTGACTGCGATACAGTGAATTCGCTGGACAAAATATGATCAGATTGACTGACAATTCCTTTTGCTTTCTGAGCCACTTGTTTCTCCCACAGGGAGCCCAGGTCTCTCTGTTGGACCCCATTTACCTTTGAACAGATTTTTACAATACCATTCAGGCTATTCTTTTCCTTCACTGACTTTTTCTAAACAGATAACTCTAAAGTACATTCAAATGTTTGTATTTGTCCTGTTGGTGTACTCTGGGCGTTAGAATAAAACAGTCTGTGCTTTTAAGACAGATGTATGTAAATAAGCTCTGTTATGATTGGCCGCCATATATTGTGCCTCTTTCAGAGAATAGAGCACTGCTGAAACACTCCTTATAGCTTCAGCAGGAATGGGCAGGGCTAAAACTGATGTAGCCTGAGTGGGAGGGCATATATAAATGTGTTGGCTTCATGACATCACAAAAAAATTAATTAAAAATAGTTTTTTTGCAGCTCAATATTCATATATGAATTGTGTGGACTCAGATTCTTTTCATGCTTTTATTTAAAACAAAAAAATGAGGAATTATTGGTTTTCCATGATATGTTTTGCTGAAGCAGTACATTTTAAAATGTGATTTTCAGTTATTCAGTTTTCTATCATCAGAAACATCACAAAGTAGTGCAATGTAGCTTAGAATCAGCCAGGTTGTCTCACCATTTTAGTTTGTAGGAAATCAAAAGCTTATTTAAAAACTCAGTAACGCTTTACAGATGGGTCGTCAACAGAATTGGAAAAGATGATGATGATGCAGTGAGCATTCAGTTATTGTGCTTGACTATCAGAAACATGCAAGTTTGAATTCTACCATTGGTGTTTTGTCTTTATTCCTCAGGATGAAATTCAGATCAAGCTCTCCCAGTCGTTCGACAAAGAGGACGCTCCAGCCAGTAAAAACGAAGATGACAAAGACAAAAGCGGTGACAAGTTGGAGAAATTGGAGAAAATGCCCCGTAAGATGCTGTCAAGAGGTGTGTGCCTGTGGCTTGCTTTTCTTTTGTGTGATCTTGCAATGTTATTTATCTTGAAGATCACTAAAGAAAGACAAGGTGATAAATAAGCCCTTTTTCCCTCTCTCAAGATTCCAGTCAAGAATACACTGACTCCACTGGCATTGATCTGCATGAGTTCTTGGTAAACACGTTGAAAAACAACCCCAGGTTTGTAGACATTTCTTCAATTCAAAATCTTTTGCTGCCCAATTTTCTTGCCACTCTTTTCTCCTGTTACACACCTTATGAGAAAAATAAACATTAAGTGCTTTCCAAGTTTTTGCTCAATACTAAATGTGAAATTATGTCTTTGCTGTTGTTCCACCGTCATCTAATCCAGGGACAGAATGATGCTGCTGAAGCTGGAACAGGACATTCTGGACTTTATCAGTAACAACGAGTGAGTTAATGGCTCCCTTCAAGTACATAACTTGTGTATAATTTTCCTGTGATATATTTTTCTTCATTGCTCAGGGAGCATCCAAGAAATTTAACTTGAAGCTAAATTGGACGCCGCTCAGAACAACTGATGATAGCTGGAGCGACTCCCTTCTGAATTATTGATCGCCTCTTGGCTCTGTTTCACCGTTCTAGGAGCCAGAGGAGAAAGTTTCCCCCCATGACCTCCTACCACAGAATGCTCCTGCACAGAGTAGCTGCCTACTTCGGCTTAGACCACAACGTCGACCAAACCGGGAAATGTGTAATCATCAACAAAACTAGCAATACAAGAATGTGAGTAATCAAGACGGCTGCAATTTTAACTTCAGTTACGCCGCTCGTGAAATGACTGTTGGCGGGAATCCTCCAAAGCAAAACAGATTTTTGTCTCTTTTAAAATGGGTTTTGGTGGAGGAAATGTAATTATATGCGATTTCAGTATTGCTGGCCTGAGGCAGTGCATTCATGTAGTGGGAGTGAGACGGTGTAAAGATCTGTCTTAATAACGCCTCACGCTTTTGCACTTCTTTGGATGTGCAGACCAGATCAGAAGTTTTCCGAACACATCAAAGATGACAAGACTGACGATTTCCAGAAGCGATACATCTTAAAAAGGGACAACTCCAGCATAGACAAAGATGACAACATGGTAGGTGGCAAGCTTAAAGCTACTAATGATGCAACTCTCACAAAGATTAATGGCCTTAAACTGTTCTCTCTCATAAAAATGTCAGAAAAGAGCACATTGTCTTTTGGTGATGGATAGTGATTGGAAAATAATAGTTCCTTTAAATAAAATAAAACACAATAAAAGATTGCACATGGGTGATTATCGTGTTTTGGAGGATTGGCAGCTTTTTGTGCAGGCTCTGAAAGCAGGCGTTTGTGTTTCAGATGCGAATGAGGTTGAAAGAAGACAGGAGGAGTAAATCAATAGAAGAACGGGAAGAGGAGTATCAGCGGGCAAGAGAGAGAATATTCGCTGATGTGAGCTTTGTAAACATTTTCACTCCAGTCTGTTTTTAAGACGTGCCTGAAGAATACATTATTGACAAGCTGTATAAAGCTGTGTTTGATTTCTTATGGAAAACATCTTCCACCTCGTTGGTATGTAATAAATGACTCTGGATTTCTGTTGCAGGGCTTGGATACTTTCCCTCTTGATAAAAGGTGAGTGGGAAACACTGGAAGACTGTTAAATACTTAGTGGCAGTTTGAAAAGAAGCAGTGATGCTTCATGTGTTTTGGAGGACGCACATGGTAGCCTTCGTCCTACCAGCTTGGTAGCATCATGTGATGACTAAAGGCCTATTCATGCCGAGTTTGTTTTTTACCAATGAAAAGAAAGCACATGCATGTTAATGCTGTCTTTCACATCAAGTCTGAAGTCAACACCAGCTTGGATTTCTGTATTAACAATCAAGCTGACCAGTCATTGTTGCAGTCAAAACAAATGGCAGCAGAACAGCTCATCTTGCTTGTGGTGCAGCACAATATGTAAACGAGAAGCAACAAGCTGACTAGAAAAATGCATAGATAAAAGAAAATATATAGCAGGTCATAGCTTAAAACCTGATTATGATGGTGAACACTTAAGTACAACACTGTTTATAGCCTTTTGTTTATTTATCTAGGCTCATCAGGATCCTAGAGGGCCGGTGTCCAGAACGGTTTGGTGATTTACCTACTAAGACACGCCTTATTGCATTTATCTGTTAATTGGCAGGTTTAGTGGGTGTGTTGAAGTAGGGAAACCTCCAAACTGTGCTGGACACCGGCCCTCCAGGACCGGAGTTGTGCACCCGTGATGTAGGTGTATCCTAGTTTTTTCATGTCTGTTTTTTCAGGTGGAGTTTGAGGTTCGAGCAGCAAGTCCACTGCTCCCCCTGCTGACCGAACTTTATTTAGTTAAAATTACGACTGAAAACAATTAATTGTGAAATCATCGAAATGTCTTAGTTTTTTTTTAAAGTATGGTAGAATAATGGGACTGTGTAATGTGATTATTTTCCTAAAAGACCACTTTTAAACTCTGTATTATTGCAGTGTATTAGATGCTTCTGCACTAGCTGTGTTTCGTATTGTGGGCGGAGTCAGTTGTATAAAACAAAAGCACAGTGTTTAAATGGAACATGTAATAGTCGCAGCATTTGTTCATACCAGTGTGCATGTAAAATAAGTACATCCACTTTTGTACTGGATTGCTATGAGCACAAATAATTAGTGTTACTGTTGTTTTCTATTTTTACTCTTATTTTTGGTCTTATAGATGATAATAGTTACGGTTTTAACCGCAAATCATGGAGTTTTTCTGACAGAGTTTGAGGTCGAGCAGCAAGTTCCCTGCTCCCCCTACTGACCAAACTTTACATAGTTAAAATTTCAACGACTGAAAACAGTAAAATATAAAATTAATGAAACATCTTTTTTTTAAAAGAAGACGATAGAATGATTTGCTGTATTATTGCAGTGTATGAGATGCTTCTGCACCAGCTGTGTTTTGTATTGTGGGCTTCAGGTTGTTAAAGTATTACGTTCAGTTTTACTCTTACGTGGGTTTGATCATACAGATGTGCTAAAGATGAAACTGATGAACAACAAAACTGTCAGTAGAATTAGTCTGTGCTCAGATTTGACTGTACACAGCTCTAATGAATAAGGGTCAGTGCATCCACCTTTTAGTTGGAGTGCTTAAAAGAAAAACAGTAAATTCACTAACGCTACTTCTCATGAAATTTTTTTACTTCCTCATCTGTCTTCTTTCTGCATTCTCAGATTTTTATTTTTTTTCCCTTTCGAAAAAAAAATCATACTTGATGTGAATAGGCCTTAAATTGGGGAGGAAACTGGGTGAAAAATGAGGGGAAAAATACAGAAGACAAAAGTACACCACCAAGAGATTGGCGCAGTTGAAAATATCTGCTACCCCTCATGCTTACTTCAGCTGCTGGTGTAATATGTCCAAAACTCAGGGGAAATTAAGTCTGCCCTTCTGATGTTTTGTAGGATCCAGGAGGATGATGCTTGTAACAGCACACAGCAGAGGCGGCAGATTTTTAGGTATCTTTCCGCTTATTTTGGGAGTGTAACAACTTCGCAACCTTTATATTCTGACCATCCAGTCCACGATTCGAACCCCGTGTGGTCTTTTTTTTGCAATCGTTCAGGTTGAAAGATGGCCGATCAGGGAATAGCCGCCAAAGCAGTTCTGAGAACGAGCCCAAGTATTCGGAGCCGCGGCCCTGGAGCAGCACTGACTCGGACAGCTCCAACCGCAACCTCAAACCTGCCATGACCAAGGCCAGCAGCTTCAGCGGCATATCGGTGCTGATCCGCGGGGACAGCTCCAGCAGCAGCAAGAGCGTGGGGCGCCTCTCTAAGACGGGTGAGTGTCAAGTCGCTCCATCTACCATTGCAAGGCAGACAGGCAGCACTTAAGGAAGAAGAGAGCTTCTTGAGTTTTTCTTTATTTTACATTCATGTTGTGTCCACGAATGCTTCACTTGCTGACCTTAGGAACATGCAGAGAAACCTGCATCCTTTTTTTTTTTCCCCTTTCTCTTTCATGTCATTTTCATAGTTGCTTGATCACTGGGCAACATGAGATGCTCTTCTTTCCAAAAACACATGACCTTTATCCTCCTTCTCTCTTTCTCTTGTACATACATTCTCTTAAACACTATTAAAAGGTGTGCATGCTTTTCGCATCCTTTTCACGAATGCCGCTTATTTCTGTTAACACTTTCTGAAACTTGTAATCGTCACACATGAGAATTCATTGGTGGTCTTGAATAAAGTGCAAACTACATGTAGTCTTTAGAGCGTTTTAAAGGTAGTGTGACTATAAGACTCGCACAACACATGTTCACCATTTGTAACATATTAAGTGAAATCATTAAAAAAAAAAACACAATAAAAATAACAAAATGAATTGCTAAATTAACCAAGACATTAATCAAGGAATTAATTAACTTGTCATTCAATGCTAATAAAATCATTATCTTTCTTTCATTGCTTTGGTCCCTGAGGTAATTAGAATAGAAAATGTACTGCACATGTTTGGAACTTCGTCTAGCCTCGCTAAAGCAGCGCAGTTCCCGATCCTTCATGTTCTGCAGTCTCTGTACTCTGTCGGAGGCAATCTGTAGATCTCATATAGTAAATAAAACACACATTCCGAAAACACCCCGAAGTCCCCAATGAATTCTAACAGCTTTTGAAGCTTCAAAAGCTGCGCATGCTAACTCCAGAGCCCCCTAACACTGTTCTCCCCCCTCCACCTTCTAGCATGATTCTGCTGTATCTGTCGGTTAAGGCTCCTCTCGTTGCTCCCTTCCCCTTCCCTAGGTTCTGACTCTTCTAGTAGTGTAGGTTCATCCACGGGCTCGCTCTCTCGCTCCCAGCCTCCCCCTCCTCCTGCCCCGGCCCTAACCCAGCCGGCCCACGCCGCGCCCTTGGCCTACCCTGCCGTCAGCACTAGTAGCAGTGTGTCCTATGAGGGTGGCAGGAGCGGGCCACCGGCAACCACAGCTAACGCTAGCTACTATTTGCTTCCCCTGGAAGCGGCGGGGATACCGCCTGGAAGTATCCTGGTCAACCCGCACACAGGTTGGTACTCATACAGGCTCACCAGTTCTCTCTTCATGCTAGTATTAGCATGATTTAGTGCCAGTTTTAGCCTTTTAGACACGGGGGGGGGGTTTGCATTTCTTCTTCTGCTGTTTAAAATACTAAATCCTAAACTAACCCTACTTACATATTGTCTCAGCCATCTCTCGTAGTCTGCCCTCCTCTTGTGCTGCTCAGCATGATGCTGCCTGAATAAAGGTGCAGCAAAAACACAGTCTCAGGGGGGAAGGGATTGCGGTGAAGTAAACGCTAAGCGTCGTGTTTTTAATCGATGTCTTTCGCTGTCTCAAGAGGCGCACTGTTGCTAATAATTAGAAGTTGTTCCTTTGCTTTGCTTGTTCTCTGAAAAGTAAACACAGTGTTGATGAAACGCCTCCCACCGTCACAGGATATCTTGTCTAATGATGCAGCTCATGTGCCATTTAAATCTTTCCCCTTCACACCAGATCTTTGAAAAAGGGGGTCCGTCTTGGACGATCAATAAATCCTTCTTTGCTTCAAACAAATTCCCCAAAGTGTCTCAGAGAAACGTGTAATGAAGCTGTATTCTGTGTCATTGAAAAGAGGGAGGGGAAATTGTGTAGTGCTGCCTCTGATGTATAAAATATTCCTATTTACTTTGTTCGCTCCTGTCTCGTCTTTAAATATGCATGGGGCTGATAAGACGGTATATTGCTGCCGCTAATATATTTTCGAGAAGGAGCCTGGGTGTGTAATTGCTTATTGACCTTTTTTAAGCAGTTGGCAAATGGGAAAATTTTTCCCTACTGTGAAGGCCCGAGGAATTCATGTTGAAAAGTAGACGTTCAAACCTCAAGGAGGTTTATTTCAGGGTCGTTGGGTGGCTAGGTGGAGGTTGAACCTCTTCCTCGAATTCATCTCAGCTTATCACATTTCGCAAGTGTTCAGTCACATTTAAGAAGTGTCCCGGAGGGCTGAGCTATTCAGCATAATACACCTTCATAGTTTGGAACTCTGTGGGTTCAGGAGTCCAGCAATTTGCTTATTAACTCTGAAAATAAGTTGGAGGTCTTGGGTTAGATTCCAGCTGATGGCTGCTGTCATAGTGCCCTTGAGCAAGGCACTCAGCCGCAGGGGGAATGTCACTGCTGTTGGTTAAGGTAAGTCATTATGGGCTAAAGCTAAATGTAAACTGTATCTGCCTTTGGGCTGTTAGGTAAGTAACCGTACCCAAATGGACATACTTAGTCCTTGTAAAGGCATAACAGTTTTCAGATTTTCATATCGATCTTTGTCTTCATGTGTAACATTAAATGGAAGCCAGTTCTTCAAAGCTTTGATAGGCCTAAGTCTATAGCTACACAGCTATTTGTATTTTTATTGTAATGTGCATTAAACACATCGCAGAGGGCTTTAATAACACAAAAGCTCAAGTTGCACAGCACCAGAGTTACATAATTATAGTGGATGGAATGTAGTGTGAAGAGCCATGCATGCCTGGACAGGGGTTGAAACCCTCAGGAGATGTGCCTTATCCACTATGCTGTTCAACCACTAATGGAAAAAAACATGCACAGCTGAACAATTACGCTATTCAAAACTACTAGCTTGTGAATGAGAGGATTATTGGCAATCCCAAATGAGTCAAGCAGTGGTGGCTACTATAACAAACCTCTATCACTTTAAGAGGTCACTTATAAATGTACGGTTGTATGCAAAAGTTTGGATGCACTTGTCAGATTACTTTTTTGTTGATTTGAAAATAAGTACACATTCTCTACAGAGAACACATTTCTGCACATTTTAATGCACAGTAACTGTTCACTTGCTGAATTTGGCCTTTCAGAAGTTACGGCACATTTTATATTTTGATTGGTCCATTATGTTACACTCCGCAAATAAATACAAAGCATGCACTAATATTTGCAGCAAAATTCTAAATATTAAGTGTGTTCCCTGTAGAGGAAGTGTTAACTTGTTTCCGCTTGGGAAATCAACAAAACATGTAATTTAACCAGGGTGTTTGAACTTTTGCATCTGTATTTGTTTGTAGGCCTGTACAGACAAAGCTGATCAGGGAAAGCTCATTTTTTTTGCTAACAGCCTTACAGTGTAGTAAATATGCTGTAAGTGCCAGAAGTATTTTCATTAGTTTTATTTTGCACAACAGTGAATTATAATTTTGTAATTTTTGCTATTTGTTTAAAAGAGAGGTTGTAGTGATGTAGGACAATGTGCGGAGTATTCTCCATGATGTTTACTGTTCAATAAATTTGTTTTTGGGTTTCATTTCAGAATTTCACATCCAGTCAGAGACACAATAAAACTGTATATTTTAAGCTTAATTTATTGCTTCTTATATTGTCATTGCCGTGTGTAATAGCTTAATCTGAATTAGCCTGGTCTAGACCAAGTTTGCTTCCATCATATCTGAGAAAGAAGTTAACATGTGGACATTCTGAATGCAAACACCAAGAATGTTTCTCAGACTGTTAGGTAGCATAGCAGACAATGGGCAGACACTTCTTTTATTATTAAAAGCACAAAGATCTCAATGGATGTAGAGTAAAAGTAAATAATTGAGACTATAGAATCTGCAAAGCATAGATATGTTGTTCTCTATCTTTTAACAGTGTTAAAAGATTGTCTACTGTTATGGTTTATATATATATATATATATATATATATATATATATATATATATATTACTTTACGACCTAGATATCATTGATTCTTTGAGTCTTTTGATTTGTTTGAACTTTCAGAACAGAAACGATGACAAGGGGTAAAAAATTTCTCTTCCTATTCCACATCTTTAAACTTTCCGAATACTTTAAGAAACCTTATCCCATTGTGCCATTAGCTAACTGCAGTAAATTGCCTGTATAAAGGAACTATACTCTTAACTGCAGAAAAGCTACCATCCATTAGTTAATGGGGGAATGAATTACATGCTTGTGCTCTTTATGAGAATTACTTCACAGTTATTCTTTGCTGCCGTAGCATAATGGCCTTTAGTGCCATTCTGTCAGATAATTTGACTGATCAGATGAATATCAGCATTGTTTTAGTATAATGGCACTTAATGCACAGTAATACTATGTAAAAGTACTATCAGATATCTGCAAGCGTCCCGTCTCCACTTCTAGGTCAGCCTTTTGTGAACCCGGACGGCAGTGCTGTGGTCTACAACCCCACCGTCGCTCCTCAGGCTTCCAGGCCACAGCAGCCTTTACCACCACCTCCTCCACCTCCTCCACCTCCTGGCCCTCTCCAGCATCAGTCCAACAATCACGTCATCCCTCAGGTAGGTACATCCCAGTTAGTTTAAGAGATACAGAAGTCAAATGATTGATTATTAACACTTCTTTTCTAACCTGCTCCACACTGAAATCTTACGACGACACCTGTTTCAGTTTCTTTCTTATCAGGAAAGTAAATATTTGAAGTTCGTGCGCTCGGCCCATGAGTCATATTTAGTTATTTCACAGGTTAATACTATATCGCATCCTTTAAGCATAATGAATTGGCTGTGCCCCTGCGTTTTTGTTAAGTCAATTATATATGATAGATGGAGGCGGGAAATCTGCTGATAGTGCTGTCCTGCAGGCTGCTTATTGAGTCGGATGGGTCATTAATTGCTTGGCCTAGGTATTTCGCTTGCTATTAAGGAAAGATTAAACCTGTAGCCATGCTACCATTGGGGGGCAGGAGTTGCCAACCCTGTCACAGTGAATGATTCGCAGGCAAATATACGCTCAGGATAAAGACCAAAGTGCACTTCAGTTTCCAAATGGGAGTCATTGCAGTTCAGACAGGCCATCACAGTTAGAAATTACAATCTGTTCGATGCTGGATGTAGCCGTCGAGCGCTGCTATGACGACCCAGAGATACGGGATGATGGGGACTTGAGGCTCATTAATGAAATGCTAGGATGCAGAATTAATTTGACCCCTCATGGAGCAGACACCCGAGTCTGACAATGGGCAAATAGCTTGCGCTTTTTCCAATCGATGCCCTGACGTCCCAGCCCAATATCGCCATCATCTCCAGAGTGCAGTCACTTTTGATGAGGTCCAAAATTAAACGTAGCTGCACGTCCGGAGATGCTCAGCTAACCTGTCCTACAGTTTGACTGCCTCTGATTAACCCCGTCGCTGTATGTTTACCATCACCATCACCTCAAACCACCCAAGTGGCTTAATTAAGTTCATCACGTGGTGTTGATTTGTTATTTTTTTACTCTTTTCTTTCTCCTACTGGGTCGCTAACCTAACAAACTCTCCTGGGTGAAATTCTCTCATATATTCTAAATGCCTGTGTTTAGTCCCCTTTTAGATTCTTTCATCTTCTCCATCTTTGACTAAACCATTTTCCTCTCTCCTCCCCGCCCCCTGTCTTCTCCCTCGTCTGTTGCTTCTTCAGCCCCTCTGGCCTGTCCAGCCCTCCGCTCAGCCTGTCCAGTACTCGACGGTGTCTTACCCACCACAGCTCCTCTCCGTCTCCCCTAACCAACAGTACACTGTGGTACCACTCTCTCTTTCTCTCTTTTTCTTGTCTTTTTTTGTCATTGTTTTCTTTTCTGTGTGTCCGTCTCCTTTTGGCCATTCAGTGCATTCAGTCTAACTAGCCGTCATCTGTATTTACAGTATTGTGCAAAACTCAGGCATCAGACAAACAGTAAATTGTGCGTGTGTTAGCTTAACCATTTTCAAAGCACTCCTTCAGGAAGTCCAGTTTATCTCATCAGTCCTTTGTTAAATTAAATCAGATGTGCTGCTGGTGGAATTGAACTAATCCATACAATGGCTGGAGTGTACTGAGAAATCAGGAACCAAGCTTATGTTCTTCTAACCAAGATATTACGAACTTGTCACATTTTAGCTTTTTTAACTGGCAAAAATTCACTTACTGCCAAGATAAATTGTTTTGAACAGCTCTCTTCACTGCTGGTACTGTGCTATAGTCAGAACTCACACTTCATTTACTTAATTTCTCATCAAAATGGAATTGAAATTATTAATTTTTCAGGGTCTTGAAAAAAGCAGGAAGCATATATTTAAAATGACATTACCCAGAAGCCTCAACATCTAAATATAGTATCAAATGTTTCAGTATTTAGTGTGTCTAGACTGCTTTTAGATTTTCTAAGAAATCTGCAGGTCTGGTTTTCCATACCTCCAAAGTTCAGTCTTACAAGTTGGTTTAGCATTTCCTGCTTCTCACAATCTAAATAGTCCCAAACACGATCAGTGATGTTGAGGTTCAGACAGCTTTTTTGTTTGATTTCTTATTTTTTTTCTTCTGTTTCCTTTTCTCAGTAAGAGCTTCTTGACAGCTACACATCCTTTCAGACTCATAGTGTTGAGTTGTCTTCTCACAGTGGAAGGATGGCTGTGTATGTTTTCAGATCTGAAGCCAGAGTCGAGCTTAATTTCTCAGAGATGAAAGCTTTAAGTGCTGTTGATCTGATGGGGACCGTTTTGGTGGTCAGGTCTTACACGGTTATTAAGGATCCCATTTTCTCTGTGATTTTTTTTTTTTTTCCTATATTTTGAACTCCAATTGTGGAAACTCCTCCCCTTCCTCATGCAGGTGGATCTGCCATGTATCTAACCTGAAAAATGAATAACCTGAGCTTGACATCTGTTTTGACTGGGAATTAAATCAATGAAAAGTGTTCTCTTACTTTTGCATATCTTAATTTAATTGAGGCTTTTGTTATTAGTATGCGGAAACACTGACATGCACAATGATGTTTGTTCATTAGTGCCATGAATGTTATTTTCCTTTGAGATCCACAAATATCAGTTAACTATGAAGAAAAAAGAAAGAAAAGTGGCTTGAAAAAGGAAACAGAAAACCATTAAAGCTGTACAGCCAGGCATTTCTTGCTGTTTGATGAATTCCTTTGGCCCGAATTTGAATATTATGCGATCATTTAAAGCAAGCTCTGTGATGGATGTTTCTGCTTAATAAAAAATAGAAAAGCTCTCCTGCATTATGGATCGCAGAATGTTGCCTCCCTTAATGGCGCTCATTGGTCTTGTGCCTACATTAGATTAATATGATCTCCAGAAGTTTTTAGTCTGCAGTCGACTGCACTATTTACCTCAAAGCTGCTCGGAACATCTTGTTCACGCTTGTCTACACTCAGCGCTCAGAGATGTGGCTGTTGATTTAGAAGATTTTTAGATAGTTGCTTGTTTTAACGATTCTTCCACTCATTTCTCCCCCGTTCACTTGTAAACACACATCATGGGTTCTGCTAACCTCTTTTTTGACCTCCCTCTACCAGTAAACATCCCTTAATGACTAATTAAAAGAGAGGAAGGCTGCTTTGAATAATTAATCTAGCAGCAGATGTTGAAGTTAATATTCTATGAATAGAAATGCAGCAAGTCCCAGTGTATTTCTAATAGGAAAAAATAAAACAAATTGATATGGATTGGTAATTAAACTCCTAAGGCTTGATTCGCTCAACTCATTTGCACCTGTAGCAATCCAACCCATGACTGGGCAAAAGATTTCTCATTGTCTGATTGCTGATCCTGTCACTTGCTTTAGTGAACCTGCTCCCGGTCATGTTCAGTAAGGGAGTGCACATGGTGTGCCATTAAACAGGCTGCTGATTTGTTAATCTGAGTTGTCTGTTTGACCCGCCAGCAAGACAACCTGAGCGCCCAGTTCAGCCACATGAGCCTTGTGCGGCAGCCGTCGGGGGAGGGCCGCGATGCCCACACTGCCATGTACCCCTCCTCCGTGGTGCTTCAAGCCCCTCCGCCGCCCCCTCCTCCTCCACAGCAGCAGGCCGGCTATATGGTGCCCTCCCCTGGCCAGAGTGTTCCAGCCCCACCCTACTCCACGCCAGGCCCGGCACCCGTGAACCAGCCAGTGATGCAGCAGCAGGGCTACATGCAGCAGCCTATGCAGCAGGTACACCAACCAGAACCAACCAGTAAAGTTGGGGCAATCGTTCATGGAAACGTTTAGAGTTACCCAAGTGTTATGGATCAGCCAAGAGATGTCTGGTGCTTCTTTAGTTCTGCAACAGGGCTGCAGGGCTAATGTAGCTAAGAAATAGTTGAAGCTTATGACCTAAATTATCACACATTTGCCTGAAGTTGTTAAGTAATCTAAAATAGACTTGCTTATGTGGTTTCTTTTTTTGAGCAATGTAGTTTTGTCCATTTTTGGTGGCTTTGGACACTGAAAATGCCTCGAGCTACATATGCATTAAGGGTAAAAATACATTTAATTTTCCCTTTTAGACAAGTTATTGCATTTAATATTGAATAGTTATTGAGTAAGAAAGTAAGATTTTATTTATATAGTTCCTTTTACAACAGCTGTTGTCACAGAAAATCCAGGTTCAAGTCTCAAATGTGTAAGCCAAGGGTGACCATGGAAGGGAAAAACTCCCCAAGAGCTATGGACAGACGACAGAAGTATTTAGATTATTGACTGTTATTGGGATACCAAAGTGCCAGGCTAATACCTTCTTTTGTATTTGCGGTCACAGTGGAGCGAGCTATAAAGCCCTATTGTATTATATGATGCCTGCTGGCTGCTGGAAAATCTATGACGTAATGACCACTAGGCATGCATCGAGTGATACCGGATTGCTTTGATGACATTTGTCTTGTTTATCTTCTCCCATCTGCAGATGCCAGCATGTTACTGCGCACCAGGCCAGTACCCTCTGTCCAGCCAGCAGTATCGGTCGGTTGGCACGGTGCAGTACAGTAGCCCACAGAGCCAGCCCCTGCCCCCTCCCCCACCTGCTCAACAGCCAGGTAAAGACCCATTAGCCCAGCCACTACCACATGCTAGAAGCTGTTTATTTTTCCTGAAAGTAAACCACTAAACTCTGCTTATTAGTGTTGGTGAATAATGAAGGCATGGAACACCCCTCAATATAAACCACTCGTTCTTATGAATTCACTTAATCAAGATGGTGTTGGAAAGCTTTCCTAGCGTTTGCACACATTTATAAAATGTGTTCCTTTCATCTTTTTGCAAGGAACTTGCCCATTTATCTACGCTCCCCTTTGTGCCTCATTGTTTATTTTGGATTCTGTTTATACTGTACCGCAGGGGAGGGGACATCGCGCTCCCATTTTTAATTTTATTTGTTTTTTTTCTCCTGCTCTCTCTTGATTCCTAACGCTCTCCACCTCTCTCTCCGTACTTTTGTTGTCTTTGGTTATTCGTCGCTACGTCAAGCACGCCGAAAGATTGTGTGTGTGGAAATGAGGAGGCGCCCCGGGGGCAGGGGAGCGGAGCCGAAAGCTAATTACACCGCCAAGCACTTTAGCGCGCTGGGTACTCACATTGTATTGCCTTTTTTAAACAGATACAATAAGCATTTCCAATCAAATGTAAAATTAGCGCTGTTTGTCTCCCTACTGCGTTAGCTCGCCTCTTTTTCCGTTGCCCTATGTGCTTTGACAGATGTTTTGTTCAATTGAATTGTAAAAGCTCTCTGGTATTAAGGGGGTAAAAAACAGGCCTTTATTGCTTTGAGGATATGAAACTGGATCCTTTCTTGGAGGCTCTCAAGAGACTTTTGATTCTTTTAGTCACTAATTGCCTCTTAGCACCCTGAGCTGTCCTTTTTGGGAAGGCGCTGAAGCGGTTTTAAGGCTTGGTCGGAACTTTGAACTACAGAATGGTTGTAAATATCTCCATAGACAACACCATGATGATGAAAGCTTCCAGCACATGGAGCTACAGCCACTGTGTATCCTTCTCAGATAATCCAACATGGCCATCGGTTTTGACTCAGAGTGGCTGAATGCGGGGCCGGGGCACTGTCTGAGAGGCCCTAAGATTCTCACAGTGAACCGGTCTCTTTTCCAGCCCCTCACTCCTCCTCAGGGCCAGAGACCGTTACTAACGAACTGCAGTATCATCACTGACATCAGAGGCGTTGAGGTCTTGCCAAGACATTACGTTTTTATGCATCTAATCAACTGTTGCTCTCGGAGAGATTCCCCCTTATGTAGTTGATCAAACAAAATGTGTTTGGTGTCTAAGTCTTGCTTTCTGGAGCTATGAGGCTAATGTAGCTAACAAGAAGTGGACGTTTATAACCGCACATTAGCACTGTGTAAACTGCATGTCTAAGTAGGGTTGCCAGGTGTCTGGTTTTGGACCGGACCATCCGGTTTTAAGCTTCATTGTTCAGTTGGTCCTCTGGACTAGACATTTTGACATCCAGTCCAGAGTATCAGACAGCGGAGCTCAAAAATGAACTGTGTCTTACTCTAAATGCATTGCACGCCCCTCTCTCTAACTCGTGTCTCTCGACCTCTCTCTCGCTTGCTCGCAGGCTCAAATTGGGACGCGTGCTCAGAGACTTTCTCAAACCACATAAACTGTACTAAATATTACGTCAAATTAGTACACCATAAACGGTGCCATTGCTCTTTAGAACATACTCTTTAGTACACAGCAGTATTCAGATTGAGACACATAGCCAAAGTTGGGCTGTATTATGGCAGGTTTTGGAATAAATCTATATTTCTCCATTACAGTTAGTCTCAATAAACAAACATGTTTTGGTTTGCCTACCGACGACAGAATGAATGAACAGTAGTTTATTTTCTTAGGGTTTTATTTGTGTTATAAAATGGTAGAACAAATAGGTTGGAAAATTTGTGTAAAATGAAGTGTATTCTGTAATATTTGTGGATTATTTGTGTATTTATTTATTTTTTTTCCCCAAGTATGAAGAAATGTGGGGCTCCCGAGCGCAACCGTCTAAGTGTTGGCTCTATCATCAGGAGATCGTGTGTTCGATCCCTTGTGAAGCTATAGCCATTTGTGGCTGGGAGTCCAAGAGGGCATAATTGGCCTCACTCTCAGCACAGGTGTCTGTTAGCTGACGAAACAGATCTGGTGTTTGGTGCCTTCCTCTGAGCGCGTTCAGCTGTCCAATAACGTTGCGTGAGCAGCAGTTAGAAAAGATTTGGTGGAGCTTCACGGGCATCGGAGGAAGCCTGTGTTAGCCTTCACCCTTCTAGCTTTGGTAGTATTGTGTGATTGGGGAGTCCTAACTAGTGGGTGGAGTTGGAGACGACTAAATAAAAATAAAAAAAAAGTAATATAGAAATGTAAAAACAGTTATCGAACTGTTTTGAAACAAACAAGAAGACAAATCTGATAAAAGACAAATCTGGCAACCCTCTGTTAAAATCATCACATTCTTCCCCAAACAATAGACTTGATTATGTGCTCTCTGACACTGTATGACATTCTGTAATGTATAGAATATGGACAAAATTTTGTTTTTGAGGTAGTTGTAGTTGTGGTGGTTGATGAGGCATGCAGTTTAGTAATGCTAATTGGTGGGATGTTGGTATTTTTTAGCTACATTAGCTTCAAAACTCCAACACTAAACTAAAGACGCAGATTCAGAAGCTTGTCTTAGCTGATTGCCTACGTTTGGGGGCAAGTTGACAAAACTATTTTGCAGAACTGGCATTTTAAAGTCGACTGCACCAGCAAATGTCCTTCATTTTAAAATATGATTCATTCGGGTGTTGACATGACCTCAGCCATCAATAATGTCTGGGACAGTTTTGTTTGATTAAAAGATTTGAAGCAGGGTCTCACTGTCGTCCTTTGTTTTCATTGTTGGGGGCGGTCGTGGTGCATTGTTAATTGCTTCTGACGGCATTCCGATGGATTGACATTGCTTCATGTCTGGTAGATGGATCCACAGGAAGCGACACTAGAAACGATCTCAGAGTTTGCTTCCTTTTGTGAACGGGGAAAAAGTATCGCTAAGAAGAATGTGCTTTCTCTAAACCCTGTTGAAAGACATACAGAGGCATCATTCGTCGCCTGTGTGTGAGAAAGTGGGATCGGATCAGGATTGATGGATGAAGAGAATGATCTCCACAGTCAAGAATGAGAAATAAGAGAGCAGAAGGAAGAAACACAACATCTGCCCTGCAAAGGAGAAAGTGCAAGTTTTCTTCTGTGCCCTCCACAGGGGGGGTGGGGGGAAGGGGAAAAAAAACAAGGTTAGCTCCTGACAGTGCAGCATTTTTTTAAAAATCAGGTAACCTTGTGAGCAGCATCTCCACAAACATCTTTGAAAGCACACTTGGTCCAGAGAAGTTGAGTAAATAATATATATATATATATATATTTTTTTTTTCCTTCTCCTCCTATCCTTGCTGCCTCCTGCCTGCTCAGTCAGCCTGAACAGAGAATGTTTAATATTATATTCCCTTCATGCTAGCTCCCTAAGTGGAGGTGAGAGAATTGAACCAAAAATAGCCGGCCCTCGTCGGCTCCTCGCCGGGGGCCATCCATTCCTTTTGTCCCACTTCTTTTCTCATCTGGGCTAAATTGATTGCTGTCTCTTTGGCCAAAAGCCAGGAGAAATTGAAAATTGCCCACCCACCCTCCCCCCCTACTCTCTACTCCTTCCACATAGGCCTCCCACAGAGTCTTCCCGCTGGGCACCTCCTCTGGTGAGAGTTTTTCAATAACATTGCCAGGTTATAAGCTCCCCCTCAGATAACCTTGACACCGATGGAAATTATCCCATCCCGTAATGGGTGTTGGAACAAAACCGCATTACCTGCCTTTATCATGTATGCTGCCTTCTCTATTAGCACGCAGCACCTCGGTGGGCCGTTGCCGCAGATGATTGTCTTCTCTTCCCCTCCCTTTCCCCCCCCCGTCATCATCTACAAGCCCTTAAAGATGTAACGTTTGAAAAAGGCAATCATAATGAAAGCTGTTTTAATACAGGTAGGCTGTGCACTTATTCAGAGGTAATGAAAAGCAATTTAAAGGCAGAAAAACTTGCAGGTGCCTCCGCCAGGTGATCGTAAAGGGTTTAGCTAACAAGGGTGTAATTAGGTGGTTTTGGTATAATTGACATTCTCTGGGACTAAATCATTCATTCGCAGAGGTGCACGCAATATTGCAGTGAACTTGTGGTAGAAAAAAAAACGAAAGGCCGCGCAGTATTTAAGCAGATAGCTCTTGCTTTTTTGCCTTCAAGTGTTCTAGTGTAATTTAAACGCTGAACGTTTCATGCTAGCTTGGACTCATTATTTTTGCATAATTGCAGTCTCCTTCGGGTTGCGCTCGTTGTGTCTTTCGGGTTCTTTAATGTCTCGGTGTTGCATTTTGTGACTCCGCATACAATTGAAACATTTGTTATTACACTGTCATTTTTATTGTGTTATGCTGCCTAGCTGTAATATTAGCACATTTATTAGTCTTGTTTCTCAGCAGGCTGCTACAGGTAAGGATGCCAATTACCTTCTGAAAGCGTCCCATTCAAAGTTGATTATTTGCCAGTGTTTTTGTCTGTGGATGCCCATATTTTGTAAGATTTATGGCAAATGTGAGGCAGGAAATTGTAGCCGTGCTACCAATACATGCACTTCTGGGTGCACACATGAAAAGCTGTGGAGTGGTTTGAATATATAGGAAGGCTGTTTTTGGTAACCTGGTAAATCGCTTACTATTACATTTTTTTTTTGCATTCATTTTTTGTGTTTCTTTAGGTTACCAAACTGTGATGCCAAATCAACAGCCGAGCTACCAGAGCATGGTCCAGCAGCCGCAGAGTCAAACCCTGGTGAGCGGCCAACATAGCAATATGGGAAATCAAATGCAAGGCATGATGGTCCAGTATCCTTCAATGCCATCTTATCAGGTGAGCCCTCATCTCTATTCTCTCCAAATTAACCGCTGTTTTAAGTGGGACTGGGTGATATGGCCAACAATCTTGTTGCAGTTCATTTTTCCGTATCTTTTGATGTCATTTATTCTTGATAATTATTATTAATACTTAGTTTTACAGCTTCAGAGCCTTGAAGAAAAACTGAAAATAGCTCACCAGCTAGCTTTCCTAAAAGTGTGTACTGGGAATGAATTGTCTACCTCTTTCCAGGTATCCATGCCTCAAGGATCCCAGGGCGTGCCCCAGCAGACATATCAGCAGCCAATCATTATCCCCAACCAGTCCAGCCATGGGCCCATGCCTGCGTCCAGCATTCAGGTCTACTACAGTGTTATACCACCCAGTCAGCAGAACACCATGAGGTATGACTGAACTGTTGACATCTGAATGAATCAGAATTTTCACATATTTGCATAGTCATGAAAGATTAAACAAATGACTAATACGTTTTTAGATATTTTTAAAATGCTAATTGGCTTCTCATAACATTAGACGCTCTCATATTTACAAACTATAACATATCCGAACTCCATATTCCCAACAGAGCCGAGTAAATACCCTACGTCTTGAGTTTTGATCAGAGTTTCTTAACAAA
Organism: Colossoma macropomum; assembly: GCF_904425465.1. NCBI lineage: Eukaryota > Metazoa > Chordata > Actinopteri > Characiformes > Serrasalmidae > Colossoma > Colossoma macropomum. Next base: position 38,082,831 of record NW_023494784.1, read on the forward strand.
GAAGGAAGCATAGAAAGACTACTGCAGCCAGCTAAAAGCTACTGTATACTGGCTGTGCTGGCAGGGGGTCTCTGGCAACAGTTAGCAGATGGTACAGAGCACATCTTTAGCACAAAAGAGATGATAAACAACAATCTCAGGTTCATTTTACTCATATATTTTATTAAATGAGAGGAAAAAAGCTTTTATCAGGTTTGGTATTATATAACTAATTCTTCTCAAACTCATGAACTGTACAAGCTAAGGTAATAGGTTAAATAGATGTGTCTAGGCTAGTAGCATTAGCTGAGGTGAAAACAGACGGTTAGTATTCTTCTGACATCTTTTATGTGGGTAATAATTTTCGTAAAATAATGTAATTTCTAGTACTTTTTGGATGGTTTTTATGTGACTTTGTCATGTGATTTGTGTAAAACCGTCTTGTTATTTTTAATGTTCGTGCACTAAGGTAGATTTTGTGTGACAAACATTTGCATTGTTCTTGCTTAAATTATTTAAAAGGAATAGTGACAAATTTTACACATTTCTTGGTGTAAATTTCAAGCCACATATCATGGATCTGATATGGATTTTTCCTCTAATATAGTACAATATTAGTAAAATGCTGAGTGGCACATTGAGATAGTTTTCAAACACTGACTTTGTCGTGTTATATAGCCATGCTTGTCTTAAAGTTTTTATTCGAAGGGGTCAGGCTGGGACTGTGCGGGATTGAGCTGCACCACGCTAGAAGGAGGAGGTCACTTTTTGCTCGTTCTTCTGCACTCTCGAGGGGCCTTGACTTTAGTAGGCCGCGTTGGCAGTGATTTATACGGCCAGATACCCATCCAGTCTTAATATAACACAGCTGGTCCCGCAAGGAGAGCGCTCTCGCACTCTCGCTCGCTTTCGCTCCTGCTCCGTCTCTCGCTCTCTCTACACCACCACCACCACCATCCTTCATAAGATTCAGCCTGTGGACAGGGCTTATTCCTCAGGGTGCACGGTGTCTCTAGCAGCTGCCTCTGCGCTTCGGCTGCCGCATCACTCTCCGGGCTGCTTACATCCTTATTAGTCCAGTACGGAGGAAGCATGAAGGAGAGCGGAGAAAAACGGGAACAGCGCCTTGGAAAATTGGTCACAGCGACAGATGATAAATGCCTACGGTGCCGCGTCTTATTCCACCGTCGTGAAAATTACATTGGCAGTGATTTTTTTTTTTTTCTCTCTTATTTGTAGGGAGGCATATCCCCACAGGTTTGCAGCGGGTATATTTAAACTAGCACCAGCGCACTGCGCTGCGTCAATCCCGTGTGTACTTAGTGCCCTATATTAGTAATTTCCTTCCAATTTCCAAGCAATCAGCTGAATTTGTGCTGTATTAAGTCAACTGTAGGCACAATTTTGTGGGGTATTTTTTGGTGGGCAAGACTGTGCATCAAAACTGTGTGTGTGTGTGTGTGTGTGCATGTATGTGTGTGTATCCACAGCTCCTCTGTGGGATTCCTCCCCCCTCCAGGCACGGAGCAGATGTCGTTTCCTCGCACCTCCTCCCCCTGCAACTCCCAACAGATTCCTACCCAGCAGTGCTCAGGTACTTAAGCCCAGAATGACCTACAACTCGCTCGGTCAACAGCCTCAGTCATCTTATTTTTATGCATTTTATTCAGAATTAGTTTAAGCAACATTTGTAGTAACTGTAACTAATGAATATTTCATACCTCAGAATCTACATTTTAAATCGGAGTTAACGGGGCACCATCTGTAAAGGGTTCCTGCTGTTTAGTGACCGTTTCCGTTAAAAATACATAGTCTGTGATTCCTGATTAAAATAATTTTTATTGAACCATTGTATGAACAAACTGTTTATAGCCTCCATTTCATATTTATTGTTTCCTTTCACTGCATAGTGTCGAAATTCCAAAAGATCACAAGGTTATCTGCTTCCACCCCACCCGGCGTCGGCCACATTTCATTACACCTTTATCCCAAATTCTACAACATAATCTGCAATAGCAGAAAGCTTGGTGTGCATGAAAAAAAAAAACACCATTTCTCTTTAGGTTACCTTTTCAAATCAATATCCTCTTTATCCCTCCACCCCCATTTCATTGCTCTCCCCTTTTCTTCCTAATCCTTGCCTCGGCACTGCGCGGCGCACACAATGCGACCCTCCAACCTTCCTCGCTAAACACAAGAGCACCTCGCTCCGAACCTGCGAAATTAGATGGTGGGCCTCCACAAAAGGAAGGTGGCACCTTGAGAGATGACTACCCACTCGGCTCGGCTCGCCAATCGGCCGATTCAGTGGGGATCCCGCTCAAAGCGAGGCCATCACCATATAATTTAGTGACAACAAAAGGTAGGTAGTCGGGCAGCAGTGTAAAAGAAACCCGGCTTGTCAACCTCTGTGAAGGGGGGAAAAAAAAAACCCTACCCCCCCTTCCCGTTTCAATTCCGCATCAGGCTTAAAGGTGCTAATTGAAATTACATTCTCCAGCCCTAACGATCCAATTATCGAACAGATATGGGGTGGTAATTAAAAAGTAATTCCTTCGCTGCTTTGTTCCAAGTTATGGCCGTCTTCACAAAAAAAAAAAAGTAAAAAAATAAAAAAAATTTAAAAAGAGCCTTCGTGGGGCCTCTGATTCTAATTTGGCGTGCCGCTTTATGTGCCGTTAACGTGAATTGCTTTCTCGCTGCAAGCCCCCATGAACGTTCGCTAACCGTCTCTCCATCGCACTCCTCTTCTCCTGCCCTTAATAACTAATTAAAAGTGGAGACGGGGGAAAAAAACCTGTCTTTTCAAGCACTGGAATTAGATTCCCACTGCCCGTTTTAGTGGCCGCAATGGTTTCATTTCATGGAAGGATTAACAAGTACCCTTTTAAACCCCTGTTGTGGCAAATCCTAAATATTTCAACATCCTTTTTTTTCCCGGGTCTTTCTTGATCTAATGCTGCCAGCGGTCCTTTTGAAAGTAGATCATAATGAGCTTGTCTGGTCATCGTCTAGTTGCTTTACTCTTCTAGTTTATCCTCACAAAAGTATTCTTCATGTAATTAGAGTTCAATTTAGATTATGTAGCTTAAGGAGTTCCTTATCTGAGGTTTCTTGGCAAATGAGTTGCGCAGTGTTTGCTTTGGAATCGTAATCTATTCGGCAGTTAGCCTTTCAGCTAGCGAAAAGCACAAGGAAGGCCAACTTCATGTGAAGTGAAATTAATAGCAGCGTTAATAAAATCATCCAAAGCAAACGTGGGATTAGTGGGCTTTAACCTTGTTTTGATCTCAACCTGAAGAGGATATTAAATAGGTTATTTGCAAAAAGAGTAATTACCCAGAGAAAAGAGTCTTCAGAGCCTCTCTTAAATGAGGTCAAGGCTTGGCTCTGAAAAGTCTGCAACCTTGTAAGTAGCCAGATAGAGCTCTTTGGATGCCTTGTGTGAAGCTGTTTGACAGAATTTAAGCCCAGATCTGCAACACTGTGTGTGTCCAGGCTTGGGCAACACATGCTCTTAACCAGAATAAGCAGACAACACTACATCCCAAGCAGTTAGGCAGAATGTGCAATAGGACAGTGATGAGTGATGGGAAGGCCTCAGTTCCATCCTAGCAGTGTGGGTAATTCCTTGTTAAAGAAAATAACTCCATAGATTTGAACTCGCTTGTCCTCGGTACATGCTCCTAATTCCCCATGATGGACTAGTAATATTGTGGTTCCGTTTTATGATGCTTGTAATGGTTTGGCTGCTATGTATCAAAATGAGGTTTATTGATAGAATTGTTCCAACATGCACTCTCATTTCAGCAGTTCTTGCATATTCCATACTGTCATCATCTCCATCAGTGTATCTTTGCCATACAAGGTGAATCACTACACTTCTTTCCTCTCTCTCTCTTCTAAATTGAGCGTGCCACCGTGTATGTGTGTTTTGTGTGCAGGCGTACCTCCCCCACCCCCTGGTGGCGGTATGGTGATGATGCAGCTCACGTTACCTCCAACCCAGCAGCCACGGCCACACTCACCTCCACAGTGGAAACACAACAAGTACCACAGTCTGGACCACCAACGCAGCCAGAAGTCCACAGAGCTCTGCAGCCTGGACACCTCACAGGTAAAGCTTGCCCAAACAAACAAGATCAGTGGACAGATAGAAATCAGGGATCATGAATTTTTATTTTTATGGCTGCTTCTGACTTCTTAACAGCCAAATTGACAGATGGCTGTTTTTATTTATTTTATTTTTTTTGGATTGTTTTGTTTTGTTTTAAATCCTGTAGCTTATACTGTGTGGGCTAAATGAACACAAAACACAGCATTTCCTATACGCTTTATACTAATAACAAAGTATGCCTTTTATTAACTTTTATAATATTATTTTAAGGATACTATTGTTTATATGAATAATGTTCTTTTAAATAACATAACGTTATTTGCTCCAAACTATATCTATGTAAATACATAAATCAATAAAGTGCTGTTCAGTGCGAGCACAGAAGGTGCAAATTGCATGCAGTTATGCTAGGCTCACTCTGTTGTGGTCCCACAGAGCAGTCCCCAGTTGGGCAGCCCATCCACCTCCCCTGCGCAGTCACCCACACCCTCCCACCTGAAGAACGTCCGTCCTGGCCTCACTTCTGTTCCCATCATGCCTCAGTTCTCTAGATCCTTTGTCCCGGGGCAAGGTGAGTCCTACTTCTCATAAAATTGAGTTTTTTCTCGCCATAGAGTTAACCCTTAAGGGTATACCTCCCCCACCCCATGTACATATATTATCAAAAAATATTTGTAATCTAAGATTGCATCTTGCTTTTAATCATCATTGACATAACTGCGTTATGCATGTATGTTCCTGTTGGCAGCAGTAAAATCCTTTTATTAATTTCAGAGTGCTGAATCAAAGATTTCTGTTACTGTTTTCTATCACTATATAAAGTATCTACAGGGCTTCCTTTCTTGTGAGATGCACTTCACATCTTTTTTCATGATTGCTAAGAGCTTGTTATAGTTTTGTTTCATCACATTAACAATTAAGCACATTGGATGTGTGATTTCTATTCCTATTCATGTGTTTTCTTATTCAGAAAGGCAGTGTCTGATACAAAGTAAACAAAAATCTCAGAATTTTTAGCTGTTAGATCACATTCGTACATATCAAAATAAACACAACAGCAGCATTCAGAAGTGACATTATTAACTGAACAGAGCAGATAAAATGCTAAAATTAGCCACTTTTTTGCCTCCGCCTTAAAGGATAAAGGCATCCTGTAAATAAGACTCTTTATATCGTATCATCGCTGTCCAAAAGACACAAGTGCCACCAAAACGTAACAGAAGAAGCCAAAAACATTGCTTTTAATGCAAGTTCATGTAAAAGGATTTTATTCCAAGTAATTTTGGAGTATTGCTATTGGTCCATTTATGAAATTTTGACATAATTTTAAGGACAGCTGTGTTGGAAAATAAAAAATCTGAGAGACAAGAAAACAGCTTTAGCATGATCTCAAATGATGACAAAATGATGTTTCCTGATGTGCTGACCCTCTGCTGTCTTTATCAGGTGATGCACGGTACCCCCTCCTTGGTCAGCCTCTCCAGTACAGCCCGCAGGTCCGTCCTCCTTTGCTCCACGCGCCCCCTATGATCTCCAATCACCAGGTGAGCCTCACTGAATGGCTATGCCAGGCATCTTTTAGCAGCACCAGCAGTATTAAACACAGCTAAACATCAGTGTTTCTCGCTCAGTTCCATCAGATGATCCTGACATGTAGCTCAGCCACTACTTTAAAGGAAGTTCCTTTAAAACACAGTGACAGTAAAGCAGCCACCAAGCAAACCAACTTCTAAATGTCCTTGCTTGGCCCTCTAGCCACTATAAATCATTACAGCCAACATTGTGGCTTTGAGTTCCAAGGACAGATGGAGAGGCGTTGAGAGCCTGTCTTTATATGTACTCTTTTTTTTTTCCCCCTTTTTTCTTTCGCCCAGGGCCCAGTGGGGATACGGCATGTTGGTCGAGGCAGAAAGCCGCCCAGGAAAGCGCTGTCTACAGATCTCAGTGTAGGTGAAGCAGGTAATGGTAGTGGGGGCCGATGCTGCTCCTTAGCAAGGCAGACTCAGGAAAAGAGGCGAGAGCTGTGGTTCTAGCCCAAATACGAGCCTCTGTCTGTCCAGCCTGTTTCACCTCCCAAAGCTCTAAAACTGAGCAAAAAGAGAGAAAAGTATAATAATAATAAAAATAATAATACTATTAGTGAGGTATATTTGGTATACTTACAGACTGTGTGGTATCCATGTATTTACTATGTATTTCTTAAGTACACTATATTATGTATGTACAATATCTGTTTTAAATGTTTATGCGAGATTAGGCCTGAACCCTAGGCTAGAAAAGGGTTCTCGGTAATGCTTTATTTTAAGGTCAGCTTCTTAAGGCTTACTTAAGTATTAGCAAGCAATTAATAGTTCCCTAAACATATAATTGGTAATGTGGTATAAATGTATGTATTTGAGATGTTAATAAGGTCTTTTGTAAGTTAGTTTCTTGACTAATGAGTTAAATGCTGATTGTAATCTTTCAGTTGTATTATGTGTTCTGCTTAACTGAACATGCAAACATAGTCATAACACATGTATGAGTACACCATGTGTGTTCATTGTACATTCAGATAATTATTACCTTGCTTACCAATTGTATGTTTATATTTTCTTGGCCATTATTATTGCTTGCTAATACTTAAGTTGTTAAGAAGCAGATCTTAAAATAAAGTGTTACTGTGTTTTCAATGGTGGTTCACCACAGCCATTGCAATTTAATACAAAATTACAATGAATCCATGTTTATGAAACTGACAATTAGTGTACACCTTGAAGGTCTACACTAAGGGTGAAAATCTCTCACCTCCCAGTGATTCAAATTGATTAATCCTTTAGGAAACTATTCAGAATCACTTGTAAAAATACACAGAGTACATTAATGTGACGGTTAACGCAGTGATGGAATACCAGTATTTTATGTTATTTTTTATTTGAAAATAGCTCGAGGATTTGAAAATAAGATTTTTTTACAAATATTTTGACCAAAGGAAAGATTAAAATGATTGAAAATGATTAAATCAGTACTAAGTATTAAATATTGTTTTAGGATTCTAACTTTCCAGAATCAGTGCTGTTAAATCAGCACCATCAGATGCATTTTTAAAATTTCAGGTATACATGCAGTTTTGTGAAAACATTGCTGGTTAGTGTGTAATAGTGTTGAATTGCCTTCTGTCCTCCAGTGAGTGGCCGTGTTCTGGAAGTGACGGACCTGCCGGTGGGCATCAGCCGGGCAGAGGCCGACCTCCTGCTGAGGGATCTGAGCCGAGCGGGCGCTGTGGTGACCTGGCTGCCGGAGCGCCGGGCCGACGGCGACCGCTCCGAGCCGCTCCCCTCTGACCCCGCCTCCGCCTACACCGTCCTGGCTACTTTCCCCTCCAGGCAGGCGGCGCAGGGGGCCCTCCTCTGCCACAGCTTCGCCCTCGGCCCGGCCCCCTTCAGACTCACCCCCAGCAAGAGACACTGCGAGCAGCCCAGCCTGGAGAGGGCCAGCTCCCAATGAGATTCTTCAGTCTATCTGCCCCCTTCCAAACAAAATACGCCCAACCCTACTGCGCCCCAACACCAGCACCCCTCCCTCCTCATCCTCCCTCACCTCTTTTTTTCCATCATTTTCCTCTTTCTGCTCCTCTCTGCCAAAAACAGAGCACACGTTTCCTCGCCTCCAGTCCCCAAATTTGGTCTTTGTCACCTTCTAGGCATTTTGGGGGGCGAAAGAACAGACATGAACTTGAAACTAGAGACATGAAGTTTCACATACATATGCTTTTGGATAATTGACTGGAACATATCAAAGGGGCAGCCTGTACTGTTTTTTTTTTGTTGTTTTTCCCCTCTTTTTTAATTTTTATTTACCTTTTTTGTTTTTCCTTTTTTATATTTGTAAAATCTGGTCTAAAATTATAGTCTCAACTTTCTTTCCCTCACCCATCCAAGGCACACACTTCCTCCCTGTCCATAGCAGCCATTTGCCCCCCAGTGTGGTCAAATCATGGGGTCATGGGGTACACAATGGGTCTCATGTTGTGCCTTCGATCAGAGGTTGGCTTCGCTTTTCTCCGAAAAAGAAAATCGAAGACACCTCAGTGTCTCCTGTAAAAATGAAGACCCGCGCATTTTGTTTTGTAAATAATTTATATAGTAGCTAAATAATTCAATTGATTCCCTTCCCTCTGTGAAAGTTGGGAACAGGCACAGGTGAGAGCAAGATTTTCTTTTCTTTTTTTTTGTCGTTTTTAACTTAAGACGTCGCCAAAAAACCCACCTCATTCACTGCTCCCACCCTTACATATTTTAATACTCCTCAGTTGGAACAATCCTGTTCACCCTTCTTCCTCCACTTCTCTTCCCTCCTCATACATGGAAAACCATGTCAGATCTTTTGATTTTCAAAGTCTTTTAAAAATAAAAAAAAAATTATATGCCTACTGGGTCACTGGAAAAAACACAGTTTGCACATTTATACAAGTCTATATATATAAATATATTTTTTTTCCTTTTTTTTCTCAAAGAAAAATGTGTGGATTCTGAAAGGCTGTTCAATGTTTACTGGTGCAAGTCATTTTTATTTCAGTTTGAAAACCAATAAATGTTTACACCAAATGACGTACTTTTCCAACAGTGACATCTCTGTGCCATAAAAAATGTTTTTAACCTGCCCAAGATTTGCTGCTCTCCATCTTTGCTAACAGCGAGCTGTTGTCTCCCTGTGTCTATTAGAACATATTCATCAACAAAACAGGCTGTCGACTTTGTTAAAATGAGTGCCTGGTCCTGTACTCTTCACCCTGCCCCTATCTGACGCTCTACTGGGTGCTATTCATCTCAATTTTCCCTTTTATTGGCCCATTTGTCTGCTACATTAACCTCCCTCCAACCTCATCTCTGCAAAATGGCCTACAGTTCGTCTAGATTTTTCTTTCTCCTCTCCCCCCCTCCTTGTTTTTTCCCCTCCTTCGCCCCTCCTTTCCCTAATAGCGTCAAAGCAATTTAGTGAAGGGGAGAGAAATCTTTTTCACGTTTTCACATCAAGCCTGAGGGAATTCATGTGGCTGGAACACTTCTCTAAAGAGGAAGCCTTCGTCTGTTCCAGCGCGGGAGCGGTAAGCGGCTCCTTTGCGGCGCCGTTGACCAGATTATTAACGGGCAATTAAGCCAGACATCTGGACAACCCTGACACCTCTGAGCCACCCAGAAGATGGATAAGCCGTTTGATTAAGTGTACATTTACGTCAGTCTTATTAAGCATATTCCTTGCTTTCATTCACCCAGGTTAGGAAAAGTTAGACGGCTCACGTGTGCCACTGACCTTAGTATACTGTATTTAAACAATTTACACCATTAACACGAATATACTTATTAGCCTAGACTGTTTTACTTTCTTTCCTTATCTGGAGCTTGATTGCTTCTTTAGTTTTGCGATGGAGCTTCAAGGCTAAAGTAAAATACACTAAATTGAAACTTCACGGCTGTTTTTGGCTATGCGACATACTTTGGTCCATGTTTGCAGGTAACAGAATATCATACAGTGTCAGAAACCACATAAGCAAGTCTATTTGAGGTTAGTTAAAGGCGGTATAGAATGCATTTATTCAGCATTTTACATTGTTCTCCGATGTCTACATAGAAATCCTGTGACTTTGGACGGGGCAAAAAGTGCCTTGATGCGTTTTTACACTCCCATTTACAATTTCATATTTTGGCCCTAGAATGAAACCAGCTGTTTTTCCTTTTTTTGGTGCGCTCATGAATAATCTGACGAGCTCCACTCCGATTGGCTGGTCAGAGCAAGGCGCCGCCATGGCTCTCAATGGCTGTGTAAATAAGCTAGGCCATCATACTATTTACTTAGCCATGCTAGTTACTTGGAGCTAGTAGCTAACAGTATCTGTTCTAGCCACTTGCTTTTGATCTCGACAACACAAAGTAAATTAAAGTCGGTCGATCACTGTGAAACTTTTAATGACCGGCTGCTTTCAAGCGTGGCTGCTACTGAGCTGCTTACAGGTCACGTTTGGGGTTGTGATGCTAATAAAGCTCCATCTCTTCAGTGTCAAATGCTAAACGAAGCTGCAAAATATTGTCCAGGGTTTGAGAAACTGTCTGGAGTGTACGACAGCGTTTTAGAGCCACTGTTAAAAAAAAATTGAAAATAGTAAACTTTGGGAATAAAGTCATAATGTTTTGAGAATAATGTTCAAGTTGTAATATTTTGAGAATAAAGATGTAATATTTTGAAAAAAAAAGTCGTAGAATTATGGAAACAGGAAAAGTCGCAATATTGTAGCCAAAGGGTTTGCAAAAGGAAGGAGTTGGTAGAGTTATACTTTCGTATCGATTACTCCCATAAAGAAATACTCCCTGTCTCTCCTGCACATCAGCACCAGCCTGTTATTAATATATGAAACGGCTGAGCAAAAAACTGTTTATTTAGAATAAAGAGCCAGACGGACTCGGAGGAAACGGTCTGTCTGTTTTGTTGAAGGAGAACTTGCAGGCAGGGTCGTCTACAATGCTATCAGTGATTACATCTCTGTGCCATTTGAAGAGAGCATGAAGTTTCACAGACAATGAGAATAATGATCAAAATGATTCACCCTGAAGGAGTGGAACTCTGGAGTTCAGCGTCTTTGTCCTCGCCAGTACAGCAGCCAAGACCCCAATGCATTATGGCAGCCCCCTACAATTAGCCCACTTTATCTTTAAAATATCACATATTTATTCTTGTAACTTCACAACTTTATTCTCGAAATATTCTAAAAATACGACTTTAATCTTGAAATATTGCAATTTTATTCTCAAAGACTTTTTTTAACAGTAGCCGTAAAAACGCCGCCGTAGGAGTGCTGATGTTAGCTTCCTATTCACCAGTCGGTTTTGCGAATCTTCCGTTCCACCTTAAATGTTGTCGCAGTTACATCCTGACGCCTGTAAAGCTCTAGCGTTTAAGGTGCAATGGAACATTTGATTAAGAAGCTGGTGAATCAGAAGCCAACATCAGCTTCAAAGATAAACATGAGCCATGCTGACGGTTCAGACCCTTGGAAATGATATGAAAAGTGCAGACATCCCCTTCACAGCCTGAAACGGTACAATTTCTGCACATAGTCTACCATTTTCGTTGCTGTTACTCTGCTGCTGTTTCCTGCTGGGCTGGAAGGTGGCCCGTGTATCTAAATTTTGGGGCAAGGCGAGGCAAGTTTATCTATGTAGCACCTTTCATACACTGTGGTCATTAAAAGTGCTTTAAAAAAGGGAAAATACAAAAATAATTCAAATAAAAATTTTAAAAGGAACATCGTAAAGGAGAATGGAAATTACAACATGATTAAAACAATAGATTTTAACAGAGAAGACAACCATTAAAATTTTAATTCAGATAATAGCATGTAAACTTACAGGAGAGAAGTACGGTAGAGCTAACAGTGTTTAAACTGAGCTGAAAGTTGCTGCCAGGAAGAGCATAGTAGCTTAACGCTGCTTCTCCATGTTTAGTCTTCACCTTCTGCAGAACTGACTAGTTCCTGGAGATTCGAGAGTTCTGCTCTGCTCATATTCCTGCAACATATCACATAAATATGCTGGACCTGCACCACTAAGCCATTTATAGACCAGTAATGGTATCTTAAAGTCTATTCTGTAAAAGGCTGGTAGTCAGTGTAAGGATTTGAGAATGGGGGGGTGATGTGTTCCCTTCTTTTACTCCCAGTGAGACTCTGGCAGCTACATTTTGAATCATCTGAAGTCTGATTGTCTGTTTTGGGAGTCCAGTTAGGAGACCATTACAGTGATCAATCCTGCTTAAAATAAAGGTGTGGAGTTTGTCCAGGTCTGGTTTAGTCAGAAAATCTTAGGTCTTGTTGATGTTCTTAAGGTGATAAAGAGCTGATTTAGTAACTGCTTTGACACGGCTGCTAAAACTAAGATCAGAGTCCATTAGTACAAGGTTATTTGCCCATTATTTAGATTTTAGGCTTTTCAATTAAGATAGGCAGCTAATCTGTGCCCCTCACTGCTGTTCTTGAAAACAGGTGTGTAAATATCAGTGAGTCTAGAATTAATGAGTCAAGACTGTTACATAGCAGTTTAGGATTTTGGAATTGGCCCATTTTACCACTCTCGTTTGCAAATGCATAATTTGTATTTGAAGGAGAAGACAGTTGTGTTTGAGGTTCAACAGCATGTCAGTTCCATGTACTGAGCTCTCCTTGTTCAACTATGCCAGTGTAAATACAGTTGTATTCTCCCTTTAATAACTGCACACACTTTGAGGCTAACTAGCAGATTGGATGATGTTAATTGGATAGCATAAGGCTTCATTAGCTCTGTAGCTTCTCAAAATGAAGGAAGACATCGGACACCAAATGTTTTCCTGATCGACCTTTTTGGGGTTAGGTGGTAATTGTGTATATTTGAGTTCAAACTTGCTTTAAGTGCTTAAAAAACAGTCTATTTATTTTCATTTAAAACACGTAATGACGTATTAGTGACAATGACACGGATAAAATATGCAAATCACCTGGAGGGGGTGGGGGGGGGGGGGTAGTATTTCAAGATAAGCGTACTTTCAAGTCTGTCCAATAGGAATATCCTCAGTATTGAGCTTGTTAACTGGCTAACTCAGAAATCCTGCTCCATGAAATACAGAGCATCCCTAACAGTTGTGTAGAAGTTCAGTAGCACAAAGGAAATTTTAGAAAAACAGTACATTTGAAAACATTTTATTACTTAAAAATGCATCCACAACATTTACAGTGCTGACGTATGTCTGAGAATGAAGAAAGTATGCATATAGGCTCATTTAAGTACATTAAAACAAGAATTCTGGAAACCAGGTTTTCATGAATCAAAACCAGGGAACTCTACTCACTGGCTGCTAAATCAGCAGGTTTTAGTGTCAGATGAGGAGGCAGTGATGAAGGCTGCACATTCACATGAGCTGAGGCTAAAGAGCGTTTCTGGTGCCCCTTGAGGTGCTGAGGAGGACTCATCGTCTTGCAAACTGATCTTAACATTTTTCTGTAACATTACTTACAGTATGACATCACAGAATGTATATTAGCTAATACAGTAACCCTTTCCTCAGAGCCAGTGTAATTCTGCCTGTTAATACTTTCTCCATTAAGCCGTTTGGTCTTCCACAGAGTTTAATCTGAAACCTTTCCAGCTTCATGAATGAAATAACACCGCCCTCCTCCAGTTGATCAGGATAGCATATATCTGCGTTATGTTTTCCTCAGCAACAGCATTTGCTTTCGATCAGCTTGTCAATTCTGATTAATTTACTGCCGCCAACGTTCTCACTGCAGATTTGTTCTGAGGAGTTTTGTTGGAGTTTTTCTTTCACTTTGTAGAGAAAGTAGAGATGGTTGCTAAGCGTGTCAGTCATCATTCTGCAAATGACTTGGTTCCAAAATTCAAAGTCAAACATTGATGTGAAATGGTTCACTGTAGAGATTTTTATTTTACAGTGGTGGTGATAGGAACCAGGGCGCACCATGTCTACAACACAAAAATGGCCTTTTAAGTTATATATATAAGGTTGATAATGGTAAAATAGGGGTGAATCTGAAATACCTTTTTTAGGTAGTTTTGAATCATCATCCTGCATGTACCTCTCCGTCATAAAAGTAAAACTATTATAAAGCAATGTCTCAGGCATCAGGCAGCGTATTCATAACCATTTCATGTAAAATAAATGAATATAAAGTAAAAGTGCTGTGATGTAGCTTCAGATGTCTGGTTCCTTTCACCACCACTGTGAACAATTCTGACTGTAAGTTTCTCTAGATTAGTGCATTTTACCACAAACCACTTAGTTTACATTCTTAATAATTTAATTGTGCAGAAATGTTTATAATATACTACAAGCAACTTACACAACTGACTGGATTTCCTCTATTCAAGCATGACGCATGTGCTTGATCATACGCTCTTTCAAGAAAACCGTACTATTTAGTCTGTATAGAGAAAGGCAGCAAAATATTATGAGTAACAATTATGAAAGTATTACATATATATATATATATATATATATATGTATGTATATATATATATATTCATTCTAAGGCAGTGTCTAAGTTGCTTAAATGGATGAGCTGCCCCTGTTTCATACCGCTGTACAAGTTTTCTGTCAGCTGGAACTGAGAGCAAGAAAATAGGGCTTCCACTTTGCGGTCACTGACAATGAAATGAGAGGATTTTCATTGCTGTTCTGTAATCAGCCACAATATGTAGCTTCTGTAATTACAGAAAGGCTGGAGAGAAACAAACGGAGAAAACAAGTTTTTTTTCCTGAAAAAGGACCATTGTAAACCATTAGGATTAAAACTTAATGTTTCTGCTTTTTAATGAGAATTGGCTTAATAGTTTCCAAAAGATACCACTAGTTTCCTGTAGAACACCTTTAGATCCCATTAGGAAGCCATCAAATGCATTCAGAATCAGGTTTTGATCACCTGTTAAACCATTAGGATCCTTTACACTGTGATATCAACCCATTAAAAAAGACAAAATACATTGCGAAACTATCAGGAACCAACAGAAACACTAAATGGTTTCTATGAGTTTCTCAGCAGGGCTGTGATTATATAGAAACCAACACACTGACGTATGTCCACCTGTTCACGTCGGAGTTATAAGGAGTTTTGCTGCCCATGCTGCTTTTTAAATGAAGTGCAATACAAGTCAGCCAGTCAGAACAGAGGTCGTTTACATATATCAGTCTTAACTCTAAAGCAGTGACTGTTATTCCTGCTCTTGCCGACCCACAGCACTGCCCGGTTTAATCACTCCCTGTCCCCACACACCCCACACAGCTAATAAAGGGCTCCATAATCAGTGGATGAGCTTGATGAGTTTTCTAGACAGGCAGTGCTGTGGGCCACCAGGAGCAGGATTTATAAACACTGCGCTAAAGGATATATTAGTTATATATTTATATAATATAATGTATAATTTAGTTATTATATTCTGCACTGTTGGGATGCTGGAGCCAGTATCTAAATTGCTATGTAGTGCACTATGTAGGGAGGAAGGAGCCATTTGAGATACAGCCCCAGTGTGGGAAGAAGGGCTTTGTTAGCTTGGTGCTAAATAAGACTGGAAATCGCTGGTGGAGTTGTCATTGTGGTGGTAATTTGGTAACCAAAAAGTAGTTATAAAGTGAAGGATTTTGCAACAGTGTTGTGTTTTCACAAAAAAAAAAAAAATTAAGTTCATGAAATGACCGCAACCACATGACCTCCTCATTCAACAGTCATGGTTGCCTGGCAGCAACACCACACTCTAAAGGAACTACATTTATTGGCAGAATACTTGTCTCGATTATTATTAATAATAAATTATTTACAGAAAAATTGCGTATTTTGTCATATTTTATGTTATTTGCCATTTCATAAAAGCAATAAGCCACTCAAGGCTGTGCGTTCCCCACACAGCCTTGAGTGGCTTATGGCTTTGTTGTCAATGCTGACAATATTAAAATATCAACTAATATTTCTGTTGTCAGTTTTTCGCTTGCATCTTTAAAGTTCAACCTACAAAGAGGTAACAACCTGAAAAGGGCAGCAGTTCACTTATGGTGTCGTATGTGAGCAGAAAGCGAAAGAAAAAGAACAGTTATGGCTGAAAGTTAAGTTGTTTTTTGAAATGAAGCATAAAGTCAGCACCTACAACAGATGCAAGTCTAAGCTTTCCTCAGAAGCACATTATCTTCCATCACCAGAGAAGAAAACAGCAGAGCGGTCAGGAAAGCCAAAGTCATTACAGGAAAGTCTGTTCACTCAATGGCCATCTTGGTAATGCCGCCGGGCAGTTATTTCCAGTCATAGAAGGCCAGGCTCCTATCTCTTTGAATGGGGACGGACCTATAAAACCAAAACTAAAAGCCATATGCATGAAAGTACTGATAATAACGGACAAAAACAGCATAAATAGCATTTTCCAAAATAGTACACAAGAACGTGTCATTTCAGTCTTTTCCCCATTTGCGGCTTAAACAGAAAGCCGGTTGGCTTATTTTATTGAAGGGTGTGACCTTCCTCATAAACAGATGCCATGTTGAGCATTTCAAGCTTTCCCTTTCATATTTCAACCAGTGGCCGGTCTCCTCCTTTATAATTTTTCTAGTACAGCCTGGTCCCAAATGGCGCCCTGAGCCTGCGGACCACCTTTTGTGATGTCAACAACGTGCAGAACTGTTGAACCATTTAAAATGGGATGGAGAGTTCTATTTAACCGCCATGTACCACAAGGCTTTGCCCTCCATGCCAGTGTTCTGAAACCGAACTCCTTCCTGAACACATGCAGTTCACGCTGAGTGATTTGTCAGAATAAGCTAACGTTCCTCTTACAAACATCACTAAAGCTCATCATGTTGCATCAGTAACATTAGTTGCTGGAATGTCCTGAGCCATATCAGTATCTGTTCTTCAAGGGTTCTTTAGCAATGGAAATGGTTCTATTTAGAACCATGGGTTCTACAGCCATTGCATGCTTAAATGGTTCGTTGCGTGGTGAAGTGGTTCTTCAGATTGATGGAGAATGTGTTGCACATGGTTCTATATAGCACTAAAAAGGGTTCTTTGTTGTTACGACGTCAAGCTTGTAGCCATAGAAGAACCCTTTTTGGTGCAATGAACCATTGAAGCATGCAAATTGTTCTGTATAGAACTCATGGTAGAGCCATTGTTTCCTAAAGAACCCTTGAAGAACCATCTTTTTGGAGTGTAATAGTGAACTACACACAACTGCTTAATTAGCATAAAATAGAACACCACCTATAAATACAGTTTTCAGATGGAACAAACTTGTTTACACTAGTACATTAAAAATTATGGTTCTTTAGTAAAGACTGGTTCTGTATAGAATGGTTCTATATAGAACCATGAACACTCAAAGAACACTTTGCATGATTAAAGGGCTCTTTGCATTGTAAAAGGGTCCTTCCATTGTTACAAGTGTGACATTGTAACAATAGCAGAACCCTTTTTGGTGCTGTAAAGAACGCTTCTCAGAAAGATTCTATATAGAACCATATGCAGCATGTTCTCCATCAATCTGAAGGAACATTTCACCATGCAAAGAACCCTTTAATAATGCAAATGGTTCTTTGAGTGTGTCTGTATAGAACCATTGCCATTACTAAAGAAACATTACTTGAAGGACCATCATTTTTAAGAGGGTATATACTCTGATCAGACATAACATTATGACCACCTCCTTGTTTCTACACTCACTGTCCATTTTATCAGCTCCACTTACTATATAGGTGCACCTTGTAGTTCTACAATTACAGACTGTAGTCCATCCGTTTTAAACACCTCAGTGTCACTGATGGACTGAGAATAGTCCACCAACCAAAAACATCCAGCCAACAGCGTCCTGTGGGCAGCATCCTGTGACCACTGATGAAGGACTAGAGGATGACCAACACAAACTGTGCAGCAGCAGATGAGCTATCGTCTATGACTTTACATCTACAAGGTGGACTGACAAGGTAGGAGTGTCTAATAGAGTGGACAGTGAGTGGCACAGTGTTTAAATACTCCAGCAGCACTGCTGTGTCTGATCCACTCAGACCAGCACAACACACACTAACACACCACCACCACGTCAGTGTCACTGCAGTGCTGAGAATGATCCACCACCCAAATAATACCTGCTCTGTGAGGGTCCATGGGGGTCCTGACCACTGATGAACAGGGTAAAAGGGGGCTAACAAAGTATGCAGAGAAACAGATGGACTACAGTCTGTAATTGTAGAACTACAAAGTGCACCTATATAGTAAGTGGAGCTGATAAAATGGACAATGAGTGTAGAAACAAGGAGGTGGTCAGAATGTTATGCCTGATCGGTGTATTTATTATTATGTGAGTGGTGGTAATTTAGCTCTTGTTGAGCTTCTGTTTATCAGAACGCTGCCAAACATCTTTGTCTTTTGCAGCTGTAGCCCATTTAAATTGTTCCTTATACACCTAGCAGAGATCTTCTGCATTCCCACACTACGCCTCTCACTCAATGTGCTTGACTCAATTGGATTAGTTGTCAACTCTTCACCCTCTGCCGTCATGACACTCCCACATGGCCACTGTCACGGCTTCTATGAATTTCCAATTAAACCCCAAGGGTGCCGTATTACTGAGACTTAATGGATGGCTATTATTTGACAGTAATATCCATTGACCTGCAGTGACACCCCCAACATTTAGAGTCAGATTAATAAGGCGTCCTGTGCATAATGGCAAGAAAGACTGGATAGATCAATTTTGGTGAACTCTGTGACTCGGTGGGAGGACATAACTTCTCTCAACTGGCATCCTGACTGGCTTCCCACCCATTTTGCCCAACACAACGTGGGAAGCAGGAGAGAGATGATGATTCATCAGACTCTTGCAGCATAACCGGTTGTTATGCTTTCAGCCTTGCATCTCGTCTCAGTGACAGAAATGCATAGCGATGCTTCTTATATAAACAGATATTTTCTCCCAGGAGCCAACTGGAGAAAGAAGGATGTGCGGTATCATGTTAGTTTGAGCAATGGCAATTACATTTTTCAAATTTCCTGCAAAATTCAGTCATTGAGGCGTAAACAGTCATTCAGAGTGGTTTGGTGTGAAATGGTTCATTGTAGAGAAAGTTGCTGGAATGCATGGAATGCTGAGGGTAGTTAAATAGTGGTACAACTGAATGAAT
Source organism: Colossoma macropomum (assembly GCF_904425465.1). NCBI lineage: Eukaryota > Metazoa > Chordata > Actinopteri > Characiformes > Serrasalmidae > Colossoma > Colossoma macropomum. Next base: position 38,101,606 of record NW_023494784.1, read on the forward strand.
GGGTAAAAAAAAATATTACATTTAAGGCCAAAACTCACAACAATATCAGAAAATAATGTCTCAGGCAGTAATAACTCTGTGAGGGAGGTTTCTGAGTCTGTAAGTTTCTCTAGGAACAGAGCATTTCACCCCAAACCACTCTGAACGACTTTACATCTTGGCTGTTTACTTATGCAGAAATGTAATGAGATCAAGTCATTAAGAAGATTTTAATTCAATTACAAAAACACATTCATTTATAAATAAACTTTGACCTGTATTTGAACAACAACAGTAGAAAAACAAGATATGCAATGTTTTATCTTCATTGTTTTGTTGCGACATGAGTGATTTAAGACTAGGAACATTATGAAATGTTCATAAACATCAGGTGATGTAATCATGCTTGGGTATGAAATGAGCAGCCAGGAAAGGCCAAGTCCAGTATGAGTGAGGATGGGTGAAGACTCCCACTTTGCCAAAAATGTGTCAGTAAAAAAATCAGTGCCACTTTAAAATAAGACTACCCTTATAAAGAGTTCATTAATGGTTCAAAATGAGTTTATTAATGGTTATAAATGAGGTTTTAAAGAACTTAAAATAATTAATAAGCATTTAAAACATCATTCATTTATACTGTTAAACCTCAGATTTTATTTATTAATATTAATTTGTCTTCATCATCAGTCAGCGTTAAACCTGTCACATTCATATTCATCAGATATAACAGCTAACTTTTCCTGTTTAATTAATGTTATTACTGCTTATTAATGATTAAGTATTTATGACCTATCTAATAATCATAAACAAACTATTTTTAAACCTTTCATAAACGCTGTACAATCATAGTCTTATTTTAATGAGATATCAAAATATCTAACAGTTTAAAAACAACATTCTTCAGTCAGGGATTGCAATGATTTTAGGTATTTCACCCTCTAGAGTGCAGAATATCAAAAGATTCAGGGAGTCTGGAGAAATCTCTTTACATAAAGGGCAAGGCTGAAAACCATAAATGAATGCCCATGACTTTTGATCCCTCAGACAGCACTGCTTAAAAACCAGCATGCTTCTGTCACCACATGAGCTCAGGATTACTTTGAAAAACTACTGTCAATAACTACTGTCCATCACTGCATCCACAAATGCACATCAAGACAAGTCATATGTCAACAACGTCCAAAAATGCTGCCAACTTCTCTGGGCTCATCTGCAATGGACTGATGCTCAGTGGAAATGTGAAACCTCATATCTCCAAAATGATAACTTTAAAGAAAAGGGAAGAAACCTACTTTACTTCTGATGTAAATCAATGCATCTTGACTGTTTTCCAAGTCATTTTGGGCTGTGTCTTTTGGGCCATTCTTCATGAAGTTTACACACAAAGCAAAGGGCAACAGGCATTTTCAAATTATGTCAAAAACCGAAAAACGACAAAAAATGGAGATACAAGGTTTTCTTCCAATAGCAGTGATATGCTGCTTTCTAGATTCTGTGTTTTTTCTGAGACATCCAGGCTTATTTCAACATGACCACGCCAAGAAACATCCTGTATGTATTACAATGGCATGGCTGCATAATCAGAGTGTGCAGGTGCTAGACTGGCCTGCCTATAGTCCAGAATGGTCTCCTATTGAAAACATGCAAGATACAACAATGAAGACATACATTTGCAAAAAAGAATGCTGAAAAATTCTGTTTTCAAACTGGACCAGTTGGTGTCTTCAGTCCCTAAATAACTGTTAATTGCTGTTAAAATGAAAAGTGATGTAACACAGTGGTAAACATGCTCCTGTCCCAGATTTTTTGGATGTGTTGCAGGCATCAAATTTGGAATGAGTGTTTAAAAAGAACAATGTCCATAAGGTAAAATTTCAAATTGTGTTTTTGTACCATTTTTTAATGTAATGAAGATCAGATAGAATTTCTAAACACTGCTTTCTGTTTCTAAACTTTTTTTTGGAATTGCATGTGGAGCATACATTTAGATCTGCATCGGTCTAAGTGAGTGTGTGTTGTTGGGGTTCTTGGGGAAGAAGAATTCAATATTCAATTGTGACCACTGACCTTAGGATATTGTACTGAAGTGTTCAAAGAAATAATCCCGATATTTTCATTTCCTTATTGAATCCAGTGTTGTTCTTCACAGTGACATCAATTAGCAGGACAAAAATGGAATTTAGCTTTAAAAGATCCATCTTCTGAAGCAGCATAACTCTAATTTGATTTCGACCCATTATGGACCCTCCTGCCCGTATCCTCCTCAAAAGCTTTAACGTCTCCATTTTAGTATGAAAGAGTTTTGCTGCCCCCAGCTGGTAGGCAGGTCATCACACCTGAGTCAGTCCACAAGGCTGGTACCAAATGAAAATTACTAGTAATTTGACATGTTTTCATGTCATGCAGTGGCAATTCCAGATAGGTGGGGCCTTAATGGACCACAGCTCCTGTTCAAAGGCTAAATAAATGCCTTTAAATTCAAAGAGCACTATAGTTATCTCATAATATCTCTAAATATTTATGTTATAAAGAAAACACTATTAACCATTAAACACACAAGGTTAATCATTTCAAACATACCGTGCACCACAAAAAAATGGTCTCTTGGCAAGTGAAACTGTCATAAATCTAGTCGATATATCAACATTTTTTCATTTTAAGATTGTTGTAAGCTTATAAGATTTTTTAACTTATTTCTAGACATTTTCCTTCTTTGATTTCAGTAAGCCAAATTATCTTATGTCTTATGTTGGCAGAGCTTTGCTTGTTGCCAATATATTGAGACAATTTCACTAACTAAACTCACTTACAATTGGAAATAGATATGGATTTCAGAGGGTTGTGCCTCTAGGAGAACATTTTAGTGATTTTAAGTATTCTGGTGCAAACACAAAATTATCAATGTTTAATAAACTTTGCACCTCTGAAGGCTTATGTGATGTCATTTACTCTTCATCATGTTAGTTTGACTACAATATTTTTAAGGTGAAAGAAGTTGTTGTGATGAGGGAAATTTATATTTATATTTAAATTGATATTTTTGTAAAAATGTATGTTTTTTTAAATAAATTATAATCTGGAAATATATATAAATAATATAAATAATAGGGGAAGGTTGATGTTAAAATGCCTTATATTTAGCAGTATTTGAGAAAATTACCTATTGTTCTCAGAACAACAGACTGACCACCTCAGAGTCCAGACCTCAACATCACTGAATGTGTTTGGGATCACTTTGATGGTGAGAACCAGAAAATGCTAAACCAACTTCTCAGACTGAACACTGGAGGTGTGGCTGCAGATTTCTTTGAAAAAACTGAAAGCTGTAGTAAATGTTCAATGTTAGTGTTTTTACTTTTATGGGCAGCAGAGTGGCGCAGTGGGTAGCGCTGTTGCCTGGGTTCGATTCCCCGGCCGGGCGACCAGCGTCCTTTCTGTGTGGAGTTTGCATGTTCTCCCCGTGTCTGTGTGGGTTTCTTCCGGGCACTCTGGTTTCCTCATGCAGTCAGGCCCATTGGAGATGCTAAATTGCCCCTAGATGTGAATGTGTGTGATCATGTGTGTACATCTGTATGCCTGTCTGTCCGCCCTGCGATGGACTTGTGGCCTGTCCAGGGTGTTTCCTGCCTTCTGCCCAACGACCTCTGGGACAGGCTACAGCTCCCCCCATGACCCAGAAGGATAAGTGGCTTTGAGTGTGTGTGTGTGTGTTTCTCTCACTTGTGCACTATATTGCATAAAAACCCCTTTTTTCATTTTTCACACGCTATGTGGCTGTGGACATAAAAGGCTCTTTCCATGCAATGACTCATCTGGACCCTCCCAGAGTGGCTATTAATAAGAGTTCATGGCCGTCAAGCATGCACAATGAATTTCAAATCCAATCAAATACTTAACATGCTTAACATGCCTTAGTACGTACCTGTATGCCTGTAACATGTCTGAAACTGTTAAATCAGGAGTCTCACAGTATACCAGTACATAACAGGTTTAAGACTGAATGTCTTATGCAGAAAAATAGTTTTTACAAGTATTTACTGATGAATATTTATGAGTTATTATAATTCATGTGCTAAAGAAATGCAAGTCTTATTTGTTTGCTGTTCCAACTGCAAGCTAAAAGCTAAAATTACCTATAATGTAAGGCTTGCTATGTAGACAGAGCAACACAGCAGACTGATAAAGCTGATTTAATAAACTTTGTGAATTTAGCTGAGAAAAGTTATTTTACACATATTATAGTTTATATTATACTACTGTATAGGTGGTGCACAGGTGTTGTTACACTCACCAAATGAATATTTATTAAATCTAGCTTCTTCAGAAAGAGTTGCGGTGCTAAAGCATGCTCAGTGTATATGACAACTTCAGCTAATCAGTTATTATGGCCTTGTTCTCCTCATGGAACATAGAAATGTTACCACAAGTGTACAGTTGTATAGGGTTTCATTACGTTTTGTTGATTTTCTAAGGGAAAATCCTCTGCAGAGAATGCACTTAAAACATGGTATTTTCTGCTAATTGTATTTCACAATTTCTATTGACTAGACGTAGAAACGAATAAAGCGACCGCCAAAGTACAGTGTGAGATTTTCCCTGTTCTAGAACAGCAGAACTTATTTCAGAAGGAAGTGCAATTACTAATGGGATAACATGGAGCTAACAGAATGTAAAATGAAGTGTGTGATATCCCAGTCACATTAAACTGTGAAAAAGGTACACTCATAAAACCATGAAGATCTGCCAGTTGTTTGGCATTAGATAGTAATGCTTATTACAGAAAACGTGTAATTCATTTCATAAGTCCAATTAGCTTAAGATAATGCTACTTTCCACTATGGAAATTAGTAGCCAGGTAGCAGTATTGGATATTCACGAAAATCTAAAGAAGAAGGCCTTTTGCTTGGAGGCCTGTTCCTGAGCTATTCCAGAATAAATTGATATGAAGTCACTTAGCTTTTACTTGATAGTTACTCTCCCAGATGTTGTAACATTCAAATCAGAGTCTAGACTCGATTCAGGTCAATACAAATTTATTTGTATAGCACATTTTACAACAGGCATCACAACAAAGCTTTACAGAAATCCAGGTCTGAGCCCCAAGTGAGCAAGCCAAAGGCGACAGTGGCAAGGAAAAACTCCCTAAAAGCAAGAGGAAGAAACCTTGAGAGGAACCAAGACTCAAAAGGGGAACCCATCCTCCTCTGGTCGACACTGGATAGCAAAACAATAACATAAGAGCAATTAGGCCTCAATGGATTATTCTGCCCTTTTTGCTGGGATGCCTGTTCCTAAACTATTTCAGAATATTATGAGGACTCATTACCAGGTCTCCTATGTTCTTCTTGTTACTTTTCCAAAAGTTGTATCCTTAAGATCACGTATCCACTATCTAGAGAACAAAGGGTAGACTACCTTTGTCTCACACGCCTCAATGGATTATTCTGCCCTTTTTGCTGGGAGGCCTGTTCCTAAAATATTCCTGAATATGATAAGGTCTCCTATTTCAAGGTCTCCTACTTTCTTCTTGTTACTTTTCCAGATTTTGTATCATTCAGATCAAGGTTCCACTATCTAGAGAACAAAGGGTGGACTACCTTTGTCTCACCAGGCCTCAAGGGATTATTCTGCCCTTTTTGCTGGGAGGCCTGTTCCTAAACTATTCCAGAGTATTATGAGGTCTCCTGTTATGAGGTCTCCTATGTTCTTCTTGTTACGTTTCCAGATGTTGTCTCCTTCAGATCGAGTATCCACTATCTAGAGACCAAAGGTAGACTACCTTTGTTTCACCAGGCCTCAAGGGATTATTTTGCCCTTTTTGCTGGGAGGCCTGTTCCTAAATGATCCCAGAATATCACAACGTCTCCTTTTTCAAGGTCTCCTATGTTCTTCTTGTTACGTTTCCAGATATTGTATCATTCAGATCAAGGTTCCACTATCTAGAGAACAAAGGGTGGACTACCTTTGTCTCACCAGGCCTCAAGGGATTATTCTGCCCTTTTTGCTGGGAGGCCTGTTCCTAAACTATACCAGAATATCATGTGAGGTCTCCGATGTTTTTGTCATATTTCCAGATGTTGTAACGTGCAAAACAAACACCTACTATGTAGACAACAAAGGGTAGACTACCTTTGTCTCACCAGGCCTCAAGGGATTATTCTGCCCTTTTTGCTGGGAGGCCTGTTCCTAAAATATTCCAGAATATTATGAGGTCTCCTATTATGAGGTCTCCTATGTTCTTCTCGTAAATATTCCAGATGTTGTATCATTCAGATTAAGGTTCCTCTATCTAGAGAACAAAGGGTAGACTACCTTTGTCTCACCAGGCCTCAAGGGATTATTCTGCCCTTTTTGCTGGGAGGCCTGTTCCTAAACTATACCAGAATATCATGTGAGGTCTCCGATGTTCTTCTCGTAAATATTCCAGATGTTGTATCATTCAGATCAAGGTTCCTCTATCTAGAGAACAAAGGGTAGACTACCTTTGTCTCCCCAGGCCTCAAGGGATTATTCTGCCCTTTTTGCTGGGAGGCCTGTTCCTAAAATATTCCAGAATATTATGAGGTCTCCTATTATGAGGTCTCCTATGTTCTTCTCGTAAATATTCCAGATGTTGTATCATTCAGATCAAGGTTCCTCTATCTAGAGAACAAAGGGTAGACTACCTTTGTCTCACCAGGCCTCAAGGGATTATTCTGCCCTTTTTGCTGGGAGGCCTGTTCCTAAATGATTCCAGAATATTACAAGGTCTCCTATTATGAGGTCTCCTACGTTCTTCTTGTTACTTTTCCAGATGTTGTATCATTCAGATCAAGGTTCCTCTATCTAGAGAACAAAGGGTAGACTACCTTTGTCTCACCAGGCCTCAAGGGATTATTCTGCCCTTTTTGCTGGGAGGCCTGTTCCTAAACTATACCAGAATATCATGTGAGGTCTCCGATGTTCTTGTTATATTTCCAGATGTTGTAACGTGCAAAACAAACACCTACTATGTAGACAACAAAGGGTGGACTACCTTTGTCTCACCAGGCCTCAAGGGATTATTCTGCCCTTTTTGCTGGGAGGCCTGTTCCTAAACGATTCCAGAATATCACAACGTCTCCTTTTTCAAGGTCTCCTACGTTCTTCTTGTTACTTTTCCAGATGTTGTATCATTCAAATCAAGGTTCCACGATCTAGAGAACAAAGGGTAGACTACCTTTGTCTCACCAGGCCTCAAGGGATTATTCTGCCCTTTTTGCTGGGAGGCCTGTTCCTAAACTATACCAGAATATCATGTGAGGTCTCTGATGTTGTTGTTATATTTCCAGATGTTGTAACATGCAAAACAATCACCTTCTATGTAGAGACCAAAGGTAGACTACCTTTGTTTCACCAGGCCTCAAGGGATTATTCTGCCCTTTTTGCTGGGAGGCCTGTTCCTAAAATATTCCAGAATATTATAAGGTCTCCTATTACGAGGTCTCCTATGTTCATCATCATCATCATCATCATTAACTGCTTAGTCCAGGTAGGGTCGCGGTTGCAGTTGGAAGAGCAGAGAATCCCAGACGACCCTGTCCCCCGCAACTTTCTCCAGCTCATTCCTGGGGACCCTAAGCCGCTCCCAGGCCAACTTGGAGATATAATCCCTCCAGCAGGTCCTGGGATGACCCCGGGGTCTTGTCCCAGTAGGCCGTGCCTGGTACACCCCTACCGGGAGGCATCCAGGGGGCATCTGGATTAGATGCCCGAACTACCTCAACTGGCTCCTCTCAATGTGGAGGAGTAGCGGCTCTACTCTGAGCTCCTCCCAGATGACCAAGCTCCTCACCCTATCAAGTAGAGTGTAGCCCGCCACCCTGAAAAGAAAGCTCATTTCCACCGCTTGTATTCGCGATCTCATTTCTTTGGTCATTACCCACAGCTCATGACCATAGGTGAGGGTCAGGATGTAGACTGGCTGGTAAAAAGAGAGCTTCGCCTTACAGCTCAGCTCCCTCTTCACCACTACAGTCCGGTACAGTGACCGCATTGCTGCTGCCGCCTGTCCCAGTCTGCAGCCGATCTCATGATCCCTCTTCCCATCACTCATGAACAAGACCCCGAGATACTGAAACTCCTCCACCTGGGGCAAGTCCTATCCCCTTACCTGGAGTGGGCATGCCATCCTTTTCCGGGATAGGACCATAGACTCAGACTTGGATGATGCTGATCCGCATACCAACCGCTTCACACTCAGCTGCAAACCGCTCCAGTGAGCGCTGGAGGCATCCATGTGATCCAGCCAAAAGAACAACATCATCTGAAAATAGCAGAGATGTCACCCTCCGGCCTCCACACATAATGCCCTCCTTACCTCAGCTATGCCTTGACACTCTGTCCATGAATATCATGAACAGGAGTGCAGACAAGGCACAACCTTGGCGGAGTCCAATGCTAACACTGAAAGAGCCTGACTTAATGCAGAGTATACGAACACAGCTCTCGCTCTGGAGAGATTGAATGGCCCGGAGTAGTATCCCTGGCACCCCATTCTCCCGGAGGACCTCTCATAAGATATCTTGGGGAACACAGTTGTAAGCCTTCTCCAAGTCCACAAAACACATGTAGACTGGGTTGGCAAACTCCCATGCCCCCTCAACAATCTATGAGAGGCTGAAAAGCTGGTCCATTGTTCCATGGCTGGGATGGAATCCGCATTGTTCCAGCTCAATCTGAGGTTCAACTATCAGGGAGTTTGGTTTCAGAGCCGACACTGTGGGTGGAGGTGAGCCCAACTATATCTAGGTGGTACCACACAAGCTCCTACTCCTTCCTCCCCAGTGAGGTTACATTCCACGTACCAAGAGCCAGCTTCTGCTGCAGGGGTCTATGCCGCCAAGGGCCTCCCCACCATCTCCCACTGCCTATACGGTCCCCTATGTTCTTCTCGTTAATTTTCCAGATGTTGTATCATTCAGATCAAGGTTCCACCATCTAGAGAACAAAGGGAAGACTACCTTTGTCTCACCAGGCCTCAAGGGCTTATTCTGCCCTTTTTGCTGGAGGCCTGTTCCTAAACTATTCCAGAGTATTAAAAGGGTCTCCTATTATGGGGTCTCCTATGTTCTTCTTGTTATTTTTCCAGATGTTGTCTCCTTCAGATCAAGTATCCACTATCTAGAGAACAAAGGGTAGACTACCTTTGTCTCATCAGGCCTCAAGGGATTATTCTGCCCTTTTTGCTGGGAGGCCTGTTCCTAAACTATTCCAGAATATCATGTGAGGTCTCCGAAGTTCTACTTTTCCAGGAGTTGCAACATTACAAGCATATATCCATTATCTGGAGAAAAAATCGTAGCTGGCCTCAACAAACTCAATGCATTATTCTGCTCTTTTGCTATGAAGACTGCTCTGAGCCATTCCAAATTATGCTGATGTGACATCTGTGAGTCTGCTGTTTGTAAATTTTCCAGATCCTGTTATGGAAAATGAATGAAATCTCAGTTAAATCTTAGATACAGTGACATATTCAAACTTGTTTGATTGTTAGTAGTAGACAGTGCTCCCCCATTTACCCTGGTTTATCAAGGTTCCCAGTTATTTTTCTTGACATTGTAAAGACAACTGCCAACTGCCTACTGTTTTAGTAACTGTTGAGATGTTGGTCAGTGAGCTCTGGCCATAAACTACTTTAGCAACTACATGGCTAGCTGTGGGCTTTAATGATATATTTTAGAAATAAAGGATTAATAGTGCTTAATCACATTTCTGCTTTTGCTGTGGTCCCGAGAAAGTAAATCTTAGCGCATGGCTGTGGGCTGCCTGACACAATAGGTTACCACGCCGCATATCAGCAATCTAATTGGTCGCCATTCAGTTCATTTGCATAAAATTCATCCAGAATGACTAAGCGGAGAGAGAATTACACATCAGTAGTCTGATGTTTCAGTCACGCTGTGTTTATGTATTGTCGTCTCCTGCCTCGTTATAGCACTTCATGACATGTTCTGCTTGATGTAAATTTAAAAATAAAAAAATAAAAAAAACATCTGCCCAGATTATCTTGTCCTTTTACGTAATTTGCATATGTGTGTACTATCTGCGACAGCTAACTGTACAGCTTTGATTGTGAATGTGAGCATCACAGCGAGGACAGACAGCACCGTCAACCCAGCAAATGATCTGTGGAAGCATCTTAAGGTGTTTATAGAGTAACGCGGCAATGAAGTCATGAGCAGTGAGATTACTTATTCCAGGAAATAGTAAGTGATAGTAAGTGTTACAATTTCAGAGAAGTAATTAGTGAGTTGTAATGCAGTACTACAACCCCACCACTGATTATTTTAGCTAGCAAAACCAATACTACTGGAAAAGCTTTAAACGATTCAGCTGCTAGCAAAAGAACTGTGAATTTTAACCTAACTGGCCTGTACGAGTTTATGGATGATTATAATCTACTGACACTGAAGTCTGACACCCTCTCACATCTAAAGACAATGTCACAGTTTTTAGTCACAGACTATGATTTTGCGAAGACTGGGGATCCTGCAGGGTCACTATTTGGAGGACTGCAGCTAGATTTTTGAGATTATTTCCCATCATGCACCCCGTGGAAAGGCTATAAAGGTATGGAGAAGGGGTTCATGGGTAGTTTACATGCATTTTTGCAGAAGTATAAATAATTGTTAAAGGGCCCAAATTGTGGGAAACTAAACAGGGCAGCCAATCAGAACTGAGTGTATTGGAAGATCAGCATAATATCAGTCTTAAAGGCACAGCAAGAAAAACAGCCTGTTCATTTATAGGGATAAAGAGAGTTTGTAGAAATGAATTATGGCTGTTTTTAGTGCAAAAAAACACAAAATGTTGTACATGGACCTAAAAAATTGAAATACAACAAAAAAATGTAGAATATGGGCCCTTTAAATATCATTACATGAGGTGTCGGTAGATATCTGAGTGAATGTCGGCACATGACACCTGCACATGTTCACAGATACATAGATATATATATATATATATATCTATATATGTGTGTGTGTGTATATATATATATATATATATATATATATATATATATATATGTGTGTGTGTGTGCATATAAATATATTGTGTGTGTATATATATACATTTACGAAGGAGGTCTTTTGCATTTTGTTACCATATGGCAACAGCATATGCATGCAGTCAGCAATGCATTCATAGGAGATTCATCCAGGCATGTGACTAACAGCTATATGCACATATTTTAAGAATATAGAAAAGTATGAAAGTAATTATGATTTTTTAAAAATCTTGGACTATAAAAAGTGGAAATATTGATGCATTCATTACACCCATTATGTACACCGCAGATTGCAGTTCCACTGTCACATGCTGTTGCCATATGGCAACAATTATATTGTATCATTTAATATAAAGCTGATAGCTTCTAAACTGGTTTGATTTATGAAAAAGAAATCGTATCTTCACATAAATCATATTCCAGTGGTTTTCTTGAAGTTGTTAAATAACAAATACTGAATTACACATGCTTCAGAAGTGAAGCCCTGTGATATGGGTGGGAAAAAAGTACAAACTGCAAAAGCACAAAATCAGAAAGAGGTTTTACACATAAAGCCGTCAGCTTCCCAAAGCAGAAGGTAAAAAGCACGTTTTTATATGTATTTACGCAAAACGCTCCCTATTTGTTTTACTCCTTCAGGAAGTTAATGAGTCAGAAGTTGTCCCTTTTTAAGCCAGTCAGTACTTTAAGGAGCTCCTTCCACCCCAGTTTTACACAAATGTTTAAAAATAACACAGTTCTGAATAACAAATCAACGAGACTCACCTCTGAAGCATTTCAGTCGACTCATTACGAAGAACCTGCTGAGCTTTAACAGATCTGAAAACGCTGTTGCAACTCTTGTGTTCATTAGATTTAGAATGTTACCATGGAAACCACATTATGATGTCATAAGTTCTGGTGATGTCATAAGGCCGCATCACTGAATGGATGGATGCATCACCGTTTAGTGTGTCCAGTGTCGCATCTGAAGTGGTACAATACATTAAAAAAACTGGACCATTATATACACTTAAAAATAATGGTTCTTCATGGGTTCTTTAGTCAAGAAGATGGTTCTACACAGAACAGTGAGCACTCAAAGAACTGTTTGTGTGATTAAAGGGTTCTTTGCATGGTAAAAAAAATCTGGACTGTTATATAGAACACCATTATAGAAACAAAAATGTATCTAGAACATTTAGAGAACATTTATCTAGAACATGATTATAGAGAACAAAATTTATCTAGAACACTAATTAAAGAGAACAGAATTTATCTGGAATACGATTATAGACAACAGAATTTGTGATGATAACGATTTTGAACACTAATATTATACATGTTTGTGCTTTACTTACAAACAACGTAATGCATTATGGGATTGTTTGAGTGCACTGGATGTTCTGCACTGTTTTCAGATACCACTCCAACATGGCAGAACCCCAAAATAGTGAACAGGCCACAGTTTCGGACACAGCTCAGGATACACATACGGAAAAAATATATTCCAAATATATTTATCAAATACATTTTTACAATGTATGAAAAAGGCCAAAAGAATGTTTTTATTAAATATATTTTTACCTCTATTTATTATTGTATTTTTCAATTGTATGTAGTTTTAACAAAGATTACAGATTTAACTAAACATATACATGAACAGCACTGATTTCTGTGTTTGGTGTTGTACTTTGCATTAACTATGTATGTATGCAGTGAGACACTCACACACATACATCATCTAATCCGCTTATCCTTCTGGGTCACGGTGGGGTGCTGGAGCCTATCCCAGCTGTCATTGGGCGGAAGGCAAGATACACCCAGGACAGGTCGCCAGTCCATCGCAGGGCAGACAGATAGACATACACATTCACACCTAGGGGCAATTTAGCAAGTCCAATTGGCCTGACTGCGTGTTTTTAGACTGTGGGAGGAAACCGGTGTACCCGGAGGAAACCCACGCAGACACGGGAAGAACAGGCAAACTCCACACAGAAACGACCCTGGTCGCCCGGCCGGGAATCGAACCCAGGCCATTCTCGCTGTGAGGCAACAGCGCTACCCACTGGGCCATAACTGTTTTTCACAGAGAATCAATACCTACAACACTCGCCTTTGTCATATTAAATATCCACTGACTAATAATTAAAATTATATACTGAAATTCAAATTCATTTCAAAAGGCAACCAAACAGTGATGTGCATTGGACAATATTTAGGCTACTTTCATACATTTTCAAATCTATTTTAAAAATTACATACATTTATTTTTGTATGGTACATTTCTATGTGCAATATTTCTCCATACATTTTAAAACAAATTCATTTTAAAATATATTAATGTGGCAGTTTATTCTAAAATACATTTTAGTGATTGGAGTGTATTTCAGTGTGGATTGCAATGTTTTTGATGCATGTAAAATTTACAAATATACATGTGCATTTCTTTTTTCCATATGGGGAACAGAAACTTAAGATCTGTTAACTTAAGAGTGTCTTAAGATCTGTTGAGATTAAGATAAGATTTTTGGACAAATTCATATTACAGAAGCAAATCTTGTCTCAATTTATCTTATCTTACAGAATCTTAAGTTAGGAAATCTTAAACTGCTCGAATGAAGTCAATAACCATGAATTCTGCTCTCTATCAGAAAATCCTGAAGGAGATTGTCTGTGATTAAGCTCAGTCATTGTTGGGTTTTGCAGCAGCACGCAATTTTTTTTCATGAGTGATACAGGTTGTGAATAAATCAGTCCCACTATATATTAAGCATCTCTAATAACTGTGTATTTACATGTGAACAACATTTGCAACAACAATGTAACTACTGATGATTTGGTCACTGTTATAGATGGATTACAGAAGTACACCTTATGTAATTACACGTATCAACTTCAGTTTTGCCTCATGTAATTACACAAGTGTATCTTAATAGTTGTAACAGCCTATTCTCTCTCATGTAATTACACAAGGGTAATAACATAAGTGTAATTACATTTGTAATCAGACTGGATCAGCAGTTTTTTTTCTCAGCAGTAAAAGGAAGTATGTAATAATTTACATTGTCATTAATTACACTGTATCTGCCTGCTTTCCTAACATTTAACCAGCATTTATGCTGCTAGTGCTGTGACACTGTAACCAGTTTCAGCTTTAAACCATTCTGTATGTATATGTGACAGTACAGCAGATGACCCCTTATCTTAAAATGTAACTTTAATGACATATAATTAAATGTGTTGCATTAAACCCAAAGCAATGTCTATATTACCACTGCATTATTACACAGTACCTACATAACAACTACACAGGAACTGTCCACTTACTATAAAGTATAACTTTAACTCTACACTACAGGAACGTCCCTATGTAGAAGATCCACTTGTGTAATTACATAAGGCAAAACTGACCTTGATACACCTGTGTAATTACATAGGCTGTACTTCTATCATCCATCTGTAACAGTGACTAAATCATCAGTAGTTACAGAGTTGTTGCATATGTTATTCATGTGTAACTACACAGTTATTAGAGACAATTGCTGTAAAGTGGGACCAAATCGGTCTTCATGTTGCATCAAACTCTTTTAATCCACAAAGATGAGGAAAATTCAGTTTTCCATAATACACAGTTTAATAAATAATAAAACAGTTACATTTAATGCAATATTTGTAAGTCTATAACACAAAAGTGTGTCTATATTCTGAGAAGACACATGTAAACATATCTGTGTGGAGAAGGGGTTCATGGGTAGAGTAGTTTACAAGCATCCTAAATAATCATTAAAGGGCCCAAAATCATGGAAAACTGAACTTTACCTCAACTTTTTTTTCTTTTAATAAAAGTTTAATGTAGAATGTAAACACTGACAGTCTCAGTCATTCACTCTTCAGTCTATACAGTCATATGAAAATGAACCTGCAGAAAAAGCCTATTTTAAATTTATTGTTTTTGTGATGTCATGGAAACTAACATATTTACATCTATTGCCTATTCAGCTTACAGCAGTTTAGCCCCGCCCACTCACACTGAAGTTCTAAGGAGTGTTTCAACTCCAGTGCTGTTTAAATGAGGTGCAATACAGGGCAGCCAATCAGAACAGAGTGTATTAAATCATCACCATAATATCAGTCTTAAAGGCACAGTAAGAGAAACAGCCTGTTAATTCATAGGGATAAAGAGTCTGTAGAAATGAATTATGGTTGTTTGTTGTGCATAAAACCACACAAATGTTGTATATGGACCTAAATATATATATATATAAAAGTCCTATGTAGGATATGGGAGTGTGTGTGTATATATATATATGTGTATATATATATATATATATATATACACATACATACACTCCCATATCCTACATAGGACTTTTTTATATTTTTTTATATATACAAATATATATATATATATGTGTGTGAGATTTTTGCATTTTGTTACCATCTGGCAACAGTATATGCATGCAGTCTGTAATGTGTTCACTTCCATAGAAGATTCATCATCCAGGTATGTGACCAAGAGCCACATGTGCATGTTTTAAGATATAGAAAAGTACGGAAGTAATATATAATTTTTAAACTAAAAATTGGACTATAAAAACTTCATTACACCTATTGTATACACCGCAGATTGCAGTTCCATTGTCGCATGCTGTTGCCATATCGCAACAATTACATTTTATCATTTTATATAAAGCTGATAGCATCTAACCTCATTTGATTTTGGAAAAATAAATTTTAACTTCACATAAATCATATGGTTTTCTTGAAGTTGTTGTGTAACAAATACTGAATTATACATGCTTCAGAAGTAAAGCCCTGTGATATGGGTGGAAAAAGTACTGCGAAAGCACAAAATCAGAAAGAGGTTTTACACATAAAGCCTTCAGCTTCCCAAAGCAGATGGAAAACGTATGTTTTTATATGTATTTACACAAAAGCTCCCTATTTGTTTTACTCCTTCAGGAAGTTAATGAGTCAGAAGTTGTCCCTTTTTAAGCCGGTCAGTACTTTAAGGAGCTCCTTCAAACTGTGCAGCAGCAGATGGGCTATCGTCTCTGACTTTACATCTACAAAGTGGTCTGACAACTCCAGCAACACTGGAGTGCGGTCCACAAAGAAATGGTTTGCCAAGTTTGGTGTGGAAGAACTTGAATGGCCTGCACAGAGCCTTGACCTCAATCCCACCAAATACCTGAATGAACTACACACCAGGCCTCATCACACAAAATCAGTACCTGACCTCACTAATCCATTTATGGTTGAATGAAGGGGAATCCCTGTACCCACGTTCTAAGATCTAGTGGAATGCCTTTCCAGAAGAGTGGAGGCTGCTATACTAACAAGTGTGACGACTTTATGTTCATTAATAGTTTTGGAATGAACGTTCAACAAGCATATCGCTGCTGTCAGAAGAAAACCTTGTATCTTCAAGATGGTAATTTTACAGAAGGAAATTTTCAAGTCATTTTGGTCCGTTTCCTGGGGTCCATTCATCATGAAATTTACACATAATGTAAAAGGCAACACACATTTTCAAACTGTCAAAAATCGAAAAAACGACAAAAATAGAGATACAAGGTTTTTTTCCGACAGCAGCGATACATGGATGTAGTTTTTATGATGTTTTAATAGTTTTTGGGGCTATGCAGTGTATGTTTAAGGTTTTATACATTTTTTTTGTTGTTTATTGGAACGGTGTTCTATCAGGTATCGGAAACCAAAGAACCGAAACCTTTCACCACTGTACCTTCACCAAATACCATGTCTTGTTTTTAGGTTCACTCCTTTCTGTTTAAAAAAGGCAAGTACACATAAAAAGGGACATTTATTGGTATAGACGATTGATAAATTTATAATGTATAAATTTCACCATTCACAGCAAGATGGTTGGTAGTATTGAAGACCACAGAGCATATACTTGATACTGACCACTTTGCAGCTGCTTAAACCCACCAATTGGACCTGTTCCGCAAGGTGTTTTGTGGTTGGTAGCTGAACGGGATCAAGCTACTATAAACACAACGCTTTAGCGCAGGTCAGCGTGGCGAACGCTTGTCTGTGGTCGTTGGTATCAAATTTTTACCGAGTTACCTGCTTGACGATCTTCAGCTGGAGCTTTCCAGGAAATGTAAATAAATACATTCTCAAGTAGACCTGTTGTCTCTAAATTTGACGTTGACTGTAATTAAAAGGCTTGAAAAACAAGGAAAAAGTTAAAACGTCTCCTGCCAACAGAAGATGCCGCAAAAACAGCAAATTGTCATTTATCAAATAAAAAAGTAATTTGTGAAACCAAATCAAATCGAAGACTTTTTCCTTCATATCCAGAAAAAACAAAAACAAAACGAGAAAAAAAAAAACAAAAAAACGTATGCTAGCTATGCCGATATCCACATTTTCTCACAAAATTCGATTTATTTGTACGATACAAAAATGTAAACATGGCAAAAATAAATAGTTAAAACGAGTAATGTAGGATCTGTACTCATGCGCATGATCCCTGCATTTACTGATGCACTTTTTTGTTTTTTTCCTTTACGCTCCACTGGCTGTTTTTTTTTTCCAAGTGCAAAAGCATGATGACAAAATATCTAGAATTCAAGTAACAAATGACACTAATGATACAAATATACTATTTTACAAGGTAGTGATAATTCCCAATTTTACAAAATGTACACATAATATTCACAAATTTACTCTTAACATTTTGATATGCTGTTATGCGCAAAAGGTCCATGTATAGGTTCCCACAATCTCATCAGCGTCCTTAGAGTTGGATGGAAGAAGGGAAGGCTATGTCACTTCCATGGCAACAGTGGTCTCTGCTATTCCATTAAGAGCCAGCCTCTCTGGTTCATGTTTATCCCTGAAAGAGAAAGACAGCAACTCACTGAATGTCTGAGAACTGGGTACTGTGATGATTCATCAAGATGTGGACATTAGAAATGGGGTGAGCATAACACACACACACACACACACACACACACACACACACACACACAGAATAAATAACAGGAAAACTTAATAAAATTAGAATGATCTGCAGGGTAAAATTAAAAATAAACCCCAAAAGCCAAATAAACCTTTTCATAAATGTAGGCTTCAGAAATCTAAATCCATTGAACTTTCATTTTTCAATCATACACTTGTAGACAGGGTTGTGCTGGTGCTCATACCTGCCGATGCTGTCGATGGCGCTGGCGGGGGTGACTTTGGGCACACGGTCCAGGCTGCTGGCGACGGTGGCCAGCTTTAAGGCAGGGGGCGAGGGGGCGCAGGGTCGGGCGCTGTTGTGGTGTGTGTGGGCAGGCGACACGGCGCTCACGCTGCTCAGGGGCCCGTGGCCGTGGGGCAGCGACTGGGGCACCACAGGAAGAAGTTTGGAGGAGGCACCCGACAACCGGGCTGAAGAAGAGCCGGAGGAGCCGAATTTGGTCTGTCTGGAGCCTGATGGGAAACCAAAGAGGAAACTAGTTAAAGTGCTGTAGAGCCATATTCACTGTAAAACCACTTAAAAACAAAGGTGCTGAACGAGTTCTTTGGCGTGACGCCAAAGAAGAACCACTTTTGGTTCCCTAAAGAGCCTTTGAATGGATAGCTCTTCACAGAAATACTCCAGCGTTAATCTATATCTGCTGCATCTTCACTGTACCATCAATTAACAGAAAATAATTGAGGACAAAAACCCATTGACCTAAAACACACTTACAATAGAAACCTCTTAAACAAGTCTGTTGAAACATTATTCTGATTTTAGTTCTGCAGTTCAATAGAATGTTTTCTAAGGCTTTTTACTTTTTTATGCTCTGTGATTTTCTTTGTTTTGCTTTGTGATTCATGTACTTTTGAAGGCAGCACCTCAGCCTGAGCTATTTGAGCCCAACTATGTATGTGTTTACATGCACTCAATAATGGACAAAATTGGATTTCTGCAGTTATCTGATTATTGAAATGGTCATGTAAACAGCACACTCCGATTTCTTAGATCGGAGTAAGGTCTAGAAATCTGATTAAGAAATCCGATAAAGAGAGCTGGATTTTAGCTCAGTAATCAGATTTGTCAGTGCATGTCAACTCTGACTCTGATTGCTTTCGGATTTCTCAGTCTGTACATGTGTGAAAACAGACAGCGGTACCAGAAATAAGCGAGCTGCGTTGCCACAAATCGGCAGCAAAACATCTTTGGAGGGATGATGAAACAACTACATGCTAGATTTAAATATTGTTTATTAGTTATTGGATTTTTTTTTCACAGATTTTAAATAAATTTAATTAAAATAACCTAATGGGAAATTAACAGAAAAAAAAAAAAATAATGCTCAATTACTGCTTGTGTTGAATTTAACATACTGGGGAAAAAAACAAAAAAAAATGTGGCCTAGGCAAACTGTGGCAGATATTATATTTTTTCTTTTTTTAAAAATGTTAAACTTAGTAAATAAGTAGAAACTGTTCACTAAAATTAGCAAATATTTACAACTGTTCCCTTTGTGTGTTAACAACAGTCAAATGCAAAAGTAAACAAAAACACCTAATTCAACTTCCAAATTTGGTTGATTCTCTGAGCGTAAATAAGTTAAAATATCCCCTACAGAGAAAACACTCCAGCACAGTGAAATGCACAATTTCTGTCTATTTGTTGAATTTTATTAATTTTGGTTGCCTGTTTAATTGCTTAGGAGTTAAAGTTTAACTCTTATCACCATAAGTGGCTTTGAAAGTCTGCTAAACAGTGTAAAATATTTTCATAAAATGAAAGCAGACGTTTACATAAATGTCTGATTTATTTGTCAATGTATGTAGAACGAATCAATGTACATCTTTCACCTGTCTAAAGCTCACTGCACTTTATAGTATGAATTTGCAAATAAGACACCTGGTTACTGGCATCAGTATTGGCTGCAACAAGGTATTAATGATCAATAATTGTATCAGCCTAGAGATTCCATATCAGTGCATCCCTATGTTTAACAGTACTGTGCTTGCCTGAATTTGGAAGGATGCCGTTGACAGCAGGGCTGTGGGACTTGCTCTCTTTGTTGGAGGTGCTGACCACGGCAGAAGCAGCGAACTGGGCGCTGGCCGAGTCTAGTGTCTTAGACAGGGTGTCCAAGGAGGCCATGTTCTACAAAACAAATATAAAACAGATATATGTACATTAGTCACGCTGCAAAAGCTCAGAACAAGTCACTTTTTTCTGACCGTAGATGAGAGATTACAGACTTCGGCAGCTCAACCTAAATCAGCACAGCACATTTTCACCAACACATCACAACCACTCTGAGGCCCCCTTGTGGACAGGGACTGAAAAACAATGACAATATGCAGTGTACAGTGTACAGCGTATCGTAATACGTACAGAGGCATGTGAGTGTGGGTGTTCGGGCAGAGTTGTGTTCTGCTGAAGGCCTTGCTGCTGGAACTGAGCCAGCTGTTGCTGCTGCATCTGAGCCAACTGCTGCTGGTGGGTTTGAAACTGCTCCTCTGTAATCCCACCTAGAGAGAGAGAGAGTTCAACAAATTTGTGCTGACTGTGGTTTTCAAAAAACAAAAACAGCAAAGGCTAATTTATGTGAAATTTATGTGAAAACAGCAAACAACGGGAAAGAAGGATTGAGGCTGCATGACCACTAATTTACAGGTAAACTGGTAATTCTTGTTGGTGTGTGTCAAAGCCTTTGTTAACTGACTGATATTCATACATCGCTTTCTGGTCTTTTATCAAGTTGTTCAAATACAGATATTCCTGAAGTCTATTTTTTATTGCGCAATAAAGTTTGAGTCATTATAGGGGAATTCCAGCGATTATTCAAAAAAGCTGTTCTAGAGAAATCTACCGAGTCAGAACTGTTCAGTGGTGGTGACGGGAACCAGCCATCTGAAGTGTTTACTTAAAGTAATTACACAAAACTGCTAGGAATACATGGCCTGACGTCAGACACAATGTTTCATGATAGTTTTGGGAACGTTTTTGGCCTAAAATGGCCCATGCAGGGCGTTGTAAGGAAAAATAATCTCCAAAGAAAACTAAGATAAACTACTATTTTACCATCATCAACATTCCAGACAAAAGCTCAGATTACGTGTAGGTTCACTGGTGGTTGTGGATAGTAAATAAAACAACTTTATTTGCGATGAAGACATAATGCCTCTTCTTTCCTATCACCACCACTGTAAAGAAATCAGTATGTTTCTCTACAATGCTCCACTTCACATTAAATCTCTGAATGACTGTCAACCACTAAATTATGTAGAGGTTTGGAGGTGGATTCCCCTTTAATGTGTGTTAAAATAGCAATATTATGTTCCACCACTAGATGGCACAAAAGGGCTTCCATCAGAATTTGGGAAATTTCCTAAAACTGTCCCCAAAGAATCCTCACTTTCTGCTGCACCTTGGAATTTGGCCTAAATCACACCAATGAACCTGCACTACACTACCTGAGTTCTCACTTTGACTCCTGGTATGCAGTACAGATCAAGAGAAGCAGTAACTAAAGCACAGTCTGAAATCCAAATGGTTTCATGGCTTCATTTTTAAGCTCAGACATGGAAACGTAAACAGCTGCAGTCCAATCTGACTCCCTCCCACACTTTCCTCGAAGGACCGACTGTGAAGTCACTTCCCAGTTCTGCTAAAGGCCGGAGGTTTCATGGGAAGCAGAGGCCACGCTGGCTTCATGCTAAAACCATCCTGCTCTGTAATTCTGCTGAGATAGAACACTTATGTAAGCCTGCGGCGGATTGGTGCTCAAACTGTATCCAACTCGGGAGAGACGGAACATGGAGGGAACATGATGCATTTCAGAGCTGTTTTTAAGTGGAGCACTGCATTCTGGGTGCTAAGCAGAGGCAAAAGACAAAGGTTTCCAGCTTTTCATCTCAAACACCTACAATATCATCACACTTTGGAAAAAGCAGAGAGAACGTTTCCAGCGAACGCAATGTTACTGAAATACATCTCAAGTTTGCCCGCAACTAAGACTGACTAACTAAATGTACTAATTCCTTTACCGATGTTTTTGTTGCACCTTTAAAAGGTGAATTAGATAAAAGTGATATTTCCCCAAATTTGCACCATGAACTTAGTGAGGGTTGGCCAAGTTTAAGCATTGTTTTGTTTCACTGAACTTCTTATTCACGTGAGTCACTGGATACTGAAGAGCAAGACAGACGCAACGCAGAAAGAAAAAGGTTCTGTGTGGGCGAACTTTGAAATTTGTAATTCCAAGAAAGTGGAATGTACTTAAAACTAAAAATGAAGTGTGTCGTCATGCTAAACACTTTCCAGCTTTGCCTAGTTTCCCCGTTATTTAAAGTAGTGGTTCCACCGATTTTCCTAAATTTCGTCATAATTAAATAGTTAAGATGTAAACACAGAATGGTTTGATGTGAAATGGTTCACTATGTTGATGTCTACAGCACTAATACAGCCGTGTTACTACTATCACAAACCACCACTGAACCTACACGTGTCTTCTGATTTTTCATATGTGAATAATATAATAACGGAATAAGAGTGGTGAAACAGTTTTCTTTCTTCCTCAGAACAGCCTCTGCCATGAAAGGATTTTTAAAAAATATGTTTTAGGCCAAAAGCTTATCTCAAAACCTCTTCTAAAAAATGTCCAAGGCATCACGCAGTGAATTCATGACCACTTCATGTAATAACTCTCTGTGAGGGAGCTTTTAGAAGCATTTGTGAAGAATTCTTCACATGTCTGGTTCCTATCAATACCACAACTAACAACACTAAGTTTGTCTAGAACGGAGCATTTCACAACCAATGTGAATGGTTGTGAAATGCTTTATGTAATAACTAAGTAAACTCTTTAGACACCTGGTTTCCATAACCACCACTGTGAAATATTCTGACTTGCTAAGTTTCTCTATAAGTATGCATTTCCCATCAAACCACTCTGAATGACTCTGTTCATCTCTAAACGATGTAATTATAATGAAATTTTGACAGTTTAGAGTTCGCTCAGTGATAGGTGGGTGTGGTAGGACGCATTATTGGTTATTTTTTCCACCAGCTGGTGCAGACTGATG
The DNA here is from genome assembly GCF_904425465.1 of Colossoma macropomum. Taxonomy (NCBI): domain Eukaryota; kingdom Metazoa; phylum Chordata; class Actinopteri; order Characiformes; family Serrasalmidae; genus Colossoma; species Colossoma macropomum. The sequence goes on from NW_023494784.1 coordinate 38,124,647, forward strand.
TAATCAAAGCTCAGAAGATGTTTTCGACGTGGGCAAAAGTCCCAGGGTTAATATGATCAGGAACATGAAACAAAATTTGATTTAAGGGTGACTGAGTTTTAGTCGAAAATCAGTCCCTTTCTTGCTTGACAAAAAATAGTAGTTGGGGGCAGCCCTAAATAATACACTGTTTTCTTCAATTAAAGGAAGAGCAGTCAAACTGCCTCAGCACTGCATAAGCTTTTTCATTTGCACACACTCAGCTTCATTAGCCTGTAGCTCCAGGTAAACTAAAGAGTCAAAGCTGTCAAAGCAGTGAAACAAGACAAAATTGTGTAAATCTGATTTTGCCAAACTATTATTTTAAACTGAGCCAATTTACAACAAATGCAGCCCTAGAAACAAGTTTGTTTTCTACAATTAATGAACAGCCAGTCACACTGCTGGAACACTGTACTCCACCTAAAATGTTTCTGGAACTACTCGTCACAGTCGGTCCTCCTCCTTTCCTGTCATCCTCCTGAAGGGCGTTTTTCCCACTTTCTTCTTTCTGGTTTTGGTGGAGGGATCGTGGCTGGAAGTATCGCCACCTACAGGCCTGGATGTCGGTGAGGAGCTGAGCCAGGGAGCGCTGAGGGTTTGTCCTGAACGGGGCAGGATCGTGTGCGTTCGTATGTGTGTCCATGTGTGTGTCCGTATTTAAGGGGAAGGTGGCGCTGGGGGCAACAAATGGGCAAAATGCGCCGGGGTCCAAATGCCTGAGGGCTCGGTCCAAATCCGATGAAGATCGGTCCAGCAGCACCCTACCACGTTAGAAAAAAACAACCACAGTGAGATCAGCAGTCCACTAATGCATGTAAACACGTCTAAAATGTACAGAGCTCAGAATATACTGCACAGATTAGTTTGGAGCAGAAAAATATAAATTTAAAACAAAAGATGTCAAATTAGCATGTTTTTATACAAAATAGTGATCTTATAAAACAAGTCATTGCCCACGGGACATCAGAAGTGAGGGGTGGAACAATGAATAGCGGTGTATCTGATTCTTACATGACCTTAGATGCTCATCTTAAAGCAACACTACATGTTTTGAACTCTGTCAGAACTTGAAGGAAAGTCGCATCTTCCAACTACACAAGTGAATAATCAGCTGCTGCCATTGTTAATATGTAAAATCGTATGACAAAACTCTGCAAAATCCAACCCAACGTCCTGACTTCTAAGTGACTATTTCAGGCTTTATAGGGTGACTCGCAGCAGCACACCGCATGCTCAGTAATGCTACTTCATTAAATTTTAACAAAAACATTTTTAAAGGGAAAATACAGTGGAAGAGTAACAGACAAAATAAAACGGAAAAAAGCCAGTACGGCCCCATCTCTATACCTAAATTTTTACATTTTGTTTGTTTCAGCAAAAGACTGAAAACGAGAGCCTCTCTGAAAACAGACGCAGACGCGAATCAGTGAGTTTTCAATTTTCAATATACTGTTTAGAAACTTGATTTTTTTCAGTACTGTATTAAAGTAGATACACCCTTACCGGATACCAAATGTGATGTGAGTACTCCTGTCCTGAACTGACTACTGTTTTCCCTGCTCTAACTCACCTGGTCCAACTAATCAGCTAATTAAAAAGCCCTTTATGAGATGAAGTGAATGTGTTTTGCTGCTTTCATGACAACAGGGAGATTCTGAATTTCGTGTTTCACATCTCAGAGTGTTTCTGTAAACTCAACTGTTTGAAATTAAAGAAAAAAAAAGTAATTTACAGCTTTTCTGGCTGCTGTGTAAGTACAAAAAGCGCTCTAGTACATTATATACTACACACATACACTTGGAGAAGAGAAGGACAAGTGCATCAGATCAAGATTATATATGATTTTGTATCAAGGTTACTTAAAACTGCCTATTAATTAGCTCTTATTTTACAACAATGAATGCCACCAAGTGACGTGACGTAACTGCAACTTGGACTCTTGGACTCTCTGACTTTCCGAATTGGGAATTGTTGAAGCACCATTCAAGTGGATTTTTCCTACTCAGAAACCCTTCAGTTTTGACTTGAACATGTCATTAGCATTAGCAGTAAAAAAAACTAAAATGGCAAGGATTCATACCAGGTTTGTGATCCAACAATCTACGGCTAAACAATAAAGTGGTTACAGTGTTTTTTCTTGGATTTTACTTTTTCCCCTAAGGTCAATTTCTGGTGTGTTTTTGCAATAAAATTAGTCATTCTTCTAACTTCTCTTTGTCCCTTGGATAAAACTGGCATTGGTCACCATGCCTTTAAATGAGCTCTGTTATAATTGGCTGCCCTGTTTCAAGCCTCATTCAAAAAGCAGCTCAGCCTGAAATATTCCTTCAGTGTAAATGGGTGCAGCTAAACAAATGTAGGCTGAACAGTAAACATAAATGTGCTGTTTTTAATGACATCACAAAAATGCCAACTTGAAAACACTTTTGTAGCCAAGTTTCTATATATGGACTATTTGGATTAGAGAGTGAATAGTAGTTTTTGAAACTTTAACAAGGTTTACGCTTGTTCCCCCTACATAATGTGGGTCCTTTAAACAGAAATAGCAACATCCTACAAATAAACATCAGCATCCATGTAGAAAAACATGATAATGTACAGAAGAAATTAGGGGATAAGAAGTGGAGAAAGGCCATGTGCGAAAACGTGGAGAGGTGATAAAGGAAGGATAGCTACCTGCCACCTCTGCCCAGTCGTCTGCGGGCCACTCCTACACAGCGTCGGGGAACGGAGAGAGCCGTGAGGGCGTTCCGCTGCCACATGGCATTAATTCCAGCCAGACCCACCGGAGAAGAGCTGCTCTGCTCAGAAAGAGGCTACAAACAAACAGGCAAAACAAAAAATACTACTTTTAAAATACTACACCCCACAATTAAACACAAATCACTTATAACCACAATGTAAAATACCAACATATCTTTGCTATCAAAAAAAAAACAAACAAAAAAACACTCCAATATAGTAACTTTACAGGAGAAGACAAAAACCTTAACTTTATACGGTAGTTAATGTTAAAAGATTTTATTTAATGCAATTTTGGAATATTTCTGTCTGCATGTTCAACTTTAAATTGCACAAACAGCATGTAGCATTAACAAGTTCACTCATTACTCTTGCCTCAAATGCAGTTGGTTAGCAAAGACATGCATAAATACTGTGTGTACCCGTCACAGGAACCATTAAAGCATGAGCATTGTCTGTACCTTTGATCATTTTCAGAAATAAAAGTATGTCAGTGTCACAAACCACACAAGCAAACTCTAAAAAATCTAATTTACACTTTTTTGCCCCAGCTGCTTCTTTTCGTCTCCGTTTTACTGTTGAATCTAAGGCTAAGATTGCGAATCTTTTCTGTAAACACATCCCCAAAACCTCCGTCAACCGGCTCAAACTGCATACAGACAGACACAAAACATGTCTTGGCTGTTCAACTACATTCTTTTAACTGGGCCAACTTACAGCAAGGTAACTGCAGCCGGCTCGCCGTCTGAAAACGAAGGCTCCGTCAGGGTCATTCTCCTCATCTGGCTCAGAGGACGGAGACTGGCAGAGAGAGAAAGAGTAGGTTACATCAACCATGAAGGAGCTAAGGATTATACAAGCTACATCACTACTTTTTTAAGCTACCACCATCATTTTAAGCCCGTTCACTGCAGACGAGTGTTTGGTCAACAGCAGGACAGCATGTCTGCAGGCATACTCAAGGTAAAGGCAATACTTTTTAATAGTTTTTAAAACTATGTATTAAATGTAATGTAAGGACCACATTTACAGTGACAATACATCAAATATAAAAACAATTTTCAAAGTAACTCATTGACATGTCACTGTGTAAGCTACATTAGCGATCCTGTGCATAACCCCATATCACTGAGGTGATGTCATCAAATGTTTACTTACTGAATGTTTACTGAATGTGAGCATCTGTACATCAGCAGTACAAGGCCTGTGTTTTAAGAAGCAGGACACAGACTGATACAGGGTCGGTGGGAGCACTCACCAGTGGGTAGTCCTCCTCTCCGGAGCTGTGGAAGTCGTACTGTTTGATGTCTGCGTTGTTGACGGTGTGTGGGCGCTCTGGGCGGCTCGGAGGACGCAGTGTCTCCAGCTTAGGCCTCCGCGTGTACTTCTTGTGGGGCCGGACAAAGTCAAAATGAGGCTCTGCCTTGACGGTGACGTTGTGCGGGTGGTGCTTGGGCACGGACTTGTGTGACTGAGGGGAGGAGAGGAAAACGTCATCATTTTGGACCTGGAACACACACAATTTAGTGTATCCTGCACCTCATGCACATATTACAGAACATTATGCCATGATGTGCAAATATTAGGGGTGTCGCTGAGAGACGATGTGTGCTGTGAACTGAACACGGGTGTCATGCTATAAAATGCATGATACTGAGAAAGGTTTCTGTAATTCTATTCAACACAATCTACAAATATTTCAAAAAGTAATAACCACAAACTCAACTGTGCAGCTCTTAGAACTTAAAACAAAACGGGTAGATTGATTCAACTGACTGACTTTATATACATATGTAAGCTTTACTTTATGTCTAAAAAGATCAGACCTCACTATACCCTCCTAACGTTGCAACTTAAGTAAAATGTATCTCACAGTGAGATTTTCTGCAAAACCTTTCACAGAGATTTTTCGGATTTTTAGAGATTACAAGAAAAGATTTGTCTTTTAAATGATCCATTATTAATATGATGAGACTATTGATAAACTAACAAGGCAGAAAAGGTCAATTTTGAGTTCAAACAGTCTAACAAGTGCCTTCTGGAAACCCACCTATGAGAGAATGTTTTGTTGCTCAAGAATCTTGTTACCACACTTGTTAATCCTGAAATCCAACGTTATCAGCAAACATACCACAAACTCTGAACACTTAATGCATTCCAGGATTGGCCCCTGTTTAATTATCACTACTCAGTGAGCTCCCAATTCAGAGCAACTTAAGTTTAAATCATAAATACTGATTTCGTATCGCCCTGATAAGTATTGTATTAAGTATTGGCAATATGTGACCCTGGATGCTTAGAAATTAAAACAGTTATCGAATATGTGGTGTGTTGTCAAATAAAAGCCAAAGTCTTTCTCAAATCTGATTACAGGAAGATGGAAAAGAGACTTCACCTTGATCTTGTTTTCCGTTTTATGCCTGTTTCCGTTTGGTAGACATATAGGAGCGGGATAGACTGTCTTCTCTGCCAGAGGCACAGAGACTTCGCTCAGAACATCTCCAGAGAAGTCGCCCAACTGGTACCTGCAAACACAACAGGTGATGAGAGACCTTTTTGGTTGTTGGTTCTGCAACATAATACAAAGTTGAGTTTGTTTAGATATTCGTTAAACTCTTACACAAAACTCAAATATATGCCAATCAATCAATAAACCTTTATTTAAACTCGGATTACGTTGAGGGTGACTCACATTTACAGTGTAACCAGGGTAAAATAATAATCATAATAGTAAATGTACCAGTTTAAGAAAAAAAAAGATGAAAAACTGTTAAAATTACAAAAATAAAATTACAGATCAAATAGGGATAAAATAAAAAAAAGAATAGAAAATGCAAAACAATAACTCAGCATTAACTAAAAATAATAAATGTAAAATGTAAATAAATGTAAAACAGTAACTAAAACATGCAAAAATCAAATTAAAAATTAACTAAAATCAAATAAAACAATTGCAGGCTGAGTTTGGTAGACTCAGGTGGTTACAGACTAAAAGCTCAGTTGATGATTTTACCTCTTCTCCACCACCTCCAGTGTGAGGTGCAGCAGCTCCCTCTTGCTCTTCTCCCTCTTCTTTATCATCTCTAGGATAGTGACGGTGCGGCTGAATTCTCGCCTCAGCTTCAGCATCTTCTCATAGGACGCCTCGTCATTCTTACGGTTCTGCAGAGACACAAAAACTGGGTTCAGCTGTTTCAAGTATAGACGGATATACTTTTTCTGAATTTCAGTCCTCGGTCAAATGACGTTTTGTTGATTTTAAGTGTAAATAAGTTAACACTTCTACAAACAACACATTTCTGCAATTTTAATACACAGTTGATGTTGAATTTAACTTACTGGAGAAAAAAAACAACAAAACACGACCTGTGCAAAGGTTATCACATTTTACAGTGTCTTTTTTTTGTCCTCAATGTGTGAAGCTCAGCAAATAAATAGAAATAGTGCATGAAATGTGTCTGGCAGATAATGGAGGTCACTTCCAGCATCACACGTAATGCAACCGATTACACATACGCCAAGGTATGTAGCGATTTACAACAGAACATTCGGGGCCTCTTTCGAGTGAATCTCCATGTATTTTCCCTGTACACATCAACATATTTCTGGTGTCAGAACAAAACCTCATACCTCCATTTTTTTCATTTTTCTTTTTTTTTTTTAAATCAGAATTTGAAAATGCCTGTTGCCCTTTATATTGTGTGTACATTTCGCAATGAATAGATGACAAAAATGACCAAAATTACTTGGGGGGGAAAAAGGTCTGGTTACACTCACTTACATTAAAAGTAAAATATGTTTTTTTCTTCTCCTGTAAAATTTCCATTTTGGAGATACAAGGTTTTGTTGCGACAGCAGTGATGCACGCCATTTTAATGATTGGATACATTCTTCAGCCCAGAGTCCAAGAGCACACTTGGTTTTAGGATAACATCGGCCTCACGTAACCTCCACGCATTCCATTTACACTCTTCCTGAATGTGGTCAAGATCAGACCACCTCCGAATGTGGTTTGACTGATCCGAACGCAATGCGTCCAGGGTGCGTTTACATATGGTCCAGCAAAATCTGAACGCATAACATTGACAACTTATTTTACAGCAACAGCCTCCGTGATACTCAAGATGTTGCCTATTGTTATAATAAAAACAATGAACTACATGCTAATGCATCATAAACGCTCAATACGACGCCCAGCCCCCTTTGAAAAGAATGAAAATGCTCACCGTTATTGACTAGACGTGACAATATGTGGACAACCACAAATACACCTACATGCAACATTAATTAAAAACGTTTTGAAAAGCTAGTTGTCCCCACATGTTTGACAGTATGGAGAGCAGAAGCTAAACAGAAAGTTCCTGTCCTACACTTATCCTTGGTAGCAGGCCTTCTTCTGGCTCTCAACTAGGACATCTATCATTAATGCGAATCCATTCTTCCTCAGTGGAAGGAAGCTCTACTGTGCAGAGGCTGCACAAGATTTATTGAAGAGAATTTGAGCCATGCTACAAAATGCCCAACACACAGTGTGCAGTTCTCTATTCCTCTAAAAGAAAGAATGCAGCTAATCTTCCATAAAAGAACTGAAGGTAATTCTGGAGAGCATGATTGTACCTTGCGGGTCTGCATTTTCTCTGTGCGCCGCCGGAAGGCCACGTAGGCATCGTTATTGGTGGACCCGTCTCGTTTCTCCTGCTTGACCTGCGGGATGAGCGAAGGACCCCGGCAGTTCTTCCTCTTCCTCACCCAATAGTCATACACCGACTTGAGCAAGTAGTCATCCTCATTGAGCAGCAGCTTGGCCTCCTGCAGTGTGACCAGCTAGAAAGCAGAGACATTAGGAAAGTGTAAGAGATACCAGCAAACATGGTGACAGCAGGGAAAAAGCAGCCTGAAGGATATTTATGTGCCTTTAAAGTTGCTCAAGTATCAGCTAAAACTAAGTTACAGGGCAAAATAAAACTTGTGCCTAGTTAATTCTAGAGGCTCTCAAAGACATCAGACATAAAAGGATGTTACTTTGCTGTGATTCCAGTTAAGATTTTGTTTTAGTTTTCTTAAAAACAAACGTGAAAAGAATGAACTGAGTAGATTTTATGCATTATTTTGTTCAAATTGTTACACTTCTAACAAGAAAACAAGCAAATTTAGAACCCTAAAAAGTCACCAACCAATTAATCTGACAAACAGGGTGGTCAATCACTGAAAGGACTATCTAACAGCTGAACTGAGAAGTGAGTAATATTTGAGATGTAACATGAAATATTAATTGCATTAAAAATGGCTTAAACAACATTATTAAAAATGTTGTGAAACTAAATGGCTCTCATGAAATAACTTGATTACGTTACAAGCCTCACTGCTCAAATTAAATTTTTTACTCAGATCTAATCTCTCTAACGTGATGGTTAAGTGACACATCTGTCACTAATGTGGATGAACCGCCGTCCTGAAATGACCCACATGCACACATCATAATCAGTAATGGATATATGGATATGTACCCGATCTAGGACCACATATGAAAGCGGCTCAGATCAGATTTAAAAATATCAGATTTGCATGTCCACACAGTCACTGACATCATCAGATCTGAGTCACATTAGAGCAAATCTTCAGTCTAGTAACGTGTACAGTGGATTTAGAACCTATGACTGAGCTTAACTTCTTGTTCTCCAGGGTATATTTTGGTTTGTCCATCTGAATTTACATGACCAAATCGTAAGGCAAATTATTCAGTAACTGCATGAAATAAACGCAAATTTTTATATTATTTTATTTATTATTTTGTAAAAGCTCCCCTCAAATTAACAGAACATGTTTTATGATCATACACGTATTGCTATATGCTTACAATTTACTGCTGAAAACCAAAAATCTTAGACGCTCTTCGTATTATTTTATAAAAAATAATTTGTACAGAGCAGATCACTGAAGAGACGCCATCTGTTTATAGTTTATAGCCCAGATTTGTGGAAAAATGGGGCGACTTTCAGTAGACAATAGTGAGTTCAGCTTAAGGGTTTAAAATTACATTACCCATTTATTTAAATGGGAAGAAGACAGTTACAGCTCTCATATGACCCCCACCTTTTGAATGTAGTTTATGAAATATGAAAGTTATGAAGAATATGACGAAGTGCATTTTGGAACGACCGGTGGTTCCAAGGAGTTAAAGAGAAATCTTACTCTACCAAAACATTGGTAGCCCTGTACTCCAGCAATCACGACAGCGTCGCCAGTTCAGCAGTGTGTGCTACTTTATTTCTTGGACTGACAAAAAAAACAATGGGGGGGGAAAAAAAAACAAAACAAAACACAGCAGCAGGTGGGGTGTATCCGTCTCCGAGGTCGAACGGAGAACTTTTAGTTCTGTCTGAGTTTATGATCACTACAGAACCCCTTGCTGAAAAGCTTGGAAAGCAGCTTCACAATGTTGTGTTTTAGGCAATGTTTTAGAACGTAACGATGTGTGAAATCACTTCAGCGCAGCTCGATGTGGTCGAGTCTGATGCCAAAATCTATAATCTGGGACTTTAAAGTGCATTTCACTACCTGGTTGGCACTGGCTTTCTCCAGTCGGTCCACCATGATCTCAAACTGTAGAGGTTTGAGCTCCATCTTGCGGTTGAGTCGGTTGAGAAGCGTCTCGTCCTCCGAGTCCATGTCGAAGTCCGGCTGCTCACTGTCCAGACCGAACGCTGGGGGACACAGACAATCAAAGGTCAGCCTCAAATCTGACAGTGAACCAGGAATGTACTCCAAACTTTCTTCCTATTAAACTTTTTTCCAAAATAGGAAAACAACTATGACGCATCAAATTTCTATTCCATGTCTGAACGCCTAAATAAACACATTCCACTCATTTATTTTAGAGCACGTCACTGATTGGTACTGTGGGAGTTCACCGATAGATGGCCCTGATAAAAAAACCTGAGAAAAAACTAAGCATGATAGCTTCTGGCTATCATGCGCTCTCAGAAATCCTCTAAACGGGCGTAATTTTAACATCAGTTAGCCGTAAACGAGGCTGCGCTGTGGGGCACAGCTGACTCGTTAACTAAGCCATCATTCACTTAGCCAAAACGCCACAGTCTCAAGAACCACAGTACAGGTTCAATTTCAGCTTTCCGTTACTCCAACACCGATCACTCCACTTTACAATGTCACGTTATCTTTTTCTCATCTATCACTTGTTTTCATTAGTCAGAAAACAGTCGCTCAACTTCACTCACTCTGAAATTAATCGTCTAACCTTGTGTCTGTGCTTTATTAGCCAGAATCCATGTGGTGAGTTGACATCATGCACTGTTCTCACCTATCTGAAGACCAAATAAGTGAATTAAATGTTTAGATTCTTTTTTTTAAACTTGAAATAATTCAGGACAAGGTGTCAAAAAAGCATCATTAATGCTTTCACGTCATTTGCAACATTGCCTCCTGGTAAAACCATTTAACTTGGTAACATCTGGAGACGGTCTGAAGGTATTAAAACAGGAGATACAACCCAACACTAATCAGGACACAACGTTTCTCGGTGACTTATGCAGAATTAAAGTAGACCAGAAGCATGTGGACATGTAAACGTGAAATAATACAGAGAGGGAGTTATTTGTGCTCTTTGTGGCTGTAGATATGAAAGATAGCGTGAGAGAGAGAACGAGCAAGAGCATGAGAAAGAGCTGGAGAGCGTGAGAGAGAGAGAGAGAAAGACAGCGTGCAAGCGAGATAGCGCAAGAGCATGCAAGCGCAAGAGAGAGAGTGTCCGCGAGAGAGTTCACACCAGATGCAACGCTTAGTAAAGCGGAAGCTACCATGCGTCCAATCAATGCTTCCTCTGAATGTTCTGTAACGTAACTGCATCAAGCTGGAATATCAGCTCCTTTTCTAGTTTTATTTTCTATTTAAACAGTTTCACAGCGGATTTAAAATGACGTAAGTTGACAGCAGTTTTTTTATTCTTTTTTTTTTTAAAACCCCTGTTGGAGTAAACACTATCCACATAGTTGCCCGAAGTCAGAACAGACCTGAAGGCCATACCTCTGTCAGTTATTTGAGTGGCTTTTCTGTTTTCGAATACTGCAGCTTTTGAATATCATATGATTTGTTGTAGCCCTGATTTTGATACACATTTGCATTGACTGCAACCATGACAACAGAGCTCTGATTGGTCAGCTCAGTTTTTAATGCATTCATACACCACAGAAAATCAAGTTGGCTCCGGTTAAAAATTGATGCACAGCCCATGAATGTGAAATACAGCATTAATAGGCGAGCCATCATTTTCAAAACTTGCAAGAAAACGTGCCGTTTCATTTTTGTGTGCAAAAATAAGACAAAGTATAAAGATTTAACAATGGTTTTCACACACATTAATAGAACTAATAAATAATAAAATATCATATTTGAGCCTCCAAATATCTGTTATACTGTATACATTTGTTCCTCCCATCCCTTAAAAAAGTCTTCAGAAATGCTTTGTCAACCGAGTGCCACTTCAGAGAAAAAGAGAGCATTACAGACACGGAGTTACTCACGCTGGATATGTATGAGCTGTTTGGGCTGGCGAAAGTCTCCCTTGTACAGGCGGTCATAGTAGTTGATGTTGCCCTCAGCCTCAGGAACAGGGATGACCATGCTCTCCTTCTTCTCCCTGAAAACCTGCTGGGCACAGATGGCCCTCTGGAGATGGTGCTCCTGCGGGAGAACAGTGAGGAGGTGTTAAACGTTGTCTGGTGTAAACATAAGCAGACCTGATCTGGTCATGTTATTAATATTCCCACTGCAAAGATGCAGATATGAATCAAAATCGCAACACTTACAGCGATCATGCTGTGAATTCTGCCACATAAATCCCAAACTCTTTGTTTGGGAATGTTTACAACACACACAATGTTGGCTATGTATACTGTTGTTGCATCTTGTGTCGACCCAACTGAAACTTTTAAGGAAAGAAAAAGCCCGACTACTAACATTTATATCTTAATAACTAACTGAGAGTAAGTTCATGGTGTTTAGGATTTATACTTCTCAGAGCGATGAAAAACGCCTAAAGGCTGTCAAGGCTAATGCTGGAACTAACAGCGCCACTGAATTTGGGTCAGTGTGATGCAATATGATGAACTGAACTGTTAAGTTTCTGTCATTCATTGGCAACACTAAAAGAAATGGACTGCAAGACACCATGTTGTTAGCAGCTGGTTATGTCAGTGATTCTAATCATTTGATTATCTTTTTTAACCATTTTAAAGGTTAATTATTGATTAGGGATGTTTAAATCTCTATCGCACTCAGGCCCTGTTCACACTTGGTATTAACATCCGTCTTAAATTAACCTCATCATAAGAGGACAGTGAGACATACAGAACTTTACACCTGTGTTCCTGAAGTGTCTCCAGTGATCAGATTTTGTGATAAGGGGAAGCTTACCATCCACATTTACTGCGTTTGTCATCAGATGAAAACGTACTGCGGGTCCGTGTTCGTGTAAATGAAAGGGTTATTACAAACGTTTAGACCACACTGACCGCTAACGTGCAAACAAACAGAACATGAGACGAAAATGAAGCGCAGCTGCTCCCTTCTCTACTGTGAAGACACAGCTGATTAAGGAGGATCTTCAATGCTGTCGAAGATGCATAAAGACACTTTCACGCTTACACTGTAAATGTAATGTGGTCAAATGCATCCCTGACCATCTCTGAAGGTGTTCAGAGTGATCAGACCACAATGTGTCTCCAAGGCGCACTGCACCCCATTCGCATCTGTATTTAGCGCTGTCTATTTATGATCGGACCACCCAGGACGCAGGTTAACGCCAAGTGTGAACCGGGCCGCAGTCAGTACTGTCAGAGCGGCTCTACATTAATTCCACAGCTTCCTCAACACTCAAACAGCAGCTCCCCAATGATGTTCAGATCATAGTCATATGCTGAAGCTAGGGCTGGGTGATTTGGCCAAAACGTTATCACGATAAAAAATTTAATATCAGTCGATATCGATACATATCTCGATAATGTCAAATCATTATTTCTTTCAAGTTTGAAGGCTAATTTTTGCTCCCGAGTGGTCAGTTGCTGTTTTAAACTATCCTTTATGGTCAGAACATGACGAACACTCGCCAAACAGTGGAACATTTCAAAAATCTGTCATGGGAGAAAGTTTCTGTTGAGCTGTTTTAACCAGCTGGAAAAGCATGGCTGCAATTTTTGTAACGTTCATAATTTAAGAAAGAAAACACTGTTTTGGCTGTCTGGTGACGAGTGCTAAACTGTTTAGTTTCTCAACAACATCAGCTTAAAACGAACAGCAAACATCAGCTGGCTTGGTAGGTCAATGATGGATCACACCGCCTTACTGCCATCACTCCTACAGCATTCACGACAGAGCATATTACAGTATTCAAACACCAGCTAGCAGAAAACTGGGTTTCTCTATTCTATCACAGTAGTTTGAGGGATGGAAGAACTGCAATATATCTGACGCTCACTGTGTAAAAGCTTTAACTGCAGTGTGAATCTCTCACATCAGACAAACAGAGTCCTCCTTTTAGGTATGTTTAAACTAAAATTGGGGCTTTTTTGTCTACTGATCTACAGTAACTTCAGTTCGGCCGTGCTGTGTGAGTGACGGAGCGCTGCTTCAAGTTAGCCAGCTGCTAAAAACACTGCGTCCTCAGTTTCCTGCATGGGTACTCGAGCACTAGGTTAACTGTTTGAGGTGTGTGTAATGAAACGCTGAAATCACTCTTCAGATACTCACTCTGGACTCATCAAAGTAAGACGAAGAAAAGCTGCTTCTACCTTTTAAATGGACTGTAAAATGTTAGTTTTGCTCATATTTGTGAGAATGTATGTATATCATCACACTGTGGCTGGAGCTGAGCGTGTTCTTTAGGACGTGATTGAGAAGGCAAAGATAGCGGAAACAGTGGAAACGCAGTCTTCTGACAAAATAGCATGTTGGTATCGTCCACTGAGGAGAACAGACCTCATGTAAGACAAGTCCACATCAGCGTCCAGTGTTGTATCTACTAGCTCTAGTTTTAGCTCATCTGCAGAAGCAGCCTCCATTAAACGTTCTTCATCCAAGACGAAAACTACAGAATCCCCTCTGCTTATTTTGAATAACAGAACATGTTTTCAGATATATTCCTCTGCTGCTGATTTTTGGTGCTACTTATTTTTTTGTCTCTTAATACCAGAGCGACCGTGTACAAGATTAAGTCTCCGGTGTCTGTTAATTTTGGCCAAAGCACTTTTCTCCCCTCTTACCCACAGTTAACTGGATATCTGCTCATTAACTCCTGCGGAGACTCAAATATGAAAATCTGTTGGAGTGCACATCTCTACTAAAACTCCTAACTTGAAATATTTTAGCTCAAGCTTATATTATTGTATTTTGCCAGCGATTTTCAACTAATTTTGCCAAAAAACATATTCAATTTTACCCATTTTGACTGATGTGAACATTTGAAAATCAACACAACTCAAGCAGAACTATATTCAGCTTAACACTTTTACACCCATAATAACACTAATAATAATAGCTCATTGTCACAGTTGCGATTTGCCCAGTTTATACTGTATGTGTGGTCACACACATGCACTTGAAGAGGACAGAGCTGATACAAACTTAAGCTGATGAAACTCAGTGAAATGTTTTCCACACTGCCACCTTCTTTTACCAGCAAACACAGCAATTACCACTATACCCAGTTCAGTCCTCTCATACTGACCTTCTCTCCAGCCTGACATTACTCTTAGCAACACGAGCAGCCAAACTGAGTTACAGCAAATGAATTATTTGGTAACTTTGTTTAAAAGTCAAGTAGAAAAATGAGAAATCATCTTTCAAAATACAGTAATATGGAGCAGTTACAGTTGGCTTGTATTTATGAGTCAGTCAGTATCTGAGATTATATCAGGCTGAATAATACAGTTATAGTGAAACTGGCCTTTGCAGGTCTGATATCACAGAAGGCTGCAATACCGCTGGGTGATACAGAAAAGTATAATGACATTTAAAAAGGAAAACATGAAGCGTCAAGACATTCTGATATACAATATGCATCATGGTATTTTTTTTTCTGAAGTTTGATTAGTTGGCAGTGCCACATTTAAAAAAGTACTACCGAAAACTATAAGTACAATGAGTTTTCACATATTTTTTTTTTTTGCACTGAATCCAATTAAGCAGGACAAATTATCCTCTTAGCAGAGTGAAACATGCAGTTCAGTGTTCTTTATGTACTGACGATATGCTCAGAAAAACATTGTGATGTGACGTAAATTATCACAATAACAATAAATATCACCACATCACCCTCCCCTAGGCTACTGTATGCAACCACAATCCAAATATATAATCATCTGAGTGCTGTGAACAACCTGGTCAACCACAGACAAGCTTCTGTGGGTGTTTCGATAAACTGAGGCATTCATGTGATCTAATGAATTTTGGTCAAAACAATGCAAGCCTGTCTTTCTAAAGACATTTTAAAGGGCCAATATCATTAAAAAGCTCCCTGTTTTTTAAATTAAGGAATTTGAGTAAAAGTTTCCAAACGTACCATTCACTCTCCAGTCCATATGATCATTATAAGAAAACTAAACTGCAAAAACAGCCCATTTTAAATTAATGGCTTCTGTGACGTCACAAGAACCAACTCATTTCCATATCCGCCTCTTCAGCCTACAGCAGTTCAGACCTGCCCATTTACACTGAAGTTATATGGAGTGTTTCAGCTGAGTGCTTTTTAAATGAGGCACAGTACAGGGCAGCCAACCAGAACAGGCCTCATTTACATATATCCGTGTTAATGACACAGTAAGACAAACAGTCTGTGTAATTCTAAAATATAAAGAAAGATGAAAAAAGGATCATATAATAATGAATTTGTACTGTTTTTGGTACATTAAGCCACATAAATGTTATAGGAGGACTTCAAAGACAACACTTGTAGGATATGGGCCCTTTAAGACATCCCTGCAATTGCAATACATAGCAATATATTTGCAATACGAGATTTGGTCCATGTCATGAAGCCCTGTAAGCCTGAACCCACACAGTCAACAAGGGCTCAAAAAGCTTCTCGTCACTTCTCCTCTGACTTTTTTGAGGCATTTACGATATCTGACCGCTAACTACAGTCGCAGTCAACACCTGTACCTATTAACGATTACTGATTCTATGTTTCCACTTCATGACCTTCATGAAAAAAAATAAACAGTGATTGCAGGAACCTTCATGGGCATCTGCTGACATAACGGCAGGTGAAGCATGTGGCAATTTTTCATTGGCGCCAAACCCACAGTTTCGTTTCCTTTACCATCTCGCCCACTGGGTCAGTGCAGCAGACGTTCTACACTCAGTGACAGGTTCAAACTTAAAAACTGACGAAACCGCAGTTTTTATTTTATATTTTTTAGAGGCCACTGTATGATGTTTGTTTGCTTTTATGTGCCAAAAACAATTCATTGTTACTTTCCAACCTCATCTTACCCCTTATAATTAAACAGGCTTTATTACTAATACACATAAATGAGTTCTGCTCTGATTGGCTGTCCTGTACTGCGCCTCATTCAAAAAGCAGCCCATGCTGAAACACTCCTTATAATTTCAGTGTGAGTGGGTGGAGCTCAACTGCTATAGGCTGAACAGACAGATACATATGCAAATACATGACATCACAAAAACAACAGGCCTCATTCACCAACTGTTCTTCAGAAGAAATTTCTTCTGAAAACCCACTGACGCAGTTTTCACGAAGAGTCTGACATCATCAATGTTTCTTCATTTGGGATTTGTTCTCAGGTAAGAGCAGAACCTACATACACTCGAAAGGTGTGAACGATTCTGTTGTTTAAGAACATGCCATGAATCTGACGTAGACTTTTTCTCAGAAGTTTTCTCAAAACAAATTACATTGTGTGTGTGTGTGTGTGTGTGTGTGTATGTATATATATATATATATATATATATATATATATATATATATATATATATATATATAAAAATATAGATAGATAGATGTTTCCAGTTATGCTTCTCTATATCGACTGGGACAGAATAGTACGTTTTGAAACTTTTACTACGTTTAATGACGTTAAAATCTTCTTTCAAAAAACAACAAAAATAAATAAGTTCAGTTTCTTTGGAATGACCCCTCTGAAATGTTGCACAGATTAGCTGTTCTTCAAGGAAAGTCCACCTATAGCTCACCTATAATCACTTATAAACAGCACACTCAAAATATTCTTCAGGTGGACACTTATAAAAGATGAGCTCTTTCTAAAACGATTTTCTTTCTACAAAATTTCAATATTCCTCAGCCACAAGCCCAGTTTCACTCTGGGGCAGGACACTGAATCTAAAAACATTCGAGAATCGAAGGGAAATATGATGATATTTTATTATTATAGTGATACACTGGCACAACACATTTTTCTGAGCATATCGGGGATACTGACATACTTAAAGAGCTCTGACTATATACATATATCATTACAATGTGAGCATACTTAGGCCTGCTTAACTGGATTTAGTGCAGTGCAGGTTGTAAAACACAATATTAGTCACTGTAGTTATAGGCAGGGCTGGGCAATATAACAACATATTGAAATTGTGATAAATTGTCATAATATAATATGCTTATCCAAACACATGCATACAGCCTTTACTTGTAGAGCACTGACCAAATGCAGGTTTCAGTTTAAAGACAGCTGTTTTATTGCCTGTTCCAACATTTCAGATGTTACTAAAATTACAAATCGCGACTTATCATGTATCGTGAACACTTCTTTAAGTATCGAGATAATTTGTTTCCACCATACTGCCCACCACTAAATATTGCGACATATCGTGTATCATGAGTTTTAACCATTCGCCCACCTCTAACTGTAGGTTTGTTATTATCTTAGTATTTTTATAAGTGGCACAGGTTCTCTTTTGTCTGTTCCAACTTATTAAATCCCACAAAAAATTAAGATGCACATTGTGTGTCGTGAAAATGTCTTGAGGAATCGAGATATTAATATTTTTTGCCATATCGCAAACCCCTATATTTGAGCATATTCTCTGGAAAAATGCATTCTGTAAGGAAAAGGTGCGCTTTGTAATCCATCACTCAGGCGAATATCTAAAGAACTGCAAGCCTAATTTTAAGCTTCAGTAAAGCCGGCGTCCTATTCAACAGCTTCTCGTTCGAATTCTCCCGTTCCACCTTAAATGTAGTTAAGTGCCGGACCATTTAAGGTGGAACGGGAAACCGAACAAGAAGCTGGCGAATAAGTGTCTGACGTGCTTGTACAAACAATGTAAGCCAACCTTTCGCACATACAAATAACCTAATTAGAGAATCGGCTTCAGTGATTCACATGAAACGTAAAATCTCCGTGAAATCGTTCAACAGTTCGCCAACCAGGTTAGCACACTGAGCTAACCTAACGCCTAGCGCGCTAACGCGGAACCGAACTTAAACTTCACGACGAGGTTTGTTTTCTTTGATAAATTAAACAGGAAACATGGTCAAATATATAAAGAAGTGCTTAACACAGAGCATGTGGACATAAAACAGAGCATTTAACGTATTTCTTAGTAAGACACTCGTCAGATTAGCTTAGCTTAACCGGCTCCGCTTTTCAAAAAAAGCGGCCCCGAGCAGCTACATGGTGACGTAGCTACGCCATTACGCCATTCACGACGCGTTTTGCGCCGTAGAACGCCCAGAGAGGCGCTCTGCGTACGCACTCTTCGCAAACAACGCTGGCGTAAACAAAAAAAAGCCGCCCTCGCCATCTTCCTTCTACGCACCCAGCGTAGCGAATGGCGCTTACGCATTGCAAGTGGCGTAAGAAGGGATGGTGAATACCAAGAGCCTGCCATGAAAGCTCGATATCCTCAAAAAATAAAGATGTTTTTAAAGCGTAAACCTACCAACTCCTCTTCTTTCTCCATTCCGGTCGGCATCTGCGGGACCGCCCGGTTGATGGAGACGCAGTCATTGAGGTCAGGAATGTCTCCGTTGCGGTAAATCGGGAGAGGTTTGGCGGCGTCTAGCGCCCGGGCTCGGAAGGAGAGTTTACTCATGACGGTGTGTTTTCACGCAAACAGCAGCACGACGCCGAGGAGGAAACGCGGACAGAAACGGGCCGAAACGCGCTGATACTCGCTCGGCCGACTCCTCTTCTCTCCGCCGTCCAGCTCACCGACTCCCTGGCGGTGGAAGCGCGGCGGCCGAGCTCATCCTCAGAGCGGGTCAGAGCCTGTGCGGCGCCGCGTCTCTCGGCCGCTCCGCGCTCGGAGCCACACAGAACATGGCGGACATGAGCGGGATCCCGGCAGGCAGCGCGAGACAGAGAGCAGCAGAGCGCGAGCACGAGCACGAGGCGGGTGCGCGCGCAGCTTCAGTTCAGGCACACGGCAGCAACGGAACACGGAAACGTTACGAAACTCTAAACCCCGATGCGTTAACAGGCTCAAACTTGAAATGCAGTGCTTAAAGGGGAGCCCCAGCGATTTTCCAGAATTTTCTACATAATTAAATGGTTCAGAGTGGTTTGGTGTCAAATGCCCTGTTCTAATTTACAGTCAGGATTGTTCACAGTGGTGGTGATAGGAACCAGACGTCCACCTCTAAAAGCTCCCTCACAAAAAGTTATTACGTAAAATGGTTAGATATGCTGCCTGATATCTGACACACTGTTTTATGATAGTTTTATGATAAAGTTTTTAGTCTAACATGTATTTTAATCAGTTTATTTTAACCCATTCGTGGTGGAGGGATACACGTAGGGCGTTATGAGGCAAAATAGTCCCTTGTTTATTTATTTTTTTTAATTTAGCAATATTTTATTATCATGAACATTGCATGTAAAAACTCAGAAGACACGTGTAGGTCCACTAGTGGTTTTGGGTAGTAAATAACATGGCTATATTTGTGTTGTAGACATGGTGACTCCTGGTTCCTATCACCACCACTGTAAAGAAGTCTGAGTCTCTACAATCTTTTCACAACAAACCACTGTGGAATCTGTGGAATTCCCCTTTAACTGTTTATATATATATATATATATATATATATATATATATATATATATATATATATATATATATATATATATATATATCATACATGATAGAAGGAACATACTTTATGAAACATGTTTGTGGTAAAAAAAAAAACATTTTTTTCCTACACTTGTGATTAAAATCCTCACCTGCAGCAAATATAAAAAATTAAATCTTTTCATTTGAAATTGTTATATAAATGCTAAATGAAAACATTTAAATAAACACTGTTGTTGATCGGTTATTTATGCCATTTTTTCAATAAATACACTGCTACACCTTTATGTGTCCTCACCGTGACACTGACCAAATGACCTAAAACGTAAATACATATATATTGTAGTGTCTGATGAAGAAGAAACACAGGAGTAGACGTGGTTCTGCTGCAAGAACTGCTCTTTATTGAACACACCGGCAGAAAGGGGCACATAAAGGACACAGTACTCAAGGGAGGTCACCTCTAGCCCCCCATCCCCCCTCCCCACACCCCAATCAACACAATAAACACAAATACACAAATTAACAACAGCCAACAGTAAACAACATAAATAAGGCCCTTTGTCGTAGGGTGTGTGTTACAATGAGCCTTTGCGTGTGGTTTTCTGTCTAGCCGCACCTCCAGAATCTCAGCCGCCAGCGCCAGCCAGTAGCATAACACTACAGTATATTAGGAATGCATTGATACCATTTTTTTCAGACCGAGTATGAGTACGTATTTTTTATTACTCGTCCACTACCATACTGAATTAACTACTTAAAATTAATCTGTTGGTGTTAATGAGTGAAGTGTACCTTAAGAGTCAAACCATTAGAATCAGGCTGATTTTAAATGAAGTGCATTAGTTTGCTATGCTCCATTAGTTGCCTTGGATCGAGTAGCACTGCAGTGGAGAACAGCGGGTTTTGTTCCTCATCAGGAAAGTGCTCCTATACAGCTGCAGGCAAAGTACATTTCATAGTTTTGAACCTTGAATCTCTCTTTTGGCGTCAGTCTCTGTAGTGACAGTGGGAATCGCATCTGAGGGAGCTCATGTGCAGAGTTTTACGTCAGAAGTCTTTTGTTTGGCTGGTTGAGCTGCAGCTGAATGTCCTCTAAATCCAGACATCCACTGTGTGATTTCAGAAATCTTGTACTTTGGTGACGCACACTGTATAATTGAAAAGTCTATTGTGTACGCACAAAGCCTTCGATTTATATACTCACACTTTATGGAAACGCACTGTCCATGAACATTTTCAAATGAAGCTGTTCATTCAAAACAACAAGCTGTGCTCCGAGTGCTGGGCAAACTGAGCAGCGCTGCCAACACTGATTCAAAAAGATTAATCTGATTCAAAGTGCCATATTTTTACAGCTGTGAGGTGCCTAGGAACCAATCACAATCCAATTGAAAGGGTCATAGAGTTTCTGACTGTCACCGGAAGATGGCTCCCATCAGTCTGCGAGGAGACCCCTGAGCAGAAAGCGCTTTGTGTTCTCTACTTCAATAAGAGTGAATCCGTCATAGCTGTGCAACTTGATTTTCGTCGGCAGTGAACCTCCAACAGCTCAGAGCGTTCGCCGTTGGTTCCACAACACTGGATAATCTCCGAAATCGCACTGAAAGAACTGTGAGTGCAGCGACACCTGACGTGCTCGATCGAGTATGGGATGAATTTGACTTTGGCGTTGATGTTGTCTGCACAGCTGGAGGAGGTTCATACTGAGCACTTGTAAAATTACATAATAAACTTTATGCTCAATTAAACCATTTACAGTTTACTGCATTGTTCGGTAATGATTTACAAGTGGAATAAATCATTTTGAAATCAGATGAATCTTTTTGAATCACCCTGTATATAGCTCTGTATCTTTTCTCAAATTACATGTTTTCTTAAGTTCTTCAGAGAACACACTTAAACATGGCAATTTTTACTGCACAGTTTTTATTTATTTGCTGAGTATTGGGGAAAAATAAAATCTTACATAACGTTTCCACTTATGTTTAAATTTTCTTCCAATATGCATTCTGCAAATAAATATTAAATTGGGCAGAAGTGTGTTCTCTGTAGATGATTCGCTGACTTATTTACACTTAGAAAATCAACAAAACATGAAATCTGACCTGAGGCACTCAAACTTTTGCTTAAGTGTGGGAAACCTAATCTAACTCTTCTGGAGTGACAGAAAAGCAAAGTAAACATATTTTCATATTCAGTAATTTTTTTGTCATTATCACAGTGCTTACATTCAGAATAAATTTGCTGTAAAGACAAGTTTAATTCAGATTAAATTCATTGTAAAGACATTCAGTTTAGATTAAATTTGCTGTAAAAACAAAATCAGATTAAATTTACTGTAAAGGCATTTAATTCAGATTAAATTTGCTGTAAAAACACTCAGTTCAGATTAAATTCACTGTAGAGACATTCAATTTATATTAAATTCACTGTGAAGGCATTTCATTCAGATTAAATTTACTGTAAAGACACATGAAATTCACATTTATTTCATTTTCTTCAAACACACTGACAAAAAGATCAACTGAAACTTTTTTTTTTAGCTCATCACTCAAAAAGTATGTTCTTCTCAGCTCTGCTTTCATGTTCTATTAGAGTTGTTCATACACCAGCGCACTGGAACTCACTGTTCCTTTAGAGGGCGCTGTTTGACCTTGGCTGTGACCCACATGGTTGCGCTTTGGCCAATGTTTTCCCACTGCATGGACTGTCAGTGGGGCAAGACAAGAATAACATAAATGCCAGAAAAAGAAGAATTTAAAGCAGCGAAAATCTGAGCACTATGAACAGATTGTTCATTTAAATATTAACATGACTGTTTCTGCTATATGACAAAAAATTAGATAGAGCTGCTGAATCAAAGTTGAGTTGTTGAGGTATCACAATTAAAGCAGCGGAAAAAAGTGTACAAATATGATCTGTTGAAAAAAAAGAAACAAATAGAACAGCAGTTGAACAACAGATGAAGATAATCTGACCGTTAAAAAGGACAGTTGTTAAAAACACTATAAGAGCGTTCCACTGACTTACACTACAGGCCAACAGTGTGACAGCAAGCAGTGAATTTTTTATTATTATTATTATTTTAAGTAAAATATTTTTTGATTAAAGTGCCCATATCATGGAAAACCAATTTCTCCTGCTTTTTTAAATTAAAGAGTTTGACATAGGATGTAAACACTGTTAAAGTTTCAAAATGTATTTCCATACAGTTCATATATAAAAATTAAGATGCAAAAACAGCTCGTTTTGAATTCACTGTTGTCACCATTTACATACGTCCACCTACTCAGCCTACAGTATTATAGTTGCAAATGTTTGTTATAAAATCTATTTTTAAAATCTTAATTTGAAACCTACATACCTTCTTTATTCTATATTCTTTTGTCTTTTGGCCCACGCTCACAAACATTGCACTTGGCCCCCCTGAGAAAAAAGTTTTGGCACCCCTGTGCCCAAACTGGACTTCAGGGAGTCCAAGACGGTCAACCTTTTTGCTCCAACCCAACTCACAACACGTCGGCATCGAGCAAAAGTGTGCCAGACTGGTTTGAGGACCCCTGTATTCTAACCTCTCAGAGAAAAATGTACTGAACTGTCACTGGGGTGGTTCCCTCAAGGTACGTCTGCAGTACCTTTATTTAGAGAACATAATTGTACCATAATCCATTGAAATGATACTTTTTAAGTTGCATTGACTCCACACACTGTCTTGACTACATTCTGCTTTTCATTTCTTTTATTGTTCTGTTACAAAAAAAGGCTATGTTTGTACCTTTGCCCTGGGAAAAATGTATGAATTATTTGATTAAACGTGTACGATATCTGTTTGTACCTGCCACGCAATCGAAAAGAGAAACGTTTACATAACTTGCACTGAAAATACAAACATAACTAGATTGATGTGTTGGTTTTGCCAGACCTACAAGCTCCACCCAAATACACTGTTAGAAATAAAGGTTCTGTGCAGGTACATTTTTCGTCCATCAAGGTACAAACAATGTAAATGTACCCTCAAAGGTACAGCAGTGGTTTTAAGGTTCAATTGTGAACCTTAAATAAGTTTTTCCAGGTGAAAAGTACATATTTGTACCGTTTCATAACCGAATGTTTTAAAACAGAACAATAAAATAAAAGCCTGGAGATGAGACGGGGTGTGTGGAGTCAATTCAACTTAGAACATATAATTTCAGTGGATTATGGTACAATTATGTTCCCTGACTAAAGGTACTGAGATGTACCCTTGAGGGTCCCACCCCAGTGACAAGAGGGGCACTGCCCCAGTGACCGTTCCGTACCTTTTTTCTGAGAGTGTATGATAATAATGAATGTCCATATAGTCTAGTAACCTGTTCAGGGTGTACCCTGCCTTCCGCCCAATGAGTGCAGGAATAGGCTCCAGCACCCCTGGCAACCCAGAAGGATATGTGGCCTAGATGATGAGTGAGTGAATATATAGTGTAGTGAAGCTTTGCACACACATAAAAAAAACACTGACAGCCAGCATCAGCATAATTAGCAACAATTGTTCTGAAAAGTGAGTTTGAATTCAGTTAAAAGGGAATTTTAACTTTCGACATAATGCATAATTAAACGGTCGAGATGTAAACAAAGTCATTCAGTGTGGTTTGGTGTCAAAATTGTTCACAGTGGTGGTGATAGGAACCAGATGTCCTCCTCTAAAAGCTCCCTCACAGAAGGTTATTACATGAATTCACTGCCTGATACATCATTTTACAGTAATTTTATGATGTTTATGTTTTGATGTTAAAATGTATTTCTGAAAATCTAGTCATGGCTGAGAGGTACTTGCCCCTGCAGTGTGAAACAAAATAGTCGCAAAGAAAACGTATTTTCTCAGATCTACAGTATTGTACCTTCCTTCACATTCAATTGAAAAAGCTCCGACGACACATGGAGGTTCACTGGTGGTTTTGGATAGTAAATACAAAGGCTATATTTGTGTTGTAGTCATGGCGACCCCTGGTTCCTATCACCACCACTGTAAAGAAAGA
The DNA here is from genome assembly GCF_904425465.1 of Colossoma macropomum. Classification (NCBI taxonomy): domain Eukaryota; kingdom Metazoa; phylum Chordata; class Actinopteri; order Characiformes; family Serrasalmidae; genus Colossoma; species Colossoma macropomum. Next base: position 38,149,498 of record NW_023494784.1, read on the forward strand.
GCCTCTACATTGAACCATTTCACACCAAACCACTCTGAATGACTGTTTACATCTCAATTACTGACACTGAAATGTGCAAAAATCTGTGGAATTTCCTTTTTAAGGAGGCCAATTAGCAAAGTATTAGCCTTATTCCTCTCAGAATGCTGAACGAATGGGAGAGGATTACTGAGGCATCTTCCAAGAAGCAAAGTCAAACTTGCCCCTTGGCCGCAATTTCATTTTCCCACTTCGATCAGAGGCTTTCATACCCGCTGAAGGTGAGGGCCAGGGCTCTATAATAATGGAGACAGGACGTTTGACCTTGGGGAGAAAAAGCCTGCGCTGAAATACACAGTCTGAAGCCAGAGTTTCGGTGGCCCCGCGAAACAACCATGACATTTCACACCTCGGCTTCTTTTCCTGTCCAGCTGCTTTTCTAACAACCCCCCCCCCACCCCCAACATTACCCCCATCCCCAACATTCCCCCCACCCCCATTCTACTGCCTGAAAGCTAGAACGAAATGCGAGGAGGAAATCAAGTGTAGGCCACTCAGAGTGCATTACAGGCGGTGTGAATCATGCCTGCTGCACGCTTCCTGCCGCGGATGAGTCATCCGATGCCGAGCATGCATGGAAAAGTTCATGGAATCGAAGCCGGGGACATCGGTCTCTGTGGACCGAAAAGACTGTGTAATCAGAGCGTGCATAGATTCGTTCTTCGTGCAAAAAATCGACCACCTAAATATGACCACGGCGATGCATCGCACCGAGTAAAGACATTTAAAGGGCAAATAACATTGAAAATCTATTTCCTCACCCAAATCTAGCCTGATATACTGGTATACCCAGCTTATACCATCCATATGTGAAAAATTAGCTGCCCCTTGTGAATGAACTGTGGCTGTGATGTCACAACCATGAACACATTTCCATATCACCAGCCACTTAGCCTACTATAGTTAAGCCCCACCCATTAATGCTGAAGTGATGAAGAGTGTTGTTACTGCAGACAGTCTGTAGCAGAGTTATTGGAGTAGAAGGTGCAAGGATTAAATGTTGTGCTGTTCCTGCAAATGTATCAGTGCAGGTTTCCAAAGGATCCACACATGGCTTAAGTTTTCAGTCTGAACTGTACAGTGTGTTCTCCATTCACCATATGGTTCTGCTGCTTAGACTACTCTTTGCCCTTTAAAGCTGCAACTCATTACTGAGTCAGAAGAAATGAAAACAGGCTAAAATATGGTGGGCGTGTGCTGCGTGAGTCGCCCTGTGAAGCCTGAAATGATTATTACAAAGTCAGAGGCGGGTCGGGAGTTAGATCAAGAGTTTTTTGGACCACAACGTACATCTTTACATATTAATGTCACACACAAGGGCTCAAAAACAACGTCCGGCCCGATGTTTAGGTCTCAAATGCAAAATCAACATTATACTGATGAAGATAGGATGACAACACTAGATAATTCACTCAAATCCTCATTTACGCATCCTTGACCAAGTTTTGATTGAGTTTTCCTTGAATTCTCTTTCAATCTTCAGATTCATCTGCTTGGGGAAGGGGTCCGAAGCACAACCCACGTTATGCAATGTTCTTCTGCACGTTGTGTGCAATTACACATTTCCACCAGAGAGGTCTCCAAATCCCCAAAACCTACATAGTGTATTTAATACGCCATGAGCTCATCTTTTCTTAATAGCACATCCATCACAGTAAATGAATAGTTGCCTTCCCCCCAGCTTACCCAAAATGTAGTCAGTCATGTGTCTGAAGTTCGCTTCTTTAGCTTTTAGTGCTACGCTAACTTACTAACTTTTAGTGTTTACATACTACATCAAGCTCTTTTATTGCAAATCTAATTCTCCATAATCTGGGCCCTTGAATGATATCTAGCATTTATAAACAAGCACAATTTCTTTAGATAGGACAAAGCAAATTTAACAATCTGACAAAATTAAAAATAATGAAGTGGAGATACAACTTTGGAGATTTTTCTGCGGTCCTATTAGTGCCCCCCCTGCAGCCCCCTGGTTCAATAATGGCTGTAAAACACTCATTAATGATTTAGCCCACAACAGAATGTTCCTCCACTATTCATGCTGACCAGGCTTTGGTCGTATTTCACCAAATTGGACGTCATACTGTGAAGTGTAAGGCGCGGTGGTTTTAGGAAACACTCCCACATAATAAATCAAAGGCAGTAAAAGTCCAGCCTCCAGCGTCCCTAAGCAAAGTTCAGCCGCTCGGAGGGAAGCGGCCGGTTGAAATTCGGGGCAGGCAATTTCGGAATTTGTAGTGAAGCCCCATTTGGGGAATTGAGGCGTTCAGCTGTACCTGGCCAGCCTCTGCGTAAAAACAGGAATATAAATAGGCTACTCATGTCCAGAGTGATTTACACAGTGAAACTTTCATGCTTCACTTCAGCTGCCTGAAACCAAAATGAAGCTAAAGTGCACATAGAAAATGCCAATAACAATAATATGAATTTTTTTATATAATTCCAAACACAACAAAAATAATAATAAAAATATTTTAGAAATGCTAGTAATACTAACAATACCAACATGACTATTACTACCACTTCTAATAATAACAATTACAAATAATAACAGTTATTACAAACTGAAGATGAACTGAACTCTCTTATTGCATAATGTTGCCTCAGGGCAACAAACTCATTTTCCTCACTTTACAATAACATTACACTCATTTAAAGACAACTATAGGACTAACAATAAAGGGAAGAGTTTGAGTAAGTGAATAAAAAGCATGTACTTTTATGGTCATACTGTCTCTTAGTGGGCACATTTAAACCTCTTTGTTTAATTCAGCATTTTTTTTTTTTGTTATGAGAATTTGCAGAAATATGTTTGTTGCCTAGAAGCAACATTGTGAGACAGAGGAATGGATTCAGCCAGTCACAAGCCAGGACTCACCACTTCAGGGAACACGGGTCTATATCATTTCTTCCCATTGTCACACAATGTTGCCTCAAGGCAACATATACCAAAAGGACCCCTGCACACATTTTTTTTAAAAAATGTTTTTGAATTTAATAATCAGGTCCGAAAAAATAAATCAAGGACTATAATACAACAACAATAATAAATAACTAATATAACTACAGTAAAACCATATAATAATTGTTATCATTTATATAATTTAAACAACAACAATAATACAAATATTGCAATAAAATAATAATAAAATAAAAAATGAATACAATACTATAATAATAATAATAATAGTAGTAGTAATAAACATTACTTTGAACAATATTAAAAAATGACTGATATAATTACAAAAATACAACTAAAAGCTGTTTGAGAGCAAGTTCAGTTTGTCATGTTGGAGCTGTTTGTGGTTCACTGTTTTTGGGTGTCGTACACCCCCCCCCCGCCTCTCTGTACATTTGCTGTGGGGAAATAAATCCGACCCCCTTGAATGTCACTGTCTAATCCACATTCTGCTCATTGAGTTGTAGTGTTTTCAAGGCATCTCTGACGACTACAGGGACCCATCAGTAGCACGTTGAGGGAAATGTAGAGAAAGCACTGCACAGTAATCATGCATACAAAGCAGTGTGCACTTCATGATGGATTTGTGGTGCTGCGCGTCACACACGTCTACATCTGAAGCGCTGCCAAGGCCGGGAAGCTGAGCAATTGCATCAGCTGCAGTAATGAATACAGATGCACAGGCTTATTGGGCCTTGTGTGTGTGGTTGTATAGCAGTGGTGGCTCTGCTGGGGACTTCATCAGCTCAGCCTGATATTCAAAACAGCTGAATGGTAAAGTGTGATCTAATTAAGTGTGATAGAAATGCTGACACCTGGTGGTGTGTTTAGGCACTGCATGTGTGAGATTCAACCTTATATACATCGATCAGGCATAACATTATGACCACCTCCTTGTTTCTACGCTCATTGTCCATTTTATCAGCTCCACTTACTGTATAGGTGCACTTTGTAGTTCTACAGTTACAGACTGTAGTCCATCTGTTTCTCTGATACTTTGTTAGCCCCCTTTTACCCTGTTCTTCAGTGGTCAGGACCCCCATGGACCCTCACAGAGCAGGTACTATTTGGGTGGTGGATCATTCTCAGCACTGCAGTAACACTGACGTGGTGGTGGTGTGTTAGTGTGTGTTGTGCTGGTCTGAGTGGATCAGACACAGCAGTGCTGCTGGAGTTTTTAAACACTGTGTCCACTCACTGTCCACTCTATTAGACACTCCTACCTTGTCAGTCCAGCTTGTAGATGTAAAGTCAGAGACGATAGCTCATCTGCTGCTGCACAGTTTGTGTTGGTCGTCCTCTGGTCCTTCATCAGTGGTCATAGGATGCTGCCCACAGGACGCTGTTGGCTGGATATTTTTGGTTGGTGGGCTATTCTCAGTCCAGCAGTGACCCTGAGGTGTTAAAAAACTCCAGCAGCACTGCTGTGTCTGATCCACTCAGACCAGCGCAACACACACTAACACTGAGAATGATCCACCCAAATAGTACCTACTCTGTGAGGGTCCATGGGGGTCCTGACCACTGAAGGACAAGGTAAAAGGGGGCTAACAAAGTATGCAGAGAAACAGATGGACCACAGTCTGTAATTGTAGAACTACAAAGTGCACCTATATAGTAAGTGGAGCTGATAAAATGGACAATGAGTGTAGAAACAAGGAGGTGGTCATAATGTTACGCCTGATCGGTGTCGAGTGGCTATTTTATTAGGTACACCGGCTTTGCGTCTACACTGATTGGCCATTTTATCAGGTACATCTACCATTTGGGCCCACTTTGTAGGCTTGCAGCCTCGACCATCAATGAAACGGGACCACCATGAGACCACATTTGCCTGGTGGACTATTTAGAGCACAGCAATGAGATACTGACATGGTAATGGCGTGGTAGTCTAGGTGACCACTGACTGACCACGCAGAAACTGACCACTAATGAAGGGATAGACGATGGCTAACACAAATTTGTGCATCAACAGACACAGCTACAGTCTCTCTCCGTTCACAAGACGGATCAACAGTTGGCACCTCTAGAGATCTCCGCCTACTTCCACGGTTCCGTTGTACAGTGGGAAATGGACACAGGTACTCGACAAGGGTACAGATAGTTTTGGGTTAGGGTTAGCAACCATACCGTACCACACTGCCCGCTGGAAAAACCCTGATGTGTTGATTAGTGGTCAGTAAGCGTACACACTTGTCAAAGATGGCGTTTCAAGGTACTTCTTTAGTAAAGAAAACGGATCTATATAGAACCATGAACATTCATAGAACCCTTTCCATGATTAAAGGGTTCTTTGCACCATGAAAGGGTTCTTCAGACTGATGGAGAATGTGCTGTAGATGGTTCTGTATAGAACCTTATTGAAAAGGGTCAATATAGCACCCAAAAGCGTTCTTCTATTGTTATGGTGTCAGGCTTGTAACAATACAAGAACCCTTTTGGTGCTATATAGAGCCCTTTTCTAAAGCATTCCATATAGAACCGTCTATAGCACATTCATGCACATTTTCCATCAATATGAAGAACGCTTTCACAGATATGGTTCTATTTAGAACCATAGGTTTTGTATAGAACTGTTTCATGGTTAAATGGTTATTTGCATGGTGAAATGGTTCTTCAGATTGATGATATATGGTTCTGTAAAGAACCTAAAAGTGTTCTATTGTTATGATGTCAAGCTTGTAATAATAAAAGAACCCTTTGTGGCGCTATATTAAACTGCTTTCAAACAGATTCTATATACAACCATATAGAACACATTCTCCATCAACCTGAGGAACCATTTTCACATGCAAAGAACCATTTAAGGATGAAATGGTTCTATATGAACTCATGGTTCTAAACTGAACCTTCATGGTTCTTTGCATCATGAAAGGGTTCTTCAGCCTGATGGAGAATGTGCTGTCGATGGTTCTATATAGAACCTTTTTGAAAAGGGTCTATAAAGCACCCATTGTTACGCTGCCAAGCTTGTAACAATAGAACAACCCTTTTGGGTGCTATATAGAACCCTTTTCAAAAACATTCTATATAGAACCGTCTATAGCACATTCATGCACATTTTCCATCAATCTGAAGAACGCTTTCACAGATATGGTTCTATTTAGAACCATGAGTTCTGTATAGAACTGTTTCGTGCTTAAATGGTTAATTGCATGGTGAAATTGTTCTTTAGATTCTTGATATATGATTCTGTATAGAACCAAAAATGGTTCTATAGTTACAATGTCAAGCTTTTGGCGCTATACATAACTGCTTTAAACAGGTTCTATATAGACCCATATAGAACACAATCTCCCTCAATCTGAGGAACCACCTCACCATGCAAAGAACAATTTAAGCATGAAATGGTTCTATATAGAACTCTTGGCTCTAAATTGAACCACTGCCTTCATGGTTCCTTGCATGCAGACTGAAGGCTTCTTCAGACTGATGGAGGATGTGCTGTAGCTCATTCATGCACACTGTCCATCAGCATGATGAACGCTTTCACAGCAATAGTTCTATTTAGAACCATAGGTTCTATATAGACCTGTTTCATGGTTAAATGGTTATTTGCATGGTGAAATGGTTTTTCAGATTGGTGGAGAATCTGTTGTGTATGGTTCTGTATAGAACCAAAAAAAGTTCTATTGTTACGATGGCAAGCTTGTAATAATAGAACAACCCTTTTTGGCACTATGTAGGACCACTTTCAAACAGGTTCTCTATAGAACCATATAAAACACAATCTCCATCAAGCAACTCCACCATGCAAAGAACCATTTAAGCATGAAATAGTTCTATATAGAGTTCATGGTTCTTTGCATCATGAAACGGTTCTTCAGACTGATGGAGAATGTGATATATAGAACCCTTTCTGAAAAGGATATATAGAACCGTCTACAGCACATGCATGCACATTTTCCATCAATCTGAAGAACAATTTCATGTCAATGGTTCTATTTAGAACCATGAGTTCTATGTACAATTGTTTCGTGCGTAAATGGTTATTTGCATGGTGAAATGGTTCTTCAGATTGACAACATATGGTTCTGTATAGAACCAAAAAGGGTTCTATTGTTATGATGTCAAGCTCGTAATAATAAAAGAGTCCTTTTTGGCGCTATATAGAACCGCTTTCAAACAGATTCTATATACAACCATATAGAACACAATCTCCATCAATCTTAGGAATGATTTAGAACCATGAGTCCTATATAGAACCATTTCATGCTTAAATGTTTTGTGCATGGTGAAATGGTTCCTCAGATTGATGGAGACTGTGTTGTGTATGGTTCTGTATAGAACCAAAGAGGGTTCTATTGTTACGATGCCAAGCTTGTAATAAATAGAAGAACCCTTGTTGGTGCCATATAGAACCACTTTCAAATAGGTTCTATATAGAACCGTACAGAACACAAATCTCCATCAATCTGAAGAACAACTCCACCATGCAAAGGACCATTCAAGCATGAAATCTATATAGAACTCATGGTTCTATATGAACCACTGCCTTCATTTTAAGAGTGTACAGCAAAGCTATAAGGCAAGTGGCCGACCAGTGGGAGTAGGAGGTGGTGTTAATAATAAAGTGGACGGTCAGTGTATATAAGGAACTGACCGACAACAGCACCAACACTTACATGGACAACACGGAGTCAAGAGCAGTCACTATACTTTATTTGAAGGGAGTAGTAGCATAAAATTTTCATCTGTACAATATGTAACAATTACTTCCAACCAGGCCCTGAATATGTTTCATTAAATACTTTAGAGGAGAAACTCAAATGGCATGTCCGGCATTAAGGTCATAATACAGTCGCCCGCACCCAAGACGGCCAGTTTTGGTACAATGGTGACATTCACTCGACGGCATCGTGGTGAGCAAATACTGTCACTAAAAACCACAAAGAGCGTCTTGTTCGCCAGAAAAAAAAGCAGAAAAAGAAGAAGAAGTAGAGAGAGAGAGAGAACCTGCTGGTCAATTCCCAGTAAAAGTTTTCACAACGTTTGCACCATGTTATCTGTCGTGCTACACCGCTTGTTCTTTTAACGTTGAGAGTGAACCGGGAAGTCTGAGGTAAAGGATAGATCGATCTGCTAATTTCTTTCTTTCTACTTTTTATTTTTTAGTGTTTCATCTGACCAGTTTTATAAATAGAGCAAAATTTCGAAGAAAATTGAATCGAGAATAAAAATAACTCGTTTGGGCCGTGACATAAATTAATAAAACAACCTAAAATACAGATATACAAAATAAACAACGGTAAAATATTTTTTCCATAATAATATTAATAAAGGTTTTTTTTTTCTGTTTTTTAAACCATTTTTTTTTGCTTTTGAGACCATAAAAAAACAACCTCATGCTATTTTTCCACAATCTAAAACATTATTCATATATACATACGGTGCACTTTCAATCCAGTCTTCTGCCAATGTATGGAGAGGGTGTTCGGGAAGGTGGAGGAGGAGGTGGAGGTGGAGGTGGTGGTGGTGGTTTGGCTTGTGTTTTAAGGGCAGAGAGTATGTTAAAGGGTTTTTTTTTCATGCTTTCACATGACCTGACACATGATTTATGAGAAAAACCCCAGACTTTCTTTGAATCAGAAGCAAAGAGGTCAACAGGGCTTGCGGTGCCTGTTGACCAAACTGAGCGGCCAGAAGAGCCACTAACAACCACTCATACTGACTTTAGAGTTTAAAGCTAGCGGAGAATCCAGGGCCAGCACTCACAACCTACCTGTCAACAGGATCAGATCTAGGACCGGATATGGTTACGTTAGTTGTGAAAACTCCACTCATACTGTTGATACATTCTGAATACCAGGCCCACTTAACCACAATAACACTGAAGACCCTCTCTTGAGCGAGACGTAGAAAGACAGCTGTGTGGGACGGACATGAATGGAAGCTACAGCGAATGACGGCTACTCTTATGTATCTTTCCCACATTTGCATGTGGGCTGAAGGCTTGTATCCTGGCTGAGAGTGAATGCAAAGGCTGTGTTCACACAGATAAAACAAAACCGATTTATTTGCATATCTGAGTCTGAAGTCTAGCTTTATATGAACGCTCAGATTTTTTGTGGTGCATCTTGTATTTGACATCACATCTCATTCATTGTGGTAAACGTGTTTCTAGGCAGCACTGACCACGACAACGTCATGCCTACATTAATACAGCAACCAGTGCACCTATTCCAGAAAATGGTGTCACTGTCTGAACACATAAGTGTGTCCAAATCCTACTACAGACAAGTTTTAGTGTAAACGCTCAGATGATTTGCCACGAGGCAACTCGTACCTGACTTTATATATCGTTGCTGTCCAAAGAAACCATGTATCTCCATTTTTGTCAATTTTTTTTTTCTACATAATTTCAACACACCAGCTGCCCTTTACGTTGTGTGAAGATTTCACGATGAATGGACCAATAGAAATGCTCTAAAATCACTTGTAATTAAACCTTTTTTTGTATTAACCTGCATTGAAATGTAGGAGTGTTTTTGCCTTCTCCTGTAAAGTTACTATTTTGGAGATACTTGTTTTTCTTTGGACAGTGACGATAGCTGTCCAAGCTGATCATTCTATAAAATAACAGTGTGGGGAGTTAGCCCTAAAGATCTGATCTAAAAACCAATTTAAAAAACTGAAAATAATCTGAATTATCTGGTGTGAACACAGCCAAACTGAGCGGAGACATGGAGCTCGCTCACATGAAGGATCTGAATGAACACTTCAGCCTGTAAGTGCTAACGTTAACATGGCTAGCTAAAAGCTAATAGCCAGTTAGCACTGTGCAAATAAGGGTCATGCTAGCTGGCCCTGCTTATTCCATTCGGCACTAGAATCTCTATAGAAAATACCAACATGGTAAGAGTAAGTGCTAGCTCAACACACCTCTGTGCCAGTAACTGTGAAACGCGCAATTGCTAATGGAACTCATGCAATCAAGCACCGCTAACGCTGCACTCACATCATGTATAATTACATTGCGCAGTATGTAATTACCATAGTTACGAGATTTCATTAAGTGGGAACTTTCAGATCGCCTCGATTATCTCTGACAAAGTGAGAAAAAGCTTGAAAAACGCATCACGGCTTCTAGTGATTGCGAAAAAGATGTCCGTCCCAGCTGAGATCATAATAAAAGCAAGCTGTTTTGTTCCTACGTGTCACAAAACAAATTACAATCATATTAAGTTTTAGATAACTATTGCCGTCCCCCTTGCATTACCATTTGAACAGAAGCAGGAAAAAATATTGCTGGATTGTTCCGTAGCTAATAATGAAAAAAAGAGCAATAATGGCGCTAACGACCGTTTATCTCGGGTTTGCCAACGATAACAACGTGAAGAAGCCTCTACATTCTTCCCGAGCGCTCCTATATAGGACGGCATGAGTTGGCACCTGTCCTTACGGACCACATCCATACCAGCCGGAGCTGAGAAGGTCGGCGATGAGAAACGACATGTGCAAACGTCAGCGGATTGAAAATGCTACAGTCGAGAGCACACTTCGGTTGAAAGAGGTTGATTGCATACAGTCATACGGACCTCGATGCTTCGAGATGGGCTATGACGCGTAGCTTAAGAAACGACAAAAAGCCTGAATCCTATTAGCAGCTTAAGAGTAGCAGTAGGACCACTGTTAAACTAGAGGACTCACTGTTAATGAAAAGTACTGAATTGATGAAGACGGTATTTGTCAGGTCCTCATAACACCAGCATATTATCAGGATAATACTTCTGTGCACTTTTTGTGTAATAAAAAAAAAAAATACATAACAGCATAATAAGATCAGCATGACTCACTGATCTTCATCTAGGAGTCATATATTCAACATATAAACCCTTTCTTGAAGCAAATTCACAAGACTAGCCCTGGAGCTAGCGACATATCAGGCTTCAAGGTCGTGGTACTCGAAAAGGTTAAGTCCAGCTTATGATATCACCGTAGTAGAACAGAATGAGTAAGGTGTTATGAAGGCCTCTTGCATACACGATACAACACGGACCACCAGAATGGCACCAGAGGAGAAAAGCTCAAAAAGGGGAAGGTGGCAGCGGGCTTCCTGAGACATACTTAAGAGACAGTTAACTGTAGTTGTCGTGAAAGTTAGCGCTAGCCGCTTGTCTAAGGCTAGTTTTTTGAGTTTTTTCACATATTGTGGTCAGGGTCAGGGTTCCAGTAAAGGAAGCTGGTCCAGGATTGTTGAGGAGAACCTCTGCTTGGGAGGATGTGTACAGCAGACACTGATCACAGAAGACCGAGATCAAATTCCACTAAATGAAAATACAAAAAGAGCGATACCCTGATTGAATACAGCGAACGAAATGATTAAAAGAAAAAAAAAATAGAAAAAAGTGGTGGTGGGATGGGGTGGGGTTGACGACTGCTCACGAGATTTCACGCACAAGAGAAAGAAAAAAAAATACAAGGCATGCACACATGTCGATTGCTGTGAGGACACTGCAAACCTATACTGGTAAGTGCTTTCATATTTTCACAGAATTCATATTTTTCAGGGATTTTCTTCTCAAAGGGTGCTGATAGAAGTCTAAAACTGATTCAACAAACCATTTGTCACAATGCTTAAAAAAAACATCACATTCTAAACACCAGGGCAACACAGAAAAGACATAAAGTAATAGAAAGAAGGCAGAAGAAAACACTGGTTTATGAATGGCCATATTTTCTTGGCATAATCTGTTGTATAAAAAAAAAAGTATTTTTTTTTCCCCCGTATTTAAAAAGCTTCTGTGCCCAGTGTAGGTCGACGGAAAGCTTCATATTTTTTCTTTATATAGTGTTACAAAACAAACTTGTTATTAGGATGAGAAACTGAGGTATACCTTGTCGAGAGAGGTTGGTGGTTATTTTGACAGAAACGCTGGGAGGAAAATCCAGAGATACAAAAACCGCCGCCGACGATTCGTGTTTTCACCCTCTCGGTTGATATATTTACAGCAGCGACACACTAGACATTCAGAAGCTGTTTCGTATTGGCATTGCAAAAGTCATTCATTCAAACACATTAAATGCGTTTTTTTAGAAAGCAATGTTGCCCTTTTTTCTTTTTTTCTTTCTACACTGAAATGATACAAGGAGTCTGGTTCTTTTTCTCCCTGTTTTCTCAGAGAAAAAGTGATCTCTCTCTCTCTTTTTCTCTTGTCCAGCTGAAAAAGAAAAAAGAGAAACACCAGCTTCATTTTTTGATGTAGTCCGTTTGCTAAAAGGTGTGTCCTGCATGAGGTCCTCGTGCTGGATTAAAATCCATCTGTCCTTTCCAGAAGGCCTCGAGACATCTTCACTCACTCAAACACACACATACGCACAAACGCACGCAAACATGTAGTGTAGCTGCAAACCGGTATCGGCCCGAAATCTGCAGGAAAATCCACCGCTGGTAAACTCGACCAACCGTATGTACAGTACAATCACCAGGATGACTCGAGCTTTTAGCTGTCCAGAACTTTAGTTCTCCGGTCCCAGGCCCGTCTCTGAAGGGTTTTTGTTTCCGCCCACGTGATTCACATGGTGTTCCCCGCTAGTCATAGGCTGGACTCTTTGGGCGGGAAGTCCACGTTGGTCACCATGGTGACGACGGTGACGATCTCTTCTGGCCCGGAGACGCTGGTCTGTCGATGCATCTGAACCACGCGCTCCTCCACGCAGCCCGCGGAGAGACGCGCCTCAGCCTCGTGGTCCCAACACTCCTCTATCGTCTCACACAGCATGGTGAGACCCTGACAGAGGGAAAAAAAGAAAGAATAAAATGATGAGAAAGGAAAAGAAAGAAGGAATAGGGAAGAAAGAACAATAGATAGAGATAAAAAAAAGAAAGAAGAAATGAATGACATAAGAGAGAGAAAGAGAAGCAAAGAAACAAAGAAAATGGTTGCACCACGGATAAAAGACAGAAAGAAAGAATAAGGAAGAAAGAAACAAAAAAAGGCAAAAGAAGAACAGCCATAACAGAAAGAGAAAAGAATGGAAGAAAAAGAACAGAAGAACAGACAAAAATAAATAAATAAACAAAATTGAATTATACCCATAAAAATGGCACAAAGAAACAAAATGAGAAAGAAGGACAGAAAGAAGTAACAAAAATAAAAGTGAGAGAGTGAAAAAATAGAACAACAACAGGAAGAGAAGAAAGAGAAAAAGGAAAAAAAAAAGAATGAATGATAGTAAGAAACAAAAAGAGAACCAAGGAGAGAAAGACAATAAACGCGCATCAGTCAGGGAAGAAAGAAACAAAGAAAGTACAAAGTGATAGTGAAAGAAAATGCAACAAAACAACAGTCATAGGGACAGAAAGAAAGAAAAAAAGAAAGAAAGAAAGAAAGACAGAAAGTGTAGCCATGAGAAGGGCAGTAACAAACAAACAGAGAAAGAAAGAAAAGAAAGCAAGTGAGACAGGGAATAAAACGAATATACAATACACAATAAAATCAGCCACAGAGTGATTAATAGTAACCACTGCTCTGTGGTTGAGAACTTACGGGATGTTTCTGCCAGCACTCCCGTAGAGTGGGACGCAGCTTTTTATGGACCACCACCTCCTGCATGTCCTCCAGGGTGGGGTGCTGGCCCACCTCCTCCTCAAACGGCAGCATGTACTCGTCCACTGGGCCTGCCAGGACAACGAGCAGGAGGTTATTCCTCCACATCCCACACAGTCCAGAGGTTTCATACAGCCAGCTTTTAGTTTGGGCTGTTATTAGTTTCGATAGCGGCAGGTATTTTACATGGAAGTGAAGTGTGACGTTGATTTGTGAGATTCTTGAGGGTCTTTACAGAGAAGAGTTAAGAGTTAAGCGAGGAGATTTACAGTCCAGGAGAGTCACATACTGGTGTAGTGATATATTGGCTAAAGCAGTAAATTGTGATATTGACAGTGATTTTTCAGTTTTAGTGATACTATAATAAATATTTGACAAGATAATCCATGATATAGGATCAGATTTCAGTACCAATATATGCACATATTTATTTGGTATTGTCATTACATGCTGTTAACGCCATCTCCTTGTACACTGATTATTACATTTATTGATTATTACTGTCTTTTTTCTGTCAGGATAGATCTTATCGCATATATATATATATATATATATATATATTTCTAGTTGTATATGTGCCTGTTTTTCGTATACTTTTATATTCTTCTATTGTATCACCCTTATTACTGTCCTGTCTATCTATCTAAGAAAAACAAGTTTAAAATAAAACAAAAAACCAAACTAATAAACAGTACGTTTTTTAAAAAAGGGCCTCCTGTCTGGTTAACATTCACAGTACTGTGTAAGGTTCTCTTTGGTATAATTTTAAAGAAAACCAATGGAAAAAGTCAGTTGAACAGTTCGATCAAAACAAAATGGCAGCATAAATGTCCAAAATTTCTAAATGAACACGTTTCAGTGTATTTGCAGAAAATAGCTGAGTCTAGGTCAAATTTCAAGTCAAGTAAAAGATTTAAACTGGCAGAGTTCATTAGAGTTTGGTTATTATAGCAGCTCAGAAAAGGTAAAGCAAATCAGTGTAATGCACAAGGCAGGACCTTAACCTCTACTGAAGCATAAGGTGACAGAAAATCCTGTAACAATGTGTTAACAATGCCTTCCTCATCCAAACCTTGTCAACCAAAGAGAAGCAGTCTGGTTTCAATCATGTTGCTCTACACCTTGTTAGTCCTAAATGCAATTTCTCCCTGTAATGATTCACCCCTTTAATATGGAAGCAAAATGTGTCTATTTCTGCCTTTTAATCCACTTTCCTCTATTTCTCTATAGAACACAAGCTAAAAGGTATGACAGAGTTAAAGGGAACAGAAATTATGAACAAAAGCTGACAGGGGCCAGTTAGCACTGTGCGAAGGAACTGCGCTAACTGGTCCCCATAAGCAGTTATTCACTGTTCTTACCGTCGGCAGCTGTGCAGCGGGAGGCCAGTTCCCACAGCACGAGGCCCACGGCATACATGTCTATCCTGAGGAACGCATCTCGCTGGAAATTGATTGCCCCTTCCAACACCTCCGGAGCCATGTAGCGCCTGGTTCCCACCTGCAGACATGGAGCAGTGAACAAACAAAGCATAAGTACATGTAGAAATTAAATGGTCTATACTGTAATGGTTCTCAGGCTCAATATACTGTACGTTTTTTCTTTTTTCTTTTTGCATTTCCCCTGCTTCACCACACCTGATTCAACTTAACAGGTAATTATCAAACTCTCTCTGAGCAGGGTCAGGGGTATTAGAGCAAGAAAAACAAAAACAACTGTACAGTCGCTCATTTAAAGTGACAGTGACTGGTTTCTGACAGTTTTACAGACATTTGTATAATTTTATTTATACAAATAAGCAAAAGTACAGACAAAATTCAGGCGTCATGTTAATTGCTACTACCGTTTTTAACTAACATACATTTGTCCACATAAATAAGACTATTTGGCCCCATTCGCAACAGGAGCTTTGGGAATCTGATCTTAAGTGGACAGCGACAAGTATGTGTTTTAATGCGGTCAGATGATCCGATCACTCAAACCACCTTGGACGTGGTCAGGGGACACAAATGACAGCATAATACACGGTGATTCAAAAAGACTAATCTGATTTCAAAGTGCCATATTTTTACAACCGTGAGGCGCCTAGGAACCAATCACAATCCAACTGAAAAAGGAGGTCATAGAGTTTCTGACTGTCACCGGAACATGGCTTCCATCAGTCTGCAGGGAGATGAGACACCTGAGCAGAAAGCGTTCTGCGTTCTCCACTTTAATAAGAGTGAATCGGTCATAACAGTGCAACGTGATTTTCATCGGCAGTAAACCTCCAACAGCTCAGAGTGTTCGTCGTTGGTTCCACAACATTGGACAATCTCCGAAATTGCACTGAAAGAGCCGTGAGTACAGTGACACCCGACATGCTCAATCGAGTATGGGATGAATTTGACTATTGACTTTGAATAATGAAGCTGTCTATGGTAAGAGAGCAGTTGCTATTCATAAGCTGGATTTTGTGTTTTGTATTATGTTTCTGTTATTCTTCATTCGTTTTCTATTTAATGTTCTATTTAAACTGCCTCACGTCTGTTTTGTTATGCTTGATTTTATAATTCCTGTAACTGGAAACCGTGTGCTATCTTGGCCAGGTCTCCCTTGAAAAAGACATTTTAATCTCAGGGGACTTCCTGGTTAAATAAAGGTTAAATACATATACAAATAAAACGTAAAAATCTGCACCAGCCGCAGAGCATGATGCAGTTCAGTGTCCCGTTTCTATTTGTGGCGCAACATTGCTCTGCCATTCCACAGCAAAATGGATTAGAAGAAACTCATCTACAAAGTGGAGAAAAGGAACGATCTCTATAACTATTCTAGTAAGTATTATCAGGATCACCACTCGAGAAAGAGATGTGTGATAATCTAGGCATGCAGTTTGTGCAATGTTAGTCTCGTGGGGTATAAGCTCCCATTACTTGTTATCTAAACCAGCCTCACAACTGCAGTGCAAAACTGAGAAAGCACACTTCCAACATCAAACACGTCTTGGCTGATCTAATACACTTGACGTGAGGGTGAAAACTGTGTATATTTGATCTTTTGTCACTATTTTCCTATGAGAGCTGACTCACACTCATGCAGATGCTAATAAGAAAGCATGAAAAAGCAGGAACTTGCTTCCCAAGTAACAAACAAAGTTGTGTGGCGAGGCCTGAGGAGGTGAGTTTCTGCAGTTTCAGCCTGAGCGAGGCTGTTCTCCCTAGTGTACCTGCAAACAGCCAAGCTCCTCATACTGACATTCCTCACACAGAACGCCTACACACATAGCACAGTGGTGTAATCTAGCAACCATCTGTAGCGCTTTCTCTGAGCTGAGCTGCAGAACTACTGCCAGCCAAACAGCTGCGGTTCCCTCCCCTACTGTCAGAACTCACTTGTCCGTGTGTGTCCCCGGCAGACTTTCCGGCCTCGAACCTCAGGGCCAGGCCAAAGTCAGCAACGCAGGCCGTCAGGTTAGCCTTCAGCAGCACGTTCTTACTCTTAACGTCCCTGCACGTGCACACACAGACATAAACACACAGTAAATACTGTAGAATGGCCACGTTAAACCAGCAACCAGCAGAAATATCTTGCTGCGTTTTACAATAAAACATATGTAAATGAACATTTTATTGCTGTTGCATCAAAACCTTGTGACTTTTTATTCATAATGAATGGACCAATAGAAAAGGTCTAAAATTACTTGAAATAAGACATCAGCAAACATTAAAAGGATATTTTTCCTCCAACCTATCAAGTAACCATTTCAGAAATATGACATTTTGTTCAACAGTGACGATATTGCTTTCCAAAAAAATAAATATAAATAAAAAAATATTTCCAAAAAAGTATCCCCAAAATCATAACTGCCAGAGAAGCAGAAGAAACATTCTTTACTTTCAGTGAATGTCAATGTACTGAGATTTTTTTTCCCTAGTAATTTTGGACCATGTCTATTGATCCATTCATCATAAAATCTTCACACAATGTGAAGGACAGCTGCTCTGCTCAAATGGAATAAAATGGAGATGCTTGTTTTGGGTTTTTTGGGACAGCGACAATATGTAATCTGACTTGCATAGCATAAAACACTCTTAAATCAGATGTGTAGAAAACAACATGTAGTGTCCAGTCAAGGAAAATTCATAAACACAATGAGTCTCATTTTGTTCATATTTTTAACTACATTCTAATTAAAATAGTTTTCTAATCACACAATCTGTGTCTGTTTTCCTATGGCGCAAATTACATATAACCCTATAAACTCTAGGGATCCATCCAGACTTCTTTTCCTCACTCTTACAACTACATAACTTACACACTAGTTTCACAGTAGTTAAAAAGTAATTAACTGTATAGGATATCAGGCCTTAATTTGGTTAATTATGTTAATAGTAATGCTGCAGTTTAACTGGATAAAAGAGAACAATGCAACATAAACGATGAGAACAAATGACAGTGTGCTGACTAACTAGCTGCAAGCTGTAGGAAAATTCTTTAAACTGAATCTGGTGTTAAGGCCAGCATGGCTGAGTTTAGTGAGTACTCTGGTATAAAACAGTTGTGACTGGCTTAAAAGCCTTGATCACTCCTGCGTTTACTGACGAGTTGACCAAAAAACTGTTTTCATTTTTAAGACAATGGTTAAAAAGAGTTCTGTTCAGTAGCCAGCAACCTGCTGCAGGTTGCCGGCTTGGGCAGGATTCACCAGTTTCACATTTTTATGCAACTCTCTATGAAAATACAATACTTAATACTACTACTACTACCACTAATAATAATAATAATCAAAGTACCACATTTTTTCCATCTACTTATTAAGATGAAACACGTCTTGAATTTTCTTATTCTTATAGAACAGAGTTCAGCTACAGTCCTAGAGGACCAGTGTCCAGCACAGATTGTGATTTTCTTGCTCAAACACACCTAATTCAACTCCTCTGTTAATTACCAGATTTAGTAGGTGTTTTTTTGAGTAGGCTAGTTATAAAACTGTGCTGAACACCGGGTCTCCAAAACCAGAGTTAAAAACCCCTTTCACAGAATATTAAAACACTTGAGGTAATATTCAATAAAACATCTGAAAATGAAAATGATAGTTTCTGCCTAATTTAAATTGTTTTGGAAGTGAATGAATGAATAATGGATAAAACCTTGAAACTATAACTAAGTGTAGTCAGCAGCTATACACAGCCATCCAGCTCCAGCCTCAGTGGCTTAATGTGGGCTGATACGGGTGGTAGGGTCAAGGGGTTCTAACCTGTGGGCGATGGCAGGCTTGT
The DNA here is from genome assembly GCF_904425465.1 of Colossoma macropomum. Classification (NCBI taxonomy): domain Eukaryota; kingdom Metazoa; phylum Chordata; class Actinopteri; order Characiformes; family Serrasalmidae; genus Colossoma; species Colossoma macropomum. The sequence goes on from NW_023494784.1 coordinate 38,168,307, forward strand.
GTCCATCTCTGAGGCCTGGGATGTCAGCATGGAGGTACGCCAGACCTCGCGCCATGGTCTGGGCAATGTGGCACAGCTCGTTCCACGTTACCACGTTGGCCTTCAGATAATCAGACAGAGAGCCCTGGAGAAGAGAGAAACAAGAGAGGCTGTGAGGCAACAGCTTCCTGTACAGCATTAAGAGGGTTCTAAATGTCTCCTAGAAAGGATCTGTTAGGCGCACGTCCATTCACAACAACACAAAGATCTCCGCAACATAATATTGAGTAGGAGGTGGCAACCGCTTAGGAATGCCAACTAGAATAGCTGACTCAATTCAAGAACAATGAGACTAGTGCTCTGATACAGATCAGGCATCTAGTCTTATGGTTAACTGCAGCGTTAATGGTGATCCTTGGAATCACTTTAAACCAGAAACAACCTTAATCTGCATCTGAGCAAACCACCTCTGAACATGAGCCGCATGTGATCTTGGTGTGTTCTGTTATTACAGCCGTTAATCAGGGCATAATGACAAAACGTGTCCTTTGAAATCGTAGCTTGTTTTTATGTCTCAGTCGTTAATGCGTGTTTCATTAAGGATGCCTTCATAATGGAAAAGGACTTTAAATATTAAATATTTATGATCCTCGTATAAGTTACCTTCATCTACCTCTAGAGGGCACACGTGAGCATTCAGCCTTGAGTCTGTGGCAGTGATCCAGACAAGGAGGTCTGCACAGCTAAATGTTTCATAGGCTACACTGAATTCGGCTTAATATCACGTAAGGCTCCTTACACCAACACTACATCACTGAATATACACAAATGTGCAGAGAGGTTTTTTGCAATATTGTGCACTATCGGCTGGGAACTAAGAACAGACCATTAAAGCAAGGTACTATTTCTGTGTATCTTATTCATGATAATGTGATGTCACAAGTTATCAGTTTAAAAATTTTGTATTCGTTTCATTTTTTAATGTGTCAGTCCATGATATGATGATATGGACAGTGTACACTACAGTAAAGGGAAATTCCACTGATTTTACAAACATGTTCTATAACATTATCCTCACGTTGGGTGTTGTTTATATAGTATGTATATGTGTGTATGTTTTCTTCTTACTCAAATAACTACTTTTACTCCTACATGGTTTCAAAGTAATAATACTTTCATATCAGTATAGTTTTGGCTACCAACCTCTGACAAAATCACATTTGAGCTATGTCACTACCAAATTTTGGATTAGAGAAATGAGCTGGATCAAATGTGTTAAAGGGGAATTCCACCAATTTTTCAAAATGTTTGCATTCACAGTCATTAAGAGAGGTTTGTGAACTGCTCAGTTCTAGAGAAACTTTTGTTCTGTTCATACTGGTGGTGATAGCAACCAGACGCGTGAAGAGTTTAACGCTTCTAAAAGCTCCCTCACAGAAAGCTATTATATGAAATGGTTTTGAATACGCTGCCTGATGCCTGAGACACTGTTTTACAACAGTTCTGAGATAAGCTTTAGGCCTAAAATGTTGTTTTTTCTCATTCATGGCAGAGAGGCACATGCAGGGCATTGTAAGAAAAAACAGTCCCCAAACAAAACCCTTTTTGTTCCCTTACATATTATCATCCATGTAGGTTCACTGGTCATTTTGAAAAAGCAAATAAAGTGTCTATATTTGCACTGTAAACATTACATCCTAGTTCCTATCATCACCACTGTATAAAAAACTGACTCAGTAAATTTCTCTACAATGCACCATTTGCACCAAACAGCTGTACTGACTTGCCAAGTTTCTAAGTAAAGGACTACTGATTGACACTAAGGTTGCTCATGAAAGTTGCTCTTTTTGACTTATTTCAGAGCTGCTGTTCTATTATAAAAATCATTATAAAGGTCCTTATTATAAAGCAATGATTCAACCAGTAGTTTAACAAAACAATGCTCCTATGCTTAACAGTGAACGAACATTATTGCTACAATATAGAGAGCAGCTTATGTTAAATTATATCAAACCATAAAGTGTAGAAAATGATATAACTCACAAGTGTTTTGCTGTGTGAATTTAGATTCTTTAGTTCTGCACTGGAGCTATGAAGGCTAATGCAACAAGTGCTGGAGATTTATAATCAGCAATGTGCACACTACATTCTACCTTCATTTATTACTATTTTTTAGACTTATTTTGCTATTTTATGAAACTGTTTATGCATAAATGGTATTATGTAGTGAAATGATGTCTTTTGAGGCAAGTGTAAGACAATCAGGCATTCAATCTGCACAATATTAGCCAGGCAGGGTATAAACTTCTTATCAGCTACATCAGCCTCGTAGCTGCAATCCAAAGCTAAAGAAGCAAATTTGGGACTATATTTGTAGTAAGGGGCCAAACCATCATTTTAAACATTGGAAGCATTTCAGTTTTAGACTACGGCGTCTAACCTCTGTAACTCCCTCTACTTTCCAAATTCTTGGATGCCAAACAGCACACAGTGATGCAAAGCAACAATTTTAAGAAACTGAAGCAGCCCGGGGCTATTACCTTTTCATGGTAAGCTGTAATGAGCCACAACTCGATGTCCAGGTTGGCTCCTCTTTTCTCTGCACCGATGAAGTGGAGGATATTCTCGTGTCTCATACCAGGCAGATTGTAGATCTCATATTCATTCTGCCAAGATTGCTTGTCCTGGGAAGAAGAACAGCACTGTGTTGAACCAAAACATTAAATGTGAAACTAAGCCAAAAGATTTGTGGTCAATCAAGCATCGAATGGGATCTTACAGGGGCTGAAGCTTAAGGTTAAGCTTAAATTAAGCTTAATTAAATCAAAGCAAAGGGGGAAATTATTACATTAGCACACTGAAATTTAGAATTTCCTTTTTTAAATAGTGTATAGTAGACAATGTATATGAAGACAGTCTAGAGTCTAAACCTCAAAAAAGACCAACTGCATGTCTGGCCTTGATGAATATAGCAATGACATTAAGGATTTAGAGATTTAACCTTAGAAATCACATTTATTAATGGCAATAACAAAAGCATGGGGTGATTTTATTTACAGATGCAAGATGATATCATAATCATATCGGAATTTGTAGATATCCGCCTTAAAAAATATTATTTAAATTGGACAGATGTTTAGATTTGACTGATATTTGATGATATACTTATTATACTCCAGAGGAACAGAATGTTAAGGTGACAACCGGGCTACTATATTTTTCTGGGCTTTCTATAATTCATAAATGTTTATGTATCAGCATTGGTATTGGCAGATCTGTACATGCAAATTATTAAATGTTGTCATCAACCCATAATTCCCATATTGGTACTTCCCTAGTTTTATTCTGGCTGCTTCCCACCTGTAATTCAGTGAAACAAGTAGAGAAATCCTGTTAAATTCTGCTAATGTTAAGAATACTTTATTCTAAACTTTTAAACGATGCCACGTTTGTGTTTGTAAGCAGAAGGAAATGTATTTTAAAATAACTGGAATGAGATTAAACATTGTTGTGCACACAGTCTTATACAGTCTTGACATTGAAAGAAACAGAAATAAGTCAAGCCTAAAGACTCTCTATAAACCTGTTGATATAGAATGTAAAAGGAATGTAAAAGTAATTTAATGTGGAACAAGGAATTATGAAAATATATTTGAATAGTATAGCAAAACAAAAGTAATAACTCGACTTCTAAGGGTTAACTACACGCCGATGTCTGCTTAAGGACATGGCAATGTAGAGCTTTTCTGAAACTGGTGCAATGCAAGTGCAATAGAACAGGATGCCATGCTGTCACGTGAGTTCACTTGCGGACACCGAAGCTCTGCTACTCTCTTGGCCAGGTAACTGCCTCTCGCGGAGAGCATAAGCTCGGCAGATTAACTCAGCAGCTTTGCAAGCTGATTCCCCGGCCTTGGCTAGAGCTCCTTCACGCACCTGAATGGGAAAGATCTTTACTGCCACATAGTCATTGAGCAGCTGAGCCTTCCACACGCAGCCAAACCGACCCCTGGCTTTGATCTCCAGCAACTGCAGAGGTTTCTGGCCGAGGATGGGCGACGGGGGCATGGGGCCAGGGTCCTGAAAAACATGGGCAAAGCAGAAGGTGTGAGGTCAGGGAGGAGTTATAGATACAGTGGGACTGGCTATCTGTGTGAGAAACACATCTGTTATGGACATTACTGTGATCATAGCTTTTTCCGTAGCAATAGTCTGTTATATGTTGTTATGTGTCATGGGAAGCAACTGAGCTATAACATGGTGTGGTTCCCTTGGAGAGCAATCACCCAGTGGCATAACATCTGCGCTTTCCACCAGGATTTTGAAGCAAACAGTGCAAACCAGTGCAAACAGTTCATATGCTGTAATAGCCATGCTGATATACCAGTTTACATGATAGAATTATAACTATGATACTGTAAAGTCATTGCTTACTGTACAGAATAAAACAACACAAGATATGAAAATGCAACTGTGATGCATCAGTCTGAAGGTGGTGATTCAGCTGTATTAATTTTGGAAAGTTTAAACAGATTATAATAACATTTAATAAAGTGTGCCAAAGTAACACGGTGATCTATTTATTTATATTCACAGAATTCTGGATTCCAAATGCTTGCTTGCTTGCTTGCTATCTATCTATCTATCTATCTATCTATCTATCTATCTATTATGATTTTAATTAAGTACAGTGGTACATTTTTTGGGATGTCATGATGCATTGAATTGTTTCTATAATCATTATATAGTTCTATAACATTGTTTCTAGAACTATAATCAAATAACATCACTGGTAGTTGATATTCACTTCTACTTTTATTATATTTTCATAAATTAAACTACACTTTCATAACACAAACTTGAGCATGTCTTTTCTAATGCTTTAAAATAGGAGACTAAAATCAAGCCGCAGTACTGCTATACTGTACAGTCAATAACGCTGGCGAACACTACACTGCTGAGCTCCACAAAGCTTTGACAGAAGGGGCTTATGGGAGTTGGAGTTCTGAGCTTGTTAAATATAATCCATAGCTGCTGTAAGTGGACTACTGGGCTGATGAGGAGCTGACCCAGTTTGAAAAGCTGTGGAATGCACTGGCTGGTGGGGGAGGGTGGGGGAGCCCTTGACTGCAGTGGAATCAGGGAGCCACAACAGGCAGATGAAACTGACAATGACATAAACCACGATAGATGAGCGCCCGTGTTGTTTTTGGTTCAAACGACGAGAATGGTGCCCTTAACGAGCGTTTACCGAGCAGAAAAAAAAGAGAAAACAAACAAACAAACATACAAATAAACCCACTGTGTGCCATTAACCCATGCCTCATTTTGGCAGTCCGCATGCGTGCATGGTTGAGAAGTGCATATCTGTGAGGATATGTGCATGCATGCATACCCCGTCCACACCCGACATGACATTTTCTGACCAATTAACCTCTGTCAGCAGAAACACAATGAACCGTTTCTTTGCTCCGCGAGCGCTTATCAAATAAGTTAATCCCTGCTATTCAACTGTAGTCAGCGAGAGAGACACAGTGTTTGCTGGCTTCCCACCAACTCGCCTCGCTGAAGTACTGGCTTTTCGAATAGCACTCCCAGGCACAAACCACTAAATTAAACAGCATAGCTCCTTTTATAAAGTCATTAATCTTAAGTGGCTGGGTAGGTGAAAACAAAGCAACCACATCTTGCACCCCCCTTTTTTTTTAACAGAGCCCATTTTTTTTGTATGTTTTTCCCCTGAGGTCCACTTATGACTGCTGTGTGGTTTAATGTAAGAAAAACATTCATAACTCATTTTTAAATTCTACATGATCATTTTCCAACCTCTTTTTACACCTTAAAATGAAACAGGCTGTTTTTGCTACTGAGCCTTTAAGACTGATATATGCAAATAAGCTCTGTATTGACCGGCTGCCATGTATTGTTCCTCATTCAAAAATCAGTCCAGGTTGAAACACACTTTAAAACTGCAAAGTGAATGGGTAGGGCTGAACCTCTGAAGTCTGAATAGGTAGATACATGTAAATACACTGAACTAAATATAAGTAAAACTGGGCTGTTTTTGCAGCAACGTTTTTACATATGGACTGTATGTACTTAAAATCTGTGATCATAATATGCAAAAGCAAGATAAAAAGGGGCATTTTTTGCACTACCTGGTGCTGTTGCCTTAGCGAGAACACCTGTGGTTAAGAGTCTGGACAGAAGTAGGGCAAATGTAGAGCAGCTATGCTCTTATACGTGGCCTACATTTCTTCAAAATAAGAAAAAAAAAACACCAAAAAATTGGGCGTAGGGAAGGTTCGCTGCCCTCTGAGTTGAGACTCCAAAGCATATGGATCTGGGTTGTGTACTGTGTTCTAGTGGGTCCACAAGGAATTCTACACTGGAGAAAAGGCAGATGAAGTGACTACGAGACGGGGCGAAAGGGCAGAACATCCATCATACGAAGGAGAGAAGAAAGAGAGGTGAGAAAAACAAAAGAAAAAAAAAAAGAAACAGGATAGAAACGGAATACATCTGAGATTGAGCTGCTTTCGCTGTTGCCCAAAACTAGCCCTGAAAGAGCTGACACAGAAAGAGTGGAAGAACGTAGATGTGAGGGATCAAAGAAAAACAACACACGCCCTTACCCTTCATTCTCCCTGTCACAACGCGCACAATGGCCGGGGTCATGTTGACTTTTCCATTTGACCAAATGTCAGTCACTAAGCAGGCACGAGTTGGGAAAATGACAATGATTCTTTATGGCAGCGTTATGAAGTGCCTCTTTTAGCAAGGATAAAAAAATTATAAGGGCTGCTTACCTGTAATTTAAGAGGACTGTCTTTTCCCTGGACACCCAAGGTGGATATCAAATGTCAAAGTGCAAGGGTTACAAAGGTTTGTGTTGTAAAAGAGTCAAACAAACTAGACACCAGTGGAAAATGTCCAGGAGCAACTGACCTGTCTGTTTCTTCGTGTGTTGTAAGTGTCTCTTAACATGCGCCTACTGGGCCCAAACCCAGAAAAGTTATTCAAATTATTTAAGGGAATGCGTCACCCATAAAATGCCAAGAATGATCAAAACCAGTTGGAACAAGTTAGCCTTACGCAAATGTGGCTGGTCCAGACTAGCTTTAATTCTTCAAGTTAGCCATGTTTGCATTTTATAGGTGAAGAAGTAACTTCCAAAAATAATTGGAGCACTTGAGTAAATTAGGGGTACAAATGTGACAAAAGCAGGTGCTTATAATTTTATCTTGATGGGAATGGTCACCTTCAGGATGATCATATCCTCCATGAAACAAGGAATGAGTGGTCACTGAATGATCTATTAAGCATGAAAATGATATAAACCATATGCCACTTTGCTCTTAAGGCCTTTACATACGGAGTGCAATTTATTCTGACGTCAGTAAATGAATTTAAACACGTGAATATCATGATATCTCATGATATCTTTGTACAATTTGTTTTTCACAATTAATTTATTTCCTTTTTTTCACATTTCACATATGACATCAACTCATTCAACCAAACACTGTTGTTTCTGCTTAGTTTGTCCTCTGCATCTCATGCGAGCACCGAGAGCAGCTCAAACTAAGTTATGGACAACTGAGCTGTGTGCAAAAGTGCTTAAAAGTTCAGCTCCTGAATAAGAGCGCCCTTCACTTTTCCATAATGAAAAGTAGCCTACGCAATGGCACCGCTTGCCCAGTTTGTCAGGAACAAAGGATATCTTCTTTCATTTGAAGTCATCCCTCCTATTTGTTCTGTGGCATAAACGACATGTTGAAATTCTCCAAAAATTGTCTGAATATTTTATTTTTTCATTTATTCGTGTTTGGCTTTAGAGACCACAAGACAAGATCACTATAAAACACTGTGCCAGTGGCTGCATAATCATCATGCTCAAGTTAGCAGAACTTCAGGAATCCAACAGAAAGGTATTAACTTTGTTAGCTTAGCCAAACTTAAATATTATAAATATTCTGGCAATCACTTTAAAAGCATCAAGATTCCTGTGCAATTTTCTGGTAAACATTACATTAGATAATATAATGCATACGAATCCCTCATTTTAAATAGTTTTCAGTGTTTCTGCAAGAGAAGCTACAGTCTTTTGTATCACAGATGGCTGAGAGCAACTGTTGCAGTTTGTTATCAGAAAGTATTTACACCAAGCAACAGCAAAAATGCTGAAAGAGACTAAGACACTTTCAATGGGAGTTGCCAAATTGCTTTAGCAACTTGCAGGTCTCAGTATTAAGTGCAATTCAAGTTCCCACACATTCCCACATTCATCCTTGCAGTATAACATTTGCATGCTTGGAGACGTGCATCCGAAAGCAAAGCATCGCTGGTTTACCATGCACCTTAACTAAGGGATCTTGTGCTCGAATCCCCCCCAAAATAAAAGGGATTTTGTACTCATCCGTGCACTGAGAAAACAAATAAAACAGAAATAAAAGCAAAATGAATCCATAAGAGTCTCCAAATCAGACCACCGAAGAGCAATAGAGCATAATACACTTTTAAATGTGCAGAGATCAAATCAAAAACAAAATCAAAGAGGTTGCTGCCTTGTATTCTACAGTGGATCATGATGGAGGAAGCAAAAAAACAAAACTCATTCAGAACCGAACTGGTGATGTTCAGAACAAAAAGGAATAAGAATAAGCAGGAACCAAGCCACTCTCTTCAAAAGGATGGGTAAATTAGGCTTCTCTTACCTCTATCATGATATGAAAGGCGTGCTAGTCGAGGGAGAGAAGGAAGCAGAAATAAAAAGCGTTAGTTTTTTTAGAGTGTGTGAGATGGAGACAGATGGGATGGAGAGAATCTGGGTCAAATGTAAATCCAAGTAGCCCCATTTGACTGTGTTCCCCAACAGCTCTGTTGGCTGGTCAGGGTTAAACAATGTTTCAGGTGCACGCAGTCAAATGTTCCTTCGGGACGAGATGCTGATTCAGTGTCATAAAACAGTACTGGCACTTCGAGTTCGGTACTGACATCTCATTCTACAGAATGCACACCATGTTATCAAAAGATCAAGGCAAGCAAGTATGTTAGAGGAATTAAATGTTATTTCAGGTCCTTTTTAAGTAGAAAAAAAGCCAGAAGGTCATCCACACATGAGCCTGAAAATATTTCTCACATTCAACTAATTCTGTACACAGATTTTCATAATACATACACACAGCTTTTGAAGTACTTTTGTAGCAGGTCACGATCAAACCGCCTTCGTTTTTTTAAAAGGGCCACATTCCATGTTTTTCTTTTCTTTTATTTTTCTCTGTCACACCTACTTATGACATTTCTGATAGTTTATGTGCCAAAATGAGCAATAATTCATGTTCCAACTTCTTTTTACTCCTTAGAATCAAATGGTTTTTTTTTTACTCTGCCATACATAAACGATCTCTGTTCTTTTGCCCTGAATTGTGGTTTATTCAGAATGCAGTTAGAGACGAAACACCCCTTATAACTTCAGCATGAATGGGCGCAGCTCAACTACTGCAGGCTGATTAGGCTGATATATGTAAGAATGTTTGTTTTTCATGATATCACAAAAACGGTGAATTAAAAACTGTCTGGCTTTGACCAAAATGGATTCCTATCTGTGTTTTGAGCACTTTTCAAAAGGTTGTCTACAGCTGTCTGACTTCAGCTGCAATCAAGCGTATCATGTTGGCTAGTTAGCATACCTGGCGGATGCTGATAGAGGTTTATGTGTGGCAGTTGTGGGCTGGAGGTTAGGGAACCAGCCTTGTGACCAGAAAGTCGCCGGTTCAATCCCCTGTGCTTACAGAACGTGACTGAAGTGCCCTTGAGCAAGGCACCTAACCCCTAACTGCTCCCCTGGCACTGTGGATAGGGCTGCCCACCGCTCTGGGCAAGTGTGCTCACTGCCCCCTAGTGTGTGCATGTGCCCACTAGTGTGTATGTGGGTGTTTCGCTGCATGGATGGGTTAAATGTGGAGGTGACTTTCCCTGTTGTGGGATTAATAAAGGATAACTTTTTTTTATTTACTTAATTCATTTATCTCCCCACCTTTTTTAGTGCTATTTAGTGAACTAAATAGCTCCACTCATGCAGCACAATACTAGTGAGAGACTATGGATCTATTTTGGCGACAGCCTCTGTTTTTCACTACTTAGTTTCCATAAATAAGCTCTATGATCTGGGGAGTGAACGGCACTTTTTGAATCTTGTTTACATACTACATCAAACTCTTGTATTTTGTGAGCTTCATGATATGGGACCTTTAGGCTGCGCTCATACAGCAAAGCATATCCTGCTTAAGATAGCATTAGAATTTATAGAAGCATGAGGACTCTGAGGGCTTCAATCCTTCCGCCATGGATCGCGTTCTTGCGAATTGAGTTAAAGATTGTTCTTAAGCAGATAAGCTCCACTCGTCGTGTCACTTTTGATGGGACAACCAATCAAAAAGAGGGTGGGTAAAGCTGAAATGGAGACTATACACAAGAGCTGTCTGATTATGGTAAAAATCATAATCACAATTATTTTGGTCAATGTTGAGATCACAATTATAACATATAATAATATATGCATTTAAATCAATAACGTGAAAGTAATAAATAAAAGTATATAAGATCAAAATAAAAAAGATTAATTATGTGCACTTCGACAACCTACTGAAAACAACTAAACATACATAAAAAAATAATAAATAAAAAAAAAAAGACCCAAATAAATTAGATGAGTTTGGGCTTTAAGGTGGGGGACGAAAACGCACAGCTGTAAAGGAAAAGGGTGCGCTGGATAATGACACAAGACAAACCAAGAGCATCAATGCAAAATGGAATGCAGCAGAATAATATTTTATTTCGATCATGTTGTTTTCATAATCGTTTGAAGCCAAAATCATAACTGAAAATAAAATTTGATGAATCACCCATCACTGTGTGAACCAGGGCTGTTCAGCGAGACAGTTTTGCTTGAATTTGCGATTTAAAAAATATTTAAAAAATTCTTTTTTCCCTCAATACCACCAACGTTTCTTTAATCTCTTCACAGTGATGTGTAATGTGGTGTTGAACTTCCCACTCAGCTCCTTTTCTGCTTTGCAAAATTTGTCATTCCTCACGGTTTAGCAGCGGAATTCTTGCGTAATATGCTCTGCCGTCTGAACGCAGCCTTAAAGCATTAGTTAAAATATGAATGTACTTCCTTCTGACGAATGACATTACTGCCAGAGATGTGCCTCCCCTGTCAGTCAAGCAGATCCCATGAACCAGTCAGATTCAGTTTCATTGTTACCCAAGATAGAAACAGTTTGCATCCTGACTTAACTGCTGAAATCATGATGGTTGGAACTGTGACTTTGTTCTGCAGTATTCAGTACGTAGCTCTTCTTATTTGCAGCTTGTTTCAGCGGATTGCCTTTATAAAAATGCCTGGCGAGGGTGGAATCTTAATTTATTTTATGAATGAATGATTCAATCTGAAATGAAACTACCTTCCTTTCAAAGGTTGCAGATGTTCAAAGGTTGTTTTTTCACCTGGGGCCAAACCATGATATTACAAAAATGATTAAGCATTGACCTCAGGACTGTCAGATTAAAACCTTGAAAAAACTAAAGACAACTTAGAAACTTTACAACATGAGCGAAAAGTTAAAATGTTACATTCCTAAAATGTGAGGCTTTTTCAGCATGTTATTGCTTTAAGAGGAGTTAAAACAAAGCCAGTCACTCTTTACCTCCTTTTAAGTTACAACTTTTCCTCTGAAATGGAAAACTGACCCAAAGCTCGTCCTGGAGATCTACTACCAGGGAGTGTTCAGATACAACACATCTGGCTCTAATAGGCCCTTAAAGGCCTTTACTGTCTCGATTAGGAGTGCTAGATTAGTCAGGCGACTAGTCAGGTGATAGATCTCCAGGACTAGAATTGGGCACCTCTACTCTAACATACGTATTAAAAACTGCAATACAGTTAAAAATCCTAAATAAGCCAATATTATTTGGTTTGATTTAAAAGGATTTTGTGCCAATCATTTTGACGTCTACTTTGTGGGAGTAAAAAAATTACTGCATAAAAAGAGTGCACAGTGCACAGAAAGCACAGGAACATAAACCTCCCAAATGGTCGTGCAGAAAAATATCGCCGTTTATTTATTTACAGCATTTTTCTTCATTTTCATCAAGGCCGTCTGAGCACAGCATTTATAATGGACCTGTCTGCAGTGTTTAGTCTGAGCATGCAAGATGACAATCTGACAGTAAACATTTCAGTAGCTGCCAGTAACTCGCAGAATGTTTCACAACCGCTGAGAAAGTGTCCACTTCACTAACTTCCTATGTCAAAGCACGGAGGAAAGAAAAACTGTTCTCTTCTCAGACATGTGCAGGCATTACCTGGGATATAACAACAGGTAATAAAATGGAGAGGGAGAGAAAAGGGAAAACTGGGAAGTCTGACACAATTAATGTACATATTTGGCCAAAACAATTCACGGAATGAGGAAGGAATGAGTCAAACCTAGCTTTACGATGCACCCACCAAATAGACTTAAAAGTGCCAACAGGGATCTCTGGGGCAATGACATAGATCAAGGGTCGGGAACATGCGGCTCCAGAGCTGCATGTGGCTCCACAGCAGAACTAAGATTCTTAGGTAAAAATAAAATAAGCCCTATTTGCAGTAAGACAAAGCGTTGCTAATAGTTCTAACACCGTTTTAACAATAACTGGTCTTAAACACTGGAGTTAATGCGTATCTGCTAATTCACCAACCTTAACCCTGAAGATTGGTGCGCAGACTGCTGGTCACATAGCAACACAGAGAACAATCGTGCCTAACTAGCAGCTAACAAAAAGGAAGAGAGAGAGATTTAAAACAAACATTGATAATCTGGAGATGAATGGACTTATTTGTATTTCTAAGCACGCAGCTCGCTTCCTGATACATTTAATCTGCAACGAGAAACTGTCAAACACTAAAAAGTCGCGAAGCTGAAGTCTCGTTAGAACTTTCCCGTTCCACCTTAAATGGTGCCGCAGTTACATTCTGCCGCCTCAGGCACCGTTTAAAGTGGAATGGAAAAATTTGAACAAAAAGCTGGCGGATGAGAAGCTGACTTTGTCTCATAAGAACTCGAACTTTGAGAGACATTTTACAAGAAACTGGTTTACTTTTACAGAAAAGTTTTCTCCCGGAGATGTGAGAAAAATGGCTATAGCTGAGCTACAGCTTAAAGCATACATACATACATCATCTAAACCGCTTATCCTTCTGGGTTGCGGTGGGGTGCTGGAGCCTATCCCAGCTGTCACTGGGCGGAAGGCAGGATACACCCTGGACAGGTTGCCAGTCCATCGCAGGGCTACAGCTTAAAGCAGAGCAACGTAAATCTGTGTTTTCATTTATATTGTGTATTTTTCGCCTATACTAGCACATTAGCACATACTGAAACATATTTACAGCCAAGATGTAAAATGGGCATAAAATGTTGTGGCTCTCAAGGTGGTTTGATTTTTGATCAAAGGAAAAAATGGCTCTTCTTAACATTTGGGCTGCCGACCCCTGACACAGGAGAACCACCTTTGGTTTCTTAAAGAACATATCAATGAATGGTTCTTTGCAGGATGACTGGAGTGTTTTACAGTCTCGTCTCAATCTACCACTTGTAGCGTACAGCTGCTTAGCACAGACAATAATTTAGACTAGGAATGTTGATGTTGATTGAATGTTGTAGTTAATAAACTAATTAAATTAACTGCAAAGAAGGAAAAAACTAAAACAAAAACAAACAAAAATATGCCAAAATCACTGAAGGGCTGTAGGGGGCTTGTTTTTCAGGTGGTAGCGTTGGTGTTAGGAGGATAAAAATTCGAATATACAAACATGGGATGCATGGAGTTACATAAGAGCAGCATGCTCAACGATGGACAAATTTTATAGGAAGCTTCCAAAATAAAAATGAAGCGATGCTAACTTATTGGGACTGGCACTTGACTAACAGTGCTGACCTTAAGCCCTTAAACAGCTTAGGTCACGTCTGGTTCAGAGACGATGTGCAACTGCATGAGTGGATTTAACTTCCATGAAAGGCCCAGAGAGTTTACAACTAGGAACTCCTGTCTTTTGCAGTGAAGCCAAACAGTAAACAAAGTTACAGTGTGATGCTGTCCCTCGCTCCCTCTTTCTCCTTTACCCTCTCTCTCCAACTTTGCTAATTTGGATCCATCTTCCTTTAAAGTTCTCTTTTTCTAAAGGTTGCTGTTAAGAATCCTGTTAAATAAGATGTTTTTATTTCCAAAATGATACAAGGCCATGCACTGGATGAAATAATTCCAGCATAGCACAAAACACAAAGTGAAACAGCTGAATCCTGTTGAACTGACAAAATTATCTCTGTATCTCTGAAGGATGCAACTTCCAATTAATGCAAGGCTTCCTCAATGTTCCAGCACAATGATCAACCCAGTAGGCTAATAAAAAAATGGGTCATAAATGCTGACAGTGGGTTACAATGTGGCCTCAGAATTCATAAAATGCAACATGTTTGCCCAAATGGTGTTGCACAATGCAAATTCTACAATCTGTTGACAAAAACAAGTCAACATAACCTGACCTCAAGAGGGAATTGTTGACAGAAGGAGCACTGACAGATTTTTTGCTAGAGGCTTCAAAATGGAGCGACCGAACACTGACATGAAATGTAAAAAAAGGAAACAGTATTAGCTGTTAAAAAAAAGGAGGCTTTGACCCACCCATACTACAAACCCAAATGTTTACTTTTCTGTAACGCTTTCTTAACGCATCACAGTTTTTTAGCTGAGCCACTCCTCTACTGCGGAACAAACTTTGGAAAGCTTGACTGCAACAGCAAATCAGCACCAGTGTTTAAAACCTAAACACCACCTAATCATTTTGAAAATAAGTGCTCTCTTCCTTAACGCCAATGTTTATTTGATGTTGCAGTCAAACCTTTCCGAAGATGGGGACTAAACCCTGTGACTCATTTAAGAAATATGTTTAAAATATAAACAGTTGGATTTATAATGCAGGTCTTACTTCTTGGAACAGAATATGAATGAGATGTAAGACAATTTCCACAAGACCCAGGGGTCAAGACGGAGATGTATTGAAAAGGAAGAGCAAGTGAGTGAATGATAGACCGCAGAGCTGGAAGGCTGTTGGGGGGTAAGAACAGGTGCATCCCAGCACTCAGCCACAACAGCAAATGGAAATAAACAGCTAAAGTCAAATCCAGGTCAGGGCATGCTGCACTGTTCCACGCCGCTCATACAGTTCCAATCTCCAGCTCGACATGAGAGAGGAGGTGCGATTACAAATGAAGCAACCAAACTTTCATAAGAGCTCCTCTGGGAACGGCAGGCGAGGAAGGAAAACAAGATGAATTTTTATTTATTTATTTTTGAGAATCGGATGCGGGCCAGGAAAAAGCAAAAAAAAAACAAATCTTCGAAAAGCAAAGTGTTGCTTTGAAAATGTGTGAGCACTGAAGCTCTTTGGCCAACGTTCAGACACATTTTCACGAGGCACAGAGCAGTGAGTGACACCTTTAAAAACTGACCTACTTATTCAGTAGCGAGCGTTTCCATCCGGTTGCCAAAGAGATATTAGAAAGCAGGAGAATGTCACTTGTAAGACCAAATGTTATGCTTCCTGTCAACGTGTTATGAAACAAAATCGGGCGGCCTACCGATGCCGCCTGCAGAGTAATACATGACACGAACCTAAACCTTTGCAACTTGCTTGAAGCTGTATGAGTGTTTCAGAACCTAGGCTTTTCAAAAAAGGCTTTTAAACCCCTTCCAGCATATGAGGGACAAGTTCAGACATATAGCAGGTGATATCAGAGGGAACTTTTTTTTTGGTTGACCAAAAAAAATTATTAATGCAGAAAGGGAATTTCCACTCAAAACACTTACTGGTTGCCATAAGCGCTGTTCCATTACTGACTATAAATCAAAGCTAAGGCAAGATTTTTATCATCTTCTTAGCATCTGAGGGTTAGATTAATTGACTCTCATTAAGCTCATAGCAAACGGCATATTAACTCCAGAGTTGCACGACTGAATGGAAAGGGAAATGTGTTTAAAAATCTGATTAGTGGAGCCGAAATGGTGGAACTAGATACTGTTCAAATGCTTCCAAGGGAGACTACGATAACGACGTTAGCGATCAGACATCGTATTTCATTTGCAGAGAACTGCTAACCATCTTTCGTCTTTCAATGGGCTGCAGATCAGACAGAAACCTTGCGGCTCTGCACTGTATATCCATCCTGTGCGGGTTGCAAAAATAAATAAATAAATAATCAATCCTGCACGCGGCGGGGCAAACCGTTTCCCGAATGCTTTCATGTTGCTCTTGTGGGGCTGCCTCGTGCGATTCCGGCTGACAGACAAGTGTGGTTGAGCACTAGCAAGTGTGACACTGAGCACATTAGATCAGTAAAGTAACTGTCACTCACGGCAACAAGAGGTGCTGCCTAGGGGGAAAATAAAAATTTCCCCAACCCCTAGATTTTCAGAGTCTTGACAAGAAGATGACTGTGCAGGTAAATAGAGAGGATGCACGTCGCACGCACAGACACATTCACGGATATATATGCACACGAATTTGCACGTGAAATACAAGCAACAACAACCATATACATTCTGTAACTAGGGACAAGACAAAAATGACACTTAACACACGAAAAACAGAAGCACTTTCTGTATTTTTCCATCATTTACCCAACACTGAGAGATAACTTTAACCAAAAACGTCTCTTATACCAGCAAAATGTGTGCATTCGACCTACCTGTGTGGGCACCAGAACGGGCGGATACGCCAGCTTGTGATGGCGGTACATCCAGAAGGAGAGCAGGACGATGGCGGCGACGCCCATGATCGGCACAAGGGAGTAGAGGAGGGTATTGAACAAGGGTGGCTTCTGGGTGAATGGGTTTGATGTTGCTAGAGACAAAGAGAGAAGGAAGTAAAATGATTCAATTACTGATGCTAGTTTACAGGCACGATTGTGATGAGTCAAATAATCATGGACGTTTATAAAACAGTAAATTATAATCTTTTCCTGTATCTAACATTATCAGCAATCTGCTGCCAGAGGAGATGTGCGCCCTTGTACACTATATGGACAAAAGTATTGGGACACCCCTTTTAATTATTGAGTTCAGGTGTTTCAGTCATACCCATTGCTGACAGGTGGATAAAATAAAGCACATAGCCTTGCAGTCTCAATAGACAAACACTGGCAGTGGAATGAGTCGTACTGATGAGCTCAGTGACTTTAAACATGGCACTGTCTTGGGTTGCCACCTCAAGTCACACCACAAGTCAGTTTGTGCAGTTTCTGTAGTGCTAGATCTGCCCCTGTCAACTGTACGTTCTTTTATTTTGAAAAGGAAGCGTCTAAGAGCCGCAACAGCTTAGCCACCAAACGGTAGACCATGCAAACTCACAGACTTGGGTCGCTGAAGTGTACAGTGCCTATCCTCTGTTGAATCACTCACTAAAGAGCTCCAAATTACTTCTGGAAGCAGCATCAACAAAAGACTTAGGAGCATAAGGAGCTTCACAAAAAGGATTTCCATGGCCAAGCAGCTACACACAAGCCTAAGACCTAACTGCACATTGCCAAGTGTGTGGAGGGGGTGGAGTGGTATGAAGCATGCCGCCTCTGGACTCTGGAGCAGGGGATATGTATTCTGTGGAGTGACAAATCACGCTTCTCTATCTGGCAGCCAGGAGAACGTTATTTGACTGACTGCACTGTATTGTGCCAAATGTTTGGTGGAGGAGAGATAATGCTACATGATTGTTGTTTGGGGGATTGGCCTAGACCCCTTAGTTCCAGTGAAGGGAAATTTTAATGCTTCAGTAGACAAAGACATTTTGGACAACTGTATGCTTCCAACTTTGTGGTAACAGTTTGGGGAAGGCCCTTTTCTGTTTCAGGACTGAGCCCGAGTGCACAAAGCAAGGTCCATAAAGGTGTAGTTGGGTGAGTTTGGTGTGGAAGAACTTGACTGGCCCACACAGAGCCCTGACCTCAACCCCATCAAACAATTTTGGGATGAACTAGAACGGAGACTGTGAGGCAGACCCTCTCCACCAACATCAGTATCTGACCTCACAAATGCTTTTCTGGATGAATGGGCAAAAATACCCAGAGACACACTCCAAAATCTTGTAGAAAGCTTCCCAGAAGAGTGGAAGCTGTTATAGCTGCAAAGGGGGGACCAATTGCCTATTAATGCCTATGGATTTAGAATGAGATGTCATAAAAGCTCCTGTAGGTGTAATGTGTTGGTGTCCCAATACTTTTGTCCATATAGTGTATGCAACCGTAAAATCATTTCACAAAGTTCAGCATGTAGAGCCGGACCTTTCTGTGTGCTACTGGGTTTTTTATCACTGAATTTGCTTGTTGGATGCATCATGTTCTTTTTTGTGTGAGTTCATTCAGAGTGTAATTCAGAGTCCATTAAGCTCTTATAATTGTTTTGGTTAATCAGAGTAATGACAAAGTAAATTATGTGGGACTGATGTGCGACTCATATTCCTATTCATGTGTTCTCTTGCTCAAAAAGGCAGTTTGTGATGCAAACTAATTAAAAAACTCAGATTTTCAGATTTCAAACCACAATTAACACAGAAGAGCAGGTTAAACGGAAGAAATACATAATTTTTCTTTAGCCTTAAGGGGTTAAAGACTTGTTTAGCAGTTCTAGGTGAACTGGTGAATTCTAACCCACGTCACCTACTGCAGATGTGTGGTTTGGGTCTCGGTTTAATATAGTAAAGTAATAGTAAGACACTAATGATGCTATATTTATTATTATCCTAAAATAGTAAACAATACTGAAAACCCCTATAGAGATGTGCATCCAAACTTCTGACTGGCACTGTACATCTGGCACTTTCCAAACTCATAATGAGACACACAGGAAGAACTGGTAGCTGTGATTTCTATCACACACATCTCCAGAGGGGGGAACAGCAGCATGAGTCGCTAACTTGCTAATTAGCACAATAGCTAGAGTAGTTCTACCCCACTGTGTTCAAGCATTTGAAGCAAAAACCAAGTTTCTGTTACATGAGAGTCATAAATTTCTGTTATACGAGAGTCAGATTGCACTTAATTTTAATGCACAGAATTAAAATGCATTGTCTGAAGTTTTCATGCTCTGCTACTGGGTTAAAATGCCTTAGAGGAGCACAGTAGTTAATGTAGCCCTTAAACGCAGCTAGTTCTTTTAGGAACGCTGCCAATGAAGTGATTATTCGCACGTTCAAACAGACTTGTGCACACAGACTCCCCCCCAAATGTTCTCTTTATCTTGTTAAGTGCAATTCAGGGAAACCATGAAAGCCTACTGTTTATCTACGAGGGAGAATATGGGCAGGCTGCTTAACGGAAAGCACAGCACTTTGGCCACACGCTAACTCTCAGTCCAGCACTGTGCCAGGCCAGACATGAAGTGGTGAGGCCATGCTTGCTGTGCAGAGTTTCATTAATCCTTCATGCACTTGTGTCACAACAGAGGAGGCCAGTTCACACTGCAGATATACCGATGTCATGATTCTTAAATAAAGCACTGATGACTTATAAAAATGTAGAAAAATTAACAACTAAGTTTGAAACTACTAAGTTTGAGCAAATTAGTTTGGTAAACTGTGAAGTGGACTGGTCTGTACAGTTCAAGTGCACCATCACAAGAACCAGCAGCCACAATTCAGAACAAACAAGTCGAGGAGACTGGGATTTTATAGAAATGGGTTTGTGAACTCAGTGGTTTGTGGATAGCTTTAACTATGACCGTGTTTGACTTACTCTAGCTAACACAAAGTGCTAACCAAACCAAGTTCCCTACAGTTTAACAATACCTTTTCTTCTGTCTCGCTAAATCATTCATATAAATATGTTTATACAGTCAATCTAACCAGATTATAAGTGCAACACCAACTAAACTAGTTAATAAACTAATTCTGGATGATCATATAATACAGATAAATATTAAATTACAAAAGTTTCAGATTTTATCAATATAGAATAAATGTACTGCATTTGGCAGATGCGTTTATCCAGAGCGACTTAAAATCTGATCATTTAATACAGGTAGGCAAAGGTTGTGTTAGGAGTCTTATTGTTATAGTGTAGAGTGCTTACCCAGGCAGGGGATTTAACCCCAGCCTACAGCATAGAAGGTAGAGGTGTTAACCACTGCACTATACCAACCACACATATAGCATAATACTTTAATAGCATCAGACTACCCCAAAGTGCATATGGTGCTAAAAAGTTGACACTCGAACAGCAAAGAAAGCTTCTGTTTAGCTTCAGGGATCAAGATGACGTGGCATAAATCTACGTGACGAAGAAAATATGGGTTAATTTACTTCAAAAGTGTTTCCAACATTTAAAGTAGAGAAAAATATAAAGCCCAATGTGCAGATTTGACCAGCCAACAGTACATTTGGCATTTCAGCATTTTGGGGGAAAAATCTGAAGGATCTATTAGATTTAGAATGATTGTTACCCAAAATGATTGTTGGGTAGCTAAATGTTAAATACTGAAGAAAAATCAGAGAAGCCAAATTAAATGAAAACATTTTTATATACAAAAAGATACTACGCACACTTACACTTATATTTAGCTTATATATCTCTGCTGTTGGAACAAAACCTCTAAATGGTAACTTTACAGCAGAAGGAAAAAACCTACTTTACTTTTAATGTAAGTCAATGGAAGTAATTTTGGGCTGTTTCTTTTGGTTTATTCATCATGGAATTTATGAGTATAACGTAAAGGGCAACGGGCATTTTCAAATTATGTCAAAAACTGGGAAGAAAAAAAAAACAAAAAAAAAAACTGGAGATACAACATTTTGTTCCCACAGCAGCGATATACAGTTTAGTCCTCTCCATTCATGTTGAAGTTATCTGGAGGTTTCAGTCAGGTCTGCTTTTTGAACAAGACACAATCCAGGGCAGCCAACTAGAACAGAGCTCATTTACAAATATCTTAAAAACAGTGACAAAAATAGTAATAAAAAATAGTTTGAGGTTGGAAAGGGGTCATGTAAAAATGAAATATGACTGTTGTTTTTGATACATAAACCCCCACAAATGTAGTAAGTAGACCTGTCATAAACAACATACAAGGAAAACACAGAATCCCCTTTACTTCTTTAGACTGAAGTCATGCTTAATGGGAACCTCTATGAGCTAAACCATAAGACCTCCTCCCCCTCCCCTTATCCTCTCCACCTCTACTCTCCTGCCGGCCTTAAGCTGGATGTGTGCTAAAGACTCCAGATTAGAGCATGTGAGCAGAAAAATGCAGATCCATTCCCCCACAAGCACATCTACCAAAGCCCCATCCCCCTCTACTCTACCCTCTCTTGCTGGAGGGAGTATTGGGATTGCCACGGCGCGCACACACACACACACACACACGCACAGGGATGAAAAGTGCCCTGGTTGCAAGGTCATGAAACACATTCCGCCCGTTCACGTCGCGAGGTGTGCTTAATGTAATTCTCTGTATCCCTGTGGGCTTTTGCATTTAATATCTAGGGCATTCCATATTGAGTGAGTCAATGCTGAAAATAGGCCTGCAATTGCATAAGCACCGAGCTAGACCCCACCTCTTTGGCTACTAATCTGAGTGGATACTAAACGCTAGCCAACATCTGAATCTAAATAACAGCACACTAAATCGATGTCACATGAAAATCAAACATTTTTCTTACTTGAAATCCTTGCACTGGTAGACAGAAATAGTGCAGACAAAATAACACAAGGATGTTTTGTAGCAGCTTTTTTTTTTTTTGTTGTTGTTTTTTGTTTTTTTTTTGTTCCCGTAACCTTTTATCACAAAGAAAATGTTCCTCAATACCATGCCCACCTTTTCCTGTACTTAGCTCTGACTTGACTTGGAAATCATAAATCATTGCCAGACTGTGCCTGAAAACTGTTCTGTGTAGAGTTGTTCAGATTTGGCAGCTCCTGATCTTCACAACTAAAAGTCTGAGTATGTGTACCTATAAATACAGTCGTGTGCGGAAGTTCAAATGACATTTTTTGATGATATTCCAAGTGTAAATAAGCTCCCCTACAGAGAACACACTTCTGCAAATTTTGGTGCAGTTAGTGTTTATTTGCTGAATTTAACACAGTGAATGAAACGTAAAATGAGGCCTGTGCAAAGAAATGGCACATTTTATATTTAATGTTCTATTTTTGTAATTCGTAAAAAAAAGAAAGAAAGAAACTGTACACTGAAATTCAGTTTGTTCTCTCTAGAGGATATTTACGAACCAACAAAACATGTAATTCGATTGGGTGTCACGCATCCCTCCGGCTCTGAGACACACTTGGACTCCATCTCACCAGAACTCCCAGGACTCCCAGTCACCAGAACACTAACTCTGTTCACCTGTCTCGTTGTCATATGACCATAGTAGTTTAGTTCATAATCCCGGGCTTAAGCATAGTCTAGTTGCGACGTATTGCATCTTTCTAGATCTTCTCTTGTGTTTGTTATTATTCCTGTGCATGACCGTTTTGCATGTTTATCGACTCTGCCTTTTGCCTGACCCTTTCTGGACTGTTCGCCTTCGGTTATGTTTGTCTTTTTGTGCTGGCTGTCTTTTTTGGATTTGACCCACGCCTGTTTATTGACCACGAACCTGGATCATGATTCTAAAGCCTCTTGTTCTCCTTTTAACTGCGAGCGTCTGAATCTTTCTAGCACGTTACACTGGGATGCTCAAACTTTTGCATATGACTGTAGCAGGAAAGGATGCTAGATTGTTAGCAAACCTTAAAACCTGATAGAACTTACTTTCGCTTTAAAAGCTGACAAAATTACTAATACAATTAGGGCTATCAGGATCAATTATATAATGATTAATTGAGTAATCGATTTTAATTTAAATGACAATTTATCAAACAATACAAATGGACTCAAGCGAACAAGAACAAACCGTTCAATGACTTCAAAATACTGTACGATAAAACAATAACAGGACGACTTCAAAAAACTGTAAAAAGACTTCATCGTGAAAATACCAAGTGACAAAAATGCATATAAATGCTTGTATAAATTGGCTGCATCAGGCTCTTGTTTCTTACTGTAAGACACAACAGTAGGAGAACTTAACATACACAATATCATCACGCAAACTGCCAACTTATAACTGACTACTTAAAAAGATAAAGTAAAATACATATTAAAATCAAGCAGCTATGCCAACAGGCCAACTCCAAACAGGATTTATCATTAGTGCTTCAGCAATATCAGTGCCAACAAGCAGTATCAGTACATTCCTATCTGCTACTGGAAATGCCATTTATTTAAGCTCCTGCTCCTGTTTGGCTTAACATGAAAACACCAAATCTCGATCTTATGACTGACCCTGTGGAGAGTTAAAAGCAAACTAAGGAATGCAGATAGGGCTGGTTTTCAGACTAGGAGTTTCATGATGCTAATAGTTAACATAATACTAGCTAATGGCTAATTTAGCAGGAAAAAGTATTAGGTAGTCAACCACTGTGTACAAATTAGGTTAGCTAACTACTATTTATGTCTGTCACAATTACTACACAAGCGCCTGATCTCAATTATTTTAACTGACTGCAACTGTTTTCCACAGCTGTCAGCTTTCCCAGCCATATGTCTGTGCTGAACAAACTGAATTTAATTGGGTGGATTTTCAACAGTTGGTTTGAGGCAAATTCATGTAAATAAAAGAAAGCAGAAAACACATTTAATCAAGACTGGGGTTTATCAAAACAACAAAAGTTCAAACTTCTGACTGGTGCTATAACATATTTAGAGGGCAGCATTTGTTTGATATTAGTATATTTGAGCTCGAGCTGGTTTTGTCTTCAGTAGGAAGTAAGACAGGTATTCAGCCAACGTTGGCCATTAGGCTGTAGTTTAATATTAAGTCTTTCCAAAGACAATAAAATTGTTCATTACAATTATTCGCATATCACTTTGGTTATTTTTGCTTTCTTATTTATTTATTTAATAAGTTAGTTAGGTGAACCTTATTAGTCCCACAACAGGGAAATTTCACATCCGCATTTTAACCCACCCGTGCAATGAAACTCCACACACACATACACTAGGGGGCAGTGAGCACACTTGCCCTGAGCGGTGGGCAGCCCTATCTGCAGCACAGTTGGGGGTTAGGCGCCTTGCTTAGGGGCACTTCAGTCACGTACTGTCGGTTCAGGGGATCGAACCAGTGACCTTCCGGTCACAAGGCTGGTTCCCTAACCTCCAGCCCATGACCGCCCCAAAGATGATGCATTGGCTGGGAAACTCTATAATAGTGAGAAAACCAAGCCAGCTAGTGACAAAATGAAAACATGTTAAATGTGCCATAATCATGCTAGTTTTTATGCTACAAACAAATGCCAATCAAAGAAGTTCTTGTCAGTATTTTGCACTGTCCACTTTGCTTGGATATATTTGATAATCTGGAGCACCACACTGCATTGGGCCTTTTTAATACTTGCCTTCTTATTGCCACCTTTGTTTTTTTGCCACTGTTTTCTGTGTTAACAAGATTCACATATGGAAACTTCTACAATGCTCAGCAATGCAAAAAGTAGTTCACTCTGTAAAACAACCAGCTCCAGATTCATTTGGCTAATCTCTATCTATTTATTAGCTGACCAATTACAAACGACAAACCTCTACCACTTCAGTAGATGACTCCCTAATTTATCCCCTGAATTACTGAAAAGATACAGAATTGGTTGTGACGTTTTCAGTTTGCAAGTGTTTTCTTGTGTTCATACGTGTGGATTTACTTATATTGTTAGCCCACAATAACGAGCCCCAGCCCACCAGCATCTCTCCTGACCCTCTTGACCACCCATCTCGGCAGTGGCTGCAGAGATTGCCACCAACGTCCACTCACGCACCTCCCTCCATCCCTCATTTGGATAAGAGGATGTTTGACAGTGTCGCCTGTTAGCTCAGTAGAGATAAAGCGCCAGATCAGCTCTGCTAATCTGAAAGACATCTCCCGAGCCTAACGTCACGCTGCTGTAGGCACGAACACGGCTCCCAAAACAGTAGCAGGGCAACACCGAGGCAGGACTAATGTCCTCTCTGGTGCTCACGGGCCCATTTCAAACCAGCGTTTTATAAAATTTAAATCAATACAACAGAAATTTCTTTATTCATTTGCATGTTAGGCTAACTAATCAAACAACGGGGCACAGCAAACAACACCGTTTTATCAGATTGGGCCCAACACTCCTGCCATCGCTAGATTGTTCCAAAGATGAGGGTAAAGATTATTCTGATGCAAAAAGAGAATGTCAATTCTTTTATATCAGTTATATCAGTTTACAAGGCAAGAAATGTGCAAACATCCCTGTTCTTTAAAGAATGTGGCCACATGACACAACAGCAGATGAAGATAAAGAAAATGAAACATAAAACCCCAAGCAAGTGACAAAGCATGTGCATTACTGGTGGGACACGTTTGTAGCCAAGATCTGATGATTTAGCTTAAAAATTTAAGTTGAAAGTAAAATAGAAAACAGTAAATTGGTATCTTTATGTTTGGAAACACGATTCGCCATAATAATTGTTTTTGTTTTGCACATAGACTAACTTGTACAATGTGGATTTAAATATTACTAACTATTTGCAAAAAGGTAGGAGTTCAATTCATTCAAATTCATTCTCGGATTTTGTGACCAAGAAGTGAATAAAATGATAAACAACATGCTGTAATTATTTACTCATAGTATTTCTTAAGTTATCTTTTTAAATATGATGAATATGATGATATACATCTTTTACAGTCATTTTAGAATCTTGTACGGCTCCATTTATCATTGTGATGCCTTCCTTTGATTGTCGATCAGCAAAAAATCCCGTCTATATGACTGTGCGATGGGTCTGTCCCTCAAGCAAGCCCCTGTAGTGACTAGCTAAGATGTATACTTTTTTAGCTTGCTGTTTTTTTTAGATATTAAACAGATGGATATTAAAGAGAATGAATTTGAAGCTGCCCTTTCAGTAGTACGCCAGATTCATTTGATTTATTTACTTGACCATTTAGCATACAACATGAATCCTGTTAGAATGGCTGCCTTATTTTTAGATTTTTAAAACACACACTTTTTGGCTGAGACATACACTTCTCAAGAACAAGGGCTAATTACACAGCAGTGGCTATATAAATCCAGGTGATAGTACATCAACAGGAATTCAAGGCTAGGCTTATAGTAACAGTACTTGCTACAAGCTAGAATATTCTAAATATGCATTAACGAGATAAATTATTAATGCCGCTAATTTCTTTAACAAACCTAACATACAACACCATATTAATATTTACTTCTTCTTTTTTTTATATATATATTCACAGCCCGGTATTCCTTGGCCACCCCCCCCCCATTTTCAGAGGACATTAAATTTTTCTTTTTCATTTCACCACTACTGTCACAACTCATCGTTTATTAATGATCATACAAATATAAGGTGATGTGGTAACACCACCCACCCACCCCCCGCTTTGAGTGAAAGAAAAAAACAGAAATAAATGAGAGACAAAACTGAAGAAGTAAAGAGAAAGAATGAAATAATAATAGTAATAATAATACTAACAATAATAATACACAACAATGGACAAACTGGACATACAATTGATATTTTACTTCAATTAATGTTTACTTCAAAGATCAGGCTAGTTCTATGAAAAATGTGGATCCATTATGACTGGAATGGCACCGGCTGACAATACTGCAGTTAAAAGTCTTATTTAGGCAAAAAGGAATGGAATGATTAATAGTGAAAAATTCAGCTAAAGCACTATTTTCACAAATATGACTAACAGCAAAACCATGCCTGCTTTTTAAAACTGTCTGGCCATTTCACTCTGTTTGACAAAAGCAGCTAAGCTAGCTAAATAGCATTATGATTCACCATGATACGACACCTGCACTCAGTTATACAAGAAAACATTTTGAGGCACTCCCCAGGATTCAGTCTGCACTACTGAATAGAGAGAGGAAAGAAAACTGACGCACTTAAAGCTAAGCAGCAAACACAGCGGTATCTTGAGTGACTGCTGTGATGACTGAAAGATGTGGTCAATTCCGTTGATTCAATATGGAACAATATGGAACAAAGATAGTGTTATCAGTTAATTGTGCGTTGACGGTTTAGCTGCTGCTGTTTATCTTCTTATTTTTCTGCAGTTCAGAACGGATGAATGGTGCGTGTGTGCTGGTCTGCAGCCCAGTGTAATAGAGATAGATTCAGAATAACAGTATCTGGTTAGCTGACAATGTCTTATGGTACTTTCTTGGCTGTTGTGATGTTCCATTTTATCCTGTACATTGTTGACTGTCATCCTCATAATAGAGTCAGTGTTTAGCCAGCAAGCAGGCTCAAGCTAGCAGGATCAGTCATACCTTCAAAGTGCACCAAAAACCACTGGATTAAGAGCCATCAATGGAGCTCAGTGACAGATGGGGGGAAAAAAAAGGACGTATGGTCTAGCATGCATAGCAGTGCTGGAAATGAATGGGGGTAAGGATGTATGGTCTAGTATGCAGGGCAGCGTCAGAAATTAATGAGGGGTCAGGGCAAAAACGCCTCTTAAAGCCATAAACTGGCTTTAATATTTCAAAGAACAGAGCAAAAAATGCTCCCTATGTTTTATACATTTCATCCTGTCATATCTGCCACCCAGATATGGAACATGGACAACGATTTTAACGCCTCTGTAGACAATGCAGCCGTCTGTGGTTGACAGATTAGTCCATGCCATATTTTTTAAAATGTTACTGCATGGTTCTACTGCAACATAGCTCAGAGTAGAACAGGCTTACTTAACATTACAGGAGGTTGGAAAAAATGTCCCTGAAAATCAACCCCTGTTGATAAAAAAGCACTTTAATTTCTGACGCTGGTGAAAGGTTAGATGAAGACAGCAAATGAGCAGGTTAAGCAGGTTTAGCGTGAAGAAGTGAAGAACTTCCAGTACCCTTAAAAACACCGCTGCTTCTGTCGGTGATAGGAGCCTTACTCTGAACGGCCTGCGCATCTGGGTTGTAGTAGAACTTTTCGTTGCACATGTTGCCTTCGCAGCAGCAGAAGAACACATCGGGGTCCTCCTTCTTCTCCACACATTCCGTGCTGAGAAACAGAGCACAAAAAAGTTTCACTGTTATTAGATGACGTGAAAACTTGTAATTTTGCTTTTTTGTCTGTTAACTTCAGGGTTTCTGGAGGGTACTACACCTACACCGCCCTTTAGAAATTAGGGAACACCTTCAATTAGGCTTTGTTCACACAGCAGGTAAAAGTGGCCCAAATTCGATCTTTTTCTTGATATGTGATACAGACGTGTTCTCTGTGTCAGTGTGAACAGCAAAAAAACATTTTTTTCAATTCCAATTCGAGACGCTTTCATATATGGTACTAAAATATATGGTACCTGCCTGGGTAAGCACCCTACACTATACCAATAAGAGTCCTTGGGCAAGACTCCTAACACTACCTTTGTCTACCTGTGTAAACTGATCAAATTGTAAGTCGCTCTGGATAAGAGCGTCTGCCAAACGCCATAAATGTAAATGTAAATGATATGCAGCAATGCGACTCAGTCTAAACGGCCAGATCGGAATCGATGCGACTTTTACGTCAATCCAACCTGACATTCGTCATAATTTCCCGCTGCTGAGACTCATAAATATTTAGGCTGATGTTTCTGTACCAAAAAAATGGAAGGCACTAGAAGAGATTCCGAACAAAACAGCCGAACGCAGCCGCTGGAGAACGAGGCTGCAGCGTCAAAAAAAGAAAGGTTTAAAGAATCCAAGGATGAGAACCAAAGAAGTGGCCGTTGCTGAATAACGTGCACTTTTTAAGGCGAACTCAAACACATTCTGGGTGATGAGTCCAGCTGTCAACCACAGGAACTTCATAATCGCTCCTGTGATGCCAGCGAAGACACAACTGTAACCTCCGGGAGTGACTGGCGTTCGTTGGTGGTCAGGATTGTATACGTCTGGACGAGCCATGTGAAGCACTGTTCTTTTGCATATGCGGCTCGGTTTAGGAGTGTGATCTGTTCAGACTAACGTTGCATACAGGTCACATTTAAAAGATACTGTGAACAGCTAAATAAAAAAAATCGGATTTGTTGAGAAAATCAGATTTGGGCCACTTTTACCCGCTGTGTAAACATAGCCTTATTTGATATTTTGCAAATAATGTTTGATTTACCCAATTTTCTCAATTTTTGAGTTTGACCCTTTGGCTAGGTCCCCCCCTCACACAATGCTACAAAGCCAGGAGGTTGAAAGCCAATGCGTGCTTCCTTCAAGACATATCAAGCTGATGCAATGTCACTGAAAATGTCAACATGCTTGGAGGAGAAAGCTGAGGCCAGCTATGGGTGGCTGTGGCATCACCAGGGGTTGAACTTGATGGGTCAATGCTCAGATGGTTAAGTGTTTAATTTTCACTGTTAATTTTCAATTCAGTAAGTAAAATACCTGCCAAGGTTTTATTAAAATAAAACATTTTTGCATTAATCCTTTGGGGATATTTAGCTTTAACAATCAGCTTCATGATCAACATGTCTTCACTGGTATAAAGAGCAGATTTTGCCTTGAATTTTTTTTTCCAAACTATTGTTAAAAGTACAACTCTTTTGGTTCAAAGGTGATTTAAACAAATTTGAAAGGCTTGAGAGCTGATGAGAGCTGACATCACAACAAGGGGATAAACTGTGTAGCTTTTAGCTTTATTTCTAAGACAACACTGTAAAAAATACTCAAAAATAGTCACAAAAATTTACGTGTGATAAAATATTCCACAGAATATAAACTTGGTTAATCACTAATGGCTAAATTACTGCAAACAAACAAAGAAAATCTGCTCGAAAACATTCTAAAAAGCTACCTTTTGATGGACAGGATACAAGCACGCCATGTTATGCGAGCAATTACTTTTTTTTTTTGACGTTTGCATCAAGCAGGCTTTTAGCAATCATTAAACTGTTTGTGCCAAAGTTCAGTAAAGACTGGAGCCCCACTCCCTAACCTCCTTTTAGTTTTCTTATGTCACAAAGCCAACGTACGAACAAATAAACCAGGGAAGGAAAAGTATATTTGCAAAAGAAACTCTTTTAAGCTGCCAGACCACATCAGTGCCGCATGCTCCGGTTAGCTTAGAGTCGATAAACAAAGATTAAGAGCACAAAAAACCCTGCACAAGTTAAACACACACACACACACACACACACACACACACACACACACTCTACTGCAAACGAGAAAGGAAGTGGATAACATTCCAGAGGCTTTTTGTTTGGAAAAGAAGAAGAGAAAGAGAGGTGAGGCTGCTCATTTCTTCGAGGCTTGTGCCGAGCACGCGCTACTGAGCTAGGGCTGGGCAATATAATGATACGTTATCATTACTGCGATAAATTACGTCATGACATGCTTTTCTACCTTTTCTATATCGCGGGCATGTAGAACACTAAACAACCACATGGATACTGACAGATTAAGATCAATTACAGAGCGTCTGTAAACAACAACCAGTGTATAGTTACTGAATAAACTGCATAATATCATTGGACATCAAAACATCATTTTATTCATTTAATTTTCCAATCAAATTTAATGCTTTTCAATACCGACATACGACCTCAGAAACGGAAAAAAAAACTACATTTCCACTTGTATTATTGTCTTAATGTTTTATTCAGACCACCAGAAAATCTGCTACACATATACAGTATTTGCAGCTGTACCTGGGAACCGTTCTTCTCAATTTCCCTATCTAGCTCCACTAACCACTCTCTTTTTCTTTTTGCCCTTCATAATTAGTCAGTTTCTTACTGTTGGCTGGATATTTCTGTTTGGTGGACTGTTCTGAAGTAGTTTACACTTACACTATGTACGTTTTGGGGATCTGGAGTCAAAACGTGTAACATTTTGTAACGTGGGTTGTGCTTTAGAGCCCTTCCCCCAGCTCATGACTCTGACGATCGAAGCGAACTGAAAGAGTATTCAAAGAGGACTTGGAGACGGCGTCTTCTGAGGATGTGAGTGAATTATTTGCTGTGCTTATCACATCTTCTTCAGTATCATGTTGATTTTACAGCATTTGATACCTAAACATCAAGCAGGATCTTCTTTGTTGGTCTGTACGTGTGATGTTTATCTGTAACGACGTGGTCAGATTGACCAAATGATTGTTTCAGGCTTCACAGGTCTGACTCAGTAAAGTTACTTTCAATTTTAACAGAAAAAAGTCTTTTACTGTACACAGATTTCAGGCATCATCTTAAGATTTAATACCTCTAATAGTACGAATTAAGTCTTTTTCAGAAATTTTATGACCTCACATTTTTTTTAAGTCTATTTTAACACTTCAGGATTCATGAGATCCCTTCTTGTTCTTCGCTATACTATTTAATTCTAAATTTGCATAAAAAAACACTGTACTCATCTTTTTGCATAGCCTTTTAAAATGTGGCACCACTGTTTTACTGGAACATTTTGTCCATTACAGCTTGTTATCAAATTTCAGACAAAAATAAATATTGTCATTCATATTATGTATTGTGATTATGTATTTATGCTCACTAAGCTACCAAGATTCACCAAAGGCAGGCAGCTGGTACGTTTCATAAAAAAAAGAGAAAAAAAAAGAGGCAATAATAATAAAACACCCCATCCAGTTCCAACGGGTTCGGGGTAAACAGGTTCAGCAGCATGCTAGGACAAGAGCCGCAAGGAGAGCGAGGTGCTACTTTTCGCGAGATCAGCCGCCTCGCACGCTATCGAAACACCTCTTCTTGACGAGCTAGCAGCAGTTACCTGTCACATGGGGGTTCATGAACAGATAAGGCCGAGTGGATTTTTACTCACTTTTATGACGGGAGGGGACAGGGTTCAAACTTCAACCAGAAAACATGTTTACACAAGGCTGCGGCGTCTTTGCATCAATATTCAGCGCGGAATGTGTTCTATCTTTAGTAGAGGCCATATGGCTAATGAATGGGGATTTACCGTCGTCTCTGCCGCAGCCAGCGCGAGAATAAAGGTTCAATGTTTAACAACTACCAAAGGTCAGTTTAAGGAGCACGACTTTTCTGTATTGTGACTGAAAACTGGCATAAACAACATTTTCACAATTGTACAACTGGTGTCCAAAAAGTTCTTTCCATTTGAAGACTTTTCCAAGAGGTTGAAAAAACTTTTTTTTTGGCTTTAGATGTCGAAAGCTGTGTAAACTCAATAAATAACATGTATTTTGCTATAGTATATTAGTGACTTATCTGAAATACACAAGAGGGTGGAAATAAAGCCATGAGTTGCTACACTGAATAAAGTAATACACTGAATTTTATTCCGTTCCACATGAAATCCATTACATCAACACCACTGTCATCAAAAATGAATATACAAATAGACGAAATAGACAAACCTGCACTGACATAATAGATTTTCTCATGTGGAAATGATGTACACATTTGAATCGAGCAAATTCAATGCAACATTCTAATCCACGGTAGGCATTTAAAGGCCCCATATGAAGGAGAACTACATTTTCCTCACTTTCTTCTTTGCCAGTATATGAAAAATATACCACTTGCTCCCCAGTCCATGTAATCCATATATGCAAACTAACCCTAACCCTAGCCCGGAAAAACAGCTAGGTTTTTCTGATGCCTATAGCTGTTTGGCCCCACCCATTTTTGCTGAAGTTATAAGGAGCGTTTCAGCCTGGACTCTTTTTTGAATGAGGTGCCATACAGGACAGCCAATGAGAACAAAGCTCATTTACACATATTTACTATATTTAGTTTTAAACTCACAGTAACAAGAACATGAGTTTCATTCTAATGAATTCAGAGAGGATGGAAAATGTTCACATGAAATGGCCATTACTTTTTTGGAACATAAACCCTCAAAAACGTCATAAGTGAACCTCAGGGGAAAAAAATCAAATACCAAAAAAAGCAAACTATAAGCCCTTTGAGGGTCAAGAAAAGTACTGTTCAGTGTGTTCAAAACAAAGGTTACCTGTCGTAGCAGTTGACATCATCCAGCCAGCAGCCTTGCTTCACCACTGCCACCGTCCCGGACACGTTCCGCCAGGTGGCAAAGCAGTGCAGACGCTTATCTTTGTCTCCGACGCACGGCTCGATGCTGCGGTTTCCCTGGTTCTCCGAGTTCGGGTTGTAGTTGTAGAGCACACACTCTTGTGTCTCCGAGCGGCCCAGAATGGCACCTGCGAAGCACAGAGATTTTAACGTTAGACACAAGCTTGTTTTGTGGGCTGTGACAAGTGGTGATCGATGAGCACAACTTGGAGGCGAACGTGGATGATGCAACTAGTCTGAAATACCAAACACTCAAATCCCAACATTTTCTGTGCCCCAAAATCCCACATTGACAGGAAAATCACTCAAACCACACTCTACAGAACAGCACAGACTCCAGAACCCCTGATTCACAGAAATCTACATTAGATCAAATATAAAATCTCGGTATGCGCTTGCAAATGAATGATGCTTTGCATCAGTGACACTGTTTGCCATTGTTTATTCAAAACAAAATACACTTGGGTGGCCGTCAACAGAAATGTGGGGGGGTCCAATAATTACAATCTATAATAATTATATTTTCCCCTTTTATCATCAAATACTAATACAGTGCTATGAAAAAAAAATTCAGTCGATTTGTTCTATTTTTGCTAATTTGTCACATTTAAATGTTTCAGATCATCCAACTAATTTTAATATAAGATAAAGACAACACGATTAAAAAAAAATAGAGAGCAGAATTCATTGGACTTGTCATCATCTATGACAAGTCGTCCAGATCCTGCAAAACAAAGCAGCCCCAGACCATCACACTACCACCACCATGTTTGACTGCTGGTATGATGTCCTTATGGTGGAATGTGGTTTTAGCTTTACGCCAGATGTAACGGGACCCATGTCTTCCAAAAGTTCCACCTTATCAGTCCACAGAATATTATCCCAAAAGTATTGGGGGTCATCTAGATGTTTTTTGGCAAATGCTTCTTTTTGGCCAGCAGTGGTGTGTGCGCCTTGCAACTCTCCTATGGATGCCATTTTTGTTCAGTGTCTTTCCTACTGTGAAATCGTGTACATTGACCTTAACTGATGCAAGTGAGGCCCTCAGGTCTTTACACGTTGTCGATGCACGCTTGATGAAATTTTGGTATTTCGGCCACTCCTAGGAAGGTTCACCACTATTCCAAGTTTTCTCCATTCGTGGATAATGGCTCTCACTGTGGTTCGCTGGAGTCCCAGAGCCTCAGCAATAGCTTTGTAACCTTTTCCAGATTTACAGGTAGATTTCTATATTTTTTTTTTGGCATCTGTATTTGAATCTCTTTAAACATGGCATCATGTGCTGCTTTCTGAGACCTTCTTGCCTGCTTCACATTGCTGGACAGGTTCTATTTAAGTGATGTTTAGATTCAACAGGTCTGACAGTAATCATGCCTGCGTGTGTCTGGTGAAACTGAACCCAATACTCAACTGAATTTGGTTAACTAGTTGATTTAGTTGCTAAGGGGCCAATTACCTTTTCACAGAGAGTCAAGCAGGACTAAACAGCATTTTTCCTTTGATAAATGAAATCATCATTTAAAAACAGCATTTTGAGTTTACTTGGGTTATATTTGTCTAATATTAAAAGCATTTTGATGATCTGAAACATTCAAGTGTGGCAATATACGCAAAAATAGAAGAAATTGGTAGGGGCAATTTTCCACAGCAGTGTACATCATGGCATCCCTTAATAAATCAATACATAAAATGTATAGTGTAGGCTCTATAGTGTAGGCTAAACTATACTTCCTATTATCCCATATTATGTTTCTGCTGTCACTCATTTCAAAGACTGAGAAGCTGATCCCTTTTTTTA
The DNA here is from genome assembly GCF_904425465.1 of Colossoma macropomum. Lineage (NCBI taxonomy): Eukaryota > Metazoa > Chordata > Actinopteri > Characiformes > Serrasalmidae > Colossoma > Colossoma macropomum. The sequence goes on from NW_023494784.1 coordinate 38,203,253, forward strand.
ATCTTCGAAGTGGCAATATTACCAACTTTCTTTTGAATTCAGATAATATTCTAATGGCTACAGGTTTTGTGAATGAACTGGCTGAGTAAATACCACATTAAAAAAAAGTTGAATAAAGGCAAACAACAGTTAGATAAGATCTAGGCCTCTACAAGTCCATGCAGATTCTCATATTCATCCACAGAGGCCTCAGGCGAATAATCCTCTGGATTTAAAATAATCTGAGAGAGTGAGATGCACCGATTTAATTTTAAACCATTGCAGGGAAAAAATACTCTGTGCCGACCACATGGGTAAACAACAACAAAAAAAAATATAATAACAACACGATTAACCCGAACTAACAACAAGCTGTGGCTTTCATGACCAAGAGCAGGCGAACTCTGGTTGGAGGTGAGCTGAAGGTTGGTTTCATAATTGCTTCTGAAACCCGCTACAATTCAGAAAACAACATGATGTGCGCGCATGAGGTGATGGAAATACGATATCATGTGTCACTTTTGTCAACGCGTATGTTTATTACACAGACATACAGAACCAAAAACAAGTGCTGTAATCGCTCCAAAATACATATTTTCATTAAATTCAATTTTATTTGTATACTGCTTCTTCTTGATTAATGAATAAGAAATTACCAAACCTCTAAATGCACGTATCGATGAGGCTTATATTGAAATGACCTAAATTTTCGTTGTGTTTTTGCACCTTGTATCACAAACTGGTAAAACTGTGTTAAAAATAGACTACTACGATTACTCATAGAAGGGCTTTTGTTAACAATAAGAAATGCTGAACTCCTATCAATTGGAGCAATTAAACAACTAAAGCACAACTAAAGCCGTTCATCATTCAAAAATCTTCAGCTATGATACCAACTCAGAAACCACAACTTCAATACAGATTCCTGAACAATACTTTTTTTCAATATCTTCTTTTAAAGTGAAAACAGAAAGTGGTTGTGGCTTAACCAAGAAATGAGAATGAGTTGCAATAAGCAGGTATATTTACAGATGTCAGTCTAATTAAGAAGGACTGATAAAATACATAAAATATATAATTTAAACAACAATTCCAGATTTAAAGCAAGCATGTTTACTGGCTCTCTCAGTGCTGACCAACTACTTAGGAATTTCAATTATGTATTAAATGACATGGCATTTTCCGGTACTCATTAGTGTTGAAGTAATTTGTTTAGAACCATAAAAGTATTGAATTTCAATACCCAGTCCTGATCACAACACAGCTGATTGGTTCAAGGACAGATGTTCTACCAATTAACTTCTGAAAGACACATAGTAATTAGGACGATAAAACTATTGTGGTTCAACTCTAAATTTTACTAAATGTGAAAACTACCTGGGTGCATTTCTAAACAACAAAAAAAAAACATTATAAAAATGAAAAGTAGATATTTAATTAGCTGTGCCCAAACGTTTGACAGGTGCTGCCAACAGTAACCAATGAAACAACCAAGGCATGACACACATTAGCTGAAACGTAATGAGTGGTTTTGAAGTGCATTCAATTGTCACACTTAAGCCTAAATGCTTACACACTGCTGGCATTTACATTGCGCAACACTGTCAATCCGACCGGTGCCTCGGGCTAAAGGGACCCGGAGCGATACCTGTGGTGACATTCATATCACCCAGAACGAACAGTTCAGGTCTGTGGCCAGGTATTTAAGAACTGGTTGCACAGGCTAGGTGAAGAGACTGCTGGCGCCACCGTAACAGGTGGGTTAGGGGGGAGAGCAGTGAACAATACAGGTCAAGCAGCAACAAACCGAAGCAACCAGCTAACTACAACAGCAATCACACAAGGACATTTGAAATATGACCTACCGGTGCTCAAGTAGAGCTGTTAGTGCACATTCCTTAATAGTCTCCATTTTCATTTCTGTCTCTCCACTCACTGGGACTGTTGGTAGCTACCATTAACAAATGCAAATGACTTCAGAGTGCCAGCACTGATCATACTTCAAACCGAATAACGCGCAATGCGAGCTTATTCGTTCGGAATTCGACAGGTGAGGCCGTGGCAAAGGGAATCTAAATGCACTGTGGCACTCTCATGCTAATTTGTGAACATGCTTAATGTTCTGTAGCGAACGGACAGCACCGGCGGTGTTACAAAACAGCAGAAACGACTACAGCTGTGGTCTCTGGCAGCTAGCGTTAGGCGAGAAAACTGATCAATTTAGAATGGATGATCTATTCGCATTCATATTTTCTACTCTTATGATCAGAAAGCTAGATTTTACAAAAAAAGTTCAATGAGCAAGGGTGATTACACTATATCCTAATACCAGAGGTTGACATTTCCTGACATTGCCATGGCCACATTTCATATTTTCACCACTACAAATGCAAATGTGCTGTGTCTGATCCACCCAGACCAGTGCAACACACACTAACACAACACACCACCACTATGTCAGTGTTACAGCAGTGCTGAGAATGATCCACCACCCTAATAGTACCTGCTCTGTGAGGGTCCATGGGGGTCCTGACCACTGAAGAACAGAGTAAAAGGGGGCTAACAAAGTATGCAGAGAAACAGATGGAGTACAGTCTGTAATTGTAGAACTACAAAGTGCACCTATATAGTAAGTGGAGCTGATAAAATGGACAGTGAGCGTAGAAACAAGGAGGTGGTCATAAATGTTATGCCTGATAGGTGTATATAAAATAAACATGAACTATACCACATGCTAATGTCATGAAATCAGAGTAGGTGCATGTCGGGCAAATGCACATTTCTGGAGTTCTTTTACTAAGAAGAAAAGCACTAAAGGCCCACGCCTATCATAGTCTCCTTACTTTACTATCAGCAAAGCAATCCACATCAAGTACTCACTACTCCTCAGGGCATCTTGGAAGCATGATAGCTGTGTCAAATGACAAAAAACAGTTACGTCATTGGTCATAATTCCAGGTCTACTGTAGCCTTCCCTTTCTGGCATTAGGCATCTCTTCAAGTCAAGATTAGTCATGGAATCACACTGCAAAAGAAGCGTTAGCCACAGAATTGTGTGTGCTTTTGTTGTCTTATTGTTTATGTTAAATATAGCCCTCTTTATCAAAACTAACAGACACCGTCCAACAGATCTTCAGTGAGTCATTCGTATCCAAAATGCTGAAAAACAATGACAGCAAAACGGCTCATTAAAAACAAATTCAAACCGGCAATCACAGCGTAAATTATTTTGTGGAATTAATTTGCTAATTGCCCCTTGGTGGGGATAAAGCCAGAGGATTAGTTCCAGAGACACAAGTCACCATTATCAGGATTACAGGGAATCTGCTGGAATTACTGTCACATCAGTTTCAAGTGGAGTGGAATGGTGGTACCGAAGATGAACATCAAGCTTCTAAAGTGCTACGGTGCATCTTAAGACACAAGCAATGCATCGAAGTACTGGTCCCGGATCTGGCTAAAAGGCAAAAACTGCACAGGTATACAAGTCCTGCAATTCCCTCTAGGGAACATTTGATTTCAGAGAAGCTATCAAACAAGTGCGTGAAGATCACAAGTGGAGGGAATGGTCAGTTCACCCTCTGAACTCACTTAAATGTGACTCAATAAACTTTTGAATCATATTCTTCCTCTGTTAGCCACTATGCTCCTCTCCTTAGCTGAGCTTTATTGGAACACTGACTCTGTGTCAGCAGTGTTAGCTCACTTAAAAGCCATGACAAACTCAAATAATGATCTAATGATCACTAATGAACATGCATGACTTGAGTCAGACGCTCATCACGCAATATGGTCGATTAAGATTTGCTTAAGAAAATGTGAAAACCAAAAAAAATGCTTCACCCACTCGAAATTCCTGTCCATTAGAACTGCACAATATAATTCTTCTGTGGGTGTTTTGATGCATCAGGGCATTCAAGTAATCCACCATTAGTAAATTATTATAGTGAAAATAATACCCATCAACCACATCAGTTTACTGATTCACCTGTTACAAAGGCACAGTTTTGTAGTTTTTAAAATATAGATTCATTTTAGCCAATTACCATCAATGAATTTATCTTCCTATCTTTAAACTAGTTGTTCTCAACCTGCTGAAGCTTTGATTCCCTCCCTAAAACACACTACAGCAGTCTTATTCATATTTCTTGACACACATTTCTCTGTGTGGACTTTCATATCACATACGATGGTAACCAGACGCACAGTACAACATGCCGTTGCTGACCAAATAAAAGAAGTGTGCAAGCCTTCGAAGGCTCTTTCACAGAACACAAGTAATTCCGAACCAAGCAAAACGTCTGTTTGTCTATCACACATTTAAGGTAGGGAAGTTAGATGTAGCTCATTCTCAAATTAACCCAAATTTGTGAACAGCTGCCAAAAACATCTCATATATGAGGCTAAAATTTACACGAAAGTTTAAATTTGGTAAAGGATTACATCTTTTTGCTTATTTTTAAACTCTACACTCCTCAACAATCAAAGAAAATGTTATGTCCAAAACTACAGTACAAGCGCAATATGTTAAATTAAAGGCATGTAAGAGTGGTAATATTAATATTTAGTAATAATAAAGGAATATTTTATAATAATTTAAATTAATTTTCTCCACCTTGTGTTCTTAAATATCTGACTTATACTGTGATACTGTTAAATGTTTGCGCTGTTACAGGCACTCAACTATTGATTACAGATATAGATATAGATATATAGATGATATATACAACTTGCAATTTATGCTACATCTACATATAATCAACCTCACATTGGCTTTCAGCGAATGATAATAACAAAACCTCAAAAAAGCAAAAATGATCTAACGTATCACATAGTCAGAGCTGATGAAACTATGCCTCTGCTAGCTTTGTGGTTTTGCATTACACATTTCTGACGGAAAAAAGGACTGCAAAATTACTGGAAGCAGGGTGTTCACAGCGTACTTGCTGCTTATCAGGCTTACATAATTTCCTATGCTCCTTACCATCACAAGGAGGGGCTTGGGTTCAAATGCAAACAAGGCCCTTTAAACCCTCAGCAAGTTGCTACACAGGCTCACAGGCTCATTGAGTATGGCATAAACTCGGAAGTGCCGGGGCACTTAGGTGAATAAAGGTATTTGTTACGGAGGCTTATGAACAACAAAGTGCACTTAATAGATCAGAGAGCGTTTGTTATGATGATAGATGTGGTACTGAAGAGTGCAGGCAAGAACCGTCTTGCTGTTCGTCACCAAATCACAATAACATCAAGTCTTGTTTTGGTGAACTGCACCTACTGAACACTTACAATCAAAACTTTTAAGGTCTACATTCATTGCCATCATTTTGCTATTGTAAGCAAATGTAATTACACAATTACTTGACAAACAGCATAGTTAGGTAAGATTTGCGTAATTCGATTTACATTCTGTACTAACAGGTTCAAGTCTGCACTTCCAACTATTTTCCATTTGTCTGAATGCCAATAATCAAAAACACATTGCAAAAAAGGACATTTTTTCTTTCCACTAAACAAGACCAAATGCTTGGGGCCGATCCAGCCATATTTTCACAGACTGCATATCAGCTGTACGAAGCCCATACAGTTGTGCCACCGGTTCAAAACCGAGAGAAAGGAGCAAGCTACTACGCATGCATTACAGCAATATATCGCTGTTGTTGAAAGAAAACCTCATGTCCATTTTTGACGTTTTTCAGTTTTTGACATAATTTGAAAACATGTTACCCTTTAAATTGTGTGTAAATTTCATGATGAACAGAACAAAAGAAACGGCCCAAAATGACTTTGAAAAATGTCTGGATCCACTGACTTACATTAAAAGCAAAGTAGTTTTTTTCCTTCTCCTGTAAAGTTACCATTTTAAGATACGAGTTTTTCTTCCGACAGCAGCGATATACATATATATATATATATATATATGCAATATATAACAAAGCATATATTTATTACACTATAAAATAGTTATTTCACAGATGTAAGAGTATAGGACTATGCACTATCAAAAATGAAGAGATTTTACTGCAGAATATTAAAATAACTGGTGGTTAATTCATCAAACAGGTCAATCAAATTGGATGATCAGCCAATATAAAGACACTATAAAATTATGAGGACTTGCATGTTCAATAACCAGCAACTTCAAATTTCAGCCTGAGAAAAAAAATACAAACAAAACTGATTAAATTAGCATCATAATGTCGTAAATTAACAAGACATTTTTTGTGAATCTGCCAGTTTTGCTACAGTCATGCGCAGTCACTGCAAACTTTCAGACTGATGGACAGCACTGACGCACTACGCAACCATTTAAAAAATGCATGCCAATAAACAAAGCACATCAAATGATGTCAAATTATGCACACATTAAAATGTTGTACTTCTGTAATTGTAAGCATAAGACCAGCATATCTTACTCAAATTGTGTGGCTGTATTACCTAAGAAAACACAAAGACTGGATCAGTTTGGGATGAGCAAATACTAAGCATTACAGAGCTAAGATCGGATGAGGCTAAAAAATTTAACTGGACAGAGGCATCCCTACTGCCTGCCCAACAATAACTTTTCATCAAATTTATATCAAATCATAATGAAAATTCTACAAACACAAATGTGACATTAATTAAAAAGTTCTAGGCTGTGAACAGTTTCAGTTGCTTGTTTCAATGAGCTACAAGCGAGAAATATTCCATATGAAATTACAACACACTTTTATCACCGAAAACTGTGAGGGTTTTAAATGTCAAATGTCAATAAGCCTTAAGATTTAGTCATTTTTAGACTGTGGTCCTGCAGTGTCCTTTATCCAACTGGCAGTTGTGTGATTAACCCATGTTACAGATGTTTTGTGCCCAGTGGTCCAGACAGACGAGATGTTAAAATCCTGTTCTGGTTCTTGATTAAAGCTGCTAGCCAAGAGGTAATCTTAGACTTGATTCTTCACTCACTAAGACTTCTCTCTTTTTCTTATTCCCATTTTTTGAACATTTACTTTCCCCACTTCTTTTCCCTTTTTCCCCTTGGGATTAGCATAACTCAGTGGGAATTTCTGTACAACTCGAAACCTCTTCACACTGTATTGTTGCGAATAAAGCGGAACATGTGCACTTTGCTCATCAATAAATCTCTCTCCTCCGCTGGCTTATGCTCTTTGGTCTCTTCAGCACAAAAGAGCTCTGTGTGATGAAAGTGAAAGCAAAGTAGAAAAGAAACTGAGTGGCTTTTTCTTACCATACTTTTTGCTTTTCACTAAATATAGTCATCTCCAGCTCCCCAGTGCCCATATGTCTCTATTCACACTTCTTAGGATCATCGGCACTGTTGAATTACAAACTGATATATGCTGTGGATTTATCGGTAACTGAGAAATTTCCACTGTTAGTGCACCAATATTTAACATTGTAATGCACCTCTGGCATAAAGAAAATCATTCATTTTTATAATATTTGGACATTTTCAGTTTACAATTTGCAGTCATATTAGTCAGCAAGGCACTGCAGAGGAGCATAAAATTGAAATCTGAAATTATGGATGCATATCAGGAGATACGCTGATATAGATTTGCTGATAAATGTAATAACTAAACTCTTATTATCTCTACTATACTGAAATTTGGCTAATAATTACAACTGATAACATGCAAGCACTGAAGCCTGCATAGCACATGTAGACACCAGCGGTGAGTACTTTCTTTCTTCTAGACCTCACAGTAGCCGCTGCTAGCCACTCTGTGTTTCCCTGCAATGGCTGCCAGGAGTACTAGTTGCCCCGCAAGAGCACATCATGTAACTTACTGACACGAATTCTGACAGAAAACCAACTTTCGTCACAAACTATATTACAGTTGGTCAGGTCATTCGTTTTTTGATTAACATATTTCCAACATATTTCAGTTTTTGTACACCCCCCCCCTTTTTTTTTACATCAAACACTGCTAAAAGGTCAAGACATTCGAGGCTGTATAGATCTAACAGACAAAGAAGCCTACTTCAGATACAGAGACGGATGAGTGCAAGGATTTTTGTTAATCTAGATAGCAGTAATGATATGAATGTAAGCATAACGTGAATATTTTTAAAGTCTTTTAAAAGTTTTCGTACTTAATTTAGCTGTTTTACTAAATGTAAAGCTATCTCGACGGGTGCTAATACTGGGTTATCATATAGGCCCAGAAATTCCTTATTGGTGCATCTCTATTTACCATACAAATATAAACCTATTTTGCCTGAGCTGATCATTTATTGACGTTTGAAGCCCCTTGATCACCCGTACCAGTCACAAAATTTTTAACTAAGAACAAGCTGATGTACAACTATGTGTACATTTGACTGAATTAGTTCTGAAGGAACATAAGGAAGTCTCAAAGTCCAATAATTCCAACTGGAAATCAGGTCAGCTCCAAAGGTCCCGCAGTCCAGGCCACCTGTGGCACATAGCACTAGCTAGATTCAACCTGAGCCAAGCAGCAGGGGTCTTTTCAAGCAGTGTTTTTACTTCCATGCCACTAATGAGTCCTTTTTACATGTTACGACTAATATTAACTGTGAATATAGCATTTCTGATATTTAATATTCAATTCATTTAAAATCAGCAAGACTAACAACACTGAAAACAAAATATGTTAACCGTTACAAATCTTGCAGTGATTAGTCATTTTAATCACATACAGTAGTTATTTTTATTTCCTTTACATTCAATTGCTGTTTTGTATCGTCAGATTGAGTCCACACTTTTGACTTTTTTTACGTCAAATGTTAAAGATTTAATGCTGTTACTTCTAAAGGCCTCTGTATACTTTCAGAGAAATTACATCACTTTCGTGAGCTCACAAACTCACATACCCTCATTCATCTTTAAATGACTCCATGGCTTTTTTGCACTGACCAATCACATGGTGCGTTTGTCTGCAGAGTTCGCTCAGCTGCTATGTGCACAACATTGTGAGTGAAGCATCTGCATGTTGCCTGCAGTTGTTCGTTTTCTCCACAACTCTCTTTTATTTGTCCACAAAGCCAGGCAAACGGCATCTCTGCAAGAAGTACACCGAGGCCTTAAGGGTTAATGATTCACGCTACCTGCGGCAACAGTGAACTGGCTCTCAGGTGCCATCCAACAACTTTTGTAGCAAATCTTCTCACTGGCCATTGTTCTCGAAAGTGATGTGAAGACAAAATGTTCTTCTGGTTATGTATATTGCTTGGAGCCTACCCAACAATACTTTGGACTGACAGTCCAGAAAGATGCGGAGTTCCCTAAAGGACTACAATGGGATGAGACTTAGGAAATAAGAAGCCACAAATATGGCTGAAGATAGAAATTCCCCAGCTTGACTCAGACCATTTGACACATAGTAGAGATATGTGGTTTATCTCCAATCATATGATACAACACTAATGGGAGAAATAAACCCTTGTTACACGTTTCCAAATGAGTTATAAGCATCAAATATTGATTATGGTGCTTATGAGCTATTAACTGAGCAAATGGCTGCATGATCGTTATCACAGGCCTCTAAAACGCATCCAGCGAGCAATTACGCTATGCTGAAAAGCACTGAGACGTTGGTGATTCATTGAAATGAGATCCAAAAACAAGTACAAAATGAGCCTAATGACTGTATTTTTGTTTATTATCAAAATCAGAATAACGCTCACATCTGAAAGAAGAGGTTATTTTGGATAAGAATAAAATCCAGAACGTTAAGCTTTCCTATGTGTGGCAAACATATGTTGCGAGGGTTTTTTGTGCATGTCACTGAATCGACTGTCAATCATGTTTAACACACTTTTCGCTCCAAATCCCCTTTAAGCTGCTTTAGGAAAACCGAACCCCATCCCCCCGAAAAAGACACATCAACCACCATTAGCCTATCTGAGAGGAGCTTCACCTGTGAGGAGACAATTGCCGAATACAAGCTGGTAGGCGTCTGTCTGAGTGCGCGTTCTCAGATCAAGGACTGCAAAAGAAGATGGCTTTCAAACCAGCCTCCTCGTCGACTCAGTGAAACAAATCTACAGTGTTGTCACCAGAGCCACAAATGATCATACTGGAAATCCCAGACTGGATTTACTGGATAAGATTTGGTCCCAGCAGTTGTCAAGCTGTTTTAAAAGGGAATCATCTTTGTGTCTGACTGGGAGTCGCTGTTGACCAGTGAAATCAGTGTAAAAGAAGAAACAGAGCAAACATGAATTTAATTTCTGTCATATCAAAATACATTAACCTCAATTTCTTCGTAAAGTTATTTATATCATTTGAAAACACCAGCTGCCCTTTACACTGTGTCCAACATCACTTCTCCTTATTTTATTTTAAAGTACACAAGCGCTTTTGGAATAACTCCAAATACGCTTGGAATAACTTGTCATATTCATAATTTTGTATATTTCATATACAATACCAACAAAAAAATGTGCAGGTTTAAATATTCTAAACGTAGACAACAAGAGATACTTTTAGATGTTTTAGTATATTTTAAGTAACAAGCACAACAGCAATAAGACACTGTGATGTCTTATACTGTAGTTATCTGTTTATAGGAAAAGTGTCACTTTTGAAATATAATGTATAATGAATAGTAATTATATTATAACTTCAACAAGTCATTTTAGAAAAAAAAAAGTCATTTTAGAATCACCTACAGTTCTGTTCATCATTCCAGACGAAATCAAATTTTAATTCAACTTCAAATTCAATTTACTATTATTTACTTTACAGTTTTCTATTCATTATTAGTAAATATGATTCCAAAAAAGTTGGACAGGACTTGTATATTACAAGCATTTTATCCATTTATTGACAATAGTACTTTCATATTACTGAAAACATTGATTCCAAACTTTTGAATGGTGATTCCAAACTTTTGAGTGTGAGTGTATGACAGTTTTGTTTGTTATGAATGTTTTTTGCATCTCAGAGAGTTTTGGGACAACAGCGACAAAATGTATAATATGTTTATTATTTGTGGCATCTGAAAGAATATCCTCATGAATGAAGAACTAATTAATCTTACATTTTTCATCTCTATGAATTTGCGAAACATTCTCCCCAACTAAAAGTACTGAAAACAGTCAATACGCATCTTTTTGTTGGCTGCACCGCTGCAGACGCAAACCAGAACACGGCACAGGTCAAAGAAAACTGTCAGAGGACAAAGGCGACACGTTTGATTTCAAATAACCCTTCCGTCAGCAGTGGTCAACTGTGGTGGTAAATTATTCACAGAGGCACCTGCATCTTGGACAACAGCAGCTAACAACCTGCCTATGTCATGGAAGTCCACTTCAAGAGGCAGATCAAAATACGCTGCCAAGCGACGCAAGGTCAAGCTATCAATCAAGAATGCCAAACAAGCCAGAGTCGAAAAGAGTAAAAAGAAACGATCGTTGTCATTTAAACACGCTGCTGAGGGACCATCGTATTGAATAAAAAACGCAGCTAATTAAAAAAATGTCACTTGGGTGCGGCAGAGAAGAAGAGATACTGGACCTGAAGCATTATGAGCATTTATTATGTGTTATGTTCTCTAAAAATGAGCAAACGCTGCTTCACACCATTATGCCAGTTGCACTGCTGGCTTTGCATAATGGAACTAATAGTCATTCATAACACGGCAATAATCGCAGAAAGCCTGACCACACAGCATACGAGCTCAAACTGACATCTGATCTTGAGAGAGAAAAACATCCGTCCGATTGCCATTAAAGAAACATGCAGGAGCCAGCAACACTGATTGCATCAGGGCAAAGATACTTCAGTGAGGAAATAAACAAAACTAAATAACAGCAATAGTTAACAGTGGGGATGGGACAAGTATCGGTTTTACGTATCAGTGATACGCCGATTTAAAAAACCCAATAAATCTTTCAAATTTTGTAAACTATAATGATATGATAACCATGTATGATGACAGTCTTTTTAAAATGTGCTGAACGTAAAACAGCCTAGTGCTCCAGTCACCCTGCAAAGTAACAGGACAACACATTTACAGTTATAATCTAAACAGCATTCCTAGTAATAATTGCATATTTATTTAAATTCTAGTTGATATTTTGGTGCTATAAAGAAATACCAGCAGTCTAATGAAAAGTCAATTTAACAGTCAGGAAGAAATGATTTCAACTGTGCATTAGTGTTTTTTAAACATCACTATATTTTCAATATATCGCAATATTACAGAAACGTGAGATTACTTTAGTCATCGATATCATGATTGGAAACCCTTTATCATCCTACACCTAGATAACAGCAAATTTACTCCATTCATTGAAAGCTACACAGTGAAAATCAAGTCTTTAAACAGTTATTCTCCAGGGTACATTTTGTTTTTTCCATCTGAATTTACATGCCCAAATTCTAAGGCAAATTATTCAGTAACTGCATTAAAATAAATGTAAAGTGTTGGTGGAGTTTTTTGTAAAAGCTCCCCTCAAATTAACAGAAAATGTGTTTTATGATCATAAACATAATGCTATATGCTTACAATTTACTGCTGAAAGCCACAAATCTTAAGACGCTCTTTGTATTTTTTTATAAAAAAACTTTTTTACAGTGCAGATCACTGAAGAGACTCCATCTGAGATCCAGTTTATAGCTCAGGTTTGTAGGGGGTCAACCTTCGGTAGAAAAAAAATTGTGAGTTCAGCTTCTTTTATTATAAAGTTTTAAAATTGCCCATTTATTTGACTGGAAAAAAGACAGTTACAGCTCTCATATGACACGACCTTTTGAAAGTAGCTTATGAAATATGAAAGTTATGAAGTAAAGAATATGACGAAGTGTGTTTTGGAACCACCGGTGGTTCCGTGGAGTTACAGAGGTTTAAGCTGAATATATTTTTTGGAGAGGCCAGGGCAACACTAGAGGTTTCTTTCTATGCCAGTCATGACAAGCCATGTGACTTACAACCTTAATGAGAAAATATGACTAGCGTAGCTTTAAATGAAAGGAAACGTTTTTCAGTGACTCCTCAACACAGGCCTGCCTCTTTATCTTCGTTTATGTCATCTTGTGACCTCGTGCTGAAAACATGAGCCGTAATCCTGTAATAGCTGGAGTGCACGCAAATGCACAAGGCTTACTAAATTGCCCATCAGCATGCATGCTGTGTGACTTCACAAAGGGGGATTTATGAGGTAAATGTGTATTATCCCCAGCATAACAAAAATCTTTGTTTTGGGGATTTGCGGTAGAAGTGCTGTGGATATATAATGGCCCCCTGCTGAGCTGTCTGGATCTATTTTACAAGAGAAAAGATGCACCTTTTGTCTAAGCCGCGCCACAGCCATGACTCTGTATAATAGAAGGTCAAAGAGGTGATGATGATGAATCTCCATTGCCTACTTGGACCTGACTGATATGAAAATTGAGCGACCAAAAACAATATTAAAGAGTTACAAATCCCAGTAATTGATAAAGCAGGCTTACATGAATTTATATTAAACATGTAAATGCACGTGACAACCTATACATCAGTTGAGCCCCATTACCTACACTGGACAATTCAAACTAAGCGATGTGAATGCATAAAGTGCAACTTAACACACAAGAATATAAGGCATTAGACTGATGAGGAAAGGCTCTTAAAAAGTCATTAATTTGCTAGCTGCTTGATTGGTTTTAGTGTTAGCGTTTGCTGGATGATCAGTTATATCTATCTACTTCAGTAAAACAGGTGACCTTCAGTGTCCTTTTAATATCTGGTAAACACTCCAGCTAAACATGGACAGAAAAAAGAAAAGGAGAAGATGGTCGTCTTCCTATTAGGCATTTCTACAGTATCTAAGTGGTTAACTTTAAAGCTTCTGGTCATATTTATTCTTAGTCAAACTATAAATCATTTAGTAATTTATTATCAGTTCCAATTCAAATGGGATTTAGAATGTAGATGTATTCAGACGCATTAAAATATTGTGACTAAAAGAGAGGGTCCAAATATTCTTCATGCATAAGGCTGTAAAAGAAAATGATGATTCACGGCAACAGATTTATGTGTAATAAGACATTCATTACAACCCAAACCACCAGTGTGAGTATCATACCCGTTACCACACACTCTGCTTTAAAATTCTGAGACCACTTTGTTGTGATTTACATTTATTTGCTGTCAAAGGAATTGGGCAATGAAAAAGCTGTATATGGAAATTTTTAAAAACAGCCGTGCTCGGTCTGTAAGCTATGCACAGCTCCATCTTTATTAGATCCCTTCACAGTTTGAAGCAAAAGCTGAGTTCAACACTCTGACAATTAGCGATAGGCTCTTTTTTCTGCTTACCCCAAGTTCCATTATTCATCGGTGTAATGTTTTTGTCGGACTGTTCAGCGGGATGGCCAAGAATAGTCAACGCCCCAAACTGACTGACTGCACAATGTTTTCAAAAGTTGGCCCCCAGTGTAGGTGGCGCCATTCTGGGGCCTACGCATGACACGGTCAATTGTCTTGATTTTGCATGGCATGGCAATATCAAGAAAAACGTTTGTTTGACATCCTAGATGCAGCAAGAAAGACCTGCTGCCATAAAGAGGGACCACCGTTTTCTAATTGTAGACGGCTACTTACAGCTTACAACAATACTGTATTGGAAACTAGAATACTGATGTGGTGTGGGTTGTTTCACATTTGAGACAGCAGTAAATACGCTGATTGCAAAATCTGTGACATCAGTATTTTTAGGATGTGACCAACAAATATTTTAAAACATCAATTATTTTAAGCATTTAAAGATAAATCGTACCAATGAGCGCCGTGACTTTCCATTAAATATGTGATGTTACCAAACCGACAAATGCTATGGTTCAAGCTTAATATGTTTTATTTGTGACTGTGGCGCACGCCACAGTGATACAACACAATATTAAAGTGTAATGGTACAAATCAGAATTTACAGGCACTTATTGAGTAGTTAGGTTAGACAGAATTAGGATCAGTATCAGTATCCAGTTTCAGCAGATACTTAAGGATCAGGTATCAGCATCGGAAGGGAAAAAGTGATGTTGGTATATCCCTAATTACACCCGTATTTCCTAGTTATGCATATTTCTCTAATGTTAGCTGGCTAGCACACAATTTTCTCCATAATGCATATGCACCATGTACTGCTATCTGATATTTTTGACATTTTTAGTATTACACAGTATGGTAGTAAAGGCAATTTAATGTTGTAACAGTGAATATTCACTGCAGGGTCGCTGACAATGTGTTGGGATGGTTCTGAGAAAGTTCTGAAAAACGTCTGGAGGCCTGTAGAACGCAAATCTGTTCTTGTTAAATGTTTTTTTTTTAAACCGCAATAATAACTACATTTCTGATGGTCGAAGGCCTTTGCTATTTAGTAATTACTCAAATCTTTCCTCCATATCCTTTGTCCCCGTATTTCATTCGTCTGTGATGTTTCATGAGCTTCCGGAAAAGCAAACATATTGTATTGGTGTTTTTTTTGATAATTAGTAAATGTTCAGATCCAAAATATCTTTAAAAGTTCAAAAAAAAGTAAAGAATGACTGCCAAGTGTTTCTGTCTTAATGTCAACATTCGTGGGTTAAGCTAAATGAATCCTACTGTAAAAGTTGTTTCTTATGTGTGTCTTGACCGCGTCTTGGTAAATCTGATTCATTACAAGCAGCATGAGGTATGAATAACGTGTAATTAACCTTGCAATGGCAGCTACCCAGCTTTGGTCCACTTGGCACTTGTACGCTTTAGCCATGCCAAACCTTGTGTTTGTTTGAGCCAATCGACTTGAAAGTCGTACCTGGATTACTCCCCTGGTCGAACAGTGAATGTCTTTAATTTCTGGGCTACATAAGCACTTGAGCCTGGGGTGAGTTTTAGCAGCAACAGAGACTCCAATTATATTGGAAAATCCTCTTTCAGGACAATTTCAACAAGGTATAGCAGGCAAACCACTCTATCCTCAAACACCAGGGATGCCACTAGGGCTGTGCATTCAATTTAGCCCACAGCAAATAATTCTCTTATTACTGCAGCGAAGTACTCGCACAAAACTTTTAATATGCCTTCTGCACTTCGATGCTTCTCCTAGCCAGAACCAGGAACCTTCTTTCCACCAATCTGCTTCGAATCAATATCACAGATAATCGTAGGGGACTAAATTATTGTGATTGTATCATTGCATTCATTTGATATTTAGTGCTGTTCCTAACGGTCAAGCAGCAATTGCAGTATTTCACAATTAACTGCAAAGGCTAAACATGATGATATGTAATAAACTGTGCATTCCTATTTCAACTCAGTGATGTATTAGTTTAAATTGGACTGTACACACGCATACACACACACAACAGAAGTGGACCTAGGCCCTGTTAACAGATTTCAACAAGGACGCGAATAGTAGCGCACAAGCCTACACATACACATGTATTATTTCCCCTCCGACTGCTCTGTGATAGCCATGTTCCACCAGCTAGGTCTCCGAAAGCATCATTCACTCCTACAGTCAAATCTCTGGACAGCTGAATTTTCATTCATCTCTTTTTCCTGGTAACAGGCTATATACAAACAGTCAAAAGAAAACAACATGCATTTCTTATCTCTGGATAAAAATGGTGCCTTACAAACTAAACTGATTCATTCAGTCCATTTAATCATTAAGACATAAACAAAGTCATTCAGAGTTTGACCTGAAATGCACCTTTGCAGAGAAAGAATTGTTTACAGCGATGCTGATATGAACCAGACAGAAAGGGTTGCCTCTCAAAGTTACACCACATGAAGCTGAAATGGTTGTGAATATGTTGCTGGATGCCTGAGATGTTGTTTTGTGATAACCCTGAGATAAACAATTCTTAATCTAGTCACAGTAGAGAGGACTATACAGGATGTATTGCAAAACAGTACATAAAAAACCTCCCTTCTTCAGATTTACCACCAGTTTACCAACATATACATACATTTCACATAAAAACACATGTAGGTTCATTGGTTATTAGACAGCAAATGAAATGACTATAACTGTATTGGCATGGCGACCCCTGGATCCTATTATCCTATTACCACCATTGTAAAGAAGTCATTAAGTTTCTCTACAATCACATCAAAACACTCCGAATGACTCAGTAATTAGATTATACAAAATTTTCTTAAAAAATTGATGGAATTCCTCTTCATTCTGCTTCTGCTTTTGTTCTAAAAAGCAGATATGATAATCCATTTGCAAATGCAATAAGCGGACTTGCTTCTCAATCTTGGGTGTGATAACATCTTTAAAAAGTGTGCTTCATTGAGCCAAGTTGCCTTCAGATTTCTCCAAAAGCTAAAGTCACAGTGAGCTGCCAAGTTATTCTTTTTAACCTTCAGAAGCTGCAGTTAATGCCAGGAATACTGAAAGCATGGCGTTATTCAACAATAATTATTTCTCACTCATTGCTTATTAAAAAGTGCAGGTTCTACACTTTCAATCGATGTCACATTTCTGTTCATAAGTGCAAGCAGAAATCTTTTTATGATGTTTTAATGTAAATATACTTTACATGTTTTACATGTTTCTCATTTCTTGACGTTGAAAGAAACAGAAAAAATTGGTGGAGCAGACTGTTAATAATTACAGATACAGAATGTGAACTGAATGTAAATATAATTCATTGTAGAACCTACTACACTAATACACAACAATTATGTCATTACATATATAGTATAGCAAAATGAAAATAACTCTCGCCTTCTAAGGAGAACTGTGAAAATGATGCATAAATGATCATATATGAATTAATTTTACATGACCATCTAAAAAAAACTCAAGGTGTTTTATTTATTTTCCCATTTTGAGAGGCCTCCCAGGCCACGTGAGAAGCCTGAAGAGTGAGTCCAGAGCATTAAACTTCTATTGACAGTTGAGGCTTTTGCCTCATGGAAATCCTGTTACGGTAAAAGGAGCCCTCAAAGGCAGTAAACCAGCCAAGTGCTTCGCTCTCAGCTGTGAACCTGAGTAACAACACACTTGCTCCGATACCTTCTAAATTAAGTGTTGTAACCGGTGACACGGAAAGCGAAAAGCCTGAAAACACACCGGGCAAACCTCCAACAAATGAGTCAAAATGTACCACTGACATTTAGCCTTCACACTCAAAGCGCTTTTGCCCTGTGAGAAGAGGAGAAAAAGTGTGTCTTTTGTAAATACTTGCAAATGACTGTGTTATCAGATACGTTCTTCCTACTCTATCAGTCAAAAGACTCAAAACACTGATCTTAATCTATTCATTTGACTGTTTCAGCTGCAATTAGGACTGCAGAATAGTAAATAATATATAGGATAAACAAGCATACAGATGACATTACTCCTAAATTAAGTCATAAACTGATACGACATTCCACATCAAGCCAAACCAGAGCTAGACAGTGCATGTTCGTTCGATTACTTTTCAAAGAATAACCCACTTCTTCCTTTAGGAGGACAGTCACACACAAAACTTCTTCAACAAACCAAAACAGACACTTATAAAACATCCTCCAGTCAGTATCCTACATGGATCTGAACTGTTTTTCTTCTGATGTCCACATGCAAATATGAGCTCTGGTCCAGTCAGTTTGATCAAATGCTTACCCTCCCGTTCTTCTGATAACTGATAAAGCTACGTTCAATGTCGCCTACCAGCTGAAGCTCTCAGCAGAGAGGGGAAGGAGGGGGAATACACGTTACCCATAAAAAATGCAGTAGCAGCACAGAGAACATTAATTATAGACTAGTTATTATCACATATATTAAAAATCCAATGTTGTTCACATTCATGAATCTGCTGCACTGTTCTCCAGGCCACTGTGAGCTTTACTGGTGGACATTTACCAGCAGTGAAACCCACTAAGAGGCATTTAGATGTGTGCCACTACATATTTTACAAGCGAAGATGACCTCAACATCTTAGAAAAAGCACCACAAAGTATATTACTGGGTTATAACCTTTGGATCATACACATCTGCAAATAAAACAGGCCTTAGAAAGCATTTTGAACCAGACGTGGTTAATTTAAGCATCAAAAAAAACCCATGCAGCCTTCCAAAGAACAGTGCAATATACAGTTGGTTATCATTTGCGCAACTTTAACCTTTGTAATGTCGATATTGCAGGAAGCTGCAGTTTGCAAATAAAACACAAAACTGTTTATTGCATGCTGTGATTCTCCTGAATCACCTCAGACCTTCCAGATCAGCGTCTCTCCCATAGAGAAATCTGATATATGGCCATATATGCACATATATAATAAAGGGGCAGACATATATTCAAAGATATATGTACATGTATGTAAGTATCAAATACTGGACATATACACATAAAATGTGGATCATATATACATGGTTGAATACATATGTGAGAAATATATGCCTTCCATATATGTATGTTTTCTACCATATATTGTTAAATATGTATAACACATATATGTTTGAGTATGTTAATATATTGCTGAAATATTCCCTATATCCCAATGTCCCATATTTGAAAATAGCCAAATTTCAAATTAGTTGGCATATATGTCATATATATGTCCACATGTGACTAACGTAAGTTGGATATAAGAGAAATCCATATATGCTAATATATGTCATATATTTTCCATATATTGCCGTATATCAGATGATTAGTAATCCTGGTCAAAACAATGCATAGCAATTCTCCCTGAAATCAAACCAACATATTTCAGTATTTGTCATTATGGCATATTGCATATCGTATATTCTTTAGAAAGGGTGGCTCTTCAAAGGTTCTTTAGTAAAGGGAATGGTTCTATTTGGAACCATGAGCTCTATACAGAACTATCTGCATGCTTTAATGGTTCTTTGCCTGGTGAAATGGCTCTTCAGACTGACGGGGAATCTATACAGAACCTGTTTGAAAATTCTATATAGCACCAAAAGGGTTCTTCCACAGTTAAGATGTCAAGCTTGTAACAATAGCAGAACCCTTTTTGGTGCTTTACAGAAAAGATACAAGACATTCTCCATCAATCTGAATCCTTTCACCGTGTAGAGTGTAGAGTGTAGCAGTATTATAGTCGTTTTCCCTAAGTATCGTGTACCTCCCACCCCAAAGCAATCCAAGCAACACAAGCGAACTGACTCACCTGAAGAGCAAGAGATGAGGAACACGCCGAATGCAAGTTTTGTAGCTGGACCCATATTTTCTTCTTCTTCTCCTTTTAAATCTGGTATCCTTTTCGTTTATATGACAAGAGTCCAACAGCTGCAGCTTCCAGCGGTTTCCCGTCAAAACGGCCACAGTCTTTAACAGTACGACTGCTCACTCGTTTAAAAACCCATGTCAGGGACTCGGTGATGTGTAGATGAAAAGCAAAATACAATCCTTTTAAGGGTCAAACTGTGGTCTTATATTAAAGTCCCAGCAGCCAAGGATGTGTAGCTAGAGATCCGGACCAAAAACAAAATAGGAAAACAGGGGCAGTTCAGTAAAACTGAAGAAATCAGTTAAAACAGTTCAGTATAATATGAGTACGTATTCCTTGCGAAGGTTAATCACAAATCCCACATTAGCAGTTTTGAGTTCACTCAGGCAAAAAAAGACTGAAAATCTGCCTGAGGTGAAAAAGCAAAAAAACTGTCAAAGCTCCAAACCCAGCCGTTCAATAACCTCTCCTTCGGTAGGGTTAAGTGGGCCACTTCCCATGCCCAGTGATGACAACTTGTCACTAAAAAAAGACTAAAAATCAGTTTCCTGCGAGAAAAAAAAAATCATTCAAAGATCCAAAGAAAGCGTCCCACACTCTCACTCACTTCATGGGAAAGTCACCATCCTACAACTACGTGCGGTGTTATGAGAGCCGAGGGAGGCAGATAACGTGGATAATTTATGTGTACGAGCATTAATGCTTGGTCGAATAGAGAGATTAGAGGTTAGATGGCTTGAAAGGATGGGAAAAAAATGACCCCGCATTAAATGCCGAGCCACCTTTTCCCCTTTTTCCCCCGGACTTCACCGCACTAATTCGGCTGAAGTTGACAGGGAAAACAAGCTTAACGTGGCTAGCTAACGTGCTATATATCCCACATTCCGCTCCAGCTAACCCAGCTCTCTCCCTCTTCTTCTCGGGCTCCAGAGAACCAAAGAGCAATCTCTTTTCTTTCGTCGTCCGAACGGTTTTGGTTCAAATATCTTAAAATATCGTCGTGGCGAAATTTCGACGGCTTGATAATGTCCTCTTGCCCGGATCGGCTCCTTCGGCGACGGTTAGCATGGCCAGCTATCCAACGGCAGCAACTTCAACAAGCGAAAGAAAGAAATAAAGAAAAGAAATGTTGTCAAGGCGTTGATAACTTCTCTCAGTACGATCCTCTCGGTTTATGAAGCTTTCTCGCCTTCATTTGCCTGCTACGATGAATCTCGGGTCAGTTTTAGCCCCCTCCCTCTCCTTCTCCTCCTCCGTCTCTCTACGCTGCCTTCAATAAAGTGGCTCGCACTGTAGGCTCTACTGTATTCAAGATGGCAGACCGGGCGGATTGTTTTTGTTTTTTTCTGCTCCTCGCTCTCTTTTTCCCGCCCATTTCGCACAGACGTAACGCATGTTTGATGACTGACAGGCATTTTGTCCAATCAGAGGGGTGAATACCGAAGGCCAGATTTCTCGGTGACCAATCAAGGCGTCCCTCCCCAGAGGGAAGGCGGGATTGGATGTGTGGAGACGGTGGGCAGTTTAGCCATGGCTAGCTGGGGGGAGGTTGAGCATGAATTCTTACTACAATGTGATGTAACACACTTCAGGGCAGCTTAGAGGTCCTATTCAGTGCCAAAAATCTCCAAAAAGACAGATTGTTTATCAGTTTATTCTTTTATATCTACTTTCTAATGAGAAATCCTCCACTATTAGCAATGCTGTACCTTTGGTGGTGGTCAAACCTTGCAGTGTCCTACACTCTTAAAACAAATGGTTCTTCATCTTTACTAAAGGCAAGGGTTGTGTTTAGAACCACAAGCTCTATATAGAACCATTTCATGCTTAAATGGTCCTTTGCATGGTGAAACCGTTCGTCAGATAGATGGAGAATGCATTGCATGTGGTTCTGTAGCTATAAAACTTAATCGAAAATGGTTCTATATAGCACCAAAAAGGCTTCTTCTACTGTTACAATGTCAAGCTTATAACAATAGAACAACCCATTTTGGTGCTATATAGAGCCATTTTTAATAACGTTCTATGTACAACAATATACAACACATTCTCCATCAATCTGAAAAAAACATTTAAGCATGAAACACATGGCTCTATATAGAGCCTTTCCCTTTACTAAAGAACCCTTGAAGAACCAATTTTATGAGTATTGCACCAAAAAGAGTTCTTCTATTGTTACAATGTCAAGTTTGAAACAATAGGAGAACAATTTTTGGTCCTATATAGTGCCATTTTCAATAACGTTCTGTGTAGAACCATATACAACACGTACTCTCCATCAATCTGAAGATGATTTCATCATGTAAAGAACTATTTAAGCATGAAATGGTTATACATGGAACTCATGATTATAAATAGAACCATTAATGTTACTTAAAAACCTTGAAGAACCATTTTTAAGTGTATAGGCAGATTTCCATGTAGATATTTGAATATATCACATAATTTGTCTAAGGTTCCCTATGAAAAAATGAGTAGTTTTAAAATCCATAACATGTGCTAAATGTTCTTTAGACTTAATATGTCTACCGTAATGCTCTTCAAGTCGCAACTTAGCCTGTGAATCCTAGTTTTGAGCTTTGTAGAATCTGTGTGCATCTAAACGTCTTATTACTCATGTTAGTCGGTGTCACAATATTTATACACGTGTAATTAATGGTAACGCAGAGCTTAACGCACAGCCACTATCTTAGAAAATACAAAAGGGTTCCAGTGTTTCCCTACAGAATTAGTCACAGCCAATTCTATGTGCAAAGTATGACAGCAACAGTAACAATACCATCAATCTGGGAGGATGAGGCTAGCATGCACCTTCTATGAGAAAAAACCGTATGTATTGTGAACTGCTGGATGCACAATAACATACTCAGATAACGCTCAGCTCTGTCACACGATCATGATGTTCACATGTTTTGCACTTACAGTAGCTATGATGCAAAAGTCAGATGAGTTATTTAGTTTTCAGTCAAAACGACCATTAAGTACATGAATTGCCAGCATCAGAAAAAAGCAAGAAACCTATGTTTAACAACAAATTAGATATATGATAATAGAACATTAGATATAAGATGATCCGCTTGCTTAAGGAAAAGGAAAGTCAAAGGAAAATAAGTGAAAAAGCAGGAGTTTCCAAAATGTTCAACATATCATTAAAAGCTACAGAGACAATGGGACGCCTAACAACCACCTGGAAGACCTGGTAGACACCAAAACTGTCCCCATTAAATAAACAGCACTTAAAGCTTTCATCTTTAAGAGAGAGGAACAGTGGATATCTGAGATGTGGAGTAAAGTTTTATGCACCGATAAGTTTAAATTTAATTGGGATCACTTAGATTGTGAGAAGCAGGAAATGCAACCAACTTCTAAGACTGAACTTTAGAGGTGTGGAAAAATATAATTGAAAAAAACAGACAGCAAGTCTCCAGAAAAGGAACAAAGCTGTTATAAAGGCAAAGGGTGGACACATTACAGACTGAAATAAATGATATTATACAGTTGTGTGCAAAGGTTTGTGCACCCCTGGTCAAGTGACATGCTTTATTGATTTTCTAAGTGAAAATAATTGAGCTAACACACTTCTGCACATTTTAGTGCACAGTTGCTGCTTATTTGCTAAATGCAACATATGGGGCAGGGATAAAACATAATATGAGGCACATTTTATATTGTATGTTTTAATACACAGAAATAAATAGAAACCGTAGACTAAAATTTGCAGACGAATTCTATATTTAAGTGTGTTGCTTGCAGACGATGTGCTATGTCTTAAGTTAAATATATATTTTCTGCTATCCTGTCATGGAAAACTGAGTTTTGCACAATATTATATTTTCATTTTCAGAGAAGATGACAAACAAAACCCGTCTTTTGAAACCCTGGATGACCAAGATCAATGTATTTCCCCTCCTCAGTGCGCAGTATGTATAACTATAGCCTGATGTTGATCTACGAATAGATATGATCCTTTCTGCCTCATTCAACCAAGTGTTGTCACTCCTGCAAAAATGCATCGCCGTCCTGTGATCTGAGCCCATGTAATGAGCGTGCAGCCTTTTCAGCATGTGCTGGCTTGGACACTTTTAAGGCTAAGGCCATCACAGAATGCTATTTTGGCTCGAACAGGGTGGTGACTTTGACAATATCCCTACTAAGCTACTATGAAGGTCAAACGCTGATGGGGACTGATATTGTCCCACCACTTTCTCTCCCACTCCTGATATTTAAAACCTTAAATAATGCTGAAGAACGCTCTTTTTTCCACTCACCCCCCAGCCCTCTTTCTCTCACATTCACTCTCTATCTTTCTTGCTCTGCCCCTTAGTCTGTATCACTCCAGAAAAACTCTGGATGCCTTTTAGCCAGCGAAATTAGATTAGTGTCACTAAAAGATGAATGCGAGTTCCAGAGGTGAAGGGAAAATAAGGTAGTGCAATTTGTGTTTGCCAAGAGCCACCTTGACATGCAAGTAACTTTATTTTGCACTTACCCTCACAAACTAATAGTCAATTGCTGGACTAACAAAAGGATGAGAAGTCTTAAGGCACATTTTACATGCTTCGTTTGCAGGCTTGATTCAGATCGTGACACTGTGATGCATGCAGAGTGGGTAGCTAAGGGCTTCTAGTGCCTCTGAAACACTGTCTTATATAGACTTGCATTCTCTTTTTTTTAAAAGATGTTGCCCTTTTTATTCATAGAGTGAAACTGAGCTTTTAATAGGGCCATAAGCTGTAATTTGGGCATTGATAGGAAGGCAATATATGCATTTTTTGCATTCATACTGAAATGCGCACTGTGGAATTCAGTAGGCAAGCTTATTTTCAAACTCGAACAACAAGTCTGTGATGTCTCAGGCTTGAAGAATGTGGTTCTTAAAGGTCTTCAGCTCACTATTGTTACCCATTTCACCTCAGAGAAAAAGGGTTCTTCTAAGTCCGGCGAAGTGCCTTTAGAAATCGGATGGCTTGGATAACTTCGTGTGCTTCTTGTAGAGCTGTTCTATTGGCAATATTAGAAGGTAACTGAGTATACAGCCTTTTTTCCAGTTAAACTCAACTTGATCCAACTTAAACTTCTTAGTTTGGTCAAAAGTTCTCCTAACTCTCATTTCTGGTTCTGCGTCTCAGTTTACTCAATTTCTTCACTAGCTGGGACTCTTTCAGACATTTAGTCCTTTTGGGCTTCCAGATATGGACAGTTGTGGCTTTGCTGGGCTCCTCTTGGGTACCTACTTATGGATGGCTGTGGCATCACTGGGGTTCAATCTCACAACCTCCTGTTGGGGTGAAGGCTTAGTCAGTTGCACCCCTTGGGAACACCCTGACGTTGTGCCCATATATGTTTAATGCCCTGTAAAAAATATGTATGTTTTTTTTTGGTGCAACTATCTAATAATTCATTCCAACCTCAGGAGATTGTGAGTTTGAACCCCAGTGATGCCACAGCCATAAGTAGGTTCCCAAGAGGAGACTGTGTGATGAAGAGAGTTAAAAAAAACAAATTCTATATTATTTTCTTATTACTCTCTGAAAAGCAGAACTAAAAAAAACTGAGAGGACTTTTGACTAAACTTAGTTGGAGTTGGATGAGAAAAACTGTTACCTTATACATTCAAGCTGAGCTGACTTTCATTTTTAACAGCGAAAGCCCAGATTTTCAAAGGTGTATTTTTCTTATCTGGCCCTATCTGCTGTTTAGGGCTATTAGAATTATCAATCTAAACTGCATTAACAAAGTGAAGGAAGTGGATTTACTCAAAAAACTGCTTACAGAAAGCACTGAAATTGGTTCACCGCTAAACACTTGTGAAACATTTTGTCGCAGGGTCATCGGGCGGAATTCTGCACATTCCTCGCATCGTTCCTCTCCTTGAGCTTTTTAACTTTTCATCAAAGTGCTGAAAATGCCAGAGCTTATCTCAGCCCAGATTTTAAAGAGAAGCATGTCGAGATGTCAGGAACAGGAAGGCTGTATCTGTCCAAGTGCTGCATGTCACCCTGTAACGCCTTTGAATGCGTAGCCAAATAACGCAGCCAGTCAAGGGCATAGTTTTGAATTCAGGGTTCTTACTATGAAGCTGGAGAAACTATGGATGTCAAATAGTAGGTCTGCACAGTATAGACATAAAATGTGATGTTTGATAAAGCTGTTGGATGTTATGATAATGATACTAGAAATGATAAATTGTTATTAAAATAGTGGAACTTTGCTGCTCTCCTAATGGCAAAAAAAAAAAACAGAAAATACAAAATTATAAAACCATTTATGTTTAATTTTACTGTGTCAAATTGAAATACTGCAAGCATATTTTTGTGACTGATATGGGCGCCCCCTTGTGGAGAACTTGTAGCTTGTGAAATGTGAGTGAGTTCCATGAGTCTAAAAACAGTCAGGATTCCCTGAGGAAGTTTTTCAGTCAGAGGACAAACATGACTATGTGTATTTTATTTTTAAAATAGGCCAACACAACTGAATAATTACAGATGTAATTCTTTAAAAAGCTTCTTATGATGATTCAAGTTTGTTGTAACAGTAGTCATTATTACTTCATAAATTTTACCATGCAGACTTTATTGAGTCATTGTAACTAATAATATTCATAATATTTTGTAACTTTAGCTGAATGTATAAGTCAGTCATTCTCTACGTGGGAGAACAGGATCTGTTCTGTTATTACCGCCCAATGTGTTTATCGCAGAAACTCATAATGCTGCTGTACTAAGCAGCTAACTTTAGCTATTGGAGCTAGTTTACCATTTGAGGCAACAAAACCAAGGTTATCCTCTTATCTTTATTCTCACCACAATATCATTCAGCCAGTAACTGTATGTGTCTTCAAAGCTTTTACTCCTAGCATAACCATGAAATGGGTGTAGCATACCCATTGAATTGGAGATAGTGTTTCCATTAAAATGGGTGTAGCATATCTATGGAAACAGGTGTACTACAGCAGTGGAAATGAGTGTAGGGTATCCATCGAAATGGATGTAAAGTGACTATAGAAATCAGTGTAGCTGTGTGCGTACATCAGTGGTGTAGCTAAAATTTGAGACGTTTTTAACCATGAAATCATCAAATTTCTATTATCTGGACAATAATGTAGTAAAGGGTAGAACTGCACAATCCACAATAAGAGTAGAACTGTACTAGACATTGTTACTCCTAGTGTAACCATGGAAATGGGTGTAGTGTATCTATGGAGTTTGGTGTAGAGTGACAATGGAAATAGATGTAGCGTATTCACAAAAATAAGTGCAGCGTAAAAATGTAAATAGGTGTAGCATATCAATAGAAATGTGTGTAGTGTATCTATGGAAATTAGTGTAGTGTAACAATGGAAATGGGTGTAGGATATCAAAGGATATGAGGGCAGCATAACAATGGAAATGTGTGGAGTGCAAAAATAGCAATGGGTGTTGTGTGTCAGTGGAAATGGGTGGTGCGTAACAATGGAAATGGGTGTAATGTATCCATGGAAATTAGTATAGTGTAACAAAGGAAATGGGTGTAGTGTATTCAAAGAAATGATGGCAGCATAGCAATGGAAATGGGTGTAGAGTATCAATATGAATGGGTGTAGTGTATCCATGGAAATGAGGGCAGCATAACACTGATAATGGAAATTAGTATAGTGTAACAGTGGAAATGTGTGTAGCATATCAATGAAAATCAGGGTAGCATAGCAATAGAAATGGGTGTACCTTAACCATGGAAATGGGTGTAGCATAAACATAGAAATAGATGTAGCATAAACATGGAAATGGGTGTAGCGTATCCATGGAAATTAGAATAGCGCATAAATGGAAATGGGTGTAGCGTATCCATGGAAATTAGAATAGCGCATAAATGGAAATGGGTGTAGTAATCAATGAAAATGAGGGTAGAAAACAATAGAAATGGGTGTAGAGTAACCATGGAAATGAGTGTAGCTTACTGATCCATGGATCTTTATTCTTCAACTCACGTTATAATTCAGTTTGTATTAACTAAATTACAACAGCTGGGCAGTATTGGCTCTATTTAGCAATTTCTTTTACAAACTTGGACTAACTTGGAAAGTGGGCAGGGCAGTACAAACTATGTCAATGTGGCCTGTGATGCCTTTTCTATAACTGTCTGACCCTGTCCACTGAGCAAATGTCCGGGCGTGAAAATACAAGAAACCAGCAATACAGAACAATTAAACATTTACACGGATTTTCTATGCCGTCAGACTAAATAGCTTAAGTATTCTTTCAAGGACGAGGTCTGTTTGAAAGGTGAGGCGGTTACAGAGATGAGGTCAATGACAACATGACCCCCGCCTGAAAAACGAGCTCTTTGTCTCTGAGCCCTGTTCTCACTCTGCCTAGCTCCTGCAGCACATCAGGCCAAGAACCAGCAAATCAGTTAAATAAAGTTTAGGCCTTTGCATGTGGCAGAAATCAATAACTAACCAACATCATGACTGACCCCGTCTATTGTTTGATGTGATTCTTTGGTCTTAAGACAAAAATACTGTGATAAACAGCATTTAACGTTTAAATATGCAGTCAAGTCTCATTACCTTTGCAACTACATTTATGCATGGGACTATATCATGTAGAAGAGTTATTCCTCTCATTTTGCTGTACGTTCATGTTAATATAAAGACTTAATTAAGTAATTACATACTTATTATTAATTAATTACATTCTGTATTGACTGGTTGAAGCACTTCTATTTTTTACTCGTTTCATAGTAAAAAAAATCACAAAAAATGGGAAAATAGCAAATAATATTTCATCAAATTTAAATCATAATGAAATTTCCTCTTCTACTTACAAATACATAAATGTGCAGGAAATGTGCATTAAATATGTAGAATCTGCACTTTGACAGAATTTTTCCACTTGTTTAAATGTGCTGTTAGAAAGAAACAAATAAAATAAAATTACAACATGATTAGGCTATCACCAGTGATAACTCCAACTTATAAGGGTTAAAACCTCTTAAAACTTTGGCTTTGGCATGTGAAAAGAATGGCCTTGTCCATTAACTAGCAAACAAAGTTACCATATTCCACTATTTATATATAAATAGTCATGGTTTACCTCATTGTTCTTTGATTCGATTGGTCTATAGCCACCTTAAAAAGACAGTCTAACATTAAATACTCAGTCAAGTCTCATTGCCTTTTCAGCTACATTGCTTATGATGAAGGGCTTGTAGTGAAAGATACAGTAAAGAGGAATGTTGTGTATAAGGTCATCTTCATAGCTCCACTAAGCAGGAATGCTGTTTAATTTCACACAGCTGACAGGGAAACAGTCAAGAGTATATGTGCCGGACTCTCCTGTAGAGATTGAAGTTTGTGGAAATGACCAGTCAGACGTCACAACAAAAGAAAAAGTGCAGATTTGAATGCTGAATTGAAGATCTGTCAATATGAAATGTAAGATGGATGTAAGTGTAGCCTAATTCATGGTGGTTTTAGGTTTGCAATTCATTATTATGTATTGCTATTATTATTTTTCTTGGATTTTTTGCCTCTCTGAATGACTTTTTTGGGATAGGTTTCGATGTAGACTTATAAGGTACCAAACTGAGAGTGTTTATGTGTTGACAGGAAGAACCGGAGTGAGAGCTGAGCGCTGAGAGGGGCAGATGTTTGGACTAGAGCAAACTCTTAGAGCAAAGCTCTGTTCATGTACGGCATGGCTGGGGTCAACTTCAGACTGTTAAAAAAGCACAATAACCTGTGCATAAGCAGTGTTGTCTCCAATAGTTGTGACCACTACATTTGGTGTCAGAAGTGAGATCACTCCTTAGCAGTTTGGAGAGAAATGTTGATACTATGAACTCAAAGATAATCGTCAAAGAAAAATGAGCTCAGCCAAAGATTGTAGAGGAAGGTGCAGCATGGCGGAGACAGGCCACAAAGACAATGGTAGTGTGCCAAGGACTGGCAGCAGAGTCAGGTGGACGATGACGAAAGAAGCGGCAAGGAGTGGTCCTGGATGAGGGCCACTGAGGACGCCTGGGCGGTGGCCGGCCACACGGACCTCCCGCTGAAGCTGTGTGGCAGCCTGGGCTCTATTTTGGTCCTGTGGGGGTCCTGACCACTGAACAAGACCAGGGTGAAAAGAGGCTAAAAGTATGCAGAGGAACAGACAGACTACAGTCTGTAATTGTAGAACTACAAAGTGCTCATATATGGTAAGTGGGATCGAATGGACAGATATAGGACAGATATAGAGATGTAGATACAAGGAGGCATTCCTAATAAAGTGCTCAGTGTGTATATATATATATATATATATATATATATATATGTGTGTGTGTGTGTGTGTGTGTGTGTGTGAGTGTGTGCGTACATGTGCCTTTGATTTCAGCATCTTGGATGTGGGTGAATAGATGGTGTGTGGAAGAATAGAAAGCTGACATGAGAGGACTGACGTAATTCTGGAGCTTTTTTAAGCTGCCATGTGAGCCAGAAGCTTACTGTAGTCAAACACAGAGGCCTTAGCTGTGCAGCAGTGAGAGAGAGTACAGGTGAATGGGGATTACCTGAGCGACCCGGGGGGGAAATGACACACGGGAGCAGCTGTAATCTCTGTAATGTTACACATTGTGTGGGAGTGTGAGAGAGAAAGCCAGTCTCAGAAAGAGGGAAACTGTACGAGCAGTGGTCTAGCTATGATTTTATGGCCCCTAGTGCAAATAAATAATGTCTGTATATGCGAATTATTTCAATGAATGAAAAAATGACAATGTAATTAGAAGAGTCCCTTAACTTCAACGTTCTCATGAAGCACGCAAAGATCTATGAATATGCATGATCATGCAAATCCTGTCTGCCCCTGTTTCTTAACCCCATCCCTTCCCCCAAATACCCAGCAAGCTTTTTCTATGGTTTGGACAGACGAGTCGGAGCACAAACAAAAAAAAGCTCCTACTGTAACTTTAAAAATCTGAAAGATTCTGATATTCTGTCAGAAGTCACGTGATTTCACTCGCTCTGATTTGAGTGTTTATCCTCTAAACTTCCTTAGTGCAGCAGTGAGCCAGAACAGCTGGTAGTTTAGCCTTCTTGCTAAGCTAATGTTAGGTGTCAACAAGAATATAAACTAAAATAGCTTAAGCTAATAACTCCACACACACAAAAACACAGGTTTACTTGCGCAGATATAAGTCTTTATCCTCTAAATTGGCAGTTAGGCAGAATGAATCTGGTTGTGTGTAAAGCTGTTTAGACCTTCTCGCTAAGTTAGCATTTGGTGCTAACAAGAAAGTAATTTAAAAGTAGCTTAAGCTAACAGCTCTGCACACAAGAACACAACCGTAGTGCAGCAGTGAGCCAGAACTGCTGGTAGTTTAGCCTTCTTGCTAAGCTAATGTTGGGTGCTTACAAGAATATGACTTAAAATATTTTAAGATAATAACTCCACACACACAAAAACACAGGTTTACTTGCTCAGATTTGAGTCTTTATCCTCTAAATTTATAGCATCGGTTAGCCAGAATGAACCTGCCTGGTTGTGTGTAAAGCTGTTTAGACCTTCTCGCTAAGTTAGCGTTTGGTGCTAACAAGACTGTGAATTAAAAGTAGCTTAAGCTAACAGCTCTGCACACAAAAACACAGGTTAGCTGCTAAGATTTGAATCTTTATTCTCTAAATGTGCATCAGTGAGGCCTCAGTGAGCAGGAATGAACCTGTGTGCTGTGTAAAAAGCTGCTTAGACCCTCTTGCTAAGCTAACGCTAGCTTTTAGTGCTATGTCTAGCTGCACGGCTGCTGGACTACAGTGTTCGACCTCGGTGGAGTTGCTATGGGATGTAAGTGTCCTTAAGGAGAGCTCATGTTGCTTCCTGCATGTCTTGTCACTGTCTGGGACTCTGGCGGGTGCTGGCCTAAGGCTTCCTGTGCGCTGTTGTCCGCGCCTGGCATGTCCACTCATTAGCATATTTTAGTACACTGGGCCATGATATGTCCAAGCTCATTTGTTATGTGTGAAGCTAAGCTGCTAAAGAGCACCCTATACCAATCACTTTTTTGGATGTACAGAGAAAGTCTGTGGTTTCAAAGGAAAATTGTGAACACATTTGAAACAAATATCAGTCTGTATTATGGCATCCAGGAGGAGTTAATCATTTAAATATCACATTTTTAAGTGCAAAATGTGTTATTTGGAAAATGTTTTTTCATTTTTTTTAAAGTTTTTAAGACTTTAGAATGAAATAATGAATGTATCATGTTGCAGACAGTGAAGGATCTGTTTGAAAACGGTTACCATGGATGAGCAGCATTGCGAATAAGCGGGAGATAAACACACAGTGCTGTATATGTAGTGTTGATGGAAGCTCATTAGTGAGGTCAGTATTGTGCAAAAGTCAAAGAACATGCCTTTGTTTATTTAATTTCCAGAGAACTCATAAAGCCCTTTCACACATAAAACTCTGAATAGTACTTTTACTGGTCCTGTTCAGGGTTTGCATCATTCACACATAAGGCATTTTATCAGGATGCATGCGTTCATACTGTCCATGAAGTTTCCACTGAACAGAGATGTGATGTCCTCTAGATGAACAGCCAACAGCTCCTTCATTCTTCAATCATGTACAAAATTTACTCCTGTGGTGTTTTCAGTCAAAAAACTTGCTGTATTTCCCGGTAATGTATCAGTTTCTGTTCACAAATGAGCCCTCCTGGTAATTACTCGGGTATGGTTCTAGGTTACGTGCCGATTGGCTGCTGTAAGAACTTTTGAGTCAGGTTTGTGTTTACACTTAACCCCTTCCCACTTAATTATCGTTAAATGTGAACAGAGCTTTACATTCATGTAACAACTACCCAAACACACCTCATCTGCCTTAAAAATGCCTTTTGCATGTGCATCAAACATGACTAAAGGTAACAAGGAAGAGCAAAGTCAACGGAAATAAAAGAAGTAGAAAAGAAGAGCTCAAAAACTGATTAAAACCTACAGAGAAAATAGGATTCCTAACAACCACCTGGAAAACCTAGTAGACAACAGAACTCAGATAACAGAAATCAGATAAACAGCACTTAAAGCTTTCATCTTTGAGAGAGAGGAGAAAATCAAGCTGCTTCAGATCTGAAAACATCCACAGGTGTTTCTGTCCATCCTTCCACTGTGAGAAGACGACTCAGCACTATGGGTCTGAAAGAATGTGTAGCTGTTTAAGAAGCTCTTACTGAGAAAAAGAAAAGAATACAATTTGCAGTAGAACGTTAAAACTGGACATCTGAGATGTGGAATAAAGTTTTCTGAGGTTTTCTGCTTAATATATTGGTCAGTCAGTTCTCCTGTAAAGTTCCCATTTTGGAGACACAGTGTTTTATTACACAGTGACAATGTGTTTTCTGCTTTTTCTCCTGACTGTGAAATGCGACCAACTTGTACTTAAATGACATTTGGACTAGAAATTAAATAAACGAAAGAGTGGTCCCTTCCTTTTTTCATGGCCCCCAGTGCAGTCGCCCACATTTCCAACAGTGCATGAGTTCCGCAACTCCATGTACACGCGCTACTGTGCGTATGTTTGCATGTCCATCTGTCTAGTGTGTTTAAGACAGCTTGAATATGCGCATAATTACCACCTACATTTATATATTAAATTTATATAGAAAAACTCTCACACAGCCTGTTGCTTTGAGCCACAACTTTGAATGTGTGATTACACACTCCTTCCTATTCACTCCTTGCGTTAATTGCAGACTCGTTTTCAAAACGGCGTTGACCTCGTTGGCGCCGCGCTCTCGTGCTACGGTCAAGTGTGTGGTGGTGTGTAAAGTGAGGCTGAAAGGAGGTTGGTGCTTTACAGTGAGCAGGTGAAAAGCAGAGAGGCCTTAATTACTTTCACTTCTCTAGATGGATCGCTCTGGGGTCAGCGGAATGACGCATGAGGGGAGGAGGAGGGAGGGAAAAAAAAGGGAACTTTCCCTTGAAGAATAATAAGCTGGTCTTGAAAAAAGACTGGAATAAAGGCACGGTATGGGGTGGAGTGAGTTTGTGAGAAACTAGAACATGTTGAAAGCCGGATTCTCACTTGAATACTGTGCTCTTTATGTAGTTCTTTTATTTTCTTATGTTTTGCTTGAAGAAGCAGCTCAGATTTTTATGAAAAAAGGACTCAGGATGGCCAAGCTGGAGGTAAACATAATAAAATTATTACACAATACATTATTTTATATGCACTTTTAGATGGGAATATGACCAGTGAGGAACGCTCAGGGCCTTCAGAGAAGCCCTAATAATTTCTTTCAACTCTGCAAGCATTGTACTAATACTTTTAATCCATTGTTAAGTTTTGGTTGGACACAAAAGGGTTAAACACCCAATGGAAAACAAATCCAATCCAATCAGATACTGCCAAGTGAGCTCTTCTGTTGGTTAAAACCTACTGTGTTTTCATTTACAATGAATGGGACCAATTTTGTTGAAAAAAATGTCTGTCTAGGCCTTCTGGAAGTTCTAGATACATCGCTAAATGAGTATGAGTGGTAGCCTGACCACTGCATTTCAGTCTGATGTTAGAAACGGAAAACAGCGAGGGCAGCTCTATATCAGCGCAAGCAGTCACTCTAAAATATAAAATACATGCTAATGCCTGTGAAAAACTTCCTGTAAAACATTGAATGTTTTTTACATGTTTCTAATGACTCTGTTTAATCTAGAATGGCTCAGAAATGTTAATGTAAAATACTGTTAGCTTAGCGCTAACATATTACTTGAGTCCCATAGGTGTGCTAGCAGAAATTAGCATTATCGCAGAGATGTTTTTATTCTTCAGTTTTGGCTGAGTTTTGACATTTATGGCCCAGACTTAAGGCTTAGCTCTAATAGTCATGGTTCACCACTGAGTTTAAGCTTAACATAGAAGTAGTTTGTGTGGTGTAACCAGTTTTGATTTAGTAATCTGTTAACCTTAACTTAGTTAAGTTAGGGAATGCTAACATTATAGCTAGCTTGTATTCATACTTACATACAGCTAGTGCAACTAGGCCCTGACAATTTTACAGCTGAGGGAGTGTGTGTTGTATGATTTTGGTCAGTGGTCAAATATAGTGCCCTCAAACAAATATTGGCACCCCTGGTAATCATGAGCTACATTACACTACATTAATTACTTATCCTTTTGATCTTATAATGAAAATATTAGCCAAAATCGAATCTATATTTAAGGTATAACTATTGAAAGGAAAAAGTAAATCTCATCATTTTCTGTTGTTGGCACCCCTAGAAATTCTTAAGAGTGAAATGTAACTGAAGTATATTCCCACTCATATTTTATGCTTTTAACTCCACCTGAGCAATTAGGAACACTTAATAGGTCAGCCATGACTTCCATTAGGGAATATATATGAGATGAGACACAGGCCAAATTCCCTTAGTCACCCATCACTATGAGAAAGATCAGAGAAAACAGCAATGATGTGCGACAAAAGGTTGTTGAGCTCCACAAATCAGGAAATGGCTGCAAGGAAATAGCTAAATAGTCGAAAATGTCCATTTCCACTATCAGGTCAATAATTAAGAGGCATTAAACATCTGGAGATGTTAAGAATCTGCCAGGAAGAGCATGTATGTCTATACTGACCCTATGCACAGTGAGGAGGATGCTTCGAGTGGACCAAGAATCTTTAAAGATCATAGATGGGAAATTGCAGAAATTAGGTCTTGGGGTCAGAACGTCTCCCAAATCACAATCAAAGACCAACTATATAACCACAAGTTGTTTGGGAGGACTGCCAGAAGAAAGCCTCTGCTGTCATGGACCAACAAACTCAAGCTTCTACAGTTTTCCAGACGGTACTGGAACTTTCAGTGGGACTTTTTGATGGTCAGAAGAGACCAAAATAGATAGTTGGCAACAAACACCTGAGATGGGTTTGGCATGGACACAATAGCCATGCAGAAAAGGACCCCATCCCCACTGTGAAGAATGGTGGTGGATCTGTGATGTTGTGGGGCTGTTTTTCTTCCAAAGGCCCTGGACAGTTTATTCAGATACATAGTATCACAGCCTCCATCAAATACCAGCAAAAATAAAATCAAAAACCTGAGTCAGCCTCAGTCAGGAAGCTTAAACTGTCTTAAAATCAACACAAAAATGGTTCACTAACAACAGAATCAAGGTTTAGCCATGGCCATCCCAGTTCCCTGACCTAAACCCCATAGAAAACCTGTGGGATGAGCTGACGAGGAGAGTCCACAGTGTGGAGCTTGGAATCTGAAAGATCTGGAGAGACTCTGTATGGAGGAATGTAGTTTGTAGCATTTGGCTTAATAATGCATTTGTGTTGTTGTGGCTACTGTGTATGCGCAGATCTCCACAAGCAGAATGGCTCTTTTTATTGAAAGGTGGGACTTTCTCCCTAACCAGACCACATGTTGAGCATTACAAGTTTTTTTTTTATTATTCATTTTCCAACCAGTGACTGTTCTCCTCCAAACGATGATTTGAATCAAGCCAGTTTCATTAGCTCTGCTTTCATTATTACATCCCTTTTCAGGCCCCAAGCCATTACATTATCCACCTCTTCTGTTCATGCATGCATGCATTGCCCTGATTATAATGAGTTTTTTTGACATGAATAACTACCAATTCAACAAAAGGAACTCTCACACACGGATGGAAAAGAATATTGATAATTGACATTTTACGTGTTATCATACTACTATAAAGAGGGACAGCTAGGGTGGATGTTTTTTGATGAGGGGGTTGGCGTCCATTCATATCCCCCTCAAATAGGCATGATTCAAAATTTATCATATTTATATCTATAAATAAGTGTAGCATAACAATGAAGGGAGGTGTAATAAAGCGATGTAAATGGGGTGTTACACAATAAGGGAAATGTAATGTAACAGTGGAAATACGTGTAGAGTAATAACGAACGTAGATGTAGTGTTACAGTGGAAATAGGTTTAGTATAACAATGGAAATGAGTGGCACATAACAATGAAAGTGGGTATAGTGAGACAACGTAAATAGGTGTAGCATAATAACAAAAATGGGTGTCACAAAACAATGAAAGTAGGTGTAGCATAACAATGGAAGTGGGTTTTGCGTATGAATGGTGTAGTGTAACAAAAGAAAGTAGCTATAGTGAAGCAATGTAAATAGGGTGTTATGTAACAATAGAAATGGTGTAACGCAACAGTGGAAATAAGTGTAGCATAATAATGAAAGTAGGTGTAAAACAATGTAAATAGGTGTAGCATAATAAAAATGCTTGTAGTGTAAAAATGGAAACGGGAGTCACATAACAATGAAAGTGTGTGTAGTGTGACACTGTAAATAGGTGTAGCATAACAACAAGAATAGGTGTCATTAACAATGGGAATAGATGTAGCACAATTCATACCTTGTGGCTTCTTCTGCATGACAATGATGCAGCCTGGGAAAGTGGATCATTTCTGTAGTGTTTCTGTTTTTTTTACAGGGAGTTTTACAGTTTTTACATGACAAAAATGCTGTGTGAGTGTATATTGTACATGATTCTGAAATGAAAGAGCTGTTGGACATAGCATATCCTGTTTAATGGGACTTTCATGGCTAATGTGAATGCAGGCATCCTGGTAAAATACCATCTAAAGGATGCAAGTGTGATGCAAAGTCTTAACATTAGCATTAAAAGTAATGTGCTGCGCTCTGACTGTGAAAAAAGCTTTAGAGACCAGAGTTCGTACAAGTGTTTTAGCTAGACTATTAAGTTACTTTACAGAGGTTTTCAGAAGTATAATTGCATCATTATGTAATTACTTAGTTACATCATAAATAACATTTACAGTTGATTTACATTCTGGGCTCGTGTGGACTTTTTTTTCCTATTTGTTTCAAACTTTTTTTGCACAAAAAAGGACTTTTCATCAATCATTTAAATAGATTGCTTGTGAGCTAAAAGTGAGAAATATATAAAATTGCAACGTGCATTTGGTCTCATAAGTGCTAACTGCAGCCTCTAATGTTTAATGGTAAAATAGCCCCAGCTAACCTTTGGTTTCTGTCTATCCTGTAACACCTACCTGCCGGAATGTGGCCTTTGTGGCACGAAGCAATCATTCCCAATTAATCTTGTAGCTGGAATCCTCTTTAGCGAGATGCTAACTGCAGGTTACGCTCTCTCACTGGCCCTGCTGCTTGTCCGCGGCTGAAAAAATGAAAAGCCGGACGGCCTGTGCCAAGTGGGGCGTCAGCCAAAGGCTTGGCAGCTTGGCAGGAAACAGAACTGACAGTGCCACGGCGATAAATTCCTCGCAGCACGGCCGCGTCTGTCGCCGGACGCGCTGTTCCACCGGCCATCTCCACCTCATTGTTGTGTTGATGGGTTTTGGCACTGGCAGCCTGACCACAGGCAAATACAGAGGTATGACCGTCGGCTCATGGTTATTAAACACGTTGTGGTTGACATAGCGGTAAGGGTCAAAATTGTGGTTCTGAGTGCTGGTGCAACATTGCTTACATCTTTAGAGCTTGATTAGAGGTATTAAAATGTAAGGGTATAGTTTTGTTTTCTAGTACGGACACTATGAGGTTGAAGCATGCGCATAGAGACGGATGTACAGCATCCATGGAAGTGGGTGTAGTGTATCCATGGAGGTAAGTGTGGTGTAACAGTGGGTAGTTTGAGGTAGAGAAACAATGGAAATGGGTGTAGTTCAAGAATGGGAATAGGTAGAGCCTAACAATCGAAATTAATGTACTTTAAGAATGGAAATAGGGGTTGCATAACAATGGAAATTAAAGTAGTTTAAGAACGGGAATAGGTGTAGTGTAACAATGGAAATGAATGTAGTTTAAGAATGGTGTAGCGTAACAGTGGAAATATATATATATATATAATATATATATAATATATATATATATATATATATATATATTATATGTATATATATATATATATATATATATATATATATATATATATATATATATATAATTGCATAACAATGCAAGTGGGTGTAGCATGACAATGTAAGTAGATGTAGCATAACAATGAAAATAGGTGTAGCATAACAAAGGAAATGGGTGTGTAACAGTGGAATTAAGTGTAGCGTAACAATGGAGATAGGTGTAATGAAACAATGTAAATAGGGTGTTACATAATGGAAATGGAATAATGTAACACTGGAAATAAGTGTGACATGATAATGAAAGGAGGTGTAGTGAAACAATGTAAATAGGTGTAGCATAACAATTAAAATGGGTGTCACATAACAATGAAAATGGGTGTTGTATGACAATGTAAATGGGTGTCACATAACAATGAAAATGGGTGTTGTATGACAATGTAAATAGGTGTAGCATAACAATGGAAATGGGTGTCACATAACAATGGTAATAAGCAACAATGAAAATAGGTGTAGTGAAAACAATGTAGATAGGGTAGGTGAAAGGAAAGTCGGTGTAGTGAAACAATGTAAATAGCGTGTTATGTAAGAATGGAAATGGTGTAACGTAACGGTGGAAACAAGTGTAGCATAACAATGACAACAGGTGTAGTGTAACAATGTAAATAGGTGTAGCAAAATGAAAATGGGCGTAGTGTAAAAATGGAAATAGGTGTAGCATAACAATGGAAATGGGTGTCACATAACAATGAAAGTGGGTGCAGTGTGACAATGTAAATCGGTGTAGCATAACAACAAAAATGTGTGTCACGTAACAATGGAAATAAGTTTAGTGTAACAGTGAAAGTGGGTGTGGGTTAACGATGGTGAAGCATAACAATGGTAATGGATGTAGTGTAACAGTGGAAATGGGTGTAGCGTATTCATGGATGCAGGTGTAGTGTATCCATGGAAATGAGTGTAGTGTAAAAATGAAAATATGTGTAGCGCAACAAGCAGTGCACTTCAGATGGATTTTTATCAAACCATGTGAATTATGACAGCTGGGTAGACAGCTGGGTGTTCACTAACAGTTTGAGTATTAACTGCTCATCTATAAACGATGTTCAAAATATAGTGTGACCTTAAATTGTAGCAAATAATTAGAATTGTACTGAAATTTGAAATTTCCTGATGCATCAAACCATTTCCAATCTAGCAGATAAATTGAAGGCTTTGAGATTTACACCTCTGGTCTTGACACAAACACGTTCCTGAGGTAATTGATGGTGTTATATAACTCCTTCTTTGAGGTAATATAACTGTGCCTGGCTGCCACACTGGAGGCATTATGGGCCATTCCTGGCTTTCAGTCTAGAAAAGGTCTATTTAAACTGTCTGAATGTTACGCAGTAATGAAGTGAGCTGCTGTACGTGTGACTTTTGCTGATTGGTTAGCCTTTGGTAAGGGTTCAGCACTTGGAATAACTGGACAGCGCTCTGAATGCAACAGTCCTCTTTTGACCAGCACCCGGTTTTCATAACCATGACTCAAATGGACTGGTAGGCCTCGAAAGCATTCAGAAACCTCCATCAGAAACGTTCCTCCATTAACATCCATCACTTCTGCTGAACACTGGATGGAATGGCACCAGGCAGAAAGTGATGTGCATGGCTAACAGCATGGCCTCCAGGCAAAATAAAACTAGGCCAGTGACTCCAAACATGTAATTAACTATATTCTAACTTGGTAAGAACATTATACTCTCTGTATTATTAACTAATATAAGCCATAGACTTGTACCTGTTTAACTGTCACCATTACTCTATAAAAATTTACTGATGAATGAAGAGTTTTATGTGAAATAATTCATTCTAAAGGACCACTCAGATTTGTTCACAATGGTGGTGATAGAAACCAGACATCCACCTCTTAAAGCTCCCTCACAGAAAGTCATTACATGAAGTGGTTATGCATATGCTGCCTGATGCCTGACATTGTTTTATGATAGTTTTGAGAAGATTTTGGCCTAAAATGCATTTTTAAAAATCCATTTGTGGTGGATAGGTAAATACAAAGCCTTATAAAGCCAAATAGTTAACAAAGAAAACTTTTTTTTCAGATTTACAACTATGTCTTTATCAACATTACATATAAAATCTTAGAAGACACGTGTAGATTCCCTGGTGGTTTTGGATAGTAAATAAAATGGTTATATTTGTGTTTTAGACATCACAATCTTTGGTTCCTATCACCGGAGGGAGTATGTTTTTCTACAATTAACCATTGCACAACAAACCACTCTGATTTTGTTTACATCTCATTAAATTATGCAGAAAATTCAAAAAACGAGTGGAATTCCCCCCCGATAAGCAACGACCTCACCATTATGGTTATTGGTAAAATTGAGATTTTGATTGGCCATATTTGCAGCAAGTGTATTTTAGTTTGTGTTTATAGTGCTGTAAAAAAGTATTTGTGCCTTGTCTGATTTCTTCTGTTTTTGCTAATTTGTCACATTTAAATGTTTCAGATCATCCAACTAATTTTAATAAGATTTCTGATAGAGAGCAGAATTCATGGTTCCATTAAGTTTCACAAGTCATCCAAGTCCCACAGAAGCAAAGCAGCCCCAGACCATCACACTACCACCACCATGTTTCACTGTTGGTATGATGTTCTTATGGTGGAATGCAGTGTTAGCTTTATGCTAGATGTATTGGGACCCATGTCTTCCAAAAAGTTCCACCTTTGACTCATCCGTTCACAGAATATTATCCCCAAAAGTTTTGGGGGTCAACTAGATGTTTTTTGGCATGGATTGCATCCAGGATCTGTCTTATTGTGGAATCAAGTACCTTGACCTTAGCTGAGGCAAGTGAGGCCTGCAGTTGTTTAGACGTTCATCTGGGTTTTTTGTGACTTTGGTAGGCTGGCCACTCCTGGGAAAGTTCACCACTGTTCCAAGTTTTCCTTTCATGGATGATGGCTCTGACTTTGGTTTGCGCCTCAGCAAAGGCTTTGTAACTCTTTCCAGACAGGTAGATTTCAATGAACTTGTTTCACATATGTATTTCAGTCTTTTTAGAACAGGCATATCTTTTTGAGGCCTTCTACCTTCACATTGCCAGACCAGTTCTATTTAAGCGATGTTTAGATTCAACAGGTCTGGCAGTTATCATGCTTGTGTATAGATTACTGTAACGCTCTGTTTTCTGGTTGTTCCAGCCAAAACCTTAACAAGCTTCAGTTAGTCCAGAACGCTGCAGCCAGAGTTCTCACCAAAACCAGGAAATTTGACCACATTAGCCCAATTCTGTGTACCTTACATTGGTTGCCAGTTAAATTCCGCATTGAGTACAAAATTCTTCTGCTGACG
The DNA here is from genome assembly GCF_904425465.1 of Colossoma macropomum. Taxonomy (NCBI): domain Eukaryota; kingdom Metazoa; phylum Chordata; class Actinopteri; order Characiformes; family Serrasalmidae; genus Colossoma; species Colossoma macropomum. Next base: position 38,245,564 of record NW_023494784.1, read on the forward strand.
TATAAAGCTTTGAATGGCCGTGCTCCTCAGTACCTCAGTGACCTTATTTCCTATTATCTACTGACATGCCCACTTAGATCACAAGGTGAGGGCTCATTATTAGTACCCAGAATAAATAAAGTTACGTCAGGGGGAGGAGCCTTCTCATACAACGCCCACCAGCTTTGGAATAACCTACCAGTCAGTGTTTGGGACTCAGACACAGCCTCCATCTTTAAGTCTAGGCTAAAATCTTACCTGTTTAGTCGAGCCTTTGGTTAATTAGTTTTCCTGTTAGAAAAAGGCGCAGATCTGGGACAGAGAGTCCTATGGTAATCTGGGAATGTTGGTGCTGAACTAACCATCTGTCCCCCTTATTGAATGGAATCATCGAATTTGGTTAACTGGTTGATTTAGTAGCTAAGGGGGCAATTACTTTTTCACATAGGGCCAGGCAGGGCTGCGCAGCACTTTTTCCTTCAATAAATTAAATCATCATTTAAAAACAGCATTTTGTGTGTACTTGGGTTTCTTCGTCTAATATTAAAAGTAGTTTGATGATCTGAAACATTCTAGCGCAGCAAACACGAATAAATAGAAGACATTGGAAAGGGGGCAAATACTTTTTCACAGCCGTGCATTTATTCATTACACTTTAATACTGAAAATGACACTGAGCTGTCGTCTTGGGTGGGCCCAATTGTAGCACCACCACTAGTGACCATCTGGACCTCATTGAATTTTGCAAGTGTTAATTCAGTACTTTAGCACCAGATGTTTTGCCGAATGAGAAAGACACCTGAACTAATCAAACCAGATGCATTCTGATGAGATGCTATTTCCTGTTTTGAAACTTTGTATTACGTACTGTGGTATAGCCGATTAGTTTCCTGCTTGCCACATTCTGCGTTCGTCTCTAGAGATAAGGCTCTTCTTGCTTTGCCACACATTTCCATGATGTCAGAGATAGTACACAGGAACTCGCCCTGAGTGCTTGTGACAGCCTGCCTTTTCCAGGCCCTTCGCACCGTACACTGCCCTTTACGGCTCCCAGCCGAGCGCCTACTGCGGTGTCGTCCCACACCTCTGGGAGCTGGCGGGGAGTCCCCGGCTCTGTTTACCTTCTCCCGCTGGCTGCAGAACGGACGCCGCTGTTGTGGACCGCTCGGGCCAAGAGGAGACTTCATGCTTCGAGACACTAGGCAGGCCCAACAGCGCTGAAGTCCCTAGACGGCAGGACGTGGTTTGTGGCTAGCGTACCTGCGCCTGGTAATGATTCTGAATCGGAAGCCTGTGGTGCAGTAAAACGCATGTCGAGGTGATGAAAGTAGATGTGGTCAGGACAGTTTCTGAAGCAGAAGCTGGTAGAGTGATGCTGAGATTGAGATCTAGGTCAACAGCTGCAGAGTATTTAGCCCTGAGCCTCATGGGGCGTTGAGGGAATATTCTTGGAAGAAGCGGGCATGATGCAAGTCTTTTGAGGGTCCGTGAATGAAACCGATACTGACATCCACTTGAGAACATTTGAAACAGTGTCATCATGGATTGCACACAGTGGTTATGATACTGAGCAACATCACAGGAACATTAAAACACATCCATTTGAGCTAACACCAAGGGTCTAATCTTGTAAGTGGCTGATACAACAGATTGAGAGAAGACTGAGATCTTCATGACCTTTATGGTCATGACGTTTTTGATTCTGCATGGTGTTGAGAGGGTTGATGCAATCATACTGGAACAAGTGTGTGAGGTAGTGAAATGAGAGTGAATGAAAATGAAGTAATTGTGATAAGAACCACAAAAACGACATCTAAACCTGAACAATCACCTGATAATTTGGTGATTGAACCAGTAGGCACAAACTGAATATATATATAATATGTAACTTTACAGGAGGAAAAAAAAAACGACTTTACTTTTGATGAAAGTCAATGAAACCAGAATGTTTTCCAAGTAATTGTGAGCTGTTTCTTTTGGTCCTTTCATCATAAAATTTACATACAGCGTAAAGGACAACAGGTATTTTCAAATTATGTCAAAAACCTAAAAACGACAAAAATGGAGATACAAGGTTTTCTTCCGACAACAGCGCTATGCACAAAAAATGTATATTTTCAAACATAGTTATTTTCAGTTGTTTTCTACGGAGCCCTGCTGGTGACATCCTGTATAAATGAAAACAATGTGTGGCTGTGACTTGTTAAGGCGTGGGAATGAGATAATTAAGCCTTGACCACAGATGCATAAGGCATGATCTCATTCCCAAGCCTTACTAAGTCGTGGCTACGACTTAATTGTCTTGTTCCCACACCTTACTAAGTCGTGGCCACCCGGATTCATCCAATTTCAAAGCGCCACATTTTTACAACCGTGAGGCGCCTAGGAACCAATCACACACTAATTGAAAGAGGGGGTCATAGAGTTTCTGACTGTCACCGGAAGATGGTTCCCTTCAGTCTGTGAGGAGATGAGACCCCTGAGCAGAAAGTGCTTTGTGTTCTCTACTTCAATAAGTCGTAACTGTGCAATGTGATTTTTGTCAGCAGTGAACCTTCAACAACTCAGAGCATTCGTCGTTGGTTCCACAACACTGGATAATCTCCCCGAAATCGCACTGAAAGAGCCGTGAGTGCAGTGACACCCGACATGCTCAATCGAGTATGGGATGAATTTGACTATGGCGTCCGTACAGCTGGAGGAGGTTCATGCTGAGCACTTTCAAAATTACATGATAAACTTCATGCTCATTTAAACCATTTAGTTTGTAATTTGTAATGATTTACAAGTGAAATAAATCATTTTGAAATCAGATGAATCTTTCTGAATCACTCTGTATAAATAATTTGATATCTCAAGAAATCTATGAATATAACTTAATTATGGAACAACAGTGTAAAAAAAAGCATACAAATCTGTGGCCTTTTAGGAGATCTATACATTATACTTTTTTGACTATGTACTGTATATCCCCTAAAATTAGAGCAGTGCAGCTTTTATTACTAACAATAATGTTAATAATCATAATTTGAAAGGGTATGCGCTTTCATTCTTGGTCTTCCACACTGCATATTTATCATATAATGTGTATGGAGTCAAACTGACTATTGGAGCACAGACTACATTTTCGGTTCTTGGTGTTATATATGTGCACATACCAAATTGTGGAGAATAAGAAATTCTATTTGGCGTTATATGTGCTTCAGCCATTCGATGAAATAAAGCAATAAGCCATGATGTAGTAAGAATTCAATTGATTAAACCGGTGAATATTTTACAGTAACATAGAATGTAGCTCAGCCAGTCAGATTTTAGAACCAGAACTATTCATGTTGCAATTTCAAACAGACCTCATTTAGACCTGAGTTGTTTTTTGCCAGCTACACAATGAAACGAGGCATATCTAAGAAATGGACCATATCTAATAATTTCACAGCCATATCTTATGTCTTATACCTGCTCCTTACTCTTTCTTGTTTTCTTGTTCTGCTGTTTGGGCCCTCTGTCTTCTTTGCTGCCATTTTCATGTTGCATCACAATACTTAGCACACCTGTTTGAAAAGTACGAGAACAACAATGTGATTTATACACTATTGTTATACACGATTCATATTCCACTCGACCCAACACTTTTGTACAGAGTGTACCTGAATGCACCTGTGGAAAAGTGGACGTCATGGAGAAGCAACTGCATAAGTCATGGAGATTAACTCTGAGCTAACATTTATCAAAATACTGCAAACTGCAGATGTTCTGCTCTGCTAATGACCTCGAATTGTAAAGGTTCCTGCCAAATGTCCATGTTCTCCAATCTTTCTGCACTCACCATTAAAAAAGCATGAAAGAAGAAAGGTAAGCCAGGTTTTCAGCAATTCCATATATCATGTTGTAGAAGGAGAATAAAGAAGGACTGGGTAGTTAAAAAGGCTTTGAAGTCTTGCAGAACTTTGGAAAGACCAAACCAAAGTAAACTCCTTTGTTTACCCTCCACCTTCTGACCTGTGCTCATCTCTCCCTCCTCCTGCACTCCGTTCTGCCCTTTGCTTTCCTTTATAATTTCATCTCTTCTGACTGTGAGTGAAACTCCCCGCTGTTAAACCCCCCCCTTTCCTTATCCAGTGAGACGTGCTAGCAGCGGCGAAGCGCTAGCAGTTACGCGTGGGCGCTCAGCTAATGGCCTCTCTCCAGCAATTAAAAAGCCACTTCATTTCATCTGGCGCGTTCATTGTTATCAGTGATAACTCTTTAATGTGGCCATTCAGCGGCTCTCGTGCAGGACAAGGCTATTTCCACATGGCTGGAAAAATGGCCGCCTTCCAAACGAGTCCGTGTCCGTCCTTGCTTTTTTAAAGCACTTCTCCTCTGTTATGCCGTCGGAGAGAAACATCAGATAGCCGTAGCTGCTTTGTTTGCCGAGGTTTGAAACCGTGCTCCCGCCTGCGCTTTTAAGACTTCACAGAATCTCAACAGGCCGCTTTGCAGTTTTGCTACAATTGGCTAATAGAGGACAGTTAATGAGTATCATTTGGCTGCTCTTTTGGAAATGTCTTCAGCCAATCTCAATGCATTGACATCCAGGGCTCCTGTGTAGCACTGTCATCCACGATTTGGCCCTTTTCAGATTCTTCATCTATTTTACAACTTTATAAGACTTTTTAAGGAGCTGTTTTAAGGAGCAGGCCCAGTTTTAACTATTATATCTCCTTAAATACTTTTAAATGAAACATTAATATAGTTTTATACATCCAAAAGTGAACAAGAGGGGCTGATAAATGACAATATGCTTACTTTGTGGTACTTCCACAACAACAACTTAGACTTTTTACAGATTTCTTTACAGTGGTGGTCATAGGAACCAGGGCTCATGATGTGAACCTACATGTGTCTTCTGAGTTTTATATGTAATGTTGATTTTGGTAAAATTGTGTGAAATCTGAAAAAATAAGTTTTCTTTGGGGACTATTTTGCCCCACAACGCCCTGCATGTACCCCTCAGCCATGAACGGATATTTAAAACGATGTTTAAGGCCAAAAACTTACGAGTAAACTATTCTAAAATTGTAAAACAATGTCTCAGGCATCAGGCAGCACATTTGTTTGTGGTTAATGTAATAACTTTCCGTGAAGACGTCTGGTTCCTATCACCACCACTGTGAACAATTCTGACTCCGTAAGTTTCTCTAGAAGGGAGCATTTCACATCAGCCCACTCTGAATGACTCTGTTTACATCTTAACCATTTCATTATTTAGAATTTTTTGAAAAACAGTGATGTTCCCCTTCAAGTTCATGCCAGTTTTTTGAGTATAGTTAACAGACTTGCACACTATAGCTATACTACAACTGGACATGCCATCCCCACACATATTGCCAGCGATCTGAATTTATGTCTTCAAATAAAAATAAATAAATACATAAAGAATAATCGACATCTCGCCCACACGTCCGTCCTGCTGCCCTAGAATATAGGAAATGTTGAGTAACAACCGCTTCCTGTCAGGAAATATTTCATCGCTTGTGGAAAAAAGGCTGGAAATATTGACATAACCTTCGTACAGAAGTTAGAGCGTAACCTGCCTTTGTCGTGATTTGCATCTTTACGTAAAAAACGCCCACTCGACTTGCCCCTCCCCCGACTGAAAGTAAGGCCAGGCCGGGGTTTTAGCAGTGGGGCCTCCATCAATTCACTGTAATCTGATTATGGTGTGTCTATATTTGTGTGGTAGTGGTGGTGGTTGGGGGGGTGCACAGGATTTATCTAGGCTTATGCACAGAACGTCTACCAGTTTTTCAGCACAGAAAGAGGCTAAAAGACTGAATTGTGGAACATGAGCTTGTCGTGAAGGAACTTTTAACCTAGCGTCTGTCGAGAGAAGCTGCATGTGGGCGACTTTCTCTGGAAGTGTGCAGTGCAGTGAGAACAAGGCCCCAAACCTGCTCCCCTGGTCTAAAATAGCCCAGGACACACGAGGGATTAATGACTTGGGCTTTGGCTTTGGGAGGGAGATGTCTGAGTGTAACTGGGAATTTGGCCATTTATCATTTTGCGTGTTCAATAGAAGCCGAAGGCCATGTTATATGCTTTGGTTGAGGGCTGAAGAGCACTTCGCTCGTTCTTCTACCCATGCTCTTCAGTGCAAATTGCAGCTACTTATTAAAGGGTGATATCATCCTCTTGTGTGACTGGAGTTTGCCCTGAAGGACAAGCAAAGGATGCATATTTGGACTACAATTTTTTGTATAAATTACTGTGGTGATTCAAAATTTTCTTTCATTTTACTTTCAAGGCCTCAGAGACATGGACTGAAACTTTACAGGAGAAGGAAAAATGTTAACTTAATATAATGTTAATATAATGAGATTTTATTCAAAGCAATTTGCACCATTTCTATTGGATCATATTTATGCGATGTGAAAGATGGCTGGCATTTTTAAAAAATGGTTTAAAATGTGTCTATCAAGTTTAATCAGGATGGCTAAACACCATACAACCTTAGGCCCAGCGTTAAGGGTGATGGGGGATCTGTGATGTTTTGGCACTGTTTTGTTTCTCTAAAGGCCTGAGAACATTGGTAGAAAGCAGGTCAGCATGAAAAATTGTAAAGAACTCCTAAACTCGCAATTCAAAATGAAAAATCTATGTTGAATATTAAATCGTTAATTATTTGCATGTAATAAACAACTAAAAATGACATAGCAGCACCACTAAACCTTAACAATCATTAGGAATGTGAAGATGGATATGCAAGATTATGTAAATGGTAATTGCCCTCCTAGTTTTCAAATCCCACCGCTTCACGCAGTGGTCAGGATATAACTTTTGGTGAAATGCAGCCCTCTATGTTAGAACAGACTGAGCAGATGAGAACAGCCGAAACAAAAATAAGCTCTTGTGAACATAATCAGTAAACAGACCAGTAAAAAAAAAAACAAATTACCAATTAAACGCCAAACCATAAGATGAACAACTACTGCTAAATGTTGAACAGTGTTAGGGAAAGCAATCTGAGCTGATTATGCTCATGCTAGTTTGGCAGGCTAATGACTAGCTCAACACACCACAGAACAGGTTAGATTATGTCTTTCTGTCACTTCAGCACCAGCCACTCGACTTCACTCACTCAGATTTATCCTCTAAACCTGCAAATATTGGACTGTTTATGGTATAAGAAGCTGTTTCAGTCTGCTTGCTAAGCTAACGGTAGCCTTTATAGCTAGCAAAGATAGAATGGAGCAGAAACGAATTCAATGTCTGAGCTTTGAATCTTTCTCCTCAAAATGTGCCTCAATGAACCATAAGTGAGCTGGAATTGAACCCGTGTTATGAAGCTATTTTAGCTTGCTGACTAATTTGAAACTGTTTTAGTTTGCTTGCTAAGCTATCAGTGCTAACAAGGACAACATAAAGTTGCTTAGTTAACAGCTCAGCACACAGAAAATGCTTCAAAAACAGGTTTGCTTCCTCAGATTTGAGTCTTTCCCTGCTGAAAAAATAGCAGACCAGCAAGCATTTCATGCTGGTCTATGCTGATCTAGTGCTGGTCTGATTCTGGTTTAGCTGGTCACCCTAGCATGGTCACGCTGGTTGAGCAGCGTACCAGCATCAAAACACAACATATCGCTGTTGTCGGACGGAAACCTCGTATATCCATTTTTCGTTTTTCAGTTTTTGACATCATTTGGAAATGCCTTTACATTGTTTGTAAATTTCATGATGAATAGACTAAAAGAAATGACCCAAAATGACATGGAACAAAATCTCGTTCCATTGACTTACATTAAAAGTAGAGTATGTTTTTCCTTCTCCTGTAAACTTACCATTTTGGAGAGACAAGGTTTTTGTCTGACAACAGCGATATACTGGTTTTGGTGGTGATCAACATATCAGCTTTCTTTACTGCTGACCAGCTTTCAAAACACAACATTAGCTGGTTTTGATGGTGACCAGCTAAGCTGGCCTATGCTGGTTTTTCTAGCAGGGTTATCCTCAAAACTTGCATTAATGAGCTTCATTGAGCCAATGCTGTGGTGTGTGAAGTTGTGGCATGCTAAGCTACTGCTAACTGCTACTAGAACAGCTCTACATACTGTTTTTGACAGTTTTCGAGATGGATGTGAAATATAAATTTGACACTGTCTAGCATATAAACATGTGAAACATTAAATTAGCTATGTTAGCACTAGACATTTTCTGTTGCCACGTTGTAATCCTCTCATTAGCATTAGCATTATTGTATTGGACCATGATAGGTTCAAGCATATTTGTGCTGTACAAAGCTAAGCTGCAACGTAGCGCCCCAAGGAAGTGCTGAGAAAGCTGTGTTTTTCATGCAGGGGTGAAATGAAAATCTGCCAAAAAGCTATAACTAGGTCATGGCTAGCTCTTCCAGTAGGACAATGATCCAAATCCATGGTTCAATGACCACAGAATCAAGCTTTGGACCAGCTTTTGTTCTAGATTCCCCAATCTCATCGATGACTTAGGCCCAATCCCATTTCACCCCTCGCCCCTACCACTTAACCCCTAGCCCTCTGTTTTGCGTGTTCACGTCTAGGGTTAAGGTGTCCTGATTTCTATTGAAATAGAGGGGTAGGGCGGAGTGTTGGGGCTGCATGGCCCTTCAAACAGAGGTTTTTCAGAGACTCCAAACGGAGTGTTATGAGAAAAAAAAGAAAAACCGGCAAAATGGCTGAGCAAGAGACCAAAAAAAACCCAAAAATGTGAGAATTTTCTGTGTTAAAAAATTACGATCACCACTGTATTATCTTATTTTAATGTTGTTTCAATGTATTATGGTCATTTTCTTCATAACAAGCATAAAAAAAAATCGCTAATAGCATACTAACGTCTCAGTAGCTAGCTAGCTAACATTCCTGTTCCACCTTAAATAGTCCAGCAGTTCCATTTAAGGTGGAACAGGAAAATTCAAACAAGAACCTGGCAAATAACTGTCTTCAGCTTCGTATCACTGAAGAATTAGAGGTGGGTGATAATAAATAATTGTCTTAAACCCCCTCTTTGAAGTCATATGATGCCCTAAATGTAACTAAAGCCCAGCAGTGAGGCTGCTGAACTTTTCCCTTCTCTGCTATCACTGAAGACGTGCCGGGTCGCCTACAGAGCACTGCTAGTAGCCTCTTGAAGCGTAATTTGAGGGTTGTTCCATTTCATAGGGGAAGATTTCAACCACTACCCCTTGTAACTCATTTCTAAAGGGTTAGGGTGACACTTGAAAACAAGGGGTAGGGGTAAAAAGAAGAAATGGGATTGGGCCTTATTGCTAGTATATTAGCAAAGGGAGGTTGCACAAAGTACTAAACGCAGGGGTGCTAATGTTTGTGAGGTTTTAAGCAATGATAAGCGTTTTTCATTTTCTTAGACTGAATTTATTTCAGTTATTGTCTCATATTTTCTGCGTGAGATTGAGCTAATTAATGACAGACATGTTTTCATGACTTCTTTACCAAATATAGCTGGCTGTATGTCTGAAAGGGTTAACTGACTCATAATTTGAAAGTTTCTGTCCAACTGTAGCCCACAGGCCTGCTATATATATGGTAAGATATATGACAAGATATGATATGTATGACAAGAGAAGTAATCATTTTGAGTGTCAACACCTTCATACATACCATAATACATTTATCCACTTAGAGAAATAGTTCAGAACTATTTCTGGACTGTTTAGCAAATCCTGTCAGTCTGCATTGCTGAACTGTATGTTGATGTAAGTGGATCATCTCTTAATTATGTCTTTAAAGCATCGTCCTGTAGCCAAGCCCCAGACGGACAATTCTTGGGTGGGTCTTCCAACAGAACAATGATCCAAATCCATGGTTCAGAAGCTTCAGTGTGTAACGTGACAGAAAGGGCCAGACGCTCGTGGTAAAAACCAAACGATGAGGCTTTAATATCAAAGGGTTTGACAAGAATCGTGGTCAGTAAACAGGCGTGGGTCAGATCCAAAACAGCAAAAAGGTACAAAAAGGCCATAACCGGAGGGCAAAGACAAAAGGGAAAAACCAGAAATCCAGAAAAACAGTCCAAACACAAAAACACAAAAACACAAGAGGAACACTCAGTAGCTCTGCAGGAGAAGCAATACCTCACAACCTGGCTAAGCTAAAGCCCGGGCTTTTAAACTAAACTAAACAAGTCATATGACATGGAGCACAGGTGAAAGGAGTCAATACTCAGGAGAACTAGAGCGGTGATTGGTTGAATGAGGAAGTTCTGTCACATGATCTCCCAAGGGGTTCTGGGAGATGGAGTCCTTGTTAGAGTCGAGGCCAGAAGGATGTGTGACACAGTGACCACAGAATCAAGCTTTTGACCCAGCCATTCCAGCGTCCTGACCTAAACCACACTGCAAACCTGGACTGTTTAGTGCACAGAAAATTATAGAGAAGCTTAAACAACTAAATAAAATTTTTTTCAGTATTTATTGTGTCCACACTTCACCTTTATTACAGCTTCCATGCTTTTCAGGAGGCCCACTTTCAGTTTTTGAAAGAAATCTGCAGCCACACCTCCAAAGTTCAGTCTTAGAAGTTGGCATTTTCTGCTTCTCACAATCCAAGAAATCCCAAACACACTCAGTGGTGTTGAGGTCTGGACTCAGTGGTCAGTCCATTGTTCTGAGAACACCAGCAGCATCAAATGTTATTCTTTTTTTTGTCTATTTCTTTGAGGGTTTCTTGAACAGCTACACATACAGACCCATAGCATTGAGTTGTCTTCTCACAGTGGAAGGATGGACAGAAACACCTGTGGATGTTTTCAGATCTGAAGCAGCTTGATTTTCTCCTCTCTCTCAAAGATGAAAGCTTTAAGTGCTGTTTATCTGATAGGGCTAGTTAGGGTGATCTACCTGGTTCTTAGGAGTTCCAGTTTCTCTGTGTCTCTGGAGAATTCCAGTTTTGGAAGGTCCTTTTTACACTTATTTTCCTTTGTCTTTCCCCTTCCTGGTGCAAGTGTATTATCTTCTATCTAATCTCCTCAGAAATCTCCGCAAAAATATGCATGAAGATCTCAGTATCTAAGTATTACCAATACTACTGTGCATGGCTCACAAAGATACACTTTTACCCACCAGCGCAAGTCAATACTTGCTGTACTTTTGGGGCGTTTTCCATGTCGGCGAGGAACTAAATTGTTAATTTGCGCAGAAATCATCAGGAGACCTACAGTGTTGATTTAGGATTAGCATACTTTTCCCTTGGCTGGGCTTCAAGACTCTTCAGAGGTATAGAAGAAAGGGAGCCAAAAACAATTGAAACACTAAATGAGAAACAAGTTGCATCCTGAAGTGTCTAAACCCAAATGAAAGTGCCCACGTTCCATATTCATGCTGATGCAAATTTTGGTAACACTTCAGGTTAGAAGGCATTATCGAATGCGACTGGCTTGTAGGCTCTACCTAGATATTTATGAATGTCCATAAATGTGTTATAAGAACAGTCTGTAACACTTTCTATGAATGTCACATTTGTAAACATCTACAAACACATGTTATAGTGCATTCATAAGGCATTATAAACATGGTTATAAATATTTATAAAAATTAATTACACTGAATTACACTTTATAGCCATGTTTATTATACATTATGACTCGTTAATATAATGCATTATAAGTAGTGTTAATAACATGTTATACTGTCAGTGCCAAAGAAGTCAGTCCCAGCTTGGAGACTGCAAAGTATAGACAAATGCAAAGTTTATTTACGCTCTGAGATTTCCAGTATTTTATTTCCCACCGCTGGTGCTGTTAGGCTGCATCTTTGGGGCTTCAGTCCTGAATATTCAGATGCTCCAAACAGGCTGTCCAGCCTAGAGTTACTGCTACAATGTGCTTTTCTTATCCAGCGCTCTCACTTCAAATGTTATATTACATCACAGCAAACCAAGCACCCATCAGCCCCTCCCCTGAACCCCCTCTGACATCACACGAAGCGTGAAGTCACTGAGGAGTGAAGGCCTAGAGGGGGAGAGGCGAGGTAGTAGAGGGCTGTCATTGTAATTTGTTCCCTCACTGGTTCTAATGTCAAGCACTAGAACCCTTTACTCTGTAACACCACTACACTAAACTATAATAATGCTAATTTCTGCTAGCATTCTATTGAATATGCAGTGTTAAGTCAGTGCCAAGCTAATGGAGGTGCACATTGACTTTCCCACATTGGGTGAAACACCATTGTTGGCAGCACTAGTTTAAAATCTGAACTTTGAAGCCTGTAATGTGCTCTACTGTGTATGTTTTAGTGTTTCAGTAAATACTACAACTTGAAGCCTCACTCTAAACACTGGAGGAGGCTTTAGTACAGTATGCTTCACTTTATTTAGAGCGGACAAATACAACTTATGAGCTCTTATAATTTGTTATAAACAGTACTTATAATGCATTAGGTTGACAATTCATAATGCATAATAAGCATGGCGTTAACATGTAATGCATTTTTATAAACATTTACAGCCATGTTTATGATGCTTTATGAGTGCATTATAACAAGGTATGAATGTGTTTATAGATGCGTACAAACGTGACATTCATAGAAAGTGTTACTGAACAGTCTATAGTCTATATGAGCATCTATTAATGTCTATAGCAAGGCATGATGAATGTTCTATGAGGTTCCAAAGTAGACCTCAGCTCAAATGTACCACAATGAATAAAAAACACTTACTTGATCCATGCTACATAACACTGACATAAACATGTCATAAACATGTTATGGCAAATGTCATGGCAGCTAACTAGCAAACATTAATGTGACATCAAGCATTTTCCAATACTGGTAACATGACACTGTTATGAAAACTTATGACAGCATATGATATGTTTTTGATATTGTTATGGCAATGTTATGTAGGAGGGTTGAAGTAAAGTGTTTTTATGTGCTTTTCCAAACCAACACATTAGAGAAAGATGCCAAAAGCTGATGGCCGCTGTGCAGGTGCATCAATCACAGAAGCCATTAACAAAAAAAAAAAATGTGTCAAGGGGAACAGTGTCAAAAATCATGATGGCATGAAGCAAACTGGAAAAACCGCCGCAGGACAGAATGGCAATAAACAGGTTCGGCCACACTGACGGTCAATTAAACAGGATGATGGTTGCTTTAAAAGAAATTGCCTGAAAACCAAAACTCTGTATACCTCCTTGCACAGTCTCAACAAAACTAATTAAAATAGATCTGCCATCTGGAAACCACCCGTAGCCAAAGACAGTGTTCAGAGAGGAATAGCCTGATGTAACACGCGCAGAACCTGGACCTCAGAGCCGTGGAAGAAAGTGGCGGCCTTTGGAGCTGTCGCTCTACTTCCTCTTCCTCCATCTGGATGGGTTCGTGTTCGGAGAAAGCCAAAGCCAGCCTTCAACCCACATGGCCTGTTCCCAACTGTTAAACACACTCATCTGTTTGTCTCGCAGAGTGCTCCAAATCTCCACGAGAAACTGTTCAAAACATTTGCAAAATCTAGAACACTGTTCAAAGCAGGACTTGGAAGTAATCTGAAGGCAAACGGCTCCCAGATTCTTCAGCTTCGTGCTAACTGCATGCATAAAGTGTCACATATTTGCCTCAAACTGGGACAAATTACTCAACAAAAAGTCTCAAAAAGACTTGCGTATGTGGCGCTGTATGCCACCTCTATGTACACTCTTAAAAATGATGGTGCTTCAAGGGTTCTTTAGTAAAGAAAATGGTTCTGTATAGAACCATGAACACCCAGAGACCCCTTTACATGATTAAAGGGTTCTTTGCATCATGAAAGGTATCTTTGGATTGATGGAAAAGGTACATGAATACGCTATATACGGTTCTATATACAACCTGTCTGAAACGGGTTCTATATAGCACCCAAAATGGCTCTTCTGTTCTTACAAGTTGACACTGCAACAATAGAAGAACATACAACTCATACAACACATTCTCCATCAATCTGAAGAACGGGTTAACGATGCAAAGAACGCTTTATCATGCAATGGGTTCTCTGAATGTTCATGGTTCTATATAGAACCATTTTCTTTACTTAAGACCCCTGGAAGCACCATCTTTTTTAAGAGTGTGGAACAATAGAAGAACCCTTTTAGGTGCTATATAGGACCCTTTTCAAAAATGTTCTACATAGAAACAAAAACAACACATTCTCCATCAATCTGAAGAACGGGTTAACGATGCAAAGAACCTTTGAATCATGCAAAGCGTTCTTTGAGTGTTCATGGTTCTATATACAACCATTTTCTTGACCAAAGAATCCTTGAAGCACCATCCTTTTAAGAGTGTGAAACAATAGAAGAACTCTTTCTGGTGCCATATACAGCCCTTTAAATAAAGGTTCTATATAGAACCATATACAACATATTCTCCATCAATCTGAAGAACGTATTAACGTGTAAAGAACCCTTAACAATGCAAAGGAATCTTTGAGTGTTCATGTTTCTATATAGAATCATTTTCTTTACTAAAGAACCCTTGAAGCACCATCCTTGTTAAGAGTGTAGAACAGTAGAACAACCCTTTTTGGTGCTATATGGAACCCTTTTCATAAAGGTTCTACGTAGAACCATATACAACACATTCTCCATCAATCTGAAAAATGGGTTAACGATGCAAACAACTCTTAAATCATGCAAATGGTTTTTTGAGTCTTCATGGTTCTATATAGAGACATTTTCTTTACTAAATAATCCTTAAGGCACCATCTTTTTAAGAGTGTGGAACAGTAGAAGAACAATTTTTGGTGCTACAGGGTTCTTTGCATTATTAACACGTTCTTCAGATTGATGGAGAACTCTTTAATCATGCAAAGGGTTCCTTGAGTGTTCATGACTCTATATAGAACCATTTTCTTTACTAAAGAACCCTTGAAGAACCTTCTTTTTTTAAGTGTGTATACAAATGAACAAAAGTACATGTTGTCTATTAGGCACAGCTAAAGACAGTCGTAGCCGACATACTGAAGCCATTCATTTTTCCCAGAGAGAAAAGCGTCTTAGAGTCAGAGTCACTTATTTGGACAATTACAAAACTCAGAGGTCTATTTTTCCCGAACTGACTGGGTGTTTTACAGGTTAATGGTATCAGGAACGTTAACATGAACTCCATTGCTAGATGTAGGTGCTGAACTGAAGAAAGCGTGTGAAGTTCACAGTCTTGCATCTTTAGTATGCAGAAATGTATAATATAGTGTAGGATTTGTAAATGTATTATTTGATCTTGTGGGATCTTGGTTACTTTTCTTCACTCTACCATGTGTGGATTTTATATTTAGATTGTCTGAATTAACATCAGAACATGTTATTGTCTCTGATGTCATTTTGTTTTGATGTTTTGAGAAGAGAAGTTTAGGCTCTACCAGCTTTAATAGTTCACATGTTTTGCCAACACTGAATAACACAGAAATAAGCACTGCTGTGTTATAATAAATTTGTACATTTTTGTACTTAAGGCCTCAGTATGCATTCTCTCTTATGCACCTGCAGAATTCATGATTTTACACTGTTCTAAGTAAAGTTTGAATAACCCAGTTAATTTACTTTTTTTTTTAATTGAAAATAAGATAAGAACGTATCTTGGACTGTATACAAACTTAAATACGGCATTTTCCTGCACATTTTCTATTTATTTTCTCTGAGTACAGAAGAAAAACAAAATATAAAATGTAACTTTTTCACAGCCCATTTTTCTCCCAATATGTTAAATTCAGCAAATAAACTGTAATTGTGCATTAAAATGTGCAGAATGTGTGGTCACTTTTTGTCATTTGACCAGGGGTGCCCAAACTTTTGCATTCAACTGTATTTCTTTGATGTTTTTGTTCATCAGTGTTCTTGCACTACAATACCCAGCATGCATTATGAAACTACACCATGCAATAATCCCTGTGGTGTCAACCAAAGAACTTGTAGAAAATGAGAATTATCTCTCTGTAATGTCTTCTGGGTTTTTCGAACACTAGAGGGCGCTCTCAAGCGAGTCAAAATGAATGGGCTATGATGGAACATTTGAGCCAAATCATAGTTCATAAATTCTTAAACATTTTTAATATGAAGGGTTACATTCACTTCCTGAACACTGAATAGCATAAAACATTTTAACACTGCTGTTATATTTTTGAGAGCTTTTAAACTCGAGCTATAGGAGTTTAAAATGACGCCTCATGTACATTCATGATTTCAGTGAGCGTGAACAGCCAATCAGCTGCTCAGCTCGCCAACCAATCACCACTCAGTAGCAGTAATGTTAGCATCCTGCTGCCCAAAACCTGTTTGCTGTAGAAAAAAAAATATATATAGGTAAGTTTCCTTTGCTTTTTTAGTGAAATACATCCTTCTACTTTCTAAAATTAAAGAAACGTTCTGGGTGAGTAATTAGAAAATATTTTAATTTTTCATTTTTAGCTGTTTAGCTCCATTCTCCCCATTTATTGAGGACTTCCTCGCGGGCGCCCTCTAGTGTTCTGCAGTCCTGTTTTTGATATAACGGGGGAAATAGGAAGAGGCCAGGCTCCTCATAAACTGGCTCTGGTGTCAACCAATCTTGACTGATCTACAAACTAACAAATAAGCTACCATTAGTGTACCTCAGTTGTCAAACAAAGTCAGAGCCAGGTAGCTACCTTTCTTACATTAGCTTATAGCTTGTCCTCCTCATCTGATCAGTCAAGAAGTAAATAAAAGTAAGTATATTCCAAACAGTCCACCCCAAAAAATGCACCAAAAGCAGTTTTCAAAAGTCCTCCCACCTTCAAGATACATCATCAGAAGGTGAAGATCAGATTACCTAGGCTTTAAACTAAAAAATCTCACTCTAGCGTTTGTTGCAACACCACTATATGAGACGAGAAGGCATGTTTACAGCAATTGCAGCACTGGTTACATATTTTACTTTGGCCGAGGTGTCCTTTTTACTGCCCTGTTGCGGCTCCACAGCAGAATTAGATTTTAGGTAAAAATAAAATGATCCTCCTTTACAGTAAAATAAAGCTCTGCTGATCATTCAACACAGTTTTAATACTAAATGGTCTTAAACGCTGGAGTTAATGTAGACTATAACTGTTAATTTATCAACCTTCAACACTGAAGATTGGCGCGCAGACTGCTGGTCACCATAGCAACAACAACAGTCTCACCTTGCTAGCAGCTAACGAAAAGGCAAAGAGAAAGATTTTAGATGAACATCGATAATTTGGAGACAATGGACTTATTTGCATTTAAAAGCACTCCAGCTGGTTTCCTGATACGTTTAATCTGCAACGAGAAACTCTAAAACATATTCTCGTTCTAATTTTCCTGTTAGCCTAAATAGTGCAGCAGTTACATTCTGGCGCCTCAGGCACCATTTAAGGTGGAACGGTAAAATTCGAACAAGAAGCTGGCGAATGAGAAGCGACTTTGAGAGAGATTTTACAAGAAACTGTTCTACTTTTGTGGAAAAGTTTCCTGCTGGAGATGCGAGAAAAGCAGCTATAACTGAGCTAAAGCTTAAAGCAGAGAAAAGTGAGTCTGCATTTTCATTTATATTATATTTTTAGCCTATACTAGTACATTAGTACATACTGAGACATATTTACAGCCAAGATGGTAAAACGGACATAAAATGTTGTGGCTTCCAAAGTAGTTTAATTTTTGTTTAAAGGACAAAATGGCTCTTTTTAATTTAGTTTGTCGACACCTGAGCTAGATGATCAGTTTAGGCCTACCTGATAATGACTAATCTAAAGTGGAACACACCCTATTCCCATACTGCTATGTCCTAAGCTCACCCCGGTTACCCAATCAGTTTTCACACAAAAAAACAGGCCCAAAAACTAGTCGTGGCAGGCTCCCCTTGATGTCTCTCTCAAGCGTGGCCAGCATCTAAGAGCCTTTAATCCTAGCTCATCGATCAAGCCCCACTTTAGTCTTGATAAAAGAGCCATTTCTCAAGTTCCTGCTTTTCTCTCTTCTTTGCCCCCCCCCACCCCTTCCATACCTTCCCCGCTGCAGCCTGTTGGATCTATCTGCAAGAGGACTGTTTTGTCAGCAATGTGACAGTGGGCCTTGACTGGATCTAAATCATACGTAGCATATCAAAGCGCTGCCTCGTGAAAGCCCGTGCCAAAGAAGATGACTCCATTTGATAGAGTTCCAAAGAAGCTCTCTGGTTACTTTACCGTGTGTCGAGGCTGTATTACCTCCCCAGTAAGTTATGGATGGTGCGGTCAGTCACCAGCACATTCTTGAATGGTGAGACATCCACAAGTCTGCACACCTTTCCAAACATGATCTCTTCAAAATAATCGAGGATCAGCATGGCAGCAGGGTTTTTAATCAGAAGCTGTGGATAATGTGCTTAAGCCGGATCAAACATCACGCTTTATATGATACATAAGAATCAAAAGCGCATTAGAAAATACATTAAAGGGGACATTCTTGCATGTTTTTGTCACTGAGTTCCACATGCAATCCACAAATGTGGGGATTTCTGGACATCCCATTCCAAAACCACGGGCATTAATATGGAGTTGCCCCCACTTTGCAGCTATAACAGCTTCCACTCTTCTGGGAAGGCTTTCCAAATGATGTTGGAAATCTAGGCCCATTTGTGAGGTCAGGCACCGATGTTGGACAAAAAGGCCTTTCTCACAATCGACATTCCATCTACCTTTTTCATGAAGCTCCTGATGCCCAGTTCTTCTGCTGATGTTGCTTCAAAAGGCAGTTTGGAAAACATGTAGTGAGTGATACAACAGAAGATTTTCACAAGCTATGCACTTCAGCACTCTGCTGACCCGCTCTGTGAGTTTGGGTGGCCTAATGGCTGAGCTGTTGTTGCTCCTAGATGCTTCTATTTCACAATACATTTTACGGCCAAAAGTATGTGGACACCCCTCCTAGTTAAGTTCAATTTATATAGCACCTTCTCAAACCCAAGGACGCTTCACAAAAAGATGACACACACACACAACTCTACGTTTCCAACAGCTAGCAGGGGGGATTACCATGACCACAGTATAGAGTCACTTAGCTAGCCCGAAAAGAGTCCTTAGGCGCAGGGGAAAGTCTCACTACATAACTACAGTGCATCAAACAGGCAGCCAGCCTAGGAAGCCTTGAAGGCTGAAAATGTCCTTAGCCACGAAGGGGGAGCATTTTCCTGCAGCCAAACACCACCAGTCCAGGCAGCCTCCTAGCTGCAGTGCAGTATAGTAGACATGCTGAAAGTGCTGAATCACGTAAAAATGGCCTATCCTCTGTTGCATCACTCACTACAGAGTTCCAACCTGCCTCTGGAACCAACATCAGCACAAGAACTGTGCATCAGGAGCTTTGTGAATTAGGTTTCCATGGCCGAGCAGCTGCATACAAGCCTAGGATTGCTATGCTCAATGCCAAGTGTCGGCTGGAGTGGTGTAAAGCACACCACCGCTGGACTCTGGAGCAGTACAAATGTGTTCTCTGGAGTGATGAGTCATGGTTCACTATCAGGCAGTCTTTTTATGCAACATCAGTGCCTGACCTCACAAATGCTCTTTTGACTGAATGGGCACAAATTCCCACAGACACACTCCAAAATCTCATGGAAAGCAGAAGAGTGGAGGCAGTCACAGTCGCAAACGGGGAGGAACTCCATATTGATGCCCATGCTTTTGGAATGGGATATCCAACAAGCTCATATAGATGTGATGGTCAAGTGTCAGCTGTTATTTTTTTTGCCAAATATGTGTGATTAAGCAAACTGAACTACAAATATGAACACAAATTTATATATAACATGTATAAATGTATACATGTATAAATGCTGGTTTAGCTCAGAGCAAGCCAACCTGCTTTTCATTCCATTTCTAGACCTGGTTTGTGAAATATTCATTCTGCATTTATTTAGGAAAACAGCAAAAGTGGCTTCACAGTCCTAAAAGAAGAGAATCCCTTCAGTGGTGCGGCAGGTCCAGGCGATACTATCGCTTGGAAATTTGGAATACTGCTTTGCATTTGAAACTGTGGAAATAGAAAGCCAAAAAAAAAAAAAAGAAACTTTGGGCCACGTTTTAATTGCTTATCTGCCTGGTGGTGATTCTGAATAATGAGTCACGAGTTCTGAATAATGTGATTTGCCAAGGGACATCAATGCAAAGTTCACTGCCAAGAACTCAAATTTTCAGTCGTTGTATTAATCAGTGTTTCATTTGTTCCCTGGCTAAGCAAGCCAATGTTTTGATAAGCCGGTCATAAGACAATGCAACATTGGCACCTGCTTTTACAGTCAACATCGCTACATCATCGCTAAGCAGTTGCGACAGGAAATTCAGGCACACGTTGTTTCTTGGAGTGTGAAAGCTGAGCCGTGAATAGAAACGAACACTTAAAGCACTTGTTAATTGTTTTTATCAACACCAAGTCTTTTTTTTTTTGAAAATTAAAAAGTAGAAATAATCTACTGTCAAAACTATCCCCGAGTCAAAAACATGCACGCACATGTACTGCTCAGCCTTTGTTAAAATGATACATTTACATAATTTACCTCTTATCCCAAATGTAGTCAATCAGGCAAGACATGTTCGGTGTCCAAAGTTTGCTTCTTTAGGGCCGAAATTATACTTCTGCATTTGCGTATGTGAACATACTTGTACGTAATGTGAACATGTATGCTAAGGGGCAGTGTCCAAACCAGAATATTCAGAAAACATCATGAAACTGAAATTAAGTTAAATGACTCTAATATTTTGAAGATGGGTCGTAAAACAAAGCACCTCTTCTGTCAAACACAAACTGTTCCATATGATTTCACACTACCTCTGGGTTGTATCAAGCACTGTTGGGTCTTGTCCTGCCCCCTAACATACCATCAGCATTTGTAGAGTCATTGTAAAGGAGGAGGAGACAAAAATAGCAGTCGCCTATCCTCTGCTGCATCACTCACCAAGAGTTCCAACCTGCCTCTGGAACCAACATCATCACAAGAACTTTGTGTCTGGAGCTTTGTGAATTGGGTTTCCATGGCCGAGCAGCTGCACACAATCCTAAGATTGCTATGCTCAATGCCAAGTTTTGGCTGAAGCACGTAAAGCCTGCCACCGCTGGAGTCTGGAGCAGGACAAAGGTGTTCTCTGGAGTGATGAATCATACTTCACTATCTGGCCAACTGCCCCTTAACATATGTTCACATTATGTACAGGTATGTTCTACCATCAGCATCTGTAGAGACATTATAAAGGACGAGGAGACAAAAATAGTAATAGCTCAACATACTAGCTGTATTACAGAAAGTCCTGTCATTTAAAGGGCATTTGCTCCGTCCCAAATGGTGCATTCATAGTCCTGCAGTCCACAATTGTTCATGCTTGTGAGAACCGATAATATAGCTAACAAACAATGGAAGCTTACAGTTGCATAGTGCCATCCTGAAGCTTGAATTTTATCTGTACTTTTGTCCATTTTTATAGACAATTATTTAATATTTATAATACAATATTTATACAGTTCCAGAACAACATAAGCAAGTCTTTGAGAGTTTACTGTTGAGTAATGATTTGCAGTTAGCACAGCGCTAACAGGTGTGGTATAAGCTTCCATTAGTTATATTAGCCTTGTAGCTTCGAAGCAAAACTAATGAAGCAAACTTCAGACACTAAACATGTCTTTTCTGATCAACTACATATGATGTAAGAAGAAAATATATGTATTTATTTGTCAAACTATTGTTTTAACCGGTTAAGAAGCAACAGTCATCTTTTGCCTTCTATCCAACTCAATATCACATGGTTACACTAAGTAAAGTAACAGTATCACCAGCAATGATGAAGACTTCAAATCTCCACAGCGCTTTAACCAGCGTGGACTCTGACAGCTCCGTATGTTGCATTCAAACACTCATGCCATGGCAAGCTTTTTTCATCCCTATTACTCTCTCCGTTTTATGATGAACCCCTATCAGATTCTGCCAGAGCCCTGAGATCAAACGCTGGCCGTCCCGGAGGCGAGGCGGCGTCGGCAGATTGCTGGCCGATAAGATCATGATCAGAAACGCAAATGAAATCTGAGGCGCGGGCCCAGAGCAGAACCGTTCCCCAGTAAAAAAGAATGATATACAGTGCACTTTACATGGACTTCTACTGGATACATGGTATTTTGAGATGTGCATCTCCAAATATAACATGCTGAAGTGCAAAACAGCTGAAGAAGAGATCACAATTTACACAGCATCTATAAATCTCTCGTTTCAGAGTTGTTCAGCACTATTTAGTTTACTTAATCCTCTATTGCACGATGTTGCCTCAGGGTAACAAACTCATTTTCCTCACTTTACAATAACATTAAACATATTTAAAGACAATGATAGGGTTAAAAATAAAGTCAAGAGTTTGAGTAAGTCAATAAAAAGCATGTAGTTGGTCATACTGTCTCTTATTGGGCACTTTTAAGCCTTTTTAAACATTCAGTATAATTTTTTTTTTGTTAGAATTTGCAGAAATATGTTTGTTGCCTAGAAGCAACATTGTGCAACAGTGGAATGGATTTAGCCAGTCACAAGGTCTCACCACTTCAGGGAACACAACTCTGTATTGTTTCTTCTCATTGTCGCACAATGTTGCCTCACGGCAACATACTCCAAAAGGACCCCTGCACAGATGGCCTGCTAACTAAGGTCTCGCTAGCTTAGCCAACATGCTACAGATCCAAGCACCACAGAACATGTTTGATTTCACCTTTCTGTCACTCCATCATCAGTCCACATGATTTGCTCTCTCCCAGGTTTTGTGTTAGCACAGCAGCAGTTAGTTGGAGTCAAACCTGTACTGTGGTGTGTTGCACTGTTTGGGTCTGTGACCTGCTTGCTAAGCTAACGTTAAGTTAGCCCATCAGACTACGGATCCAAACACTAAGGAACAGGTTTAATTTCACCTTTCTGTCCCTTCAACGTCAGTCGCTCAACTTCACTCCTTCAGATTTAAATCAGTATCGTTTAGTTAACTAGAATCGAATTTTTGATAGATGGTGTAACGTTATTGAGTGATGGCTTGAAAATCATGCATGTAAGCAACTGAGCCTTTTGATCCTTTTTTGATTTTGATGAGATGCAATAAAAGCAACAAATATGCTTTTACATCAGTTGCAATGGTTTACTCACCTCCTCTCCCCATATATACCACACACCATGGCAATTTTGGGGACAATACGGTATGAAACAAGTGGATGCCGCCCCCCAGAGTTGGCCACTCTGTTTATGGTTGGTAAGTTACCTCACTTTTTGCACAAAGGAGGATTTTCTTTCACTGACAATCTTCCAGACACCTTGCTCACCAATTTTGCAAGGCGCAAGGTAGTTTCATACTGGGGACCACAGCTTAAGATGGGAAGAGAGGCTGAAATGCTTTCTGCAGTTTTAAACCAGCCATTAATTGCTCTGCGATCTTATCAAGTCAATGCTATCCCTTTCTCATATCTTGCTTGTTACCAAGGATACAATATTTCCTCACACCTTCATCCCCTCCTCTCTTTGCATTTCAATATCTCTCCAAGATATCAGCCCCCTCCAATACATACACACACCCTGAAGCCAGCACAATCCTGCTTGGATATGTACTTATTCAAATCTTTTTTGTTCTCAAAAATGAATCAAATGAGTTAGCTGCTGTTGTTTTTAGGGGAAGCACAGCGAGAGCTCCACGGCGACAGCTGCCGCGGGAGCTGCTGGGCGGCAGGCGTGGGCCCCCGTGACAGACAGGCCGCTTTGTGCCTCGTCCCTGGGAGCCCCTTTCAGCTTGCCGGGTCGAGAGACGCTCTCTTAAAGGAATAGTTTGTCCTAAAATCTAATTTGCATAATTTCCCCCCCTAAACCCATTTTGTAATTGATTAGCCAGGATGTAACTGGTATCCAGGCTTACATGAAAAATCTTGAAATTAATTGAATTATAGAAAGGATTTCCACACAATTATATGACTTTCTTTCAAATAAAAGCAATGTTGTTGATCCAACATAATGTACTAAAATTGGTTCAAATGTGTGATGACATTGGGCTAAACTTGATTTACTCATTGAACTTTCTATCTTACTTTAATTAAAAGTGGTCACAGTATCATCATAAACAGTCACCTAAGCCTCAGTAACGATAAGTAAAACAAAGGGAAAGACACGCCTAAGTTGCAAATAGACAGAGCTGGCAGCCAATAAAATCTTGCCTCGTGTGCCAATCTCTCCAACTACTAATGGCAACAAACTACATTTCAATACATTGATTCAAATTTGTCCTATTTGAATACAAAAAATCATCAGGAAAGACATTAGCCAGGTCTACATTTCTCGGTCATAGCTATATTCTTTAGTTTTGCACTGGAGCTACACCATTTGACCAAAAGTATGTGGACTGAGTTCAGGTGATTCAGCCACACCCATCGCTAACAGGTGTATAAAATCAAGCACATAACCTTGCAATCTCCATAGACAAACATTGGCAGTAGAATGGTGAGAATGGTGGTACTGTCACACGAACCAAGTCAGTTCATGAAAGTTGGGCCCTGCTAGATCTGCCCCAGTCAACTGTAAGTGCTATTATTGTTAAATGAAAGCTCAGGAGCAACACCAGCTCAGCCACAGAGCATTAGATCAGGCACAGAGCCCTGACCTCAACCCCACTGAACACCTTTGCGAAGAATTGCGAGCCAGGTCTTCCGGTCCAACATTAGGGTCTGACCTCACACATGCTCATTTGGCTGAATGGGCACAAATTCCCAGACACACTCCAAAAACTTGTGGAGGCTATTATAACTGCAAAGGAGGGGCTTACTCAGCATAGTTTTGGAATGGGATGTCCATCAAGCTCATATAGATGTGATGATCCACATACATTTGGCCAAATAGCATGCAAGGCTAATGTAGCTAACAAGTAATGGACACATCCATTATTAGCATCATGCAAACTGCATACCTAGATCACCTAAGTAATCTCAAATAGGGTTGCGTTTGTTGTCACTGTATAACAAAAATGATGTATAAAGATGGACAAAAGTGTGTTACATTGCTAAAAATAGTAGTAGCATCCATCTTGAAGCATGCATTTTATCTTTCCTTTGTCCATTCTATGGCATGCAGTTTGCGTTAAGCTAACCATAAGCCTCTGTTACTTGTTAGCAACATTAGCCTAGTAGCTCCTGTGCAAAACTAACGAACATACTGTCTGGACTACATTTGATGTAAAGGCGTAAAAATCCTGTAAATTTTTGCTTAACCATTAATAAGGCCATGGCAGGGCTCTTGCGTGGGCCTGACCTGCTGTGCTGACCCCGCTAATCAAAAGCTTGCATGCTAACCGGCGCCAGCCGCGACGCTTTCTTTGCATCCGCTTCGCCGCCACTCACTGCGCTTTTGTGCTGCGCTACTGTGTTAGCATGGAACAGCTAACTGCGCTGACAGGGTCGCAAATAAAAGCCCACCCTTTTCAGAAGTGGCATTGTGTGCATGCCACCTTGGGTTTTAAATGGTTGGGTCACGGTTTGTAGTTGTTGTGCAAAGCTCAGCTGCTGCCCCCCAGTGCGCGGTTTCATTTGTGGCCCTGCTCAATGCACTTCTCTCTTTTTTCTCGGCTTTAGGGAAATGTCATGAGCAGAAACAGTTGAAGGATGGCCACAGAATTAAAAAATGACACCGTGCAGGACACTAAACACCCAACAAATGACCCTAACTCATTATGGATTTCAATGCTTTTTTCTTTCCTTTATGGACCCCTCATCTTTTTGTTCTTGTTCATATCGAAAGATGCTGTCATTCTGCAAATGCTGAATGCGGAGCAGATGGAGCTACTGCCTGTGAAAGCAGTATTCCCACAAGTGTTCTCCGTGAGAGCAGAAAGAGAATCTATCAGGATGAGGTCAGGCAAGAAACCAAGAGGCAGTGTGGGAGTGGGGAAAAAATGCAGAACAAAAAATGAAATACAGTGAATGCCCCCCTCCCCCACCCCCAAATACCAGCCAAGCCAACCATATTAAGGATTCACGTACAATAAGAGGACTGGAGAAAGCGAAGAACCAAATGGCAAGAACACTCAAGAACAAAAGCATTGAAATTCTTACCAAATCATTTGCAAACTACATAACAATAACCTACCTTTCATGGTAGTGCTGAGCGGAGGATTCCCTTTCAAAAACATTCAATATTATGATATTTTCTAAATACTCTATATAGCCAAATGTAGGTGGACATCTGACCATCCCACCCATATGAGCTGGTTGGACATCCCATTCCAAAACCATGGGCATTAATATTGAGTTGGTTTCACTTTATGGCTATAGCAGCTTCCACTCTTCTGGGAAGCTTTCCACAAAATTTTGGAGTGTGTCTGTTGGAATTTGTGCCCATTCAGTCAAAAGAGCATTTGTGAGGTCAGGCACTGATGTTGGACAAGAAAGCGTTCCTCACAATCGACGTTCCAGTTCATCCCAAAGGTGTTGAGTGGGTTCAGGGTTCTGTGCAGATCACTGGATTTCCTTCTCATCAAACTCATCAAAACAAGCTCGCTTTGTGCACAGGGGCTCATTCATGCTGGAACAGGAAAGGGTCTTCCCCAAACTGCTGCCACAAAGTTGGAAGCATATAACTCTCTAAAATGTCTTTGTAAGCTGTAGCATTAACAGTTCCAGTGAAGGGAAATGTTAATGCTACAGCTTACAAAGACATCACTACAGCTTACTACAGCTCATTATCCCTCCTCCACCAAACTTTACTGTTGGCACTATACATTCCTGTAGGTAGTGTTCTCCTGGCATCCACCAAACCCAGATTTATCCATCAGATTGCCTGATACTGAAGCATAATTCATCGCTCCAGAGAACCCACTTCATGAAGCTCCTGATGCCCACTTCTTGTGCTGATGTTGCTTTCGCATGCAGTTCGGAACTCTATAGTGAGTGATGCAGCAGGTGAATTTTACATACTATGCGCTTCAGCACTCGACTGAACATCTGTTATACACGTTAGCAATGAACATGGCAGAAACACCTCAATAATCAGGAGATGTCCACATACTTTTGGCCATATAATATACATCATGGTATCATAGTATCGGATAATATTAAAGCACTGAGCCTGGGGTCATTAAGTGAATGTCTCACACTGAAAAGATCCTTATTATTAACATTACCTACAAGGAAAACATATTTGCAGTACAAAAACCTTTTTTAATTTTTATGTATGTTGAACTAGTCTTTCAAAACAATCTGAAACACTCAGCAAATAACATAAACTGCCTCAGATCCAGGAAATCCAGCTTAATAACCTAAAAACAAAGTGTTTTGCAACACTATTTAATGCCACTATTTAATACTGGCTGTCTGTCTATATCACCCAAACTGCAAACCAACATCACAGTGTGTCAGCGATATCTGTACAATAGTAATGGCAATATACAGCCCAGCAATACTTGTATTTTGCAGTTATTCAGAAATTGCTTGATTTTCCTCTGCTTTAAAAGGACACTTCAGGCAAGGAGAACAAAATGACCATACTGTGCTAGTTTCTAAAGTGAGATTTACCCTTTTAAAAGAACTTTTGAAAAACTACAATCTTTTTTTTTCGTTTTGGGGTTTCTTTTAGACTGTTTTTTTTTATTAGCTGGTCAATACAGAACGAAAACAGATAGCTAATGTTACTGCTATCAGCTGTATAGCTGTAGTAAATGTCTTCAAATCTTTATTACATTGGAAAGAATTGGACAGAAATGACTCCTCAGAAGAGAATCAAGTCAGTCAGATACTTCAGCTTCTTCTTTTCTCTGGCTGAAAGGGTAAAAACTCCATTTTGTGCTAAAGTCATTGTTTTCTTCAGCATTTTGTTCAACAACTGAGGTAAGAGTTACACTAATGTTAGCTTGGTTGTATTTACCAGTCTATAGATCGGTGGCTAGGCTAGCAGGATTGGGATAGTCAGGACTGGACGCCACAGGGATTCCCAATGACTATATGATGTATTTGTGTAATGCATGCTGGTTGAAATGCTAAAATTGTGAATTGCGTCTGATGAGGCTGAGCGATGTAAAGCTATGCTACAGAAAACTGAATAACACAAGCAATAACACTTCTAGTGTTAGGCCAGAATACTAGAACATAGGTGATATTTTGATACTTTAGGAACACCACTTTTTCTTCCAAGGTGGTTGTGATTTTAACATAGCTTCTTGTGAAATTGAGACTCAGACTCAGTACCATTAACCTAACATTCAAGAATCTCCATTTCCAAAAAAAAACCAGAAACAAGCATTTACCAACTGTCACTTTCCAGCCTCAACCAAAGCATTAGGGTGCACTTACTTTATAAATGCAGCTATCATTTCAGAAGCGCACTGTGTTTTTAAGAGCAATTCTATATCCTAGTATGTAAAGCAGTGCTTATAGACTAAAAGCATTGCCTTATTCTGTGCTCTTATGTGGGGTAGGAAGGCTTATGTTCACATACTTGCTTGATGGGGCTGAAGTGGGGCATCATAGAGGATTAGCGTAGCTTTGAGTGTTTAGCTGAAGGCACTGTTGCACGTAGGCCCAAAATTTGTAAATCAAATGCAACGCTTTATATGTTTCTGGTCAGTAGAGATGATTTAGATTGATCGTTTACTAAACAATAAGCACAAATCAGAAAAATGTCTGATGGAGATGAATTAGACAGATTAGCTCGATAGCGGCCGCTGCACTAGCAGTGCCAGATGTTGTCTTCTGATGGTCTGATCCAAATCACACAAAATAGCTGCAGTGTAATCTTCAGTTTGTGTTCATTTAGTTGCAGGACCAGGCATACGGCCTCACGTGGACAGTTTATTAAGGCTCATATCCACGACATCGTAGGGGGTCCATGCTCGGATGTAATTATACACCGCAGTGCTGCCGGATCATTTGCTGTTGATTACTGGGGGAACCCTCCCCCGGTGCAGCCCATTGTTGGCTGGTTATAATTAAGAAGCAATTTATGCAGAGATTACTTTAATTAGGCGATTAGCTGATAATTTGCAATGCGAGACCGATGCAGCCGCTGCCATTCGCAGGGTTTCTGTCTCGGTAGAGGGGGCTAGCACTTCCTCCCTCGAGGCTGATGGGCTCTTTGATGGAGCAAGCGACTGTGCCATGAGCAGTAGCGCCTCACCAGCACTTCATCGCTGTGATCATAACACGTTGCTGGAGGCAACCTTGGTGGCAGCGGGAAAGTTCACCTGAGTTCAGTTTTAGGGGGTGGGGAAGGTGGATGACTCAGTTGCAATCTGGGTACTTAGCCCTGACATTATGATCTGATTATAGATGTAGCTGAATGGAACAAGCTCCTGTTCGATGGAGTGGCAGTTTCCGGGTAATTTAAGCCATGACAGAATCAGAAGCCTCAACAACTAAATATACATTTTTTGAATATTTAGTGTGTCCACTTTCTATCTTTAATATGGCTTCTATTATTTTCAGGAGTCCTGCTTTCAGTTTTTCAAATAAATCTGCAGGGATTTTTTTTCCACACCTCCAAAGTTCGGTCTTAGAAGTTGGTTGCGTTTTGTGCTTCTCATGATTCAAGTATAGTCAAGCACATCTAGTGACGTTGAGGTCTGGACTCTGGGGTGGTCAGTCCATTGTTCTGAGAACACCAGCAGCTTCTTTGTTTGATGTGTCTTTCATTTTCTCAGTAAGAGCTTCTTGAACAGCTACACATCCTTTCAGACCCATAGCGCTGAGTTGTCTTCTCACAGTGGAAGGATGGACAGAAACACCTGTGGATGTTTTCAGATCTGAAGCAGCTTGATTTTCTCCTCTCTCTCTCAAAGATGAAAGCTTGAAGTGCTGTTTGTCTGAAAGGGATGGTTTTGGTAGTCTACTCAGTGTTGCAGGTGGTTGTTAGGAGTCCCGTTTTCTCTGTAATGTTTAATAATTATTTGAATCTCCAATTTTGGGAACACTTTTTTTCACTTATTTGACTTTATCCTTTCCTAACACAAGTGAAATTTCTCCTAAAAAGGTGGTCTCTGATTTTTGCACAGTACTGTATCTAAACCAAGCAGCAAAAACAGCCAGTTACTGGAGTGAAAGATATGGGGGAATTACTTCATAACACATGAAAGGAATACCTGAGTATTTACAAACAGCATGTTGCTGTTGTCGTATCAAAACCTTGTATCTTCAAAATGAGAACTTTACAGGAGAAAGTAAAAACATACTCTACTTTTAATGTAAGTCAATGGAACCAGAATTTTTTTCAAGCAATTTTGGGTCATTTTTGTTGGTCCATTCATCATGAAATTTACACCCAATATATAGGACCACAGGTACTTTCAAATTATGTCAAAAACTGAAAAACGTCAAAAATGGAGGTACAAAGTTTTGTTCCAACAGTAGCGAGATATCAGCAACAAGATGACATTGTTTTGACATGAGAGCCTTTAAACTAAAGTGAAAGACATTTGTTCCATCCCATGTAACTGAACTCAGAGGTTCTATGAAAGCAGAGGTTCTATGTAAGATTTTTTTTTCTGATATCATTTTACAAACTGATAAAGTGGTCATAAATACTAAAGCATTGCTTTGTAAGTACTTCCTCAATCCTTATCCATGTGTCCTAAAGTCTCTGTGTAGGTGGCGTTCAAAAAAGTGTAACTGAAAAAACTTCAAGGAATGCAGGAAACTTTGAGAGCAAGAACGCTAAGAAGGAATGGGATACAAATTGTACAAAGGTAATGATAGAGCACTTACAAACCCGGCGGTTGCCCTGGCACCATCCCTCTCCATGGTGATGGGATCTCATGCTATCAATGTCCCCCGCATCAACCTCAATCTGGCAAGGCCTTACGTGGGCTCTGACTAAGAGGATTCCCTTTCAAAAGTGTGCTACTCCTTTGAGAATATCCTCCCTTGAGCCAGAGACCGCTGCATGTCAAAAGTCACGGAACGGACAGAGGCCTGCGGGCTGTGAGGGTACTGCTCTCTACTCGCACTGCACAAGACCAAGGGGTCAAATCAGGTAAGCTGAGCAGCGGCTCCGAGGCAGCAAGATTGATATTGCTCCCCTCCTACACGGCTGTGCTCTCCGTGTTACAGATTAAGAAGAAAACGGCAAGGACTCGGCCTGATGAGGGCATCTAAGGACAAACCACAACAACAAAGGAGCCCTCAGGGGAAAGGTGGGTTTGACTGGCCCTGAGTGTACTTTCTTCAGGCTATAAATAATTCGGAAAATGTAGTGCAGCATTGCAAGGTTGTAGAGAAATTCGGTGAGGTAGGCGTTTTGCACCACCTGGGTCCTCTGAAGGTAAAGCGGCCCTCGGGGGACGAAGGAAAGTGCTTGGTTTTATCCCGCTGCATTAGGGAAGCCACCTCCTTGTATAAAGAGAAGGGAACCCACCACAAGCTTTGGTTGTATCTAGTTTTAGACGCCTTTCCTGCCTGCCTTAACTCGCCAGCAACAGCTGCACCAGCTCCGTTTTGCACAGAACCATCTGCTAAAGTCGAGCGGGCAGAAATCAGTGTGCCAGCAATCAGTTATTTATGTAATCATTTACAGTGTGGCTGATGAGCTGAACAGGTGACTGTCAACTCTAAGTGAAGCAATTTAAATTCAAATCTGACTCACAGTCAGTCTGTAACTCATTGCTCTTGCATAGTACTCTTGTAAGAATGTGCTGTTTCCCGCAAGCAAGTATAGGCACGCCATTTATCAGCATTGCTACAGTATCGGAAAGCCTGAAATACCCCTGTCACGGCTTATTGCATGGCACAAGATCAGATCAGATCATGGGCCTGCATTTTGAGTGCTAGCGTGTGCATGCTAATGGAATGAATCCGCCTTTTAGCCTCGGGGCTGCACTATGGAAAGCATCCTGCTGGGGGAACGCTGGGCAGCCGCTTGAGACTGGTTGGGATCTGAAATGCAGGGTGCCAGGCGAGGGAGGTTCAGTGCACTTAGGGCCCTTGGCACTGGATGGGCTTCCACAGCCTGAGCAGAGAAGATGATTAGCAGCTAGTAAACGCATCGGCTGAGCCAAGAACGGTGGGAGAATTCACACGCTCGCTCGCCCCTCAGGCTTGAAGAGAGTGTGAAACATGGTGAAGTGGCAGCAGTCGTTTTTCGCTTGCTGTATAATGAATTATGTCACAATATTAAGAATTGTGCAGTACATGTGTGGGAATCTGTAGTGTGAGTGTGCTGACGTGATGTCCTATAGTACGAAAACAAAGACACTATGAAAATTAGCAGAGTAACACTACTCGAATCCTGCTACACAACATTGACATAAACATGCCATAAACTTGGCATATGTAATATGCTGTTATGAGTTGCCATGACAGATTATGTCACATGCTTATATTTTGTTATATGTATTCAAGTTGCTGTGTTATCGGACAAATGATCAGATCATGATGTTCACAAGTTGCTTCATGTGAGTCTAAGTTGAGTCTCAAGCCGCTGAGGTGAGAGTCTGAGTCGAGTCTTGAGTCTCTAAGTTGCAAGTCCAAGTGGAGTCTTGAGTCTCTGAGGTGTGAGTCTGAGTCGGGTCTCGAATCTTTGCTGTGCGAGGCCGAGTCGAGTCTTAAGTTTCAAGGGTGCGAGTCTGAGTCAAGTTTCAAGCCTCTATGGTATTTGTCAGAGTTGAGTCTCTAGTCTCTGAGGTGTAAGTTCAAGTCGATACTCAAGTCTCTGCAGTGCGAGTCCAAGTCGAGTTGAGTCTCAAGTTTCAAGGGTGCGAGTCTGAGTCAAGTCTTGAGTCTCTGGGGTGTGAGTCTGAGTCAAGTTTCAAGTTTCAAGGGTGCAAGTCTGAGTCAAGTGTCTAGTCTCTGAGTCAAGTCAAGTCTCAAGTTTCAAGGGTGCGAGTTTGAGTCAAGTCTTGAGTCTCTGATGTGCGAGTCTTAGTCAAGTCTCTGAGGTATGAGTCCGAGATGAGTTTCAAGGGTGTGAGTCTGAGTCAAGTCACGAGTCTCTGGGGTGCGGGTCCGAGTCGAGTCACTAGTCTCTGAGATATGAGTCTAAGTCGAGGCTTAAGTTTCAAGGGCGCGAGTCAGTGTAAAGTCTCGAGTCTCTGAGGTGTGAGTCCGAGTTGGGCCTAAAGTTTCAATGGTGTGAGTCAAGTCTTGAGTCTCTGGGGTGCAAGTCAGAGTGGAGTCTCTAATCTCTGAGGTGCGAGTCTGAGTCGGATCTTTAGTCTCTGAGGTACGAGTCTGAGTCGAGTCTCAAGTCTCCACGGTGCGAGTCCGAGTGAAGTCTCAAGTTTCAATGGTGCGAGTCTGTGTCAAGTCTCTGAGGTGCTAGTCTGAGTTGAGTCTCAAGTCTCTGTGGGCCCAGTCCGAATGAAGCCTCGAGTCTCTGAGGTGCGAGTCCGAGTCGAGTTTTGCGGGCACATGTGTGAATGGGGTCTTTGATGAACATCAGCTGTTTTTTGGTAACAGAATGTGGGCATTTTTTTTTACTTAATTAACAAAACCTATCTGAGGAAAACAACAGCACTATGAAAATAACCAAAGTAAACCTGTAAGCCTCTTGAGGCAGAAAAGAATATCTGGTCTTTGAGGAATTGGGTATACATTTCGATGGCTTCACAATCACTCTTTTAGACCTGGACGGCTGATCAATGGCATATGGAAATGCTGTGCTGGCGCTGCAGCTGCAATCGATAGCAATGCCTGTGCCTGTGGCGTTAAGACAGTTCATGGGAGGAAGTCACATGCACTGTTATTCAACCTTAAACCATGGAGACGGTACCATGGAGACGGCATCTCTTAGGCTGGCCCAGGGCCCAACTCCCCCCAGTGTAAAATTTAATACAGCCAAGCTTTATATATAGCTTCATACAGTAACATACACTCTCATCTTTATTTCAGTATTTACCACTTTCTTTCTTTACTCTTTAACCCTTATGTATATTGTGCCCATTTATATATTATTTATTATATGTCCAAAAGTACCCAGACATCCCTTCTAATTAGGCGTTCAATTGTGCACATACAGCTTATATAATTCCCATAGAAAAGAATCCCCAATGGAATGGAAAGTCCTGGAGCAGCTACATATGGGCCTAAGGTCACCATGCCCAATGCCAAGTCTCAGCTAAAGGGGTATAAAGCCCCCCAGCAATTGGTCTGTGCAGCAGTGGAACTGATTCTTTGGAGTGATGGAGCTCCATCCAGTACCTTTGGGATGAGTTCGAATGGCCTAGGTGCATCTGTACACCTTCACCTTCATAAAGGTTGCAAATTTCATTCCCATGTCTCCCTTCCATCTCAACCCTTCCCTCCACTACCCTGGTTATGCTAACCTATTACATTTGGCATACTTCACCATTACAAACATGCAACATCTGTTCATAACAGTTGCTGGATTACAATGGCAAGTTCAGCAAACTATCCACATGCAATAAAAAATAAAAAATAAAAATAAAAAAAACTTCAGCAAGTAGCTAGCCAACTAGCTAGTTATAGGTGGAATAGTAATATTAATATAGTTATAATGGATAGTTATTCACCTCCAAAGTTCAGTCTTAGAAGTTGGTTGCATTTCTGCTTCTCACAATCCAAGTAATCCCAAAAACATGGATAATCAGTGATGTCGAGGTCAGGACTCTGAGGTGGACAGTCCATTGTTCTGAGAATGGCAATACATAGATAATTACAGTGTATTGTTTATCATTTAATACCTTCTTGGTGTTCCCAAAAAACAGCAGCAATTATTTAAGCAATAGAACACAAGAGGGAGTGTGTTATCACGAAGTAACATCACGGCTGTGATTTGGTCGCAGGCGCGAGCCAAAGGCAGCTGTGACAGAAGAACACCTAAACAACCTGGAATTAGCCAGAAATGAACCGAATACCATTCGGCAAACGTGTAGTCTCATCTTTAGAGCCAACCAAATCGGAATGAACCATAAAACTGCCGCAATATCAAGTTTAGTTCAGTTTTGTCAATTTTTGATAGATCAGTATTAATGTTGTTTTGTTCCAGCCAGTCTGTAAAGCATCTTACAGCCCATTTTGTTTGGCGAATGGTATTTGGTTCATTTCTGGCTGATTCCAGGTTGTTTAGCTGTTCTTCTGTCACAGCTGCTGACTGAAATTCTTGCTCAGTGGTGATGACAGTTTGGGAATTTAGCGTAGTCTCATCTTCAGAGTCAGACCAAATCAGCTGTCTGTCAAATGTGATCTTAAAAATATCCATTGTCTGTTTGTGCAAAGAGTAAGAAGTAAAAAGGTTCAGATGGCTTGGAGTGATCCATGTTCGTGAAAAAAACATGAACACCTCTCAACCAATCAGCTTGCCTGGCCATAACTAACTGTTGTATAATAATCTGACAAATGATTCCAAATTTTTGAATGCTAATGTATGTAGAGTAGAAAGAAAAATATAATTATTGATGTCATCGAGGCAGGAGTATTCAGGCTGGATTGTGGGTTCAAACGAGTGAGTGGACGTACTTCCAATTCATCCTAGGAAATTTGGTGTGTAATACATATGAATGGAATTAAACTGCATAATAGACATTTTAGTTAATATAACATACTATCAGTATTAATTATCCAAAGACAATGGGAGGGGAATGGCAGTTGGGATGATTTTTGTCGTTTTTTGGATTGGGGGATGGCATTTATTTCCCCTTTCTCCCCTTTCTGAATAATGTCTGAATAATAAAAAAAAAAATGGGATTGGAATTATGTTTACATTGATCTACTGTCATTCTTGTTATAGATATTCCCCAATACTCCTTCACTCTACCCCCAATCTTAGCCCTCGCCACACCTTCATACACTGTATATAATGCCAGACAACTGTAGCTAATGATGCTTACAAACTAGCTAGTCAACTCCAGTAGATATGGCTGGCTGTAAAACCTCACAACTGAACTGCAGAATTGATTGTATGTAATGTTAGATGCTTCAGTAGCAGGAAAGAATCAGATTTTCATACATGACGCCACAAGAGAACCTTTACAAATGGCACGTTTTAAAAATACCCCGTATCAAATGAGCAGTGTTCGAGTAGCAGGGTATAAATTACCATGGAATTGATCTGCCTATTATATATGGCCTTGTATACTATCCACATCTGAAACTGTGTTGTATAGCATGTTGTCACTTAACATGCGTTCAACCTCAAAGCCCTAACAGTGAAATGGCCTGTTGTCCAACATACTCCACTGCTTGATGGGAGTTAAACTGCTAGCAGTGAAGGCAACTCAGATGACTCTGCTTCTGTAGGTGTAACACTGAAATCTGCATTCTGTCTCAGTGGGCTTTTAATCAGTTAGCTTTTGCTGTGATAGAGAGTATAGGACTGGTGCCAGCTCCTCAGGCTTTCCTGTAGAATATAGGCCACAGTAGATACAGTAATAACCCCGCTGTGACTTCCATAGGTTCAAATAGAGTGCCTAGCTCTAAAACAAGACACATGGTGTGTCACGACCAGGCTTTTTACACAGAGGGATGTCCTGGCTCTGAAAACACCTGAATTAACCTTTAGATGTCTTGAATTGTTACTATGATGTTGCTTTATTAATGAAGTATATTCTAGGTTATGAGCTCTGCTTATAACATGTATGTGGGTTAAACCTTTTAACTGACATCCTATTTTTGCCTGAAACGGCATACCCAAATACCCCAAATAACAGCAAGACTGGGCCCAACATACGTTGGGCTACAGCAAGGGTGTCCAATCTTATCCGCAAAGAGTCGGTGTGGCTGCAGGTTTTCACTCCAAACAAGCTGGAGCACACCTGACTTCACTTGGTTAATCAGTTGGTCTTAGTCTTCAAACCTTTCATCGGGTGACCTCTTGCTTTGTTGGAGTGAAATCCTGCAGCCACACCGGCCCTTTGCGGGTAAGACTGGACACCCCTGGGCTACAGTCATGGTCTTGGTCTCATCTGAAAGGTAACACTCTCAAGTTTTTCTCAACCGTCAGAATAATTGTATGAGCAAGAGAGGATAGAATGGAGGGTTAGGGTTAGGGTTCTCTAAACAGATCTCTGACTCGCCGCATTATCAAGACTATGGTTTGGATTATGATGTCACTGTAGATGGTGGCAAGGCTTTGAAGGTAAGGACCCACAGATTTGCTAGCGCTTCCTCATTCAGTGCTTATGTTACAAATGAGATGATAGTAACTGCTGTGAATAACGGATCATTAAATGGTTTTTGGGTATTGATTCCTGAGATGTCAAGTGTTCTAACGGTACATTGCATCACCATATTGTTGGACGATTTCATGCATAAAAATGATATATAAAAAACTGAAGTGAACGCTTCGACGGAAGTGTGTCAGTACTGGTACTGTGATCCAGAAAAGGTTAAATCCTCATAGTTCTTTTTACATGACCATTTTCCAAACTCTCTTCGTCCCTTAAAAAGCTCCTCACAAAAAGTCAGTACATGAAATGGTTATAAATGCGGTTCCTGATGCCTGAGACACTGTTTTAAGCTAGTTTTAAAATAAGAATTTGGCCTATTTTTTTTCAAAATGCATTCTTGGTGGAGGGATACGTGCAGGGCGTTGTGAGGCAAAATAGTCTGCCAAACGTATTTTTTTCAGATTTTCAACTATTTTAAAATCATCAATGTTACGAATAAAAACTGAGAAGACTCGTGTAGGTTCACTGGTGGTTTAGGATAGTAAATAAAATGGCTACATTTGTGTTGTAGACATGGCGACCCCTGGTTCCTATCACCACCACTGTAAAGACATCTGAACACAGAATCAAAGTAAGCAATAAAGCCTGCCTCTCCAGTTACTTGTGGACTGAATGGTATATTCCTGAAACAAATAATAGCAACCTTACATATTTTAAAAAATGAACTGATTCAATTTGTTTTATAGACACTTACAAAGTAAAAATCGAGACTACAGATAAAAACAACCCTATAACCAACTCTCTTATTTATAGTGATTTGACTGAGCCTGTAAATATCAGTGTTAATGAATTGACTCATAACACATCAAGTAAGTTGTTCTCCTCTTAAATGAGTTCTTTTTACTGATATAATAACCCAAGTCACATACATAAACCACACATACTCATAACTCTGTCAGTGTCTGCATGGAAACTGATTAAATCAGCTGCAGATCAATCAGTGTTTCACCTACAGGGAAAGAAAGATAATAAAGATTGCATATTACCTTGCAGCCTTTTGACAAATACTAACCTGAGTGGGCGTCAGGAGGGCGATGAGTTATAGGCCCCTGCAAACATGTTGCAAGCTATAGCCGGGAGAGAAAATCCAGGCAATGTGCGGTGGAAAGTCTGAACTTGTTCCTGTTAAGCTTTCAGAAGCAAAAAAACATGCCAGTGCTGTTGGACAGACGGTACCTCATCATTGAGAATATGTGTTATTGTTGGACGTGAAGCATGCAGGCTAAGTGTCTTGTGAGAGTTCACTAAGTACCACTTTACCTTCATAACAAACTTACGTTTGATCGTCTACCTTATATGTATGTGTGTTATGTTAGGTTACTGTGGTTATCAAGAACAGCCGTCCATGTGATATTTATTTGTGTTTCAGCATTAAACAGTAAGTAAGAGACTGCTCTTCATTCAGTTAAAGGTGCAATGTGTAAAATTTAGGAGGGTCTATTAGCATAAATGGAATATAGTTTACATAACCATGTTTTTATTAGTGTATAATCACCTAATAATTATTAGTCTATAATCACTATGAATCATCATGTTTTTATTAGCTTACAATGAGCCCTTTATATCTACATA
The DNA here is from genome assembly GCF_904425465.1 of Colossoma macropomum. Classification (NCBI taxonomy): domain Eukaryota; kingdom Metazoa; phylum Chordata; class Actinopteri; order Characiformes; family Serrasalmidae; genus Colossoma; species Colossoma macropomum. The sequence continues at coordinate 38,284,221 of NW_023494784.1, forward strand.
GGAAGCAGGTCCTCCTCCTACAGAGGCTGCCAAGTTGTGCTGCCATGTTCTATAGACAAACCAAACACCGGCTCGAATTCGGTCGTGCTACGGCACTGATTGGAAGACGAAGAAAAGAGAAGAATCAGTGTTAGAACTAGCCGGTGCGGGCTAACGATTCTGTGTTGTGAGAAGTTTGAGAACCCAATCTTTGACAAATCAATTTGAGGATCAATACTCATTATTTAGCACAAGAAAAAGCGTGGAATCCTCGTCGTCATCAAAGAAGCAAAAAACCTGACAGCCATTGTAGGTTCTACTACATGCTTGGAAAGGGAGGGGTGAGGGAGTGGTATTCAGTTGCTTGCAATCTGCAACCTCACCACTAGATGCCACTGAATCTTACACATGGCACCTTTAATTTAAAGTAAACACACACACGCACATTTTCTAAGCTTATCCTTCTGGGTTGCGGGGGGAGCTGGAGCCTCTCCCAGCGGTCATTGGGCGGAAGGCAGGGTACACCCTAGACAGGTTGCCAGTCCATCGCAGTAAACACAAATGTCTATTTAGTCCAAGTTATCAGAAAAAAAGCAGAAAACATATTTATCAGAAAATTACATAGAATCCTTAACAACTAAATGTAATATCAAATTTTTCATCATTTTCCATTTTTCTAAGAAATCTGCAGGGAGATTTGTCCACACCTTCGAAGGTCAGTCTTAGAAGTTGGTTGCATTTTCTGCTCACAGCAGTGGTTTGAGATAACTTGGATCATAAGAAGCAGAAAATGCAACCAACTTCTGTCTGAACTTTGGAGGTATGGAAAAATATCCCTGTGGATTTCCTTGAAAAACTTCTCCCGAAAAAAAAATGCAAAAAAATAAATAAATGATAAATTAAATTTGGTCTCACATTTGCACAGTACTGTTATAAAACCCATTAATGTAATAATAATAACGTTTTTTTTTGAAAATACATTATTATTATTATTACATTATTCTGTTTCATGGCTGATACTAAGTAATATATTAATATATCATTGAGATTCCATTTCTAAGTTAATCAATTCTGACAGATAACATAAAACACTATGTTTATATCTTTGGCCGTTGTTGCAATAATGGGATATTACTACAATCTAAGTGAAGTGAAGGGGTTAAAAGGAATCGACTGATGGTGCCCAAAGCTATCATGTTAGCAAACAAGGGCCAATTTTGTTACTCTAAGCTGTTGTTAGCCATTTCTCTCATGCATGCATAACCACTTAGGATTGCATTTTTCCCCCCTTTTTGAGCAGATAGGCTATCTTGACTGTTTCAGTGGCAGAGTGCTGGCTGATTTGAGGAAACAGGGTTTCTGCTGGATGGAAATTGCATAATCTCTATCTGAATAGAGCGCGTGGGCTGCAGGAAGCGCAGCATGGATAATAGATGACTCTCTTAGCTGCAGGATTTAGATACAATGTGTTGGGTCAGGGTGAAGGGCACTGTGACCCTCTTGCCGATCACCCCCCCCCAACTGAAACATACAGCTGCAGGTTGATCCGTGTAATATTTCCATGGGTTATTATGGCAAGCTTTTCAAGCGCTAAAAGCTAACGCTGGGCCTTGGTATACCTACAAAGTCTTCTGAGTAGTTTGAGCCAAGCCATATTACAGTAATAGGACACAACATGCCTTGCATAACAGTGATTTAACTACAGTTAAAGGAGTTTTTAGGCATGGTGGCACAATACAATATCCCTTATTCATCAAAGTTGCGTACAGTCAACTGATCATAAAATAAGAACATGCAAATTAATATAAAACAAGGATGATAGCACCAAAATATTTACATACTGCAATCGTACTCACACTAAACTATCACTCAGTCTAAAAAAATGCTACATTTATTTCACTTTTTATCCTTTTCAATCATTGTAAATACACGGTAAAGAAAACGGTGAGGCAAGGGTGGAGCAGCAGTGCACCTTCTGTTTGACCCCAAACTCCACCTAATAAAATGAAAAATGGCAAAAGCTTTTATCTTAACTGTGACATAGTCAATACTGTCAATATGCTACAAACTAATACGAGCTAAGTAAGTTAAGGTCAGCATTTCACTACCTACCTGCTCGGATATGTCCTTATCCTTCTTAACTAGCTTTTCCATTTTTCTCTTCGTGGAATGCAAGAAAAGAAAAGCACCACCTGTTGGGTCAGCGAGTACCAGATTCATACCTTTGCACTCTTGAGGCAAACTTAATTTGAATTCCCATTCCACCTTAAATAGTGCGGCAGTTACACACTAACACCCGTCCAGATGAATGTAACTGATACATCATTTAAGGTGGAACAGGAAATGAGAGTAAGAAGCTAACTTCCGCTTCTCTTAAACTTCATCTAATCTCTATCCACTGTATGAGACTTGGGGGCTATACCACTTAAGATGGGGGTCGCTGATTTGACCTCTAAATTATTACATTTGGATGTAACATTTATAGTTTGTCTGAGTATTTTTGTGCTTAACTACTTAAAATCACAGGCTTATTACATACTAAGGATTATTATTCAGTAACTACAGGGACTACAATGCAAACTGGCTGAGCTATTCTTAGGTCATAGAAGTGGCCCCACAGATGGGCCTTGACCACTTAAGTGGTTAAACACTTATAAAGTTAAAAAGTTTATACATTAGCAACTGACCCAAAATGCTACCAGCCCTCTGGGAATTCTCCCGACTCTCCTGATTACCCAATCTGGCATCGTTGTTTGCATATCCAGATCATTACTTCATTCTTGGTTTGATCCACACTGTCAATCAGACTAATTTTATCATTATATAATTCCTTGGAGTTGGTTAAGATACTTTCCCTTTTCATTTGATTCAATTTTAACCATGACAAGACTGAAAAACCACATTAAAAAAGCAATCTTTAGACTCTCACAGTGTTTGCAGCATGTAAACAAAGAAAAAACCTGCTAATGTGGCAGAACGATCCAACAATGGAGCGCATTGTGACGTCCATTCCCAAGCCCTGTGAATCATACTACACATACTATACTGTTCAGTTCACTGTTGAATTTAGATGTCTTACTAAATAGGAAGCTTTCAGTGGAGCTATTTGAAGTAATGGTTTCACTGGGTTACAGATATACAGTTCAATTCTGATAAAAATATCCAACAAGTACCTCTGACAATCCATCAGTAGGTAGCCATTTGAAGTGGTGAAGCGCACCTTTTGAAAGGTGGGTGGGGGGGTGGGTGATGGTTTTTATGCTTCAACATCAAAAACAACAAAAATAGTCTGAGGGTTAGCCCTGGCTCCATTTGAAGTGCGAAGATCAAGCGCCTTTTTGCTGCTGAAACATATTTGCAGGCTCATGAGAAGAGAGCCCTCCCGAAAGGTAGCCTCCAGCATGAATGTTTTATACCTGCCGCTTTAGACCCACTTGCTGTTTGAGAGCCAACGATTTAGTTTTAAGCTTTGACCACATCAGTGCCCACCGCAAGTTGTTAGCAGGTCATTCCCGACCCTTTGTACAAACTTTCCTTTTTTCAGGGAAGGCTGCAGAACACCTGCACGGTGCGCTAAGCAGCAGATTCAAACCTATAGGGGCGTTCAGAAATAAAGGCCACTCATACATAATTCATCAAGCTCGTGACTACATCATGCAAGAGTGAGTAAGATGCGTTCCACATGCTCCCAACTCCCGAGGCTATGAATATCATCGCTACAAACAAGATAAAGTAAAAATAGAGTCGTTATCGTGCACGCCACATTCTACCATTGGCCCCATGTCTCATTATTTTCTCTTTTCTCTTGATTAACCTTAAAAATCCGGTCACGAGATGCTACGGATTTATACGTCAGGTGGTACCCATAAAAGGAATTGGCTTATACAGCAACTGATAGTTTTGTTTCTTTTACATCAGTGTGAAATATGAAATCACAGATATCTGTCATTTCCATGAACCTTATTTGAAAACATGCTGTATCGCCCCTGTAGTATTTTTTTTTTATCATTGTTCATATTTGAGCCTCAACTTATGCATTTATTAAACTGCCCATATCATGGAAAACCAATTTTTTAGAGCTACTTTTAAAACATCAAAACATATTATTCACTCCCCAGTTCATTCAGTCCATATATAGCAAACTTAGCTGCAAAAAACAGCCCATTGTTTTTGTTATGTCAATAAAAACCAACGCATTTACAAATATATGCCTATTCACGGTGTAGTACTTTAGCTCCACCCATTTTTATTGAAGTTATAAGAAGCATTTCAGCCCAGACGGCTTTTCGAATGAATGAGGCACAATACAGGGCAAGCAGAGCAGAGGTCATGTACATATAGCAGTCTTAAAGGACCCTTATCATGGAAAACTTTCCCTGGCTTTTCTTAAATAAAGGAGTTCAAAGTAATGTTAGATTAAGATTAAGTGACCCTTATTAGTACTACTAGCCTTGCTCAAGGGCACTTCAGTCACGTACTGTCGGCTCAGGGGAACAAACCGGCGACCTTCTGGTCACAAGGCTGGATCCCTAACCTCCAGCCTATGACATTATATTATATACATGACATATGCATTATATTTATACATACATACATCCATCATCTAAGCCGCTTATCCTTCTGGGTCGCGGTAGGGTGATGGAGCCTATCCCAGCTGTCATTGGGCAGAAGGCAGGATACACCCTGGACAGGTCGCCAGTCCATCGCAGGGCAGACAGACAGACATACACAGTCACACCTAGGGGCAATTCAGCATGTCCAATCAGCCTGACTGCATGTTTTTAGACTGTGGGAGGAAACCGGTGTACCCGGAGGAAACCCACGCAGACACGGGGAGAACAGGCAAACTCCACACAGAAACAACCCTAGTCGCCCGGCCGGGAATCGAACCCAGGCCATTCTTGCTGTGAGGTGACAGCGCTACCCACTGCGCCACCGTGCCGTCCATTATGTATAAATATTGTTAAAGTTCCAAAACGTCAGTCCATATTTGAAAACCAAGCTGCCTGGGTTTCTATGATGTTATGAGAGCTCATTTACATATATCCACATATTCAGCCTAGAGTAGTTTAGCCTCGCCCATTCATACTGACATTCTAAAGAAGCATTTCAGCAGAGATTATTTACATATACCAATCTTAAAGGCACAGTAAGGAAAACAGCTTGTTTAATTCTAAGGACTAAAGACAGGTTGGAAAGTGATCATGTGAAAATGAATAACGGCCAATTTTGGTAAGCAAAACCACACAATGATTTTGGATTGGGATACAAAAACATTGTATATGCTTTCAAACATCAAAAATTGCCTTTGAGATTGTAATACTGTTACTTTACAATTCTTAAAGCATGAGTACAACATATATGATTCACATCTAAATGACGATGATGTTACAGTCTGTAAAGTAAAAGTACAATGAGTATGTTTACATGCACTCAATAATCCGATCATAATCAAATTATTGCAGTTATATGAATATTGAAATGGTCATGTAAACAGCATACTCATACAACATACGATTAGATCGGAGTAAGAAATCTGATAAAGAGAGCTGGATTTCAGCTCAGTAATAGTATTTCTCAGTGCCTGTAAACTCTTACTCTGATTTCTTTCAGATTACTCAGTCTGCGCATGTGTGAAACAGATAGCGGCACCAGAAATAAGAAAACAGCGTTGCCTCAAGACGCAACAAAACACTTTTGGAGCGACGCTGAAATGAACTACATGCTTGACGAAATAAAGGATTGTAAAAAAGCTGCGTCATGAAGTTTGAGTTTTACATTACGTTTACGTCACGTCTTCTTCTGTGACTTTATTGGCTTGTTGCAAAGCAGAAATCTGATTACTGCCTGACTTACGTAAACCCAGAGTTTTTCCCATTATCTGATTATCCAAGTGCATGTAAACGCATTGATCAGATTACTGACAAAACCTGATTTTCTGCAGTTATTCAATTATTAAGTGCATGTAAACACACTCAATGTCAATGCTTTACATTTTCAAAATATGCATTTTGGGTTACACTCAATAGAACACAAGTAAAACGTAAAAGCTTTACATTTATAGCCGAGTGGATTGTAATGCTATTATTGAAAATAAGCCAAGAGTGCCTGTTTGGACTGTTGTGTCGTGAATTAGCTCTTTGTCAGGTTCAAAAATGGGACAAAACTTCTGATGTTTTATTTTTGTCTGGACTCGCAGACAAAACGTAACCCATTCCTTTTATAACATCCCTAAACTGGCTCAGTGTTTTGACTGCTGTTTGTCCACACGTTTGAGTCACAGTTGCTGCCTCCGCTCCTCCAGTCAGTTCACAGTCAGGGAATTTGTAAAGAACAAAGGGGCGGCTTTCTAAAATACAGAAGAATGCGAATGAGCATGGTGTGCTCCTAACACTCGTGCACGGAGATGCTGAATGCGCATCACGTACTTGTATTGTTTGCAAACAATGAAATCAGAACCACTGCTACTGTTCCTTATAACAGGGTGCACTCTTTGTATTTGGAAAATGAGTCATCTAAATACTGCTATCTTCAAGAATGAAAGGAAATATTTGATGTGATCAAAAAATGCCTTTAGAATTCCCTGTGGCACAGACACAAACCCCCGCCTCATCATTCAGTGTTTATAAAGTCACTTATTTTAACTCGTCTAGGAGAATAAAGAATGATCGCACTATGGTTAAATGATGCATTGGTTTTATTTCAGAATCACAATTTAAAATAACATGATATTCAGCCTACCTGTGGATCAGTGTGACCAATCAAAAGCAACCATCTGACTCGTACAGTCTGAAAAATAACACATACAGCAGAAATGGGTTAAGCTAGGGTTACAGTAGTAAACATTAGTAAAGCGGTAAACAGAGTTAAAGCTAATAGTACAGGCCTAGAGCTAGCTGTTAGCACTGTTTTTTCACCTCAGTTTTGTACGCTGTTCCTGGAAACTGAAACCAGCTGGGAAGATCAGCTCCCACTGTGGACTTTGAATTAAGTGCAGAGTAGACGGGATAGAACTCTGGCTCATCGATGTCGCTGCTACATCCAGGCATGCTCCCTTACACTGGGAGTGGCACACAACTGGGGAAGTGGAACTATGATCGACGAGTCTGGGTGTTTATTTTGTTCCTCTGGGAAAGCCGCTAACCTAAATGGGTAAATGGGTGGGACCCTGCCTTGTAGTGGAAAGGCTGCAAGACATGGTGTATTGGGTGCATGCCAGAACCCAGCGGCGCATGGTATCGGGACCATGTGGCCCTCCAGAATGATGCTCCCCAGGAGCCAAACCACGCTCCCCAGCCACACAGAGGACCCCTCTAGGCTCTCCGGCATCTCCAGAGCATCATCGACGCCCCTCAGCAGCTTCCCCTCAGTGGTCCTCGGTGACCCAGCAGACAGCCCACAGGCTGAGCCTGGGAAAACACCAGGTACCCCCAACTTTGTGGTAAGATGTGGATTGTTTTTATAGCAGGCCATTCTTACCCCTCCCATTTCACCCCTCATTGCTCGCTAGCAGCTTAACAAGGAAAGGCAACAGTATCCTAGTTAATATGATAACATAGTCAAAGGGAAAAATACTGAATTAGAATATGTTTGATTTTTTATATAGATTTTCATTTTGCTGGAATGGCCACTAGGGGGCCTGCAGAAAGAGGCTGTAGTACACATAAAATATTTTAAAAGTATTCATATTTCAGTCAGGCAACTTTTATTTGTGTTTGTTCTGTCTGTGGTGAAAGGATGTACTTTTAATCCTGATCATTGTTTAGCCTTAGTTTGTGGTTGCTGTTTAGACTTAGAATAGCATTGCATTACCAGCAGTGTCTAAACTTTTGTGGAACACTTGTCTGTGGACCTGTGGACCAAAATCTAAAATACCATAGAAGTAAAGACACTGGGCAGGTTTTAAATGATGAATTTTTAAAAATGTTACCACCTTGTGTCAGTCCATCTCAGATGACCTTTAACCCAGAGAAATCAGCGGTGTTTCTCAATGTTGTTGATATATGGCTTCTGCTTTGCATAGTAGAGTCATAAATTGTGTTTGTAGATACAGAGACAAACCTTATTTATGGACAAAGGTTTTCCTAAAAACCCATTTCCAAAAACTAATTTCCAAACCAATGTGGTTATATACATTACAGAAGCATGTCCTTTTTTTATGCAGTGCTGTCAGAAAAGTGGAAAGTCATGGGAATACTGTTTTTTTTTTCTTAAGTAGAGGTCAAAGTGAATTTACAAATTACTGCTTTCTGTTTTTATTTGCATTTTACTTACTTTGCCAACTTTTCTGGAATTTGATTCGTACACTGTATCTGATTCTTTTCATGTAGGAACAAGATATGTTTGTGTTGGAGCTTGGTAGATGTTTTATACTATGTAGACCCCTTTTACAAATCGTACAGCTTAATTCATAGAAAATAATCACACATATATTGTACTATTGGCTAGAAAAATTGCAATTTCTTCTCCAATCACTGTACAGAAAAAGGTGAGATATGGCCTTCCTATCTTTTTCTAGGTGGGTTAAAGATGAAACACAATACCAAGCAACTATCAGACCCAAACATAGCAAGCTCATCTTCATGCTCTCTGGCATGTTGACATTTCCACTAATTGAATAAATGGACACTTTGGAGGACCTTTGCGGCCCAATAATGTTGTCCCGTTTAAAGGTCAGCATGTGACCTTAAGCTCCTGCCTAATTTGAAGCCAGTTGTGAACCTCCTCAGTCAGGTTAAACACTGTGTCGGTTTGTATGTGGAAGCCTTTGAGACAGGCAGAGCATTCACTAGTCATTAGATCTGCTTATGATGTGAACAGAAAGGATTCAGGCTTCAAAGAAAGCATGCTGAAGGCCGAGACATCTCTATCTCAAATAGGCTTGCTAGGATAGTCAAGGATGCACATATACACTATGACGTTCTTTTATTTGCATGCTTTTTAAGCTAAAAACACACGGAATCGAATCCCTATTTGCAGTCAAGGGTGCTATTATATACAGTGCTGTGCAAAAATTAAGTACATTTTCAGTGTCTGTAAAAAATATAGAACATATATTTAAAAGAAAATTACTCAATTACTAAATATGATTTGACAGCTATACATTTTTCCAGATCTGAAGCAAGAGTGGAGCTTGATTTTCTCCTCTCTTTCAAAAGTTAAAGCTTTAAGTGCCATTTCTCTGATGGGGGCAGTTTTGGTGTCTACCAGGTCTTCCAGGTGGTTGTTAGGAGTCTCATTTTCTTTATAGCTTTAATCATTTTTTGGACTCCTGTTGTTTCATTTATTTTTATTTGACTTTTTCCTTCCTAATGCAAGTGGATTTTGCTAAATTTAATATTCTCAGAAATATCTTCTCAAACTGAATGGCCATTTTGAATGGAAATTAAATAAAATGTAATTAAATGAAATGAAGGGTAATCTCTCTTTTGCTGTGTGTCGAAGTCATAAATGGAATTTAAGACTAGCAAAAATAGTAATAGCAAATAGCAAAAATACTAAATAGTAGCTGATGGATCTAAATGTGTAGCCTGGTCAAGTTTTGTACTTTCTTGTGCTCTTGTCCCCTGCACTTTTCAAAAAGCTATGCCTCTATCTATGGCTATGAAGAAAAAAAATCAGAAACCTTGCTGAATCAAAATTCAACTGTGGAAGACAATTCAATTGTATTATACTGTAGTACAAACCTAAAATGACCAAATTAGCAGCTTAGCTATCTTGCTTACTAGCTGTACTTAGCAGCTTACAACTGAAGACAAACACAGCTTGAGCTCAAATAAACAAACAATGCTCACTGCTGCCCTCTAAAGGCATTGTGGACATTATATTATATATAATATACATCGCTGAAGAAAACCTTCATTTTCGTTTCACTTCATTTCTCCATTTCGTTTCCATTTGTCGTTTTTCAGTTTTTGACATAATCTGAAAGTGCCTGTTGCCCTTTACATTGTGTGTAGATTTCATGATGAATGGACCAAAAGAAATGACCCAAAATGACTTGGAAAAATATCTGGTTCCATTGACTTGTAAGGTTACCATTTTGGAGATACTAGGTTTTCTTCCGAAAACAGTGATATATATATATATATATATATATATATATATATATATATATATATATATATATATATATATATATATATATATATAAGTTAGTTGTGTTTTCTGCTTTCTTTTGTTTTCATATAACTCAACCCAACTAATGAAAATGCACTCAATTCACATTTTCTGTTGCATTGTAAGAAAGAAACTGAAAGGATATGAAACTCATTTGCTGAATGTCCAATTGCAGCTTAGCAACTATAAAAGTTTAGTGGGACATAATGATTGGCTAGTGGGGCATCGGCCCACTAACTGACCCCCTGAAGCTGGGCCTGGTGACAGATGGGGTACAGTGGGGCTGATAAACTGCACCACCAGATTAGCTACAGTCAGTAATTGTAAACATATAGTGCACCTCTATGGTAGCTGGCTAATGAGACTGAGTATCTCATGTAGTGTTTCCATTATTTTGCACACCTGCATATTATACCACATGATATATTCTATTTGGGCCTACTGAGACTGATTTAGGCATAATTTCCCAGTAACTGCAGAAAATGTTCAAGGCAAAGGTTTAAAAATGGAGCTAAAGAGTCAGAATGTTAAGGACAAGTCACCTTACCAAAAACTGAGGTATGCATGGAGGGATAATTCTGGTAATGGATGTTGGTGATTCAGACTTTATTAAGCTGCCATGACCTAGATGTCATGTCAAACAGATTACAGGAACAGCCATGCTAACACACTGAAGGATATTATTTTCCACTCACTAGCAATGCCATTTCTAGAGATCGAGTTGAAGGTAATTGTCAGACTTTCTCTGTCCACATCTAACAACAGGTATAATGAGAACAGTTGACTGTGTCGAAAGCTGCAAATTTATGCTAAAATACGCATTTGATAAAGTGTGTGCAGTGGTACATCTGGGAAGGCTCTATGTAAGTACAAGAGGAAGAAGAAAAATAATAAAAATGGTTCAATTCTTTAAACAGTGACCATTGTAAGCTTTTTCCAAGCAATTAGATGAAATTGCAAGAAAAAAAAAACTGGCAAGCTACAAAAGTCAGTGCAATCGTCTCAAACACAAAACTTACCACACCAATTTACATTTGTCTTTATATGCAGAAAAACTAGTCACAGTTCAGTTGTTCATGTAGGTAGTGCAGGTTAAAGAGACACAAGGCCAAAATGAAAAATGTGTCCATAACTAGATCTGTTGCATCTTCCTACAGTGGTACTGCAGTAGCACCTGGAGTGAGATTTTCCAGTTAAAAGGTAGGAAAGCTTCCTGATGATGCTTCTCAAAGATGGGAGGAACTTTTTGAAAAACTACAACTGCTGGCTGGATTCCACCTCCCCTCACCGCGGCTATCCAGTGAATGCAGAAGGAAGCCAGATAGCAACTGCAGCAACTGTCTTCATTACAATGGAAGAGAATGGATTACTCAAAAGACAGAAATAACTTTGTGGATGAAGAGAAGCTAAATGCTAAAGGTAGCTAGTTATCTATATATATTGCCTCAGCTTGGATCCTTTTCTCTGTCTGAAAGGGTAAAAAAGTGTCTTTGGTGTTCTTTTTGTGCTGAATAAAGAATAAACTGCTATATTTCTTATGATTTTGTTAGACAAATGAGGTAAGAGTTATACTAACACTACCTTGGTTGTATTTATTAGCCTATAGATCAGTGGCTAGGCTAGCAGTCAGGATTGGTTAAAGGTGGGATGAACTTTTCTCTGTCTGAAAGATTAAAAAAAGTGTCTGTGATGTTCATTTTGTGCTGAATGAAGATTAAATTGCTATATTTCTTATGATTTTGATAGACAAATGAGGTAAGAGTTGCTAGCTTGATTACAATTATTAGCCTATAGATCAGTGGCAAGACTAGCAGTCAGGACTGGTTGACACCACATGGATTCCCTATGGTTGTGTAATGCATGCTGGGTATTGTAGTAAGAGAACACTTATGAACGAAAACATGAACACATAATGTATTAAATTCTAGTTTTGGTCATTACCAGAAGTGCTGCCTGTGTTAGGCAGGCAGATCACAGGGACTTAACATACTGAATGTCTGGCTTGTCTTCAAAGGCATGTTACACTACTTTATTTCCTCTACGGCAGCAAAGGTCATTGATTAGTTTGTATCCTAAAATAAATTTCCTACAAATTCATTCAGTGTAACAGATACGTCACAGTACTAATCCATTCATACATGCACAGTGGTTCAGTATTGGTCTATATGATCATGTAAACAGCACAGTTTGATCGTCACAGTCTGATTAAGGTTTTAGTCGGCCTAAGCTTAGCGCAATGTAGTCCGGACTGATATTGGCCTGGCTATTTCAGATAAACGTGGACATGTGGAGGTTTTGTAGCATTTTATGGCACTTCCTTTAGGATCACATGTGCGTTGGCAGCTTTATAACACCGAAACAAACAGGTGAAAGGGCAGGACTATTGCATAAAGGGAAAAAAGTCTGTCATGTTGAAAAGATATTACATGAAATGGTTATGAATATGCTGCCCGATGCCTGAGACCTTGCTTTATGGTGGTTTTGACACAAAGTTTTAGTCTAAAATGCATTTTTTAAAAATCCATTTTGGCCAAAGGAAAGATCAGGGCATATTAAGGCAAAATAGTACCCAAAATAATATAATTTTTCAGATTTGCCACTATTTTGCCATCATCAACTTTACATATAAAAACCCATGACACGCGTAGGCTCACTAGTTATTTTGGATAGTATATAAAATATATTCACCATAGAAATATTTGCATTGTAGACATTGAGACCATTTAGTCCTCACCACCACCAGAGATGCACCAAAATTTGGACCAACAAAGATTGAAATGGTCATTCAGGAAGTGGCTCGCTTGGTTCTTGGCCCACAATTTATAGCCAAAAACACAAAAATGAAATAGGAAATCCACTACTTAACAAATCATTTAAGTGGTAATGAAAAAAGTGAAACAGTGATTAAAAGCACTTCGCTCTCCTGCTCTGCTCAGCACAGACATGTTCAAACAGTTGGAGCAGCAGCAGATCAACAGTGAAACACTCAAACATGGTACCCTGCAGCTGCGCTCTGTACAGTCTTTATCTTACATGCTTTTTTATCATTAACTAATAGAATGAGATTCTTTAATGGGAATCATATAAAGAACACTGAGTAACTTGACCTCTTTTGGCAATACATTATTTTATTTGGTCCTTTTTTTACCTCAGGTTTTGTAAGTTGTTACTGCAAACACGTGTCTGTTAGATCCTGCTGGTGTGGGTTCGTGGTTGTTTCTCCTCTAAATGATGAGCACTAAAGCAATTGCGTGCTAATGGCGCACCCTGCTGGTGAAACTTCAGACTACTAAATGAAAGTTCCAAAGCCATGTCCACATGCTTTACATGTTAAAAGATTATAAAAGAATATACGGGGAAAAAAAAACAATATATATATATTGTTATATATATAAAAACAATATATATATATATATATATATATATATATATATATATATATATATATATATTTGTATATATTCAGCTTATTACTACCTCAATGAATGTTTTGAGGTTACATAGTTCATAACTTACACCTTATAAATATCTCAAATCTAAATACTTGATTCTATTTTAAAACAGTGTATTTACTGTGGGACCACAGTTTCAAGAACCTCAATAAAAGTGTCCATATATAAAGGGCTCATTTCATGGATAACCAAATTTTCCTGCATTTGATGAAGTATACAAACATTGCTAAAGTTTCAAAAGGTAACATTCATTCTGGAAAGTCCATACAGTCCATGTATGGAAGCTGCCGTACGATTTCAGCATGTCAACACTGAGCACCCAGCAGTACTACTTCACTCATCACTATGTCCTCAGGCCCAGAAAAGTGTTCCCCTCCCCCACCTTGGCTGGGTTTCTGCTAACATTTGTTGAGTGTATCACATTTCAGTGGAATTTTACTTAGATTTCTGGGACTGAGACCTATTTCACCTCAGATTTATCCATCTCGACAGCACATTAAACATAACTGTAGAAGTTCCAAGACCAAATTAGAGAGTATTGTTATTGAAACATTATTATATGGTGAAACAACAATCTTGATGCTTGTTTTTCAGTCATAATGGTATTCATGCATTAAAATAGTTTTCTTTTGATAAAGTTATTTTAAATATATAAATATAATTTTTATGAATTGTACATGTTTATATATATATATATATATATATATATATATATATATATATATATATATATATATATATATATGCATTTTTCTTTGAGATTTTAGGTTAATATCTTTTGGTGTAAAAGATTTGGAAATTTATCAAGTCATGATTTGAACTAAAAACACAAACGAAACTGAAATAAATCTGTTTTTACTCAGTTTTGTGGGGGCTTACCAAAGGTGGCATTCATGAGCACATCCTCATTAACAACCTCTACCTTCCATTTCAGTACTGTTTTAATATGTTTTTATCAAATTGCCCTCACTATTTCCTCTTTTGAGCCCTGATACCATCTCGAGTTCGTTAATGTATTCTGCTGATGTCCTAGTTAGCAATCTATGGGTTATTTAACTAGCAACAATAAAAAAGAAGGCAGTGCACCTAAATCAGATAAAGCAATCATTCAGAACTCATGCACACCTGCACTCATGCTGCATTCGACTGAAGCTCATAACGCAGAGGTTCACCTCCATATAGGAAAGATAAAAGAAAACACTCTCTCCTCTGGGAAATCCTGCTCGGAAATTTGGGAAAGTTGGAGCTCAGCATAGGAATATCATAGCGTAGTCAAATCCACATGGCTACTTGCACAGTCAGGTGAAATAAAGAACCACTTCTTTACTTTTCAATGAGATTTGCTTTAGATCAGGCAACAAACAGACACAGTAATTGGTTAAATCAATAACTGCCACTTAGTTTGTTGCTAATAATACTCGCTTTTATGGAAATTTCTTCACTTTCTTTTTCTTTCACTTCTGAGCCAAGTTGAAGCATTAATCTGGAGTTTGGTTAAACTGCAAGTCCAAGCTGAGAAAATAAAACCCTGGGAACGTAGGGCCCTGATAACATAGAACCCTAGGAACATCGATCCCTGGGAACATGAGACCATGGGATCGTAGAAGCTTTGGAACATAGAACCATGGGATCATAGGACCCTGGGAACATAGAGCCTTGGGAACAACCCCAAGCTGAGATTTCATGCACTTAGCATGTTAGCATGCCTGAAATACCAAAAGGTCCCTGTCCACAGCCCAGGCCCCCACTAGTGTAATTAACCACTCATATTCCACACCGGAGCTCAGCCAGGCCTGATCCACGCAGCTGTTACGTTAGCAGATGACGTGACATGAGCAGAAGCTAGCAAAACTGCTCGTGAGAGGTTGTAGGATTAGCCGTAAGGCTGCCATGTGGACATGTGCCAGAGTGCATATCCATGCTAATCCACGTGTGCTGGATTCAGGCACCGAGGAGGCCGAGGCACCACTATCCCCTCCCGCTCATTCTCACACACGCATGTTAGCGGTCACGCTAGCCCTGGGAGACGTAGCCAGCTCTGACACGCTCACATAAACACACACACACACATACACACACACACACACACACACATACTCTTGCTTGGTTACACACATACACGCACTCTTTAACGTGTGTGTCAGTCATTCTAAGAACCGGTCTGCTTCTGGGTCACTCCACTGTTGTGGTAGCAAAGAGTGTCCCACAGGGGCGTAGCAGCCATTTTAAAAGTGAGGGGGACATGATTGTCAGTTAGGTTGTCAACAGTATTTGCTATATGATTTTTATACCAGAGGCGGCAACAGGGCGGCAGGTCGTTTTGGCAGGCCGGTATGTTAATATGGCACAGTGGAGGTGGCGGTGGTGGACCTTTGTTATGTGAGTTGCCAGCAGCTCTATGTCTATGATAAATTTCATTCACAGGCCAAAATCATTTTACGTAGTACAGATCTATTAAGCATAGATTTATGAACAAACTTCATAAAAAAACAGCAAAACAATAGTGATCAACACACTTATCCTTCGGTTTGGAAAAAAAAAAAAAAAACATTGTACAATGTGGTGGATTTCACTGCACTGAATTTATCACTCTCCTTCCAAAGTATGTCTGTTGTAGTGAAACAGAAGTAGGCTACATTACATGTTTAGCCAAAGCAGGTTTCAGTTTGCAATTGAAATTGAGACTCACAAATTAAACTGTACAGACTTTTTCCAATCATACATTGAGATGAATTCAACTGTAACGTCATCATCATCATCATCATCATCACTTTTATTTATATGGTGCCTGTCCCATCCACAAGGACGCTTTACAATCAGAAAGTAACTAAAAACACATCAACGATAAGCAAAACAACACACACACATACCTACAGAGCCCTGCTGGTGACATCCCATATAAATACAACCCCATTTCCAAAAAAGTTGGGACGATGAAAAATGTAAATAAAAACAAAATGCAATGATGTGCAAATCGTTTCAACCGTATATTATATTGGAAATAATTTAAAGACAACGTATCAAATGTTGAAACTGAGATTATTGTTTTTTTAACAATACATGCCCATTTTGAATTTGATGCCAACAATTTTATTTGCATTTTGCACAGCGTCCCAACTTTTATGGAAATGGGCTTGTAAAATAATGCGTGGCCACGCATTATTAACACATGGTAACGAGATTCTAATACGTGGCCATGAGGTGTGGGAATGAGACAATTAAGTGGTGGCCACCACTTAGTAAGGCGTGGGAGCGAGATCATGCCTTATTAAGTCTTGGCAACGCATTAGGAGCTTGTTCTCATGCCTTACTAAGTCGTGGCCACGACTTAATTATCTTGTTCCCATGCCTTACTAAGTAGTGGCCATGCATTATTTTTTTTAATACAGAATGTCACCTACTTACAGAACTTTGATATTGATACCACAGAAAAAGAGCACTACACTGAGTCACATCTTTTGATTGGAGGAGGTGGAATTATTTATTAGATTTATATTGTAGAACCAACAGTGTTGTGTCCCACATTAGCTTATTTACAGCTTTTCAGAAAAGGATGTGATTTTTAACACACTGAACTTCGATTTTGGTTTTTTGATGCTCTGAGAACACAAAGAAGAAATGTATTAATCAGGCAGTGACGCCGATGAAGTTGTTGAAGTTAACGGTGACAAGGTGACAAGTCGCTTCATACGAGTCTAAGTCAAGTCTCAAGTCTTTTGGGTTCGGGGCCAAGTCGAGCCTCAAATCTCTAGGACAGAATTTTAGTTTAGTCTCATGATTTGCATTGCAGTGTATAAAAGTTAACCTCTATTAAAAACCTGTCAGATTCAATACAGATTCAAATACAATCCTTTCATTACAGAACAAGCCAACACAGTGTAACTGATGTGAAGCACTGCTCTTATGAAGCAGTGACAGCAGTTACAAAGCTATTTGCATGCTATTGGCACCCCCTTGTGGTGAATTTTAAACTGCTAAACATGAGTAAATGAGTTACAATCCAGTTCCATGAGCCGCTTTGCATCTAATAACTTTCCATCTGAAATTTAAAAATCTAAAATTTGGCGTTTAAGAGATGTGATCTGCGATGTGACTAGATTAGCTAAATTAGCTATTACATTAGCTAGCATCCTTACTCACTAGATGCTAGAGAACTTTTTCAAGCTGTTCTTTCTTTGAACACTAGTAGACAAAAGGTTTTTCTGTAACAAATTCTTGTTGTTTGACGCTGTTTCAAACCTGACACCAGTGTGAGCTGTAGGAGAATGGCATTGCATCATTGGCTGTGCATGAAAGTATAGCAAGACTGTGGCAAAGTCACACATGTAAGGTTGGAAACAGATGGTTTAATTAATTTACCGCATAATTGGTGACCATGGTTCCTTTTGTGAAGCTTAAACTGAGTTACACATCTTGTCTAAGACAAATGTGCTTTGTGAAAAAGACCCCTGGTCCCCACAAAGTGATAAACACACACACACACACACACACACACACACACACACACACACACACACACACAGTATGACTGTTCCCTGACATAAGCAGGTAGCATTCATGGGTCAGCAGATGGTTTGGTCCCCTACAGCTGAAACAGCCGGCCTGGACGGAGGGTTTAATCCCACCGCCACATTCCTCTCTAGTTCAGGGCTTAGGAGGAGCATGGCTAGTGCTAACACATTCTAGCACATGCATATAAATAGATCTACAGTGCCAAGATGCCAAGATCTACAGTGATTGAAGTGCCTTTGAACAGATTATAATAACAGCTATTAAGCATGATGGTTAAAATGTGTTAAAATGATGGTTCAGACATGAATCTAACTGTAGTCAATCAGTCGTGTTTGGCGCCTGAACTTCTTTAGTTTTGCACTAGCGCCGTGAGCAATTAGCATTTAGCAAACTAAATCATCACGCACTTGCCTCAACTCCACTGAGTGAGTATCTCAAATAGACTTGCTTATATGCAACTCAAACTCTTGCGGTCATTATAACATGCAGTTTTATAATCTTCAAAAAAACTTCCCTCTGCTTTAGGGTCCTAACCTAACATAACCACACCTGTAACATACCTAAATTAACATAACCACACCTCTAACATATCTAAAATAAGCACACCTGTAACATACCTAACCTAACAAAACTGCATCTGTAACATACCTAACATAACAATGCCTATAACATACCTAACCTAACCTAACCACACCTGTAACATACCTAAAATAACATAACTACACCTATAACATACCTAACCTAACATAACCACACCTGTAACATATCTCACCTAACATAACCACACCTGTAACATACCTAAATTAACATAACCACACCTCTAACATATCTAAAATAAGCACACCTGTAACATACCTAACCTAACAAAACTGCATCTGTAACATACCTAACATAACAATGCCTATAACATACCTAACCTAACCTAACCACACCTGTAACATACCTAAAATAACATAACTACACCTATAACATACCTAACCTAACATAACCACACCTGTAACATATCTCACCTAACATAACCACACCTGTAACATATCTAACATAACCACACCTGTAACACACCTAACCTAACATAACCACACCTGTAACATATCTAACATAACCACACCTGTAACATATCTAACATAACCACACCTGTAACATACCTAACCTATCATAACGGCACCTGTAACATATCTAACCTAACATAACTATAGTAGTGTGAGAACCACTGATAGTTCACACTACACGGAAGAGGGGGGAACCCACTTTAAATTGCTGGGGTCAGACTGACCCCAAGAATAAAAGATGTTAGTAAATCTGAAGATAACAGGAGGGTTAAAGAACTGTTGAACAGGGTATGATAGCAGCAAAATGCATGAAAAAAACAGTACACAAGTAGAAGAGTATGCTGGTCTCAGGCTGGTTTAGCTGGTCACCCAGCATGGTCATATATGATCATACCAGCACCCAAAACACAAAACACGTGTATGCTGTTTTCTAGCAGGGAGTCATGATGAAAAGAATGTGCTGAAATAATAGTTTGTCAAGAAATCAAGCGCAATTTCCTTTCTTACTTCAAATGTAGTTGATCAGCCAAAACGTTCGGTGCCTGAAGTTTGCTTCTTCAGCTTTACTCTCCGAGGCTCTGTTTGCTCTGAGGCAAATGCAGCTAAAAAATTATGGAAACCTATACCTCAGCAATTATCACTGTGCAAAGTGCATGACAAAATCATGACACGTTTGCCCCAAACAGTTGCCAAGTAATCTCAAATAAACCTTTTTTTCTGACTCTAAATGAAAAGCATGATTTGTGGCTTTGTCATCCCATACGGAAATATAATACGGCCACATTTGCATATACATCATACAGGGTCATAAAGGATCTGTTTGCTTTTGAATAGGGAACAATATTTGCATTTATTTATTATTTATTGGTTTCCTGTTTTTTTTTTTTTGCACAGCTTACAATGTGCTTGTGTTTAAAATTTAGTTATGCAGCTGTTATGCAAGTTGAGATCTAAATGAAATACACCAGCAGCGTTAAATTCAATAAAACAACACTTATGTAAGTCCAGCATATATTAGTAATATGTATAATGCAAATATGAATAATGTTTTCCTTCATACATTCGTAAATATATCTGTGACACATACATGTTTGTACATGTTTATATATGGTTGTAATTTGTATGTCCCTTGGCTGAAAATAGCCAATTCCAAATAGGTTGGCAAAAATGTCCAAGTTGGACATAAGGGAAATCCATATATGCTCATTTATGTCATATATATGAAATCCATATAATGTAATGTATCAGATTTCCATAAGGGATATCAACACACCACTCATCTACTTCTAAATTTAACTGGTATTTGCTTCAGATCGGCCAACATACAGACATAGTAGTTGCTTAAATCTGTAAGTGTGCTTTTTAAGGAGATAAATACATTATGAAGTTATCACTATATTGTTACCGCTACCGCTAACTCTGCATTCCATGATGGTCTAAGTTGGTTTTGCAGGTCTGGTGCTGGGTTAGCTGGTCACCCAGCATAGTAATGCTGACCAGCATCCAAAACACATCATTTACTGGTTTTTCTAGCAGGGTACCATGCTGTTAACATTGTTTACTCTCATGTTGGCATCTGTTTTTACCCACTTTGTAGCTTGAATATGAAAATTACACAACTCCAAGCTCCGACTTCCCACTTTTCAGTTATACTCAGCATGTCGCCACTGTCCAAAGGAAACGGTATCTCCAAAATAGTAACTTTACAGGAGAGGGCAAAAACTGCTGTGTCTGATCCACTCATACCAGCGCAACACACCACCACATCAATGTCACTGCAGTGCTGAGAATGATCCACCACCCAAATAGTACCTGCTCTGTGGTGGTTCTGTGGGGATCCTGACCACTGAAGAACAGGGTAAAAGGGGGCTAACAAAGTATGCAGAGAAACAGATGGACTACAGTCTGTAACTGTAGAACTATAAAGTGCTCCTATATAGTAAGTGAAGTTGATAAAATGGACAATGAGCTTAGATACAAGAAGGTTTTAATGAAGTGGTTGGTTGATGTAGAGTACATGTATATTATATACATAATGTACATTGACTTTTGTATACTACAGGTGTATTTGGGGCAGATATTCATATCAGATAAAAATTTGTTTGATAAGCTAGCCAAAGTTTGACAAACTTAACACAAAGATGCCTATTCTTTATTAACACTTCAGTATTATATGACCATTAATCAGACATTCAAGTTCTAAATGTAAACCTAATGCCCCCCATCCAGTGGTATCAAATGCCAAATTGCTACAGCAACAGCCCAACTTTCATCATAAAGTTGATAGAACTTACTTAACAAATTTAGATTTTCTTTGTATGCGCAACAACTGGTCACAGTTCAATGCGCGCATGCAGCTAGGTGTCCACAGGCCCTGAATACACTGCAGATAAAAAGCTATTGGGTACTGTTAACATTCTGTATCCTTACTGTACATATTTAGACTCACGTATTGCTGAACACGTTTTGACTGTGAAAGATCTTGCAGTGCCAGGAGTCACTTCTGATCCGCTGGCGCCGGGCCTTGATGTGTGCTAACTCATGTCCCAAATGCAGATCAGTACATGAAAGGCAGGTTTAAAATGTCAGGCGGGTTCACAGGTTCCCACCATCTCGCTTCACACGTGCTTCAAAAGCAAAAAGGACGCCCGTCTATTTGTAGGAAGGGCACCTGGTCAATAAGCGAGACTTGCCTGCACAACTATTTCAAAAATAACCCCAACCTTTCAGCTAGCTTTCTTACAGCGTGCCTGAAAAAATGACAGTGGAACAAAACATGGCTCCTGATGGAAGAAGAAAAAAAGAGAAATCAACTGTAGCGGAAAAAGGGAAAGCATTGTTCACCTTAATACGCGCTTACATAAAACTCATTCTCCTCTACTGGCAAGATTTTCAGCAAATATCTCTCGGCCTTGCCTTTAATAGAAGCCGGCCGAGGCCTTGCACACGGTTGCATCATGCGTTACATCACTGGCCCGTAATAGCGGCCTTATTTTCTGCATTAAACTGAATTACGGCGAGACAAAAGTGAGGATACTGCTGAGAAGGCTCTCATTAGGACGAGCCCATTTTTTTTCCCCCTTTGTAAACTTAGACAAGTTTTTTTTAGCGGCTTGCACTTACTGTGGTCAAGGCTTGACCGCATTCGGTACAGCAGGCCGGTCCTGGATCAGGATTGAAGGCCAAATCTCTTTCCATGAACCCTCATTAACGACTTCCTTCTGATGCATCGTCTTCTGCTGGTGGATTAGGAGAGTGCATGAAGCTGTGTGTTTACCTCAGTACTACAGCTAATTGGTCCCATGGGCCTTTTCTGCAATACTTATGCTGCTTTATGGTGCATGTTATTGCCCTTTCTGGAATGATTTGGGAGGAAAGATTAGTAATAAGTCACAGTGGAAGTAGGTCATTTAGCAATTTAGCAATTTTCAAAACAAAGACTCACTTTTGTCGTTGCTGTCTGAGCACGGCTCTTAGCTCGGTGAACAGCATGGGAGTTTAGAAGTGCAGCAGGCCTCTGTTTTAAAAATAGACCTGCTGAGATTGTTCTCTCTCAGACAAAAAGACATTGCAGTTGCATTTCATAATGTTTATTTAATTGCAAATGAGGTCATTCCCACGTGTAGACACATCGAAAGGCTGACACTGCTACGTTTATCCTAATAAAGCTTAATTAATGTTAGAGATGTGTGAAAAATCGTGTAAACAGTAATACATCATTACAAGAAAGATCTAAAAGATGTCTGGAGGAACTGCCTCAATGTTGGACGTTGCATAACTATAATGAGAAGATGTGGTGAAAACGTTCAATGCACTATTTAAAAGAGCTTTGCTGCCACCTTGTGGCTGGTCGTTACATTGCAAATGATAAAACCATGATTTGTGTGCGTGAGACTGTGGGGAACCAGATGTTCCCAGGAAGAACATTCTGACGTTTGGGATATTTGACTGTTGCTTGTAAAGA
This sequence comes from Colossoma macropomum, assembly GCF_904425465.1. NCBI lineage: Eukaryota > Metazoa > Chordata > Actinopteri > Characiformes > Serrasalmidae > Colossoma > Colossoma macropomum. The sequence goes on from NW_023494784.1 coordinate 38,307,296, forward strand.
GGAGTTTCCAAAATTGGAGGTAAAAAAATGATTGAGATATATGAACAAAATGGGCCTCCTAACAACCACCTGCAAGACCTGGTAGGTTTTTCTGCTTTTTTTCTGATGCTGAAAAATGAATAACTTGTACTTAATGTACATTTTTTCAACACTTTCTGTGTGATTTTTTTCATTAACATATATACAGTCAGGATTGTGATGTGAAATGGTTCATTGTAGAGAAACTTCTTTACAGTGGTGGTGATAGGAACCAGACGTCCACCTCTAAAAGCTCCCTCACTGAACGTTATTACATGAAATGGTTATAAATATACTGCCTGATGTCTGACACATTGTTTTATGGTAGTTTTGAGAGAATTATCACTATTTTATGATAATCAACATTACATATAAAACTCAGAAAATGTGTAGGTTCACTTGGATAGTAAATAAAATGGCTATATTTGTGTTGTAGACATGGTGACCTCTGGTTCCTATCAGCACCACACTGAATGACTTTACTTCTCAATGAAATATATATGCAGAATTTCTGGAAAAATGGGTGGAATTCCTCTTTAGGTGCTTTGGTTTGACCATAATGTGCATTTTGTCTCCAATAACAAAGATATTTGACAGTTTTTATAGAGCAAAGTTCTCATTTTAGTGCCTTTACATTTGTTTTTCTCAGTACTTACTGGTCTGTACACGGTAAAATATACACAGACCTGTTTCTACACTCATTGTCCATTTTATCAGCTTCACTTACTATATAGGTGCACTTTGTAGTTCTACAGTTACAGACTGTAGTCCATCTGTTTGTGGTGGTGGATCATTCTCAGCACTGCAGTAACACTGACATGGTGGTGGTGTGTTTGTGTGTGTTGTGCTGGTCCGAGTGGATCAGACACAGCAGCGCTGCTGGAGTTTTTAAACACTGTGTCCACTCACTGTCCACTCTATTAGACACTCCAACCTTGTCAGTCCACTTTATAGATGTAAAGTCAGAGACGATAGCTCATCTGCTGCTGCACAGTTTGTGTTGGTCATCCTCTAGTCCTTCATCAGTGGTCACAGGACGCTGCCCACAGGACGCTGTTGGCTGGATATTTTTATTTGGTGGACTATTCTCAGTCCAGCAGTGACACTGAGGTGTTTAAACTCCAGCAGCACTGCTGTGTCTGATCCACTCAGACAAGCACAACACACACTAACACACCACCACCACATCAGTGTTACTGCAGTGCTGAAAATGATCCACCACCCAAATAGTATCTGCTCTGTGAGGGTCCATGGGGGTCCTGACCACTGAAGAACAGGGTAAAAGCGGGCTAACAAAGTATGCAGAGAAACAGATGGACTACAGTCTGTAACTGTAGAACTACAAAGTGCACCTATATAGTAAGTGGAGCTGATAAAATGGACAATGAGCGTAGAAACAAGGAGGTGGTCATAATTTTATGCCTGATCGGTGTAAAATTGAGTAAAACATATTCCTTACAAATCCTGAAAACAGGAGTGCTGAAATGACTCGCTCTCACCTTTGACACTAGAGGGAGCCAAGTTGGCATGATTTCATTCTGGAATGGTTGCAAAATTTCCATGCAGAAACAGTCGGAATTCAGACTGGATTTGCTCCACAGGCTTCTTTCCTCAGATACATTATGAAACTTCTGATAAAAGGATTGACTTGAGTGAACTTGATTTAGAACATCACTGTAAAAAAAGGCCTTGAACTTCATCTAGATTTATGCTGCTGTAATTTCAATGTTACAGCTGCATCAGGAGGTGGAGACCGAGCGATATTGTCCTACGAATGGGGGAAAAACCCTTTCTAACTTTTTACCATGAAGTCAAGGTGCTTGTCAGGCCAAACTGAGCGAAGAGTTTTGAGCCAAAGCATTATGTAATGTCTTGGCAATATAAATGAGCATTTCAGTGCGAGGCACAGTTGTGGAACAGCATGTTATGTACAGTTTCATAGCTTCACAGAGGAGATATTTAAAGATCATATCCACTGAAATATTCACAGAAATATACTGCATGTTGTCAGCAGCATGTATGTCATGTACATTACTGTACATTTTTATACAAATGTAGATATTTTTGAAGAAAGAAATAACTATGGGTTAGAAAGAAGATGATTGTCATAATAAAGAATACTATAATAACGTTTAGTGCTTGGACCCCTCATAATGCCAGTACACAATATTACAAATTTTACAAATGTATTCATTTTATAATTATTTTTATTTGTATAACCGTTTCAATTCAGGTCAAATTGCCAGAAAACAACAAAAAACAAAACAAAACAAAACAAAATAAACCAACCAACCAACCAAACAAACAAAAAAGGAAAATAATAATAATAATAATAATAATAATAATAATGTAATGTTCTCTAGTGCAGCACTGCATCCTTCAGCCTTATCAGTCTGACAGAATTTTGCATCTTTTTTTCTATTTCGTCAGTGTTCTTTAGTACAATATCCAGCATGCATTACACAAATTTGTCATACAAACATTGAGAATCTGATATAGAGGATAATAAATACAGATGGAATATTCAGCTTCCCAGCAGTAACGTTAGCTGGCTTCCTTCTACATTGCCCAAGTTGTACAAGTATGCTTGCAACAACCTTGCAACCACCTGGGATACTATAGCAATGACTTTAACAACACCTTTGCAACTAAAACACCTTAGGAACCACCTTGGCTAGAATACCAATGGCCTAGCAACACCTTAACAAACAGCTGACAAGAAGCTGGACTATCATAGCAACCTCATGGAAACACCATAGCAACTACATGGAATAACTAAACTTCATTAAGTTATCAAAAACATCCAACAGTGAGTGTGTTTACATGCACTTAATAATCCGATAACTGCAGAAAATCTGATTTCGTCAGTAATCCGATCAAAGCGTTTACATGCACTTGAATAATGAGATAATGGGGAAACATGGGGTTTACGTGAGTCAGACAGTATTCAGATTTTTGCTTTCCAACCAGCCAATCAACTCATGATTTAAACGTATTGTAAAAACATGATGTAAACGTAACGTAAAACTTGTCACGGCTTTTTTTTTTTTTAAACATTGCACCACTTTACCTGAAAATACAAACATATGCCATCTAGATGATGAAGAATATTTAAGTCTTTTATTTTGTCAAACATGTATTCGGTTTCAGCGTTGCTCCAAAATTGTTTCGCTGAGTCTCGCGGTAACACTGCTCACTTATTTCCGGTAACGTGGCCTGTTTTGCACATGTGCAGATTGAGAAATCCGAAAGAAATCAGAGTAAGAGTTTACATGCACTGAGAAATCTGATTATTGAGCTAATATCCAGCTCTCTTTATCGGATTTCTTAATCAGATTTCTAGACCTTACTCTGATCCAAGAAATCAGAATATGCTGTTTACACGTCCATTTGAAGAATCAGATAACTGCAGAAATCTGATTATGATCAGATTATTGAGTAATGTAAACGCACTCAGTGTTCTGCAACTGCTTTAACATCTGAAATGGTATCAGCCGGCCTTGTCAAGCCAACTTAAAGTTTGTTCACAAGCGTGGAAAATTACAAAGATGACATATATTATACTGTCAGTTATAACTATAGTCATAATAATAAAACACCATTCCCTAAATGCAGAACAAAAGATATTTTATACAAATTACTAAATACAAAATACAGGCTCTTAATATGTATCTCAGCATATTGCCAGTTTGACATTTTGTTAAAGAAGGCAGTTAAAGGTTTTGCTCTTTCTTTCTCTGAGGAATCGGAGGTGCCTTGCACTTGTGAACTTGACCTGGTATCGCCAGACAGTGGTAATGCAATCCTGTAATACTCCAGGTTTAACTAATCTCTAATTGCTGACTAATAGCCCTGATCCTATTATATTCTCTGAGAGGCACAGGTGGGCTTCAGAGGCGATGGCTTCAAGGGCTTTACAGGTCACTAAATTAGCATCCAGTCTGGGTTTTAATGGAAGCAGATGTTAGAGGTAAAACAGTGGCAGCAGTTACTTCAGCAGATGCTTAATTCACTCCACACTCACTAGAGTGACCTGTAGGAGACTGCACTTCTGACACTGTTCTAAAGCAAGTGCAGTAAGATGGTGACCAGTGGTGTCAGGTCCTTTAGTGAATAACAGTGTTGAGATTTTTAGCATAATGTGGTTAAATAGCACCCCTGCTAATGGCAGGAGCACATCAGTGGGGAATAGTTAGAATTTTTTTTATTAGAATTTATTACAATCATGCTAGTTGTATTTAAACTATGTACATATTGTAGTAATACTCTTATTTCATTGTTAAGTTTAGATAATAAACAAAAGATTTAAATTCTTGAAATGGCCAACATTATTATTCAGTCAGAATTTTTTGTAGGTGGTTTCTTGGTAGCTACAGCCAAGTAAGTTCTCCCATTGGTTAGGCCTTCAGGAGCTGAAAAGAAGGCCTAGCATATCTGATTAACAGCATAATTTGGAACTGACAGTGGAATCAATCAGTCACGTTTTGTGAGAGAAAATGTCACTCTTGGCCTTCTGGAAGTTCTAGATACATCAGTGACTACAAGTACAGACATTAGCCTAACCATTGTGTTTCAGTCAGCTGTTAGAAATCAGTTGTTAGCCTTATGTCAGGGCTTATTACTGAAGGAATCACTGTAAAACTGCTACAACCAAGAAAATATATAAATGTTAATGTCTATTACATGCTCCAAATAAAATGTCCACGCTTAACCTAGAATGCAAGAAAATGTTCATGTCAACTGGCACTAGCTTAGTGCTAATATACTATTAGAGTCCAATAGCGGTGCTAGCAGGAATTAATGTTATTGTATATTACAGTTTTCAGGACATTAAAAACACTCTAATGATTTACTTGTTTTTTATGAATAATTTACATTAAATCTATAATTTGGGTAGAAGTACCACAATATCATTGTAAATAAAGAAAAAAATAAAAAATAATGACCTTTTCTTCTACACATGACCTTCAGGAAACTAGATGATGCACGTTCTTGGTGAATGTCCAGATATTTCATTGGGGTGAATGTGGTCAGGTAACAGCACTGACTGAATTAAAATGTACATTTTTCATTAGCTGTAATGGTGAGGATTCATATGGATTTTTAAGCATGAGATGATAAATAGATTCAAACATTAATGCAAAATGTTGGAATATTTCTGACATATTTTAATGATTACTTTGCAAAATATAGTTACAGTGGGCAAAAATGTGCTTTTCTAATGCTGATATGCAAAAGTTTGGACATTCCTGGCCAAATGACATTTTCTAAGTGAAAATAAGTGAACACATTCTCAATGCAGAACACACTTCTTCATATTTAAATGTACAATCACTGTTTATTTGTTGGATTAATAATATAGGGGGGAAAAAAACATAGAAGTTATGGAATATTTTATATTTTATGTTTTATTTTTTCCGATGTGAACAAAAACAACACAGCAAATAAATTAAAAAACTGAAAAAAACTAAAAATATTGGGAAAATGCCATATTTAAGTTCTTTGTAGAGAACGTGTAACCTATTTTCGCGTTAACAAACGTAAAATTAATGTCAAAATTCAACTGTTTCTTTAAAATGTGTTTCACTTTTACTTTGCATACATAAACATAATACCAGTGGGACACAAATAGCCCCTCAATCATGGAATCACCCTTCTATAAAAATAGAGCAAAGTATGTGGCATCGCTGAAAGGCAAAATTTTTTGTCTGCCCTTTTATCTTTCATTAATGTACTATTGTAATAACAAATCACTTACATGTCACAATACAACTTTTATTTTGAAAGTGGTTGAGGTTTATGGTGGGCCTTGTGTTCAACACTTCTTGTACATTGCTCCCTCATAAATACTTGAATGAGACAGGCCAAAGCCACTTTACCTCATTATTTCTTTTTTAGGGGTCCAAGCACTGGAATGCTGGAATGCTTTGTATTCTTTTATTCTTGAAAATCTCACCATCCCTTCCCAAATGCTAGAAAGGCTTTCAAGGCTTGGCAAAATCTCGGCTTAGGTTCATCTTTTGAGGCTGGCGTTGCTCCTTATAGGCCAGCGCTGCGGCACGCTAATGCCATGGCATCCCCCGTTTCACTGGCGTTCTGCTGATAAGGCAAGCAGAAGACCGCTATGGACCCGCGATTGTTCTCGGCCGTGGAGTTGCGTAGGCTGAGAGGCCAAGATGGTCTAATCCTTACTTTCTATTCCCTAGTTAACAGGGTTTTAGCCCGGCATCTGAGTTCGGTTCGACATGACGACGTTTATCGTCCACAGACTGCATGAAATGCATCAGAATGGGGAAGGTGGAAACACTTTACTTGAACCTTGAAACGTAGCATAGGTGTAACCTTAGCCCCCCCCCACTAATTGCTCACTCATGAAGTGACGGCATGTTTTGCACCACGTCTTCTCACATACATACATTTGGATGGGAAACACAGGCTCCTTTCTCTGTCTATACGGCCATTGTTAAAGGAAGTCTCACAACAGCTCACCTTTTGCGACCCTAATGCAAATGTACACCTGGTTTTAAAATGCGACAGAAAATTGCAGCTGCAAGTTGCCCAAACTGTAGTAAATAAAGTGGAATACTGTACGTAATCCATGCGTAATATCTCTAGCCACTTTTTGAGCAGCATATGCAAAAGGAATAGAAGCGCATGTCGCATTTTACCAACCGCAGAGCCCATAAACTGCACGTTTAGCGCCCGATTAGGACATCAGGCCCTATGCATTTCAGTGAGGTTGAATGTGAACTCCAGCTAGTCTCAAACGTGCTTTGTTGCTGTATCAATGAGAGCGCAGCTGGGTTTCATGAGGCTAAGATAAACTCAGGAGCCTCGGAATCACGCACACTCCGCCTGTTGACGTGACCCTATTTGCAAATACGAAGTGAGGTAGGGGAAGAAAAAAAAGTTAGGTTTAGCGAGAACAATGCGATTGTTTTTCGCAAAAGCTAAACAGTAGTTGGAAACCCTGAAAAGGAGGAATCGGTGCCAAACCAAACTGACTCGGACCCCTGGGCCGCTACAATAGCCCCAATCTAAAGCAGAAAAGGATACGAGGCTCCTCCATATAAACAGGCAACAGACATCCTGAACTGGTAACAAAAGGTACAGATGACTTGCAATAAAGCGGCCAATGAGAATGTGGAGAGACTGAACTCTCCTCAAGGCTACAATACGATTGCACCTAAATGTGTATATGAGATTGAAGGACTGTTTTTGTATGCATATATGATGCTAGACTTACAATACCTTTACAATATGTGTACATTTAATGTACCTTACCTGTTGGGCCTAAACTATGCTTATAAACCCTAATTGAGGTGAAATAACTGGTACATTTGACGATATATGTGGACATTATGTTCTATAAGCATAGTTTTCAGAGGACAATAGGCCTCTAGGTCTAGATGCATGCAACCAGTAATAACCAAGCTTTGTCCCAAAAATGGCGTGTTGATATCTGTGTCCAATCAGGAGCCCCTGCTGACCTCACTTCACTTGGTCAGGAAAAAAAACCCACTCATATTCAATTGAACAGTGAAGTAAATAGTTGGACCATTAAAGCTTGCAATGTACTAAAATACCATAAACAATTTATGCTTCTTTCTCTCAATATGAGGAAATGTCAGAATGGTATTCCGCCCAGTCTTGTGGACCTGAATGAAAAAAAAAGGAGGAGGGGGGGGGGCTGCGCTCATTCATTCAGTGAGGAAGAGGTGTGTATGCGGCCGGGCTTGATTCTCATCGAAGGGTCGCCACAGTGTTACCCTCTTAGCAGGTGGGTCTTGCGTTCTGGGCCGTGTTTAGTCTGTGCGGAACCCAAACGTTTGTGTATTCACTTCGTCTACAATGAGGCAGGAAAAGAATCACCCTCAATGTGCTGCCCGCTTTAGCCCATTAGCGTACTTGGCGCTCGCTGGATTGTGCGAGGAACAGTAGGGCATTGACAAAACCAATTAAATCTAGGTGGAACCAAAAAAAAATGAACGGCTAATCTCGAATGGGGTAAAATTATCATCACGTAATATGCGGACAGGGCGGCCAAAGAGAATCTTAAATACAGCACGATTCACTTCGAGTTTTGACGCATTCGTGCACAGTAATTGTGCCCCTCCTTATCAAAACAGAGAGGTTTTAAATCTTAATGGTTGCTACCAAAGGCCAATTTCCCATTAACAGACAGAAATGATGGGCTGATTATTAGGAGCGCGCCGATCCAGCTCTTTCTCTCACGATACGAGCTCACATATCTGAACTCATTATGCAGCGTTATGAAGATGATCACAGAACAAAACTCTCTGTAGGATTGTGGATGTTTTATTGTTCTAGAAAATGTATTAAATTGCACTGTAAGAAGTTTAGAACTACAGTCATGTCAAGGGGCAACACAGTGCAAAGTAACATTAGAAACGCAGTCCAAACATTACAGTTACTGACTTAATAGAAAATTAGTTACTTTTATTACGCATAGATCTTATTGCACCATTCAGATGGGGTTGGTTTTACATGGGGAGGTGCAGTAATGTAATTATTACCAGTGTTTCTCAGTTATAATACACACACACACACACACACACACACACACACATACACACACATCATCTAAACCGCTTATCCTTCTGGGTCAGTTATATTAGTCTGGTCCAAACCCACCATGTCGGTAATTTTTTTCAGTTCCCATGTCAGTAAAGATTTACTTGCTATAAAATGAGCTGTTAAACTGACTCCAGGTCATATTAATCCTGTGCACATTGGCATGACAGTTGATATTCCACCATATCCTGAGGAAAAGGGGTTTTGACTTTAAGTATGGAGGCACTTGAAGAAGAATTGACTTAGTTTTCAAAGATCCAAATCAAGCTGATATGCACTGTCCTACCTCCAGTGTTCAGGTGCAAACATTCAAACATATTAAAATCACTAAAAAGAGGTCTGATTTATTGATTTATGTAGTGATGTGGACTCTAAATTCCCAAGCAAATGACTAATTACACGTTTAATTTACTTAATAGAAAGATAGGTATTCACTTAATAAGTAGATGGTTAGGGTAATATATATATATATATATATATATATATATATATATATATATACACACACATACAGGGGTGCTTGAAAGTTTGTGAACCCATTAAAATTTTCTATATTTCTGCATATTTGACCTAAAACTTCACCGGATTTTCACATAATTCCTAATCATAGAAAAAGAGAAAAAAAATAAACAAATGAGAAAATATTAGACTTAGTCATTCATTTATTAAATTAAATGATCCAATATTACATATCTGTGAGCGGCAAAAGTATGTGAACCTTTAGGATTGGCAGATAATTTGAAAGTGAAATTATAGTCTGGTGTTTTCAATCAGTGGGATGGCAATCAGGTGTGAGTGACCACCCTGATTTATTTAAAGAACAGGGATCTATCACAGTCTGATTTATATTAAAAATACACATATAATTTAATCAATCTATGTGATGGCCAGAAGAAATGTGGAACCAAACTTTGTTCTTCAGACTTGTTACTTTATTAATGTTTATTTACATTTCTTCTGAAGAAATAAGGTGATTTTACAAGCAAAAATGCACTTATTGGCCAGATAAATGGTTGTAAACAATGTGCTTAGGTGTCTTAGACTTTTGCACAGTACACACAAAAAATAACAAATTAAATTTTGGTATAAATTAGAGAGATGAGAGCAGCTACTCGATTACTCACTGCCATGTCCAAAACATATATATATATATCATTTTATATATGTCAGCTGACTGCAGTACTTTGTGTATATGGCTAGTGTAAACTTGGCAAACAATCTGTTAAAGGCTAAAAATTCCCACGCCGAAGATGGGAGAGTCCCAACCGCACCAAACAGACCAAACCCTTCCCTATTGTACTTTCCAACCAGCACAGATTTGTATCACCTTTAAAGAGCAACTCAGAAGTAAAGTAATAAGAAGTAAGATTACTTTTCCTGTCATTTGTAAGTTAACTTTTTTGAGTAATTACCCCAAAACTGTGTCAAAATGATTACTGATTGGTTTATTATGGTTACTCCTGGTGCAGATAGCG